>NW_006399758.1:13867984-13869313 GCF_000299155.1 Elephantulus edwardii | reverse complement strand
CTGCAGAGCAGCTGGTGGCCTTGAACCTAATAGAAACTCAAATTATTAAGGGAATGAATGAACAAGCCTATCCAAACAGTGAAGATAATGAAATGATGTTCTCTTTCTAAAAAACCTGAGGTCACCCATGTGATTTTTTTATCAACATTTAACAGAGAGATTGTATTTCAGAAGGGAAAAAAAATTCAATCTGTGAAAAATTAGTTTCCTAGAAAAAGAAAAAAAATCTTCAGCTACAGTCTGTTTTTGTTCTTGTCCCTCCCTAGACACAGTCCAGGTTTAGCCTAGCAAAAGAAAATATTCCAAGACCCAAGGGCTGCTTTCTATGTTTCACTGCATGGGTGTGTCTACAACTGTTGAATAGACCTATTGTAGAATGGGAGTTACTCTAAGAAAAATACGACTGCATGTTTAATAGAGACACTCCATTTGGTGATTTTTGTTGAAGATTATCTTTCCTAGTTTTAATAAAAATCAACACTTTTTTGTAAGCAATATGGTAGACTGATTAGACTGATGGCCTCAATTAACGGTCTTCCTATATCTGTGTTCTTTGCGATGTGATTGCAATTCGTCAAGCAATAGAGTTTGTTTCTCCATTGTTGGAATCTGGACTGGTTGTGTTATTTACTTTGACCAAGAGGATACAGTGGAAATTGAGCCAATTATGAACTTATGCCTCAAGAATCCTTCCATATTCCTGTACTTTTTCTGAGACCTCATGTCAGCCATGATGTAGACTCATCAGCTTCAGGTATAGAGGACATGGAGAGCAGTATCAAATCACACCAGGTGAAGTCATTCCTGACCACCCAACTCCTTAATGACTTCCAAGCAGAGATCAGTCAAGACTGGCTCAGAACCTATAGATTCCAGAACCAAACAAAGGCTGAAAGTTTAAATGTGTATATGGTGATAAACAAAACAATGGTGGTGTTTTTTTCCCTTTGTTTTTGTTTTTTAAAATGTACTGCAATTGTCCTTGATTAGATTTTGACTGTGGCAACCCCATGTGTGTCAGAGTAGAACTGCTCCATAAGGTTTTCAATGACTCACCATTTGAAAGTAGATAGGTTTTTCTTAGGAAGCACAACCAGAAAGAGTCACACCTTTGACCTCTGGGTTGACAGCCTAACACATTATTCATCTGTATTGGTCTAAAGTACTCAAGACTAACGGTGTCTCTTTGGAGACGAAGGTGCGCCTGATATAGGCCATGGTCTTTGCAATCACTTGTTATGCATCAGAGAGCTGGACAATGATTAGGGAGGACAGAAGGAGAACTGACACCTTTGAGCTGTGGTGCTGGAGAAGAGTATTGAATGTACC
>NW_006399758.1:13841938-13867039 GCF_000299155.1 Elephantulus edwardii | reverse complement strand
TCCATACTGAAGGCTGCGTTCCTTGATTTCTGCAACAAGTGATTCAAATCCTCCTCACTTTTAGCAAGTCAGGTTGTATCATCTGTTTAATGCAGATTATTGATGAGTCTCCCTCCAGTCTTGGTGCCACATTCCTCTTGATGAAGTCCAGCTTCTCGAATAATTTGTTCAGAAAAATGATTGAACAGGTATGGAGATAGAATATGTCCCTGATACACTCCCTTCCCAATTCCAAACCATGCAGTGATCCTTGGCTCCGTTCACACAACAGCCTCCTGATCCAGGTATAGATTCCTTGTGATCACAATCAAGTGCTCTGGGGTCCACATTCTTCTCAATGTCAGCCACAACTTTTCATGAAATCCCCTCTCAAATATGTGCTTATGGATACTTTGGGCAAGTTAATGAATAGTTTAAGGTTAAGGGGTCCTGGTGACATAATGGTTAAGCCTTCACCTACTAACTGAGAAGCTGGTTGTTCAAACCCACCAGCTGGTCTACCAGGGAAAGCTGCAGCAGCCTGCTTCTATGAAGACACACAGCCTCAGAAATCCAGCAGGACCATTTCATTCCATCCTGTCGAGTCACTCTGAATTGGCATTGACTCAACAGAGATGGAGGTTTGCGGAAAGCTCAGGTTATGTATAAAATGGAATGAGTCATACTGTGCAGAACAGGGTCCTGATTTTCTCCCAGCATCTGCTCTCTCCTTTTCTGTATTTTAAACACACTGCTGTCAAGTCTCGGCTCACAGCAAATCTCCCAAAAGGGTAAATCTTTATGGGAGGAGACTCCCATCTTTCTCCTATGCTACATCTCCTAGGGATTCTTTTTTTTAGCGCCCCAGATATCTAGCTAGGCACATGACTACGTAGCAAGGTACTTTTCTGTAACTACGTCTGATCAGTGAATGAACCCTGAAGTCTCATATATTAGAAACCGTCTGGGGAAGTTGATGCACACCATCTGGCCCCTCTTCTTAATCCCCTTCCTCTTTATTGACACTGCAGCTGGTAGCCAATTTTAAGGAATAAAGTGCGTAGGTCCGTAAGGACTTTGTAGAGAACGATGATACTTGCCCTCTGGCAGAAAAAGAAACAAGAGAAGGAAATTCTTTTTTGTTTTCAATAATGTTTGTTTGTTCTTATGTGCCATCAAGTCACTTGCGACTCATAGCGTCCCCATGTACAAGAGCTCTAAACGCCGTTCTATCCTGTGCCGACCTAGCCACCTCAAATGCACTCATTCCCACCCCTCTATTCACAGAATGGATCCATCTCATCGAGGGTCTTCCTCTCCTGAGCCCTCCCTCCACTCTGCCAAACATGATGTCCCTCTCCAAGGACGAGTCCCTTCTTGCAATATACCCAAAGTGTGTCAGACAAAGCCTCAGAACCCTTGACTTCAAGGAGCATTCTGGCTTCACCTTCTCCAGGCCAAACTGTTTGTTCTCCTAGCAGTCCATGGTATATTCAACACTCACTTTTAAAATAATCTAAGTGACTATCAACTGACAAAATAAACAAATTGTGATACAGACATGCAGTGGAATAATACTTAAATTGGCACAGGAGTAGAGGGTTGCGCTGCAAACCCAAAGGCTCTGTTGGTTCAAAGTTACTAGCGGTGACAAAGGAAAAAGATGGGCAGTTGCTTCCTGGTCCACAGCCTCCAAAACTTGCTGGAGAGTCAGCTATAAGTCAGTTCCAACTCAACAGCAATGAATTAGAGGTTAGTTAGCTAAAGAATAATGAGAAATCTGTGAAGCATAACATAGATAAGTCTGGAAGGCATTATATTAAGTGAAATAATTAGATCTTAAAAGGGCACATATTCTGTCGGCTTTCAGCTTAGAGGGGGCCTTGGTACAGCTTTCTTCAGTCATCCCACATCTGGATTCATTCGACACCAGCCACCTACATCATACCACCCAAATTCAACCCCAGTGATAGTAAAGTTGTGTACCTGAGGGGTACCGGTGGGGAAGTCAGTGTCATGTCCACTCTGGCCCCCCATGATCAGCCCTCTGGTTCTGTCTCCAAAAATGGTCAGTGATGGCATTGCCAAGACCACCACAACTGGAAGGGACTAAGGATTACAGTGAAACTGACCATTCAGAACAGACAGGCCCAGACTGAAGTGGTGTCTCCTGCTGCTGTCCTGATCGTCAAAGTCCTAAAGAACCACCCAGAGACAGAAAGAAGCAGAAAAATATTAAGCACAGAGGAAATATCACCTTTGATGAGACTGTTGGCATTGATCAGCAGATGTGACACCGGTCTTTAGCCAGAGAATTCTCTAGAACTATTAAAGAGATCCTGGGAACTGCCCAAACAGTGGGCTGTGGTGTTGATGACCACCACCATCATGACATCATAGAAGACATCAACAGTGGTGTTGTGGAATGCCCAGCTAGCTAAAAACTACAGATGAAAATATTTCAATAAAGAGTCAGTCAACACTCTTGGCACCAGAAGCCAGGAAATTAAAAGACATATTACAGTGGAAAAGTCTGCTGTTAGGGACCTCTCCAGGGTACTGAAGAGCAATGATGTCACTCTGGAGACTAAGGTGTGCCTGATACAAGGCAATCATTTGCTATGCATCAGAGAGCTGGACAATGACTAGGGAGGATATAAGAAGAATTGATGCCGTTGAGCTGTGGTGCTGGAGAAGAGTATTGAATGTACCATAGACTGCTAAGAAAATGAACAGGTTCATCCTGGAGAGGGTGAAACTGGGCTGTTCCTTGGAGGCACGGATTCTGAAGCTTTGTCTGACATACTTTGGACATGTTGCAAGGAGGGACTGGTCCTTGGAGAGGGATGTCATGCTTGGAAGGGTGGAGTTACAGCACAAGAGAAAAAGACTCCAGATGGAGATGGATTGACATGGTAAGTGTGAAATGGTATTAGGTATGTCAGAGTCAGTGGGACTGGCTCAGGACAGAGCAAGGTTCAGAGCTACTGTACATAGGGTCATTATGAGTCGCGTGTGACTCGGTGGCATATCGCAACAGCAACAACAACAACATCTGTGGTCTTAAAAGCTTTTTAACAGCCATCTAAGATGCGAATATTGGCCTCTTCTTGTCTTGAGCAAGTGACAAAGAAGGATCCCCAAAGAGTCAAGGAGGAAACAAGTCCACAGGACTGATAGTCCACATGAACTTCAACCTCTGTTAGTCTGAGATCAAAATTAGTTGGTGGCTGCCTACCTGACCGTTCTGACCAAGGCCACAATAGAAAGGAATAGAAACAGACAACACAATTTATATCCCAAAAAGAGGCCAGACTTATACTGAACTGATAAAGACTAGAGAAAACCCTAATACTATTTCCCTAATATGCTATTTGAATTGGAACCTGAAGCCACTCCCAGGGGTCATCTTTCAGCCAAATAGCTGGTTTGTAAAATAAACAATATCATCAATGAGTAAATTCCTTAAACAATCAACTATATGAGATCAAATGGTCATCACTTAACCAAAAGCAAAGATAAGAAGGCAAGGAAGGATGGCAAAGCTAGATGAATGGAAACAGAACATAATAGACATACTGAGAATGTTGACACATCATGAAAATTATAACAATGTCATAATAACTTGGATGAAAAATTGTTAAATGGGAACCTAATTTAACAGTGTCAACTATGACAGGTTTGGAAGCAGGAGTGGCATCCTCCTCCTAAATAACATGCCTCCAGAAACTCTATGAACTTTGATAAATGTTGATATTTGTAGAGTGGCTTTGGGCCTTTTGTTCATATGGTCTCTGTGAGTCATGCTCAACTTGAAGGCAATCAGCAGCAATAACAACAAACTTCACTTAAAATACAATTTTAAAATCTGTTCAAAATATTTTTTCTGTTAAATTTCTGTTAGTAAAATTTTTTAAAAGAAATTTAGTGTGTGTGTGTGTGTGTGTGTGTGTATACTGTCAAATCAGATCTGACTGGTGCAGGAGGAGATTGTCCCTACTTCTCCAGCTGAGCATCTGGTGGAATTGAACCACACACCTCTGGGATTGAAATGTAGCCTCTTGCCACTAGGCTACCAGAGCTTGCCTCTGTTAGTAAAATTGAACTTAATCCTAACTAATATAATTAGTGTTTCATTCTACTATAAAATCACTGTGCATCACAACTGACTTAATGACACCTAACAACAACAATAACAGTAATATTAGTTTCCTTGTTGGTTTGCTTTGTAATAAGTGCTTATGTAAGGGCCGGGTACCATGCCTGGTATGTTTACTATTACAAAGTAATGAACGAAATGCCTGTATACTATTTTTTCTACTAGCTCTGGTGCTCTGGTGATAAGAATCTGAGCTGCAATCTCGAAAGCATAGTGCTCCTCTGGAGAAGGATGGACAATCTCCTCCTATGTGATTAACTATCTCTGAAAACCCACCAGAGGGTCAACCATGGATCGGTTCTGACCCAATGGTACACAACAACAACTATTGACCATTATAGTCTATACAAAATGCTTTCATGACTAATGTTGAGGTAAAACTGGCAATATTGTTGAAATTGGCTAAGAATTCACTCTAAGCGTTTATTGCTGTTCCCATTGAGTCAATGCCACATGACCCTATGTGTACAGAGTATAACTAATTGTTCTTTAAGATTTTTTATAGTTGTGACCTTTCAGAAGCAGATTGTCAGGTCTGCCTTCTGAATGTCTGTCTTGGAATGGATTTTAACTACCAACATTTCAGCCAGTTATTAAGTGCTTAACCATTTGTGCCACCCATAAAAAATTTTTGCTCTAGCCATTATATTTATGTAATAGTGTAGATCTAAGACACGTCTATTAATAATCTTGCCTTAAAAAGTTTACTTCTTGACCCATTCATTACTGGAATAAAATATCTATTTTGGCGAAATTTAGGAAACAGAAATACATTAAATGCAACAGTAAAATGTTCACTTTGTCAAAATGTTGTTTCACTCGCATAGTAAACCCTCTCAAAAATACAACAAAACAAAAATAAGTTTTGAGCATTCCTTATGGAATGATCCTTCCTTCATAAGCATTTCAAAATTACATTAAGGAAATGTGATCTTCATATGTACTTGAAAATTAATATCATGTATTTAATATATTAACAAAGGCAATACAATCTCTTAATGAAAAATTATACATTTGCTTAAAAGTTCTGAAAAATCTTGGTGTATAAATTGGAGACGAACTCATTTTTAGAAAACTGTTACCATTTTAATCTTCCATTAGCTTCTCTTGGATTCCCTACTGTGAAGATCATTATTTTGGAACTTGGAAAGTCAGCAAAAAGGCATGCAGAACCTCCCCCAGTACTGAATCAATTTTTTTAAAGACTAGTTTTTCTCAGAAATATGGTGAAACACAGAGAAGTCATTCATAATGTGTTCCCCAAGCAAAATTCTTTTTAATTATTCTGACATTGGAAATAGAGAAATACTGTTCACAGTGGATTCCATATAGTGTTTGATAGTTATGTGTCATTACCAAAGTAACAATAGGTCCCAATCTCACTCCAATGGAACTTTTCCCATTAAGGTGATTTAAAAAAATTAATTACAAAAGCCTATTAGGAAAGCTTTCCCCCCCCCCTAGAATCTGGAATTTTATTGTAGTAAGATATACTTAACAAAAAACATTGCTATTTCAACTACGTTTCTGTGTTCAGTTCAGTGACATTAATTGCACACACCATATTGTACAGCCATTATCACTATTTGCACCCAATTTTTTCATCATTTTAAACAGAAACTTAGTACTCTTTGAGCAATAATTTATTTCCTTCTCACACCCACCCGTAATAGCAACTAATAAACTTTTGTTTCTACATACTTACCAATCTCAGATATTTGATGAAGATATTTAGTCAATTTTATGCTATGAAGATCAGAATTGGAGAAAGACTAATCAACAATGTGCATTATGCAGTTGACACAATCTTGTCATCCCACCTATTCTGGAGATGATTTTTAAATACAGGTGAGAAGGACTTGGGTCATACTTTGGTTCTTGTGGGGTGGTTTTAATTCTTTTCAGTCTGAATTTGAACTTGCACATGAGTAGTTGATAGTGTGTCCCACAGTTACACCTGACCTGGTTTTGACTACTGTTACTGACCGTCTCCATTGATTCCTTGCACAGGTATAGTCAATCTGACTCCTGTGTAGTCCATCAGGAGAGGTCCATGTGTAAAGCTGACTTTTCAGTTATTACTCTAAACTTGAAGAACAAATTGCTGCTAGCCTTGAGGAGAGCGAGAATCTCAGAACACTTGATTTTGCTCATGTGAAACCTATCCTAAGACCAGGATCCAGTCTTCAGAATAGAGAATGGAAGCACTGAATAGTTCAAAATCAGAAGGGACTGTGTCAGGGATGCATCTTGTCTCCCTAACTTGTTAATCTGTATGCAGAACAGAATATCTGAGAGGCTGGGCTGTATGAGGAGGAATGAGACATCAGGATTGGAGAAGACTCATCAACAACATGCAATATGCAGGTGACACAGCCTTGATTGCTGAAACTGAGCAGGACATGAAGTGCTTGCTGCGGAACATCAAGGACTAGAGTCTTCAATAAGAATTGAAGATCAACATCAAGAAAACAAAATTCTCATCACTGGGCCAATTGGCAGCATGATAGATAGAAAAGAAATTGAAGTTAGCAATCTCAGCTTGTTCTGCTACACAATCAACACTCTTGAACCAGCAGTCAGAAAACCAAAAGATGAATTACATTGGGAAAATCTGCTGTCAGGGACCTCTCCAGAGTACAACGGAGTCAGTCTAGAGACTAAGATGCACCTGATTCAGGCCATGATCTTCACAATTACCTACTAAGCATGAGAGAGCAAAACAATGACTAAGGATAACAGAAGAAGAATCAATGCCTTCGAATTGTGGTGCTGGAGAAGGGTCTTGAACATACCATGGACAGCCAAGAGAACAAACAGGTTTGTCTTGGAGAGGGCAAAACTAAGCTTCTCCTTGGAGGCAAGGATATTGAAGCTCTGTCTCACATGCTTTGGGTATGTGGCCAGGAGGGACCAGTCCTTGGAAAAGGACATCATGCTTGGAAGGGTGGGGAGACAGTGCTGGAGGTGAAGACCCTGAATGAGATGGACTGACTCAGTAACAAGGGTAATAGGGGTAAGTGTGCCAGGATCAGTGAGATTGGCTCAGGACTCAGCCGACTTCAGAGCTGTTGTACACAAAATTGCTATGAATTGAAAGCAACTTGATGGTAGATAATAAAGACAATTCTGAACTTGTATGTATTACAAATTAGACACAGTTGCTTGAGATTAGTCCCTACTCCCTCTGAAGCTGTCTCTGTGGTTATGGGCCATTCCCCCCGCCCCATTCATTCATTGTTGCACACTTTCCTCCCTGCCCACCCCTCCCTGCCATTTTCTCTTTGAAAATTAAGAAAGAATTCTTTCATTGGATACAATCCCCACCAGTCGACTCCACCATGCAGCTTTAATTTTGAAGTCTTGTTATGACAATAATATCTAATCATGTATTTCTCCTAAACAGTTCTCTCCCTCATATTTCAATGCAGTATGCATTATTTATGCCCTCTTTTCTTAGTTTCCCCCCAACCCTGATGTCATACCCCATTCAAAACAGTGACGTTATATAATATTTGTCCTTTTGTGACTGAGATATTTAATTCAGCATAATGTCCTCCAGCGTCACTCATTTTTTATAGTATTTCATGAGTTCCTTGTTTTTCTGTGCAACATAGTAGTCCATTGTGTGAATATACTACAGCTTCTCTATCCATTCGTTTGTTGATGGGCACTTGGGTTGTTTCCAACTCTTTGCAATTGTGAACAAAGCTACAATAAACATGTGTGTGCATATATCTGCTTGGGTGAAAGTTCTAGTTTCTTTAGGATACATTCCCCGGTGATGGAATTTCTGAGTCAAATGGTATTTCTATTTGCAATGTTTTTAGAAACCGCCATACTGCTTTCCAGAGTGGTTGCACCATGTTATATTCCCACCAACAGTGAATAAGGGTTCCAGTTTCTCCACAACTTCGCCAACATTTGATGTTTGCTCTATGGGCCATTTGTGTGACACAGGAAGGAGAAGAGATGTAGAGGCTGGAGTTGAGAAGGAAGCATCCTCACAGAGTGGCTACTTCTTTCTGAGGAAAGAAGGGGAAGGCCTGAAAAGCAATAGAATTATGAGTGACCCCAGAAATGGTGAAGGATAGGACCCAATGGAGGAAAGGGAGTTTTCTCTAAGCATATCTTAAGTTCAAAATCGCATTTTTATTCTCTCATCCTCATGCAAGCATGTGTGTACATGCACAAATACGCACAACCTACAATCCTTGTGAAGGATATCATCCTTGGAATGTATTATACTGGAAAAGATGGAGGCCCAAAGAAAGAGAGGAGCCTCAATGGGATGAATTGACAACCTGACTGTAAGAAGGGGCTCCAATATGTTAGAGGTGATGAGCATAGCATAAGATAGGACCAGGTTCAGAGCTGTTAAACACAGGGTCACTATGAATTGTAGATGACTTGACGGGATGTAATAATGAACACTAGGGCATGAGGGCCCTTACTTGTGTTAGAGATACACACAGGGTGGACACAGCACAATTTCACTATACAGAAGAGTGAATCTATTTTTGTACAATTCATCCACAGAAGAGATTTTGGCTTCTTCATTTCCCTCCTCCTCTTCTTGATCTTCACATTTCTCTAGATGAATATATGTTTAAAGAGCTTTCTCTTTGAATCTGCATTTCCTCTTGACTTTGGATAGTACACCTTATCTGTGTTCTTTGGAGAAACTAGCTGCCCAATGGTGCTTTTACCCAATTGTCAACATCCAAGAGATTCCTGTTTCTCATAAGCAGAGGACCTATTCCTTTAGAGTTATTTCTTACGGGGATAAATCTTTTAGATACATTTGATATGGAAGAGGACTAATAGAGAGAAAATACAAATGCTGATAAAACATATAGAAAGCTTCATATGAACATGAGCAGACATCACAAGTATAAACAACAGAATGCTGGTCTCAAATGGTTGGGCATCCCAGGCTCTGGGTGAAGTCTTGACGTGCTGAGTGATGGATCACAGTGTGGAGTCTGCAGTTTGTAGGTCTCCTTAGGAGCTGGGTGACCGGGGCAGGTCTACAAAACTGGAGAGGGCAGGGATGTCAGGGTCTCCTCTCTAAAATGGAAATGAAAGGCATCTGTCCCTCATCCGAAGGAGCAGAATGAGTCCCAAAACAGCTGACGGTCTGCATCCTTACTTTCCTTTAACAGCTGCCTCCGCCTCCATCCCAATGCAAGCAGGGTAATATGAATCAATGACTAAACATGGGAACAGAGATTTCTGCTCCACAGAGGGAGTCCCTGAGGTGTCCCGCTATGTGGGAAACTCGTGGCCATTCACGCCACTCAAACTCACTGCCACTGAGTCAGTTAAACATCTAGTGATCCTCCTTTGTGTTTCCTAGACTCTATATTGTCTCAAAAGAAGGCAGCCCATCTTTCCAACAGAGCACCTGGTGGCTCAAAGTGCTAACTTCATGGTTCGCAGTCCGATTTGTCACTGTGCTGACTTCATGCTTAGCAGTCTGACATGTTACACTGGCAATGACAAGAGGTCCTTACTTTACATCAAGAACAAACATTCCAAGCTCTCTGTCCATGCTGTACTCTCAATGGTCTGTAGGGACAAATACTTGGACTATGAAGCTGATGCCTGGGCACATGGACAGAACTCAGGGTCCTAGAGGCAATGAAAGCCTGTGCTGGCAGCAATGGGCATGGGGCTGCCTCTTAAGTATTCTTGAGGTCAGCTATCTGGATGCACTAGGACCCCAGGAATATCCTGGAGATCAGGAAGGAGGGCCAGACAATCTTGCCCCCGACTGCTCAGGTCTGGACTTCTTATTCCTTTGACTCCTTTTACCTGCACCTTCTACCACTCCCGATTTCTGCCTTACTCATGACTCCACTGTGTCTCCCTGGTCCTTCCCATCTCTTATTCGCCCCACCTGTGCACTCATTGAACTTCTCCTTTGTCTTTCCTCCCACGTCTCAGCCTTCTCAAGACCTCTCTCTTCTCACTCAGGATACCATCCACACTTCCCAAGACTGGGCTGCCTCCTGGTCCTGTCCCAATGTCTTCATTATAAATACCACGGGATCCATTTTCTTGGTTCTTATGCAAGGTCACCTCATTTATTTTATTTTATTATTTTTGTGTATACCCTCAAATGGGATCTGACTCGTACAGGAGGAGATTGTCTCTCCTCCAGCAGAGCATTTGGTGGATTTGAACCACTCACTTCTGGAATTGCAGTGCAGCTCCTTGCCAGTAGACCACCAGAGCTCACCAAGGCAACTCATTTATACCTAACAACTCCCCCCTTGATGACAAATGCACTGTCTCCTGAGCCCTCCTTTCTCCTTGTCATTCCCCTAATAACTTACCTGACCTGGTCTTTCCTAACTCTCCCTCCTTACACCTAGTCTTCACACTCCCCCCTCCCATCCTGGAGTCAAGTACTCAAGCAGATGCTTGTACAGAGATGCTCACGACAGCACTTCTCACATTAGTAAAAATATGAAAGCCACTCAAATGGTCTTAAGTATATAAATGGGCAACCAAACTGTGGCAAATCCACATACATAAAATAAGAGTAAACCATCAAAGGAAGCTACAGATCAAGACATGGGATGCCTTGGACGAGCCTCAAAACCTTTGACAACAAAAGGCCATATATTTCATGATTCTATGTACATAAGTGGACACTTTTAAAGACACGGAAAATATATTGTACATGTTGGGGTCAAGGAGAGAAGGTATTGAAGATCAACTGCATCAGGAATGTCAGGTTTCTGTATGGGCTGAGAATAAACCGAGAACGGTGGTAATTGAACAGTACTACGAAAACTTAGAAAGCTCTTGAATGAAATACACTTTAAAATGAACAAACTATGGACTTTTATTTGAGGTCAAAATTTAAGTGTAAAACAACTAAAGTAATTCTAAACAGGAAAACAACTAAAGCAAAAATAAGTAGAAACCCTTTGAAGTCAGGGGCATTAAGGTTCTCTGAGAGGTCAAATGCTTCCTTCAACTCAGAATCAGATACAAAAGATAATGCTGTGGTTGACTCAGCATGAATAACTGCTTCTTCATCTTGGGGAAGATGCTGAACAGGTTCCTGAGGACATTGTGAGGACTGAATCTTGTTGCAGGAGTGCTCCTCCAGCTCGTCCTGGTTTTCGATCTCATAAAGAAAATGAAACATACGATCTATAGCCATTTCTGGGCATAGAAGATCCATGGCTCCTGGAAAAGGATTTCCAACAGGTTCTGCCAGAAGATCCTGCTGTGTGTCAGGAATCAGGTTCTGAATCGATTCAGGAGTTTGGTCTGGAGTCAGCCAACGACATGGATTTGGACCCGAGCTTGATGCTGATCCAAGTTCTTGAGACTCCTAGTCACACAAAGGTGGGGAAAGAGGAGCACAGTCAGAAGCAGTACAGCGAGGGCCATGCAGCTTGGGAGGGTGTGAGGCGGGATCTCAGACCGTGACCACCCCAGTCCTCTGCGACTTTTAGCAGGAAGCAAGAGAGGGCTACATCAGTACATAGCAGTTTGGGCTTTACTGCAGAATTTGATTAGATCATTAGCCATTCAACTCAAGTTACTGGTCTCAAGTAAGTACTACTTCATATCCGACCAACCAGCAGGATTTGGACAGGCTGTGAATTGCTTAGGAGAAGATTCTCCATCTTTCTTGAATGGAGTTGCTAGGAGATTCGAGACTGAGAAGTGCTACCTTTGGGTTAGCAGGACAATGTCTATGGACTACAATAACAGACTCGCCCATTTCCCATTATGCTACCAAACTCAAACTCATTGTTCTCATAACCAAACCAACTCACAGCTGACCCTAGCAGCTTTTTAGAGGGGGTGAGATTGCCCATCTTTCTCACATGTGAGTTTGGTAGATTTGAACTGCCAGAGAAGTGCTGCCTCTTGGAGAAACTGGGCAACTCCCTAATGGACCTTGGGAACCTCAATTTCCATGACTGTCGGACCAAAGGAACTAGATTATGTGACACCATCACAGGTGACCCCTTTCAAGAAGAATCAAAGTAGAATGTCCTAAATAAAGTAGGAGTGGTGGGATGTGGAATGATCTTACAGATTTTGAAGGTCAGGGGTATGGCACCACAGAGATTATGGTCCTAGTTTCCCTTTGACCCTGGAATAAAACTCACCCACATGACTCAACTGTCAGGCAAACCATAGACCCTTTAAATGAGGACTGACTGATGGATGGCATCATGGACACAGCCACCCTTTAAAATAATCAATCATATCAAGTGAAAGGCAGTATTTGTCCCAAAGATAAAACCCAAAGGCAGGAACGAATAGGCTAGGAGTCATGAAAATAAGAATCACAGGGAAGAAGTGGGATGAACATGATTGCATTGTGGGTATTGTAAGTCATATTACATAATAAAATGTTGAAAAATGATTCAATGAAAAGTTCAGGATATGAACAGGCAATTCACCAAAGAAGACATTCAGATGGTGAACAAACACATGAAGAAATGTTCAAAATCCCTAGCTCTAAGAGACATGCAAATCAAAGCAAATTGCAAAATTCAATACTGCAACAAACAACAAATGCTGGCAAGGTTGTGGAGAAACTGCAACCCTTATTCACTGTTGATGGGAGTGTAAAATGGTGCAACAACTCTGGAAGGCAATATGGTATTTTCTCAAAAAGTTGCAACTAGAAATACCATTTGACCCAGCAATTTCACTACTGGGAATATACCCTAAAGAAACCAGAACTGGCCCCCAAGCACATATATGCACATCTAGGCTTATTGCTGCATAGTTTATGAATAGCAAAGAGATGGAAACAATCCAAGTGCCAAGCAACAAATGAATGGTTTAGAGAAATTGTGGTATATTCACACAAGGGACTACTATGTTGCACTGAAAAACAAGGAACTCATGAAATAGTATACAAAATGGGTGACCCTGGAGAACATTAGGCTGAGTGAAATATCTCAATCACAAAAGGATAAATACTGCATAATGCCACTGTTATAAAACAGGACTGACATCGGGAAACTTAAGAAAAGAGGAGATAAATAATGTACACTGCACTGAAATAGATGAGGGAAACAATTGCTTAACAGGAATAAATTATTAAGTATTATTTTCATGACAACAGCCCAAAATAAGAGCTGCATAGTTAAGTGGATGGAGGGGGGAGTGGATTGTACAACAATGTAATTTTTTTCCCCCCAGAGAAAAGCGTTGGGGGGAGGGCAGGGAGGAAAATGTGCAACAATGAGTTAATGGAAACACAAGTTCTCTATAAACTTTCAATAAAAATTTTTAAAGTTAATTTGTTTTGCAAATGTTGCACAAATCACAATTTAGAAATCTGAATTTAATGTCAGATGTGATGCAAAGGATAAGGAACCTCAAGTCATTTCATTAATCATTGAATCCTCTTGTCAGGTCCTCACACCTCATTTCAGAGATGGGAAAACATCTGTTTGTCAAGTTCAAATGGCTGCCCTAAGTCACTAAGTCACAATGCATAACCCCTCCCCACTGGAACTGCACCATGTTCTCTGAGTGCTTTGTGAGGCTTAGTCTGCTTCTGTCGTGTAGAAGAAAAGTCTGGTGTCAGTTTACTCCCTAAACAACTTGGAGACAGTCACAGAGCAGATGCATCCCATAACATCCCACTGGATGGCAAAGAAAGTTGTGTAATCTTCCTGTGTGTGTGTGTGTGTGTGTATTCATTGAAAGGTGATGTAAAAACCGAAAGTTATAGTGGTCCAGTCTCAGTGTTAGATGAATTCTGGGAGATGTTAGAATGGGGAAAAGACACCTACAGTCAAGGATGTGAACCAAAGGTGGGTGCAAAATGAAAGGGGTCTCAGCTTCTGACAAGGCCATTCTAGATCATGCAGATTAGAAAGAATGAAAGGGAACAATTCTAGCCCAAACCACGCCCAATGAGTAGGAAATACAGCCTCCATCAGAGATTGCTGGTGGCCTAGGAACTCACAGAGCTGTTTTGGAAGCCTCCAGAGACGTTAATTCTGTATGTCCCCTTCCTTGGACCCTTTTCTGGGTTGGTTATGACGCGCTTAGGATGTTCCTTGGCACACTGGTGAAAGAAAGGTGAGAAGAAAGGGATCAGAATCAGAACTCCCAGCAATAAGAGGTTCCATCTCTGTGGTAACCAGACTTCTTTCTCAAAACATCAGGAGTCAAGTGAAGAAGGCACAGATCCTGAGGAGGATGGTGACATCTGGGACATCTTGTAACCCCCTTAGTTTCCTGAGCATGAAGGCTGCATCTCATTTGACTCACCTTGTTCTTTCGCCATCCTTCCTTAACTCCTGTCTCTGCAGAGAAAGTGTTCACTCTGCTCTCACTGTTCTCTTCACCCACTTTCTGTTGAGAACTCTGCAAAGACAGTGCCCCGTGGCAGTGGACCTGAGAGGCTCAGAGGCCTCCCTCTGAAGGACCACCTGCCTCTCAGGCCCTGGCATACTTTGTAATTGTACAGAATTAGGATAGAATGTCTATCATAGCCTGACACCTGCCTATATGATTACCTAATGAGAAAACTAAACATGAGGGTGTGGGGGTAGGAACTTGAGCTTGGTAGTGACAGCACTGAAACAGTAACCAAATGGTAATGTAATTTCACCTTAGTGTGTAGAGAAAGCAGTACAATGTGTTTTTTTGTTCCTGGTTTTCATGTGCGTGTGAATAGTGACTGTGCTCTGGGCCAAGGTTAAGTTTGGGTGTTAGGTGGAGGAGGTAGATAATGGTGGTGACAAATTTCCTTTGGGAGAGAAATGGAGAATTAAACTGAAAAAGTCCTGGGAGGATACACAGATGTGTCTGGTCTGGACACCTCAGCTTCCTGGGTCTGGACACTTTACCTCATTTACACTCACCTTGCTCCTGCGTCGTCCTTTCTTCTTCTTCCCTTTCTCTTGAGAGGAAGACCTCAGGCAGACATCAGGGTGCTCTTCCCCCACTTCCTGAAAGGAACTCTGCAAAGACAGTGCCCATAGCAGCGGGGCCCGGGAAGGCTCAGAGGTCGTCCTTTGATTACCATATGCCCCTTTAGGCCTGGGGCTGCGTGGAGAGTAACAAGAGGGCCCCATCTCTGTCTGTCACCACATGTTGGGGATAAATGTGAAATATGACTCTCCTGGGGTGTGGGCTGAAGAGGAATAGGGTTCATAGACCCCAAACTTTCATGACTTTGGCTAGGGCAGAAACAGGAGTTCCTCTTGACTGCTCCACAGATCCATAAACTGAAGAAAAAGACCCTGTTGAAAGGTGATAATCCCTCCCTTTGGGCAGCCTGCCTGAGGCCTGAACCTCCAAGCCCTGGACAAGTCCACAAGTCATGGCTGTACAGACTCCATAAGACCCTCCCCCATCACCTACCATCCACGGGAGACAAGAGCTGGCAGCAGAGAGGAGAAGGTTCAGAGTAAATCTCCACCTCTCAGATTTGCAAAAGGAAATGTTGTAGGGGGTGGGGAGCTAAACCAGTGTAAGGTCCTCAGAGACCACAGGGTGATTACCTCACATAGTGACTGCACAGCTCAGAAAAGGTCCAAATGAGAACGTCACTTTAATCCACTGAGAGACCCTAACCCCAAAGCCGTAGTTCTAACCTGGAACCTCTGGGTACAGACTTAGATCCCTTTCTCCTATACGATCAGGAGGGTTGAGGCAGGAATGTGCATTAGGTCATGACCGGCGCCATCCCTAACCTTCAGTTCCCTTACTACCAAATCTGCAGGACTAGGTCCAGACACACAAATACCTGGCCAAACTCAGCCTCATAGGAGGCATTGAGGTACATAAACACTGTGGGGACCAGACAGGAGAAAACAAACCCTCGGTAAATGTTGGTTGTGAAGCATCACTAGCAGCTCCAAATATTTCAAAGATAAAAGGACACGTTCCCTGATACCCGCCCTCCTCCTTTCCCACATGAGCCCTGTCTCATCAGCAGTGTCCTCCTTTTCTCTCTACTCCCAGACTGGGTCTTGTTGAGGACAAGAGCTGCCCTGGCCTGCGGAGGGGTATGAGGTCCTCCTCCATGTGAGTTCATTCACCACCATGTTGACCTGGCCTGAATCAGCCTTTTCTAAACAGCCCTGTATTACCTTTGAGTTGAACCTTCTTAGATCAAAGCAAAAGGAGCTTTTCCAATGTTTTGAACAACACGAGGCCCTTGGCCTACCGAAGCACCTAGACAGCATGCTGCTCTCTCCGCTGAGTTAGCCAAAGTGAGCTACTGGGGGTTCTGTATAGAATGTGGTGGCCTGGTTACCAGGGTGTCAAATTCTACTGGACTCCATTGTCAATGATGTGAGGTCATACACAACCTGGGTCCCCTCACCAGAGGTCCTTTCCCAGATTAGACCTCCCCAAATGCCTGCACACAATACCATCTCCATAACAGTTAACAGTGACACCAACACAACCCTCCCCACAGAAATCAGGGAAGGTCTGTGTCCATGGCTCTATGTTTCATTTAGCAGAGCTGAGCTCATCCCTGATCATTTTTTCTCATGTCTGATCCTGGACAAGTCACTGTGTCTATCAGGCCCATCCAATCTAATAATTTTATTATCCTCCTGGTAATGAGCTCTGATGGTCTAGTGATAAGAAAGTACACTGCGATCCCAAAGATAGGTGGTTTGAAGCCATCAGCTGCTCTTCAGGAGAAAGATGAACAATTTTCTCCTGTACAACTAAACTGCATCTGAAAAGCCAGTGGAGAGTCAGCTACCAACATCATCATGTTGGAACACACAATAACACATGGCACCAGGCTGTGGCACTAGGAGCATCACAGTCAATGTCAGGTGGATCTTGGCTGAAAGCAGAGAGTACCAGAAGAATGTCTATCTGTATTGTAATGACTATGTGAACACATTTGACTGTATGGATCACAACAAATTGTAGCTAACCTTAAGAAGAATGGGAACCCCAGAACAACTAACTGTGTTAATGCAATCGACGGCATACTTATCAACATATTTCAACAAACAGATGCTGCCCTCACCAAGTTGTACTAAGAAATCTGGAGACAACAACCTGTCCAACTGACTGGAAGAGATCCATATTTGTTCTCAATCCAAAAAAGAGGTGACCTGATAGTGTGTGGAAATTATTGAACAATATCATTCATGTCACATGCAAGCAAGACCCTGCTGAAAATTATTTAAAAAATGACTGCAACAACACAATAACAGAGAACCACCAGATGCGCATGCTGGATTTAGAAGAGGCCGTGGCACTAGAGATATTATAGTCAATATTAGATGGATCTTAACTGAAAACAGAGAGTACAGGAAGAATGTCTATTTGTGTTTCATTGACTATGCAAAGGCATTTGATTGGCTGTGTGGATCACAACAAGCTGTGGGTAACTCTGAGAAGAACAAGAATCCCAGAACACTTGATTGTACTCATGGGAAAAAATATACTTGGGCAAGGAGGCAGTCGTCAGAACAAAGTAAGGGAACATTGTATGGTTCAAAATCTGAAAAGATATATCCCAGCGATGCATCCTATCTCCATCTCTTCAAACTATATCCGGAACAGATCAATCAGGAGGCTGGGCTCTAAGAGGAGGAATGTGCAATCAGTATTGGAGGATGACTCATCAATAACCTGCATTATGCAGATGACACAACCTTGCTTGCAGAAACTGAGGAGGATTTCAGACGTTTGCTGTAGAAGGTCAAGGACTTCAGCCTTCAATATAAATTGAAGCTCAACATCAAAAAAACAAAGATTCTCACCACTGGTCCAATTGACAATATCATGATAGATGGTGAAGAGAAGGAGATTATTAACAGCTTCAGCTTCCTTGGTTCTGCAATCAGCAAACACTCTTTGTACCAGCAACTGAAAAATTAAAAGATGAATTGTAGTGGGGAAAATCTGCTGTCAGGGACCTCTGCAGAGTACTGAAGAGCAATGATGTCGGTCTAGATCACTTGATCCAGGCCATGATCTTCACAATTACTTGCTATGAATCAGAGATTGGACAATGATTAAGGATGATAGAAGAATTGATGTGTTTAGTTGTGATTTTGGAGATGAGTATTGTATATAACATAGACTGCTAGGAGAACAAAGAAGAGGAGAGGGTGAAATCAGGCTGCTCCTTGGAGGCAAGGCATTTGAAGTTTGGTCTGACCTACTTGGGCATGTTGCAGGAAGGGACCTTGGAGAGGGAGATCATGCTTGCGATGGTGGAGGGACAGCACAAGAGAGGATGATCATGGATGAACTGGATTAACTCAGTGACTGACAAAATGCAAATAGGTGTGTCAGAGACAATGAGCTTGACTTAAGTTAGAGTAGTGTTAAGAACTGTCATACACAGAGTCTTCATGAGTCGCAAGTATCTCGATGACACATAACAATAACAACACCGCAACATAGTTGGACTAGGGATAAGCCATTAAGACAGAGCACGGAAACAATGCATGGTTCAAAATCAGGAAAGGCGTGAGTCAGAGATGCATCCTGTCTCCATACCTTTTAAATCTGTATGAGGAAAAGTTCATATGGGAGGCTGGAAATAAGAAGAGGAATGTAGCATCAGGATTTGAGAAAGATTCATCAGCAACCTGTGTTATGGAGATGGCACAACCTTGCTGAAAATGAGGAAGGCCTGAAGCATTTGCTGCAGAGGGTCAAAGACTATAATAGTCTTCAACATGGATTGAAGCCCAACACACACACACACACACACACACACACACACACACTCCTCACCACTGGGTCAATTGGCAGAATCGTGATAGATGGAGAAATTGTTAACAATTTTGGCTTGATCAATTCCACAATTAACAGTCTTGGCACCAGCAGTCAGGAAATGAAAAGATAAATTGCTTTAAGAAAATACCTGTCAGGGGCCTCTCCAGGGTGCTAAAGAACAATTATGTCAGTCTAGAGACTAAGCTGCACCTGATCTAGACTATGGTCTTCACAATACTTGCTATGCATCAGAGAGCTGGACAAGGACTAAGGAGGACAGAAGAAGAATCGATATCTTTGAGTTGTGGTGTTGGGGAAGAATATTGAACTTACCGTGAACTGCCAAGGGAACAAAAAGATTGGCTCTGGTGTGGTGAAACCAAAGTGCTCCTTGGAGGGATGGACATTTATTTACAAAATTTTAATTTTTACAAATTTCTGTTTGTGTCTCAGTTCTAATTTCCTTGGAGTATATTCTTTGTACATGTTGCAAGGAGGGACAGGTCCTTGGAGAGAGACATCATGTTTGGGAGGGTGGAGGGACAGCGCAAGGGGTGGGTGTGTCAGAGACAGTGCGATTGGATCAGGACAGGGCAGGGTTTAGGACTGTTGCACATAGTGTCTCATGAATCACAAGCACAAAACCACCACAACATATTCCTAGTAGTTGAATGAATAGCTGGGTCATATGGAGCTTCTATGTCCAAATTCTGAAGAAACACCAAATTGCCTTCCAGCATGGTTGTTCCATTTTACAATCTCACCAACACTGTATCAGATCTCCTGATCCTCTCCACATTCGCTCCAAAATGTCTTACTTTCTGGGAGGCAAGGATCTTGAGGCTCTGTCTGACTTACTTAGGGCATGTTATCAGGAGGGACCAGTCCTTGGAAAAGGACATCATGCGTAGGAGGGTTGAAGTTGCTAACGATAAGTGTCAAGAGACTCGATGACACGTAACAATAGCAACAACATACTCTCATTCACCATTCACATCTGTTCACTTTGCTGACTATACATGGAGCCATAAACAATATTGTTTTTTTATAGTTGCAAGATTGTGCATGAAAAAGTACTTACTTTGTTGTCTAGAACTCTTGTTCCCTTAGTATTGTACCGACCTCCCTGTTACTGCCTGTCTTTTCATCCAAGGTCACACCTGCCTACTTTCTGATAGTGACTTACCTTGCCTTCCCCTCTTACCCATGGATAACCATCAAGGAATGTCTGGTCTGCATATCAACTTTTTCTTGGTTTCTTAGAATTTTTCCCCCTCATTATCCTCCAGATACAAGGTTATATCCTCCAGATATAACCAACTTATATCTTATTCTCCAGCAAATTTTCAAGAGGTTGTAATTACACCAGACAAGATCTCTCTCCTGCAGAGTAGATAACAAATTATCCCTTTTCCTTTGTTTGTTTGGGTTTTGCTTGGCTGATTGTTACTTTTGTTTTTGTGGGTGTTTTCACTCCCTCTACAAGAGTTACATGTCTTTATACTTGACATCCTAATGGGATTACAACCACAGGCTGCTGGATGAGAAAGGTTACACAGCACAACAGTGTAAACCAGATACTCAACCAAATCTTTTTGAAAGTTGTATTCTTGTTACTTTGTGGCTTAAGAATTTCGAAACTGAACAAGAATTGTGGCCTGGAGGGACCAGTCCCTGGAGAAGGACATTATGATCAGAAGGATGGAGTGATATCACAGGAGAAGACTCCAGATGAGATAGATGGATATAGTAACTGGGGAAATAGGAATAGGTGTGTTGTAGTCAGTGAGACTGGCTCGGATAGGGCAGGCTTCAGAGCTGTTGTACATAGGATCTCATGAGTCACAGATGGCTTGACAGTACATAACAATAACAACAACAACATGGATATCAATAGAGAGCTTTAAATGGTTATTAGAGGAAGTTGGTCAGAACAGTTTAATAACACCTCAATTAATTCAAAGAACTAGGTTTAAGGTATAAATTCTTTTAAGAGAGTTACCAAATTCACTAGTCACATATCTGAGAACATGAGAGGCTTAGGTGAAGGGAAGATGTAAGATAGCCTCTGGGCAAGTTATCTGTCAGTCATTATGGAGGGGATGTTGATTGGGAAGAGTAGAGCATAAGACTGGACATGCAGATTGTAACATTGTCAGTGGCACAGACTGGAAGTTTTCATCTAATTCATTAGGTAACTGGCAACCATCAAAGGATATTGAGCCAGAAGTTGGTGGCTTAGTCCATAGAGAGTTGTACCACCAACCCAAAGGTGGTACCTCTCTGCCTATTTGAATCTACGGGCTGCTCCATTGGGGAAAGATGGACAATCTCCTTCCTTTTGATTTACCATCTCCAAAACCTCACTGGAGGATCAGTTATTAGTCTGTTCTGACTCAATGGCAATGAGCTCAAGTTTACATGGGGTGGATTATGTCTAATAATTGAAGAAGAATTCATACTCATACTTAATAGTAATTTGTCTTAATACTAATATAAATTCTCCCAAACAATAGGTGAGGAGGAAGCACTTGCTAGCTCATTCAAAGAAGCCATTACTATCTTGATACCAAAGCCAGGCAAAAATATCACAAAACAGCTATAAGTATCTCTACTGGGTATGTGTTCAGAAATACTAAATGTAATATTTGAAATATCATACAACACATATGAAAGATATTTGACCAAAATTTGATACTTTGACCAAGTGGAATTTATTTGAGGAATGTGAGGTTGGTTTCGCTTTTTTGTTGTTGTTGTTTAGGATTTTTTTTTTTTTGTGGAAGAGTAAATTTTATTGATGGATAAGAAAATAAAGTGGTAAGAAGTATGGACAGTAAACAATAATCACTGAGTCCTGCTGGAATTCACTGAGTTCTGCTGGAATTCTATTTTTTCTTCTTTTCACTTTAAGCCAAAAGAACATAAAATTATAGACTGTTAGTGATCTAGTAATTTTTAGTTTCTTCCACAAAAACGGCATAGTCTAGCAGTTGCACAGCATGGAATATATACATTTTTGCAAAACCCTGAAAGTTTTAACATTTGTGTAGACCTCAAAGGTTAATGTAATCACCTACACTGGTCGGATTCAGAGTGTCTTTTCCCTTTTCTGCTCGTAGTATTTTTACTTTATTTTGATCTTTCTTGTTCTAATGCACCATGAAGTGGAGTCATCTGAATAGTTAGCTCATTCTTGATACTTTGTGATTCATCAACTTGCGGAAGTATTTATGCTTTATCTTTCATTTCAGCCTCCTGGAACATTTTCAATAACTGTGCATTTCTTGCCTTCTTTATACTTGGCCTCCCGCTGCATGATGGTATTTTTCAGCTTTTGGATTTCAGCATCTTTTCTTTCAAGTTCCAACTTTAGTTGTTCAATTCTTCCATCTTTCAGACCTACTTCCTTGGACTTTTTACTACCTTGATCTTCAGATTGAAAGTCTTTTAGTGACAGTGTGAGAGGCTTATCTTTTTCCTGATGATAATTTTTTAATCTTTTTTATTCATAGCCTTTGTCTATTCAGATGTATATTCAGAATTTTCATACTCCTTTTTGTGTTCTTCATATTCTAATTTACTTAGCAATAGTGCCTTCTCAAGATTTGTTTCAAACATTTCAGATGTCAGCTGCTCATCTCTTTGTCTCCACTCTTGCCAATTTTATTCTTGTAAATCCTTCTGTGCTGGGTTGGACAATGCAAGTTTAGGTTAAGTGTTACAAATGGCATGGGAGGATTTCCGAGGGATTTTCTTAAAAGCAAGATTTCTAAGCTCATTTGCTTCACTCTGTTGCTGTTCCTTCTTTTTTTCTTCTTTTCTCTTTTTTTCCCTCATTTGTAGTTGATTTACTTCCTAAAACTTGAGACTTTCCTGTATTTCGACCCTTGCCTTTTCCAGGCTCCAAGTCTGAACCACTGCCACTATCCACTTGCGACAGGGCAAAACGAGATGCCGTAGTAGGAGCTGAACTAAGTACTGTTGAGGCCATTGTAAATATTTTTCTTTTAAAATACTTTTGTCAAGAATAATTGCTCAATTCATGAATGGAAGCTAAATTTCACCTATGATATGTTAACGGAGACTCCAAAACTTATTCGTCAAAAAAAATTTTCTTTAAATCAGTGTCACCATAAATTATTCCAACTTCTTTGCCATAAACAAGCACCTTGGGGAAGTGAGTTGCTGGGTCTAGAAATTTAGGACCAAAGCATCTGTGGACACCAAAATCAATTAGAACAGCATAGTCCACAAAGACAATGTGACTGGGATATTAAAAGCTGTGAGACTCACCTTATCCAGAGTTAAGAACAGTGAAGTCTATGGGGGAGAGAATAGTCTAAAAGTATATATTTTAGGGCATTATTTTTATCGTAGGAGTATGCAATGAGGGTTGCAGAGTGGATTATATTTGGGGATGGGGGGGTTTGGGGAGGGAGTTTTTCTTTTGCTTTTCAAGGAGAGGAGCAAACGGTGGGGGAGGGGTTTGTGCGGGGAGAAGGGTGCAACAATGAGTGAATGGAATCCCAAAATCTCTGTAGATGTTCATTGAAATGAAAAATAAACAACCTAAATTAAAAAAAAAAGAACAGTGAACCATATCAAAGACATGTCAACAGCTGAAAGGACTCATTAGTAGATATCATGTCCCTGAGACCAGAAGAACTAGATGTCTGGCTATCATTGATGACCTCTCTAAAAGGAATCACAATGAGAAGAGGGAAAGAAAATCTGGAACAAAACTCAGAGAGAAAATCTGGGAAAAAACTCAGAATCATAGAAATAACTGGGCTTACTGGTCTAATACATACTGGTGGAACCTCTGAAATTCTCAATCCTGGAACTGAACTTACTCCTATTACTCCATTTTCAGCCAAAAAAATAGACAAGTTTACAAGTTTAACAATATCAGTAGGGGGATAAACATTCCTTAGAATCATCAACCATACAAGATCAAAAGGACAGTATTATGGAGTCTATGGGATAAAGCTTAGAAGTCAAGATAGGACAGGAAAGAAGAAAAGAAAAGAGAGGAGAGGAGAGGAAAGGGAAAGAAAAGGGAAGAGAAGAAAAAAGAAGTGAAAAGAAAGAAGAAAGAAAGAAAGAAAGAAAGAAAGAAAGAAAGAAAGAAAGAAAGAAAGAAAGAAAGAAAGAAAGAAAGAAAACCAGATGGAAATGATAAACTCAAGGAGGAAATATAAAGAAGACTGTTACATTGTAGGAATCACAATCAATGTCACCAAAAAATGTGTATGAATGGTTCAATGGAAAGCTGATTGACTCTGTAAATTTTCACCCAAATCACAATAAAATTTTTTTAACAGCTCAATGCCATTATATAAGTAAAACTGAAAAATAATAGCCATATGGTTTTCAAGTAGATTCAGGAAAAGCATTCACACAATGCTTTTCAACCTCTTTCCATAATAAATATGGATAATAAATTTGGAAAAGAAAGAAACTTCTTCAACCTAGAAAAACCCATAGCTAACAACGCATTTAATGTATAAATGTAATAATAGACACTTTCTTTCTAAGATCTAGAAAAAGAGAAGAATGTCCCCCTTTACTACTTCCACACAGTATTTTATGGGAGTTCTAGCTAGAGTGACAAGACATGAAAAGAAATCAAAAGTTACCCTTTTAAAAAAATTTATTTTATTATTTTTTGTATGTATACTGTCAATATTAAATAATCCAGGAAGTATTAAAAGAAGATGGAAAGACTATACTGAGTCACTGTATCAAAAGGAACTGGCAGACACAGAAGAATTTCATGAAACAACATACGAGCAAGAGCCTATGGTGATGAAGGAAGAAGTTCAGGCTGCTTTGAAAGAAATAGCAAAAAATACCAATTGACATATTTCGGCTAACAGATGCTGCCCTGGATGTGCTCACCAAGTTGTGCTGAGAAATCTGGAGAACAACCACTTGGCCAACTGATTGGAAGAGATCTATATTTGTTCCCATCCCAAAGAAGGGACCTAACAGAGTGTGGAAACTATAGAATAATATCATTGATTCACATGCAAGCAAGATTCTACTGAAGATTATCCAAAAATGACTGGAACAGCACATCAGCAGAGAACTGTCAGAAGTTCATGCTGGGTTTAGAAGGGGTCATGGTACTAGGGATATTGTAGCTAATGTTAGATGGATCTTAGCTGAAAGCAGTGAACACCAGAGGAACGTATATCTGTGTTTCATTGACTATGCAAAGGCGTTTGTGTGGATCATAA
>NW_006399758.1:13839777-13841007 GCF_000299155.1 Elephantulus edwardii | reverse complement strand
TTCAGTGACTGGGGTAATTTGGATGGGTGTATCAGAGACAGTGCAATTGGCACAGGACAGAGCAGAGTTTAGGGCTGTTGTACATAGGGTCACTGTGACTCACAAGCTACTCAACGGCACATAACAACAACAACAATATACTATCAAATCGGATCTACCTGGTAAAGGAGGAGATTTCCACTTCTCTGCTGGTGCTGCTTCTTGCTCTGCTGGATCTAAACCACACCTTATGTTTGCTGTGAGGCTTCTTGCCACTTGGCTACCAGAGCTCCCTAAAAGTCGTCTATTTTAAAATGGAAGAAGTAAAACTGTCTTTATTTGCAAATGATACCTTATATGCTAATGACCCTTCAGAGTCTACAAAAAGAAAACAAAAAATATTAAAACTAATTATCCAGAAACTGTATAGATATATAGTTGTTGTATACCATGGAGTTGGAACTGACCGATAGCTGACCCTCTGGTGGGTTTTCAGGGACAGTTAATCACAAGGAAGGAGCTTGTCCATCCTTCTCCTGCGGAGCAGTTGGAGGATTCAGATCTCGGATTTTTTGGGATTGCAGTGCAGCTTCTTACCTGAAGGGCACCAGAGTTCCCCTATATAGATTTAAGATCAATATATAAAAGAAATTCCATTTATAATAGTATTACAGATAATGAAACACTTAGGAATAAAGAAGAGATGTGTAAGACATGATATAAAAATAACCAAACTTCATTGAGAAAAGCTAAAGAAGATGTAAGTTAATGGAAATTTATCCATCTGGTAGTTCTACTTCAGTATTTTTACTTTTCTTTAGATTTCTTAGAATTTTTAGTGTATAAGATTATGTAATCTGCAAATAAAGATAGATTTACTTCTTATTTTTTGAAATGTGCCATGTGCCAGTCCTGTGTTGCTATAGCTGCCTCCAGTGTTACAACTCTCTGTTCTTAGTGCAAGGAGCCAGGCTGAGAGGAAGTACTTTGAACTCACCTGTCGTTCTCGATTATAGTAAATGTCCTCCCTCTCAACTGAGGGATGGGTCTTTTTTAAGCCTAGTTGTTGTTGTTGTTATGTGCCGTCGAGTCGCTTGCGACTCATGGCGACCCTATGGACAACAGCCCTAAACTCCGCTCTGTCCTGTGCCAATCGCACTGTCTCTGACACTCCCGTCCCAATTATCCCAGTCACTGAATCAATCCACCTCATAGAGGGCCTTCCTCTCCTGCGCTGTCCCTCCACCCTCC
>NW_006399758.1:13833708-13838472 GCF_000299155.1 Elephantulus edwardii | reverse complement strand
AGGGCAGCATCTGTTAAATTAAAGAATCCCCTTGGTGGGTTACAGACTCCTTATTTGCACAGTCTCATCCAGGCACATTACAAATTCTGTACTCTTTCTACAATAATGGAGGGGGAGTAGAGTGATGAGGACAGGCTTAATTATAGGGTTGCACAATTTAACGGGTGGCGGGAGAGATGGGTAATGAAAGGGGAAATGATATGGTGTGAAAAACAATGTATAGTAACTTTGTAAGTAAGCCTGTATAATTTTTTTTTAAAAAAGCGTTTTGTATATCATATTGGTGTAGTGATAACATACCTAATAATTTTGTGGGAGTGGCAAGATTATGGACAGAAAGGGAAATCCATTGTCTTGCAAGTATGAAGCAAAAATAATGAAAATTCCTGTTGTGGAGTCATGGTTTATTGTTCAAAATTATTTACTTATCTATGGGCTTTGACTTTCACCATATGATTGAGGAGGAACCTAAAATAGGGGGTGCATAAATTAATCATTATGAGATTGGTCAATTTCCCCCATCCCTTCAAGTTAAATTGTGTGGGTTAGTAGTGAAGTGGGAAAATCTCCCGACCACCAAAGAGCAGAGACAGCAGTGTGCACCCTTGGTGGCCAGAGATTCCTGTGTCAGCCAGACCAGGCCTAGAGGAGAGCATCAGCAGCCTCAGTGGAAAATCAAAGACTGATCTGAGACAGAGCAGACTTGGGGTTGCTGCCCCACAGAGCCAGAGCCAGGGGCCTTAGCTTGCTGAGAACTGAGCGGAGGACTAAGGAACACTACAACATTGACCTAACATAAGTGGCGGAACTAATGCAACACTGTAATGTGAGGCTGAAAGGTCAGAGGACCTGTAAGCTGACTGAGAAGTTGCCCTAACTGAGGAATTGTATCCTGCTGCCAATATGAATTATAACCTGGCAACTTCCTTCATAAACTCCATAATAAATATGAATCAGTGAGATTTGTGTCCAATATTAGAGCAGTATGATTAGTGTTGAATTAGTACAAGTAGATTCTGGAACATGGAGACCATATCTAACCTTATGGGAGTTGATTTTATATTGTGGATGCTGCTGATAGGAACTATTTCCTTTTGTAAAGTTTATAGAGGTCAGACTTGGACATTTCCACACTGCCTATACTGTGTGTGTGTGTGTGTGTGTGTGTGTGTGTGTGTGTGTGCGCCATCAAGTGGATCTGACTGGCACAGGAGGAGACTGCCCTTCCTTCTCCAGTAGAGAATCTGGTGGATTCATATTGCGCACCTTCAGGATTGGATTGTAGTGCAGCTTCTTGCCACTGGGCCACCAGAGCTTCCTTTGCCTACACTCTTTTTACATACACTTCTATACAAAATTTTGTAGCAAATGTTATAGTAACTTTTTAAACAATAACCAGAAGGTAGAAACAACCTATAGTCCATAAGCTCTATCAACAAATGAATGGATAGGAAAACTTTGTTACATCCACACAATGTAATATTATACAGCACTGAAGCACAATGGACTCGTAAAACATTACAAAACATGGGTGACCCTGAAGGTCATTATGCTGAGTGAAACATCTCAGCCACAAAAGGACAAAATACTACGTAACAGTGCTGTTATAAAATAGGACCGACATAGGGGGAGGATAGGAAGACTGAATAGATAATGAACACTGCATTGGAACAGATGAGGGGAAGAACTGTCCAAAAGGAATGCATACAGAGTGGATTATATTTGGGGGTAGGGGGTGGGGTTTGGGGAGGTGCGGGGGTGGATTGTGTACCAATGAGGGAGTTTTCTTTTGCTTTTCAAGGAGAGGAGCAAATGGGGGGGAGGGGGAGGGGTTTGTGCGGGGAGAAGGGTGCAACAATGAATGAATGGAATCCCAAAATCTCTGTAGATGTTCATTGAAATGAAAAATAAACAACCTAAATTTAAAAAAAGGAATGCATAATTAGACATTATATGTATGACAACAATCTGGAACAAGAAGTGCATTGAAAAGTGTACTGGAGGAGAGAGAGAGAAGGGGAGGGAAGAAAATGTACAACAATGAATGAATAAAAATTTCTAATAAATAAGGTCCATAAACTGAAGAATGGATAACAAAATGTATACTCTCTGCCATCAAGTGAGTTCCAACTCATAGCGACACTCTAACAGGCTTCTGAGGTTCTAAGACTTAATGGGAAAGGGCTGCTCATCTTTCTCCTACTGAGCTGCTGGAGATGTAGCCTTTCAGTTAGGATCGCAACATGTTATGGATTCCGAAAAAGAGGTATATCCAAAGAATGCAATAGTATTCAGTCATAAAAAGGAAAAAAATATTGATACAAGCCACAACCTCAATGACTCTTTAAAAACATTCCGTTAAATGAAAGAAGTCAATCACAAAAGACTACATGATGGGGGGGGAGGGGGGAAGACCACATGGTATATGGTTGTATGTGTAAGAAGTATTCGGAATAGGAAACTATAGAAATGGAAAGCTGCTTAGTGCCTGTAGAGCAGGACACGGGTTGGGAGAACTGGGAGATGATAGTTAGACTAAGTGCGCTCAGGAGGCACAGACTGTCTAAAGGGTGTTGTTCTAACCTAAAGGCCACTCCTCCCTGGCAGTTACAAATCCACCCGAAGCTCCACTGGAGATAGACGGGCAAGTGCCTTCTCTGTGATTTAAACCCAGTAGATGATCAGCTAAGAGTTCTTTCAGAATTTACAGCTGTTGGTGAGAGAATGATTTAGATGCCACCAAGTAGGTGGCAATGCCTTAACATTATGTGTTGTAAAGCCAGAGAGCTGCATCCACCCTTGTGAAGGGGAATGCTAACCTTCTCTCCTTTTATACTATATTGACTGAGTGAATTTTTTAAAATAAAATTTTATTTTAATTGGGATTTAATGAACATTTACAGGGAAGTTAGATTTTCATTCACTCATTGTTGCTGAGTGAGTGATCTAAAACATTGTTATTATATGTTGTCCATTGGATCTTTGGAAGCTGTAAATTTCATGGGAACAGATTAACCATCTTTTTTTTCCACAGAGCAGCTGGTGGATTCAAACCACATGTCTTGGGGTTAACAGCACAACTTCTTACCACTAGGCCACCAGAGCTCTCTAATTTAAAGTGTTGTTGTTGCTGTGCACCATCGAGTTGGAACCCACTGGTGGAGCAGCTGATGGATTTGAACCACATGCCTTTGAAATTGCAGTGCAGCTTCTTACCAGTAGGCCACCAGCACTCCCTAATTTAGAAGGTAGGCAGTTCTTGTTTTAGGTAACTAAAATATTGTAGTATTGATTGTAGTGATAACTGCATAACTGAAAATATACTAAAAGACATTAAATTGTTGTTGTTTTTTTTTAAAAAATCAGTGTTTTGCTTTTGGAATATTTACTGAGGAGCTAAGAGAAGCAGAGGACGAAAAAGCAATTAGGATCTTAGACTGCTGAAAAGAAGTTCTGTTCTTTTTCCATTCTACGCGGCTCCTTCTCAAATATACTTAGTTACCAAATCTGTGCCAGATAAGGGAGCTACTGGGTGGGACTCAGAAAGGGGAAGCCAAGTTTTCTAGCGCTCTTTTTTTATTATTTGAGTAATCCAGGACAAAAAGCCTGTTGTATAATTTTCCAACCTTTATTGTTTCCTTTTTTAAAGTTTTAAAAATACTTTTTTCTTTTTTCCTTGATACTATGCCCAGTATGTTGTTGTGTACCATCAAGTTGGAAGTGATCCAAAACTGACCCTCCACTGCACTTAATCTCAGGGGAAGTGATTGCCCATCCTTCTCCTGCACAGCAACTAGTGGATTTGAACCGTGTGCCCTTGGGATTGCAACACAGCTTCTTACCACTAGGCCACCAGAGCTCCCTATGCATAACACAACATACACCAATGTAGCAATTTCCACATTACAATTCAGTGACTGTGATCACATATTTAGAATTGGGCAGCCAAGTTTGTCTCCTTATATTAACACAAATTCCTTGTCTGCTAAGGTTATTATCTTCTGAGTTGCTGCTGTCAATTTGACCCCTTCAATGTAAGTCTTCAAAGGGCACAACGTTCACATCAGCATTCTTCACTTGTTAAATGAGATTATTGTTTGCTTTTACCTATTTTTTTAAGGTCATGAATTGAAACAATTGGTTAAGTAGGAGAGCTAGTAGATGTCAAGCCTCAGAGCAAATGGTGCATGAGTTTCTATTTTGTGAATCTGCATAGATCCTGGAGAAATATTTAAAAAGCAGAATGAAATTATATAGATAATTTTTAAGAATGAAATTACACTTGCTGATAAATGTAAATACAGCCAAAAAAAGGCATTGTGAGATGGTAAAATAGCACTGCTGGTGGGGGGAGGAAAGTGAAGAAACATAGTTAACACACTCAACTGCTAACCAAAAAGTTGCATGTTTAGTTCACCCAAGGGTGCCTCAGGGGAAAAGGCCTGAGGGCCTAGTTGTAAAAAGTCAGCCATGAAGCGAGCTCTGGTGGCCTAATGGCAAGAAGCTGTGCTGTAATCCTGAAGGCATGTAGTTCAAACCCACCAGATGTTCTGCTGGAGAAGGATGGTCAATCTCCTCCTGTGCCAGTCGAATCCAATTTGATAGTATACAACAAGGGGAAAAAAAATGTTTTTTAAAAAAAGTCAGCGATTGAGAAAACAGTTTAAAAGTGATATATGAGCACAATTAATAACAGTGCATCTAAATTCCAAAATCAATCTCCATAATAGTCTATGTGTTTCCTACTGCCAAAGGGGCCCTTTA
>NW_006399758.1:13822989-13832759 GCF_000299155.1 Elephantulus edwardii | reverse complement strand
TAAACATATTTCATCCAGTTTTTCTCAGTCTTACCCCCACCCCAATGCCAGCCTCATTCTACAACAGTGACACCATGTAGCATTTGTCCCTTTGTGACTGAGATACCTCACTCAGCATAATGTCCTCCAGGGTCACCCATTTGGAGTATAGTTTTATTCTGGTACGCAGTTGTTTACTTTGAGTCAGAGTTATGACAGCAACTAGTATACAAGATATTCGGGTAAATAAATTAAAAGATGTGTATGATGCTCTGAGATGTGTAATGAGTTTCTTCCACCTTCTTTCAAATCACTGCAGTCAAGTTATGACCCTCCCGGGGGTTGTTAGAGGCTGTAAAGTAGCACAGGAGGTGACTGTCTATTTTTCTCCCTCAGACCAGCTGGTGGACTTGAACTGCTTGCCTTTGGGTTGGCAGAACAACTCCTTACTCATTAGGCCACTAGAACTCCATCTTGTTTAGGGGAAGAATGATGAAAATTTACAATGTGATACAAGAGTTTCGAGAAATGACACAAATTGGAAATGAACACCTTTTAGGGATATAGGGGACAAATAGATCGTTACCCACAAGTTTGCTAAGGTAAAGAAGTGGAAGAGAGGTTAAATAAGAGAAAAAGAAAGTGAAATAAAATGAAAATAAGGTGTTGTCTTTTGTACCAACCAGTCCCAGGCAGAGGAACCTGGCCACTTCTCTCTGGAGAGCTTCTGTCCTTTGTCCTAGAAAATAATTAGGAAGTTGAGAAGAAATAAACTCAAGATTCAGGGATTATTAACTGTCATCTCACAGGAATGATGATTAAAATATAGTGATTAAGAATCAAGGACCTTTAGCCCCTTTGAATGCTGATTACAAAGCGATTAGTAGGAATTACTGGGAGATTAACAATGTTTGCAAGGAAGATGATTTGATTCATTCGAGGCATTAAGGGGTAGAGGTGGCAGATGGCTCACTTATATCAAGAGAAATGGTAAAACACGGGGAAAAAGCCAAACACAACAAACGATGGCTGGATTTTTATTCTGTTTTGTTTTCAGGGAAGAAAAAAAAAGTCAACACAAAACCTCTTGATCCATGAGAACATGTTGTTTAAAATTGTATAGGCATATGGGATACCTTTTTAATTCATCAAGAGTGTGAAAATAATGTGATTAATTTCTGTCTAGGTGGAATGAAGAGATGCAGACAAGGAAAATATTAAGGCTAAGGTACAAATTTTAGCTTTTAGATATTAATTACAGGCCCTTTGATGAAAATTTATGATGTAAACTAACCTGCTTGGTTTACCAGACAGATGTGAAAGGGAAGCGTGTAGTTTAGATGTCTAAACTACTACTTGCATATGCAGATGACATGTTAATGGCTGTTATCAAGTGATGAGTCTGTAAAAACCATCGCTTGAATTTCTGTAGCATATGGTTAAAGCAGCTGGCCCTAAAATAAGTTGAAGAGCAGCCCTTTGCTTGATAGGACTGACAAATAGGAACAGGTGATACTCTCGGGAGAGGCTGTTGTTTTAAAAATGAACCAATTGCGAGCACCCCTTTTTTGAGACTCAAAACAATGAAAAATCAAACTGAAAAATAGGCCCAACAGACAAACCAGTGCTTCTTTTAGCAGATTTGGAAGTTATTTTATTGTAGGGAGTATGTTGTTAATCAAGAAAGTTTCTCATTGCCCTGAGCCATATGGAAGTGATTTACCATGTTTTTCTTGCTGTCCATTTGTGAAGTTATGTTTGAGGGTGTTGGCAAAGTGCCTTTTAAAAAAACACTATCTTTACCTTAATGAGCTGATTGAAGACGAGATTCTTTGCATAAGCAACTATGAGTGAAGTGGTTGTCTTGACATGTAAGAGGAGTCTATGCAGAAAAGAACTTGGCAAAAAAATTCTTTCTCAAGTTATTCTGTTATTCTGAGACATACTTCAGCGATATGTACACTAAACACACTGGCTTCTTAGAATTGTCTACAGAAGGGCTTTCCTGTTAGCACACTTTGTAAGCATTATTTGATACTTTTTTGAAATCTTTCAGTGTGATCTATATTCTATTATGTTGTGTTTTTTATATGCTGTGGAGTCCAGATTGACCCATAGCTGGCCCTCTAGTGGGTTTTCAGACCTGTAACTCACACAGGAGGATTACTAGTTTTCTCCCACAGAACAGCTCATGGATTTGAACCACCTGCCTTTGGGTTGGCAGCATAATTCCTTAACCATTAAGAACTGTTAAGGGTGAAAAACAATGTACTTGAACTTTGTAAATACACCAGAATAAAATGGGGGGAGGGGGGAAGAACCGATAGTAATGAAGGAAGAAATCCAAGCTGCGCTGAAGGCATTGGCAAAACAAAACACCAACAAACCGCCCCCCCCAAACTGTTAAAGGCTACAGAATCCTCTCTCTCTTTTCAGATTTTAATGAAAGTTTATAAAGAACTTGGATTTCCATTCATTCATTGTTGCACATTTTCCTCCCTGCCCCCCAACCTCCAGTTTGCTTTTTTCTTTGGTAAAAATGTTCTTTCATTGTTATACAGTTCCCCACACCCAGACCGCTTTACTATGCAACTCTTATTCTGGACTCTTGTCATGCCAATAATACCTAATCATATATTCCTTTTATATAGTTCTCTCCCTTGTCTATTTCAATGCTGTGTACATTATTTAGCCCCTCTTTTCTTGGTTTTCCCCAACCCCCATATCAGTCCCATTTTATAACAGTGGCATTATGCAGTATTTGCTTTTTGTAATTGAGATGCTTCACTCAGCATGATTTCTGCCATGGTCACTCATTTTGTATAGTATAAGTTCTTTGTTTTTCAGTGCTGCATAATATTCCATTGTGTATACCACAGCTTCTCTATCCATTCTTTTGTTGATGGGTACTTAGGTTGTTTCCAACTCTTTGCTATTGTGAACAAAGCAACAAGAAACATGGGTGTACATATATCTGCTTGAATGGCAGTTTTGGTTTCTTTAGGGTGTATTCCTAGTAGTGGAATTGCTGGGTCAAATGGTATTTCTATTTCCAATTTATTGAGGAAACGCCATACTGCCTTCCATAATGGTTGCACCATTTTACACTCCCACCAACAGTGAATAATGGTTCCAGTTTCTCCACTACCTCACCAACATTTGTTGTTTGCTGCTCTGTTGAATTTTGCTATTCTGACTGGGGTGAGATGCTATCTCATAGTTGTTTTGATTTGCATATCTCTTAGAGCTAGGGATTTTGAACAATTCTTCATGTGTTTGTTCGCCATCTGAATGTCTTCTTTGGTGTAGTGTCTGTTCATATCCTGTGTCCATTTTTAAATTGGGTTGTTTACTTCTATCTTGTTGTGGCATTCAATTATTCTATAAATTCTAGATTTAAGTCTCTTTTTAAAAAATTTTATTTTATTAATTTCAATGAACATTTATAGAGACTTTGGATTTCCATTCATTCATTGTTGCATTTTTCTTCCTGTCCAGTCCTCCCTCCCAATTCACTCCTCTCTTTGAAAAGTAAAAGAAAAATTCTTTCATTGGTATACAATGCCACCCGCACACCACCCACTGCCCACAGTACACTCCTCTATGCAACCTTAATTCTGGACTCAGTGAAACAGATGAGGGAGAGAACAATTTAAAAGTGATATATGGTAGGGTATTATGACTTAAGTCTCTTATTAAACATGCCATTATCAAATATTTTCCCCCAGTCTGTGACTTCCCTTTTCACCCTGTAGGAGAAGTTTTTGGATGTGCTTAGGGATTTGATTCGTAGAAGTTCCCTTTCATCTATTTTATCCTCTCTTGGTTATAGGTTTTTCAGAATGCTTGGAAGACTGTTCAAGTTGTGGATTAGTGCTTCTAGGGTTCTTCCAAACTTTTCTCTAATGAAGTTTATAGTCCTTGGTTTTAGTCAGAATCCTCTTTTAAGAAAAAATTATGTAAATGCAAAATCTTATATTTAGTCTACCCCTGGTTGTCATTCACTCTTTTGCTGCTTTATTTTCTTCACCTGAAAATAATAGTAGTAATAATAATAATGATAATATCCTCTCTATTCTTAATCTATAGAGCTCTGGTGTCTTAGTGGTAAGGAACTGAGCTGCCAAGCCAAAGGTAAGTGGTTTGAATCTAGCAGTTGCTCCAGAAGAGAAAGATGGGCAATCTCCTCCCATGTGAGTTACTGCTTCTGGAAACTCACTGGTGGATAGATCAGCTGTGGGTCAGTTCTGACTTGATAATAGACTATAATAATTCTTAATTTAGACTATATTAAAACTATAATTGAGGTTATATATTATGACAAAGGGAAAAAAAAAGGCCTTCTTTTTTAAAAAACATTCTCCTGGCAATAGGTATGTTCTGTTGAGTTAGAACTAACCCATAGCTGACCCTCGAGTGGGTTTTTAGAGGCAGAAAGTTACACAGGAGATAGCCCGTCTTTCTCCTGCAGAGAAGCTTGTGCATTCCAACAACATACCATTACATTGGCAGCAAAATTCCCTACCACTAAACTATCAGAGGTCTCTTTACATATTATATGATTAGGGAGCTCTGGTGGCCTAGTGGCAAGAAGCTGCACTGCAATCACGTGGTTAGAGGCTACCAGCTGCTCCACGGGAGAAGGATGAGCAATTTCCTTCCCTGGGATTTAACTGCCTTTGTAAAAACCTGCTGGAGTGTCAGCTATGGAATGGTTCTGACCCTATGGTACACAAACAACAACACAACATTATACTGTTATTAGCTCTATCTAATATCCTCATCAATAGAATGGGAATACTAACAGTATTTACTAAAAATAAATTAAGAAGAATGAAATAAGTTATTTAAAGTGTTGTAAACAGTGCATGACAAACATTTTCATTAATACCTAATATATATAAAATAATTATTAGTTGTAGTATATGCCAGATTAAGAATTTTGTTAGGTGGCCTAGAGTCCAAACTCATCGCAATTCTATGAACAATGGATTTGCACTTTGCCCTATCCTGTACCATCCTCCTATTTCTGATATGTTTGAGTCCACTGTTAGTCACTGCATCAACAGAGGGAATATATTAAGTTTGTTTTATACTTAGTTATGAAAAAATTATTAGCAAACTAGGAATAAAATACTCTGCCCTCAACAAAATGACAAAAATCCTACAACCAACACTGTCCTTAGTGGTGAAATACTTAACACCTTGCTCTCAGAAATGAAAAACAAGATGATGTATTTATCATCATTGAACTGATGGTGATAGCCAATGCAATAATATAAGAAAAAAGAACTTAAAATTTTTAAAATGAAGAAGAAGAAATAAAACTATCCTTGTTCTTTTTGTACAATGGGATACTTCACAGCATTTGGTGATTGAATGCTACATGCAATAATAAGAAAGATTTCTACTAAAATAATAACTAGGAAGGTACAGGGAGTTTTCTATGGTGGTGTTGGCAATGTTCTATTTTTAGATCTGGGATGGGTGTGTGCATTGTATAAAAGCACTTGGGGGAAAAAGCCAGAAAAAAAATACTTGAACAATTAGAATTTGCTTATCTTTCCATAAATAAGTATTATTTCTATGAAGCATTACTTTAAAAAAAGATAACAACCAAAGGTGATGGTTAAGGTTATGCGTCGACCTCGCTAGGCCATAATTATCAGGTATATATTATGTTGGAGAGGGACATCATGCTTGGGAGGGTGGAGGGACGACGCAAGAGGGAAAGACCCTCTATGAGGTGGATTGATTCAGTGACTGGGATAATCGGGATGGGTGTGTCAGAGGCAGTGTGATTGGCACAGGATAGAGCAGGGCTTAGGGCTGTTGTACATAGGGTCGCTATGAGTTGCAAGCGACCCAATGGCACTTAACAACAATAACAACAGCATATTATGTAATCCTCATTTTGTGATTTGGTGTGAGCAGCCAATCAGTTGAAACGGAGTGGTTTGGGGGGGTGTGGACTGCGTTCTTTCACTGTATGTGGATTTTCTCACAAGGTTTACACTCTCAATCTTGAAGCTGAGTTTTCATCCTCTGACCTCTAGTTCTTGGTATTAAGTCAGCAGCTTGCCATCTGATCTGCAGATTTTGGAATTCACCAGCAACCACAGCTGCATGAGCCAGCAGCCTGCCGCCTTATTTACCGCCTTGGAATTTGTCCACCCCTACAACCACGTGAGTCAAGAGGAACTTCCAGCCTCCACAGATGCATGAACCAGTTATTTGAAATAAATTTCTCTCTCTTTACACAAACTCACACACACACACACACACACACACACACACACACACACACACACACGTTCTAGAGGAATTAATTGAATATATGAGTTTTCTAAATTGGGTTTCTAGTCTCGCATTGGTGACCCTGCTTCCACGAGTATAGAGGATACCACTAATTGATGGCATGATACTGCAATAGAAACACTCCAAGTCAAGTATCGCTAGCGATGGGTCAAATATTTGTGAAATATGAAGTTCTAGGTGTTTGTATATTTGATTCTTTTAGACAATTTTTAAAGACTATTAGAAGTATAAGGAAAGTGGTTGGTTGGTGCTACTTTTGCAGACAAAGTGGAAAAAGGAAAGAACGAACTCAAAACTTGGAGTGAAGCAGTACAGTCAAGCACTGTACCTACAAAATCCTAGAAAAATGCTGGTAAGGATGTGAGGACGTTCAATTTAGCATACACTGCTGGTGGAACTGTAAAATGATACACTACAGAAAATGATAGAGTACTTCCTTTAAAAGGTTGTGGAGATATCATAGGGCTGTGCAATTCCCACTAATAATTATATATCTTATATATCTTAGATAAGTAAGACTCATGACATAGACAGATGATAGATAGATGATAGGTAGGTAGGTAGGTAGGTAGGTAGGTAACTGGGGTAATGGGATTAGGTGTATCAGAGACAATGAGACTGGCTCAGGATAGCGCAGGGTTCAGAGCCACTGTGCATAGCGTCCCTGTGAGTCACAGGCAACTGGATGGCACAAAACAACAACTTGGTAAATGTTATTACATAAACAATACAAACATAAAGGCAATAACAATGGTCTATTACTAGTGGATACATAGGATTTCTTTAATAATGTAGGTTTTTATTTTAATTGTGATTTTAATGAAAGTTTACAGAAAAGTTGGATTTTAATTTATTCATTGTTGTACATTTTCCTCCCTTGCCCTCCCTTCCACATCCCCAAGTTCACATTCTTTCTTTTTAAAAAAAACATTCATTCATTGTTGCACAATTCTTCCCCCAACTTGACACCAGCAGTCAGGAGATTAGATGTATTGCATTGGGTAAGTCTGCAGTCAGGGATCTCTTCAAATTATTGAGGAGCAATGATGTCAGTTTAAAGAGTAAGGTACTCCTGATTCAGGCCATGGTTTTTTTTTTTTTCAATAACTTGCTATGCTGCTGAGAACTTGACAATGAATAAGAATTACGGAGATTAGGGGGGAATTAATGCCTTTGAACTGTGTGTAGTGTTGAAGAGGACTGAATATTCCATGAGCTTCCAAAAGAACAGATATGTCTAGAAAAGATGCAGATAGAGCACTCCTAGGAGGCAAAGATGATAAAGCTTCAACTCACATACTTTAGACATATTGTTTGTTATTGTTGTGTGCTGTCAAGTTGGAACTGATGCATCGCTGACCCTCCAGTGGGTTTTCAAAGACAGTAAATCACACAAAAGGAGATTGTCCATCGTTCTCCTTTATCACTAGGAAAGGCTATTCTTTAGAGGTCAGCAAAAGAGAAGAAGACCCTCAACCAGATGGATTGGCACAGTGACTGCAGCAATGGCCTCAAATATGTCAGAGATTGGGAGGGAGGTTGGCACAAGATTGGAGAGGGTTTGGATCTATTGTTCATAGGCTCACTATGGGTCATAATCAACTCAATTGCACTTAACAACCAGAACACTATGTCATTATTTAGTCTTTGGATACCATGCTCATCTTTTTCTTCAGCAAGGTCCATTGCGCTCATGATATTATGCTGACTGAAACTAGTAAGGAATATCAGTTTCTCTGACTTACTGATGGCCTGGTGGTAAGAAGCAGGGTTGCAATCCTAAAGACACCTAAGGAAGATAATTTAAATCCACCAGCTGCTCTGCAGGAGAAGGATGGGCAATCTCTTCCCATGTAATTTTCCTCCTCTGAAAACCCACTGAAGAGTCAGCAATGAGTTGATCCTACAGCACACAACAATAGACTTATTGGTAAGATGATTGCCAGCCATTGTTGTTAGATGCTGTCATGTTGACTACTACTTACAGAACCCTATGAACGACAAATCTGGAGTTTATCCAATCTAGCACCATTCTCAGGATTTCCAACATGTTCTGGTGCATTTCTACAGTCATTGTGTTAATCCATCTCATTTTAGGTCTTCCTCTCTTTCTCTGACTCTTCACCTTTACCAATGTGATGTCATTTTCCAAAGACTGATCCCTTCTGACAGCATGGTCAAAGTATGTGAGATCAAATTACATCAGCTTTGCCTCTAAGGAGTCCTGTAAGCCAGACTTATTTGTTCTTTTGGCCATCCACGGGATTTTCAATACTCTTGTCCAACATCACAGTACAAAGGCATCACTTCTTCGTCAGTCTTCCTTATTCATTGTCCAACTCACAGATACATAGGAAGCAATTAAAAATACTGTTGCATGTATCAGGTTCACGTTGACATCCTTGCTCTTCAGTACGTTGGAGAAGTCCTTGACAGCAGATTTTCTGAATGCAACATATCTTTTTATTTCTTAACTATTGCCCCCATGAGTGTTGATTATGGGTCCAAGTAAACTGAAATAATGAACAACTTCAATCTTTTCTGCATCTATCAGGATGTTGCCTATCAAGCCAGTGGTGGGGATTTTTAGTTTCTTAATGTTGAGATGTAATCTATATTGAAGGCTATATAGGCTTTGATCTTCTACAGTAAGAGCTTCAAGTCCTCTTCATTTTTAGAAAACAAGTCATCTGTTATGTAATCTACATAATGCAGGTTGCTAATGAATCCTCTCCTGATCCTAATGTGATGTTGTTCTTTATGTAATCTAGCGTCTCGAATTATCTGTTCAGCATAAAGACTGAATAGTTATGGAGAAAGGATACAACCCTGATTGAACAATCTTTCCAGATTTTCAACCACGCAGGGAATGTTCCCTTGTTCTGTCTTGACAACAGCTTCATAGTGTAAGAATAGATTTCACATTATTATTAATGTTCTGGAGTCAATGCAAGTAATAATCTCTCACAAATCACACAGTCAAATGCATTACCTAGTCAATAAAACACAAATAGACATTCTTCTGGTGCTCTCTGCTTTCAGCCAAGTTCCATCTGATATCAGCAGTGATATCCCTAGTGCCACAGCCTCTTCTAAATCCAACTTGAATATCTGACAGTGTATGGTTCTGCTGTTTAAAAAATAATCTTCAACAAATTTTACTTATGTGTGGTAGTAATGATATCCGATACTTTCCACACTCTGTTAGGTCAACTTTTAGGCAATGGCAACAAATATGGATCTCTTTCAGTAGCTGACTAGGTAGCTATTTTCCAGATTTCTTGCTATAGACTGGTGAGCACTTCCAGGGTTGCTTCTGTTTCCTGAAATACCTCAGTTGATATATCATCAGTTCCTGGGGCCTTGGGGTTTTTTTTTGTTTTTTGTTTTGTTTTGTTTTTTTAATTTAGGTTGTTTATTTTTCATTTCAATGAACATCTACAGAGATTTTGGGATTCCATTCATTCATTGTT
>NW_006399758.1:13811001-13817769 GCF_000299155.1 Elephantulus edwardii | reverse complement strand
GGCACATAACAACAACAACATTTTAATGAAAGTTTACAGAGACTTTGGATTTCCATTCATTCATAGTTGCACACATTTCTTCCTGCTCACCCCTCCCCCTAGTTTACTTTTATCTTTGAAAAGTTAAAAAAACATTCATTGCTAAACAGTACCCACCCCCCAAGTCCACTACACTATGCAGCTTTCATTCTGGGCTCTTGTCATTGCAGTAATACCTAATCATATATTCCTCCTAAACAGTTCTCTTCCTCATCTGTTTTAATGCAGTTACATTATTTATCCCCTATTAGTTTCCCCCAACTCTCATGTTCGTTCTGCTTTACAACAGTGGCACTATGCAGTATTTGTCCTTTGACTGAGATATTTCACTCAGCATAATGTCCTCCAGGTCATCCATTTTGTATTTCACTAGTTCCCTGTTTTCAGTGCAGCATAGTATTCCATCGTGTGAATATACCACAGCTTCTCTAGTCATTTATTTGTTGATGGGCACTTAAGTTCTTTCTAACTCCTTGCTATTGTGAACAAAGCTGTAATAGTCCTGGGTGATCATATATCTGCTTGGGTGGAAGTTCTGTTTCTTTAGGGTATACAACCAGTAGTGGAATTGAAGGGTCAAATTTTATTTCTATTTGCAACTTTTTGAGAAAATGCCATACTGCTTTCCATAGTGGTTGCAACAATATAAACTTTCATTCTCCAAGACTAACTTGGCTACTGTCATGAGTGCATGCCCCTCTGGCAGCTGCAGACACCACCACTGGGTCCCAACTAAGACAATTCTAAGATGAAATCAGCTAGCAACCTGGTTGCAGCTTGATTACATTGTACCATGAGCCGTGCTTTTTCTTGCTGAGATAAAGAATTACTCTGGAAATGGAGTTGCTTTCCTTACATGCAATACTTATTTCAACATTACCATTTATAGACCTAAAGAATGCTTCATCCACCATCATGGTATCTCACAGAGCACTCCTTGGATCAAAGAACTCATTTTACCACAAATGAAAGTAACCATAAGCCCAAGATCATGAATTTATTGAACTTGCCATATCTCTCATCATCGTAAAGCAAATGGCTTAATAGAATAATGCAATGATCTTCCGAAGACACAATTACAAAATCAACTAGGTGAAACTACATTGCAGGCTTAGACCAATGTTCTCTCATCTCCATATAATGGCTGGTGATTAAAAGGTTGTATAGAATAAAAGGCATGTCATGATGGATGGAGAAGAGATTGTAACTGTCCACAGCTTCATCTTGCTTCGATCCACGATTAACAACACCCTTGGTACAAGCAATCATGAAATAAGGAGACACATTGCACTGGGAAAATCTGCCCATAGGGATCTCTCCAAATTACTGAGGAGTAGTCATGTCAATTTGAGGATTAAGGTGCATCTGATTCAGTAATCCAAGTACTAGCTATGCATCCGAAACCTGGGCAATGAAAAAGGATAACAGAAAAAGAATTGATGCCTTTGAGCTGTGGTGTTGGAAAAGAGCACTGAACATCCCATAGATGGCGAAGAGGATGAACAGATATGTCTTGGAGAAGGTATAGCCAGAGTGTCCTTTGGAGGAAAGAATGATGAGGCTTTGCCTCACATACTTTTGACATATTGCTAGGAGGTGCTATTCTTTGAAAAAGGACACGATGTTGGGAAGGGTGGAGGGTCAGTAAAGGAGAGAAAGACCCTCGACTAGGTGAATTGGCATGGTGACTGCTGCAATGGGCTCTTGTGTGTCAGGAAGTGTGAGAATGGCACAGGACAGGACTGGGTTCAGATCTTTTATTCATAGAGTCGCTGTGAGTCGTATTCAACTGGATGGCACCTAACAACAACAACATCTGCTTTAAACAGACATCAAATATATGATGCTGTTTCTCCAATACCTAGATTTGTGAGTCCAGGAGTCAAGGGATGGGAATGGGAATGGCAACATCTACTATTATCCCTGGAGCTCTGTGGCCTCTTGATAAGGAGTTGTGCTGCCAATCCAAAGTCACATGGTTTGACTCTCTCAGGTGCTCTGTGGGAAAAAGCTGGGCTTCTACTTTCATGTGATTTACAGCCTCTGAAAACTTACTGGAGGGTCAGCTGAGTCAGTGCCAACTCAACATCACTTAATTTGAAAATCTTTTACTTCCTGTCACTGAAATTCTGTATTCTGTGGGTAAAGAGTCTTAATTCTAATAGAAAGAATAGTTCTCACGAGAGACACAATGCTAATTTCATTCAACTAGAAGTTGTGAATGCGGCCCACTGTAGGTTCTTCATGCCTTGGGTAAAGAAAGGAGCTACTGTGTTGGCTGATTTTATTGATTATATAAACAGAGGTAATTAAGAGTACATCTGGAAATACCAGAGATCCTTTAGGAAATGCTCGGTATAATGATAACCTGTGGTTAAAATCAAATGAGTGGAATCTGATTCCGACATGCTATAAGTTTAGACTTTAAAGGAATGAAGGTTTGGGTCACATTACCAGACAAAGACCTAAAACTAACTGGTGTGACTTGCTGAAAGCAAAGGAAATATGAAATGTGTGGCGGATGAAGGTAGTATTCAGTTCCAGTTGCAAGAATAAGAACTGAAATTGTATCTCCTATTTCTTCCTTGGGTTTTTTTTCTCTTAAAATATGCATATTTTTTCCCCTTAAAATGTGTGTGTATGTGTGCACATGGAAGATTTTTGATTGAACCTGAAATTAGAGAAATTAAGGGTCAAAGATCTTAGTGGATAGGAGACTAGTAAGGTATAATGAGTAATTGTAAGAGCCTAAAGCATAATGTACAAACTTCAGAGAAGGCATTGACAAAAAACAAGGCCCCAGAAATCAATACTATACCAACTGGCCATGTTTCAAATGACAGATGTAGCACTGGACATGCTTCCCACTCTATACCAGGAAATTTGGAGGATAGCTACCTGGCTGACCAAATGGAATATTTGTTCCTATTACCAAGAAAGGTGATTCAATGGAATGTAGAAATGATCAAACAATATCATTAATATCACATGCAAGCAAAATATTGCTGAAGATCATTCAAAACCAGCTAGAACAATACATACAGAACTTCCAGAGGTTCAGGCTGAATTTAGAAGAGGTCGTAGAAGAGGGGTATAATTGCTGATATTAGATGGATCCTGGCTGAAAACAAAGGATACCAAAAGAATGTTTATTTATGCTTTAATGACTATGTAAAGACATTTTATTGTATGAAACATAAAAAATTATAGCTCACATTGAGAAGAAAAGGAGTCTTAGAACACTTAATTTTACTATACCTAGACCAAGAATCTATTGTTGTGAACAGAGCAAGGGAGTGCTGTTGCTGTTGTTGTTGTTGTTGTTGTTGTAGTTAAGTGCCATCGAGTCATAGACAACTCACAGCAACTCTATGAATGAAAGACCTGAACACTTGTATAACTTCCACCTTTTCTCCAAGTTCATAGGTTTCCAGAGCAAACTATTTTGGAAGTGGATGCCACTCCTGCTTCCAAGCTTGTTTTAATCGGGGAGCTCCACCAAACACTGCCCACCATGGGTAACCATTATCATATTTGACATATCAGTGTTACAATGTTCAACATCACAGCAAACACGAGTGACTTCTGTACAGCAAATGAACTGACCAGTGCTATACTACACAGTTTAAAATTAAGAAAGGCATGCATCAGCATTGTAACCTTTCTCCATACCTATTCAATCTATGTGCTGACCAAATTATTCTCTATAATGAGTGAAGAGAATCTGCTGGCGTGATGCCTCATCCACAGATTTAGAACTCTCCAGTTTCCACAAATATTTGAAAAAAATTCCTTTAAAATTTATATCTCTACAAGACAAACTTAATGAAGGATTCCTATGAGTTTAAATAGATTATTGCAATGGGTTTTGGTTTGGTTTTTATCTATATCTCTATCTATAATTTTATCAACCTATATATCCAGTTACCTATTTGTACACTTAGCTGGTTTTGTTGCAGTGACTTCTCCAAATTATTGAGGAGCAATGAAGTCAGTTTGAGGATTAAAATGTGCCTGATTCAGGTCATGTTCTTTTCAATCATATGCTATGCATTTGAGATCCGGACAATGAATAAGGATGACAGAATTTATACCTGTGAGTTGTGGTGTTGGGGGAAGAGTACCGAATATTCCATGGACTGCCAAAAGAATAACCAGATATGTTTTGGAGCAGGGGCAGCCAGAGTGCTCCTTGAAGACAAAAATAACAAAGCTTCATCTCACATTATTGATGAGTCTTTCTCTAATACTGATGCCATATTGATTTTTTATATAGTCCGGCTTCTCATATGATTTGCTCAACATACAGATTGAATAGTTATGGGGAAATGAAACATCTTGAGCCACATCTTTCCTGATTTTAAAGCATGCACTGCTTCCTTCTGTACAGACAACATCTTCTTGGTCTAGGTATAGGTTTCACATGAGCACAATTAAGTGATCTTGGATTCCTATTTTTCTCAATGTTAGTCACAATTTGTTATAATTTACACAATCAAGTGCTTTTGCACAGTCAATATAACATAGGTAAACATCCTTCTGTTATTTTCTGTTTCATCCAAGATCCATCTGATGTCAGCAATAATTATCTCTCAATCCATGGCCTCTTCTGAATTCAGCTTGAAACGCTGACTGTTTCCTGTCACTGTATTGTTGTAGCCATTTAAAAAAAATCTTCAACAAGATTTTACTTGAGTGCTATGTTTGATAATTTCTACATTCTGTTGGATCATCTAATTTTTTTAATCATCAAATTTTTTTTGGAATAGGAACAAATAAGGATCTCTTTCACTCAGCTGACCAGGTAGTTATCCTCCAAACAACTTGGCACAGACTACTGAGCACGCTGATAGTTGCATTTGTGTGTTGAAACATGTCAATTAGTATTCCATCAATTCCTGGGGGATTAGTTTTTGCCAGTGTTTTCAGTGCAAGTTCAACTTCTTTCATTACCATTCATTCTTGTTTATATGCCACTTCCATAAATGTTTCCATGTTGACCAATTCCTTTTGGTATAGTGACACTGTATTTCTTCCTTGTTCTATTAGCACTTCTGTCATTATTCAAGAGTTTACTCATAGAATCCTTCATTATTGCAATTCAAAGCTTTAATTTGTTTTTCAGTTCTTTTAGCTTGAGAAATGTCAACCATATTCTTCTTTTTTTATTTTCTAACTCCAGATCTTTTCATCCTTTTGTTATAATACTTGGTTTTCTTAAGCTGCCTTTGAAATTTTCTGTTCAACTCTTTGCATCAATAATTCGTCCCTTTGTTTTAGTCTCTCTATGCTCTAGTGCATTTTTCAGAATCTCCTCTGACATTAGCCTTTGTTGTAATTATTAGGTGCCATTGAGTCAAGCACAATACATAGCAACCCTAGGAACAATATATCTGAACCCTGTCCTATCCTATGCCATCCTATTCATCTCTGATACACTTGAGCCTATTGCTACAGTCACTGTGTCAATCCACCTTGTTGAGGGTTTTCTTCTGTTTCTCTGTCCTTCCACCTTTTCAAGCATGATCTACCTTCCTAATAAATAATCCCTCCCAGCAACATGCTCAAAGTAGAAGGATGAAGATCTGCTGTCCTTGCTTCCAAGGATCATTCTCGTTGTGGCTTCTGCAAGACCTATCTATTCATTCTTTTGGCAGTCAATGAGCTACTCAGTACTCTTCTCCAAAATCACAACTTAAAGGCATCAATTTTTCTTATATCATCCTTATTCATTGACTACCTATCAGGTGCATAGCAAGTGATTGAAAAGAGTATGGCTTAAGTAAGGCACACGTTTGTCTTCAAATTGATCTCATCATTCTTCAGTATTCTGGTATCAGACTTGCCCAAGGCAATGTGTCTCCTGATCCCCTGACTGCAGATACCAAGGGTATAGATTATGGATCAAAGTAAGATGAAATAATTGAAGTTTTAATCCTTTCTCCATCTATCAAGATGTTGCCTCTTGGTACAGTGGTAAGAACCTTTTTTCCCTCAATGTTGCGATGTGATCCATATTAAAGGCTGCAGTCTTTGATATTTTGCAGCAAGTTGTTCAGGTCCTACTCACTTTCAGCATCAAGGCTGTGTCATCTGTGTAAAGTAGGTTGTTGATGAATCTTTCTCCCATCCTTATGCCACATTCTTCTTCAGAGAGTATGGCTTCATGAATTATTTGCTCAGTGTACAGTTTGAATAGGTAGGGGGAAAGGATGCAACCTTGAGGCACACCATTTGTTTTTAAATCATGCAGTGCTTTGTACTGTTTGGACAATAGCTTCTTGGTCTAGGTATAGATTTCATATGAACACAATCATGTGTTCTGGAATTTTCATTCTTCTCAATGTTAGTTATAGTTTGTGTGATCTACACAGTCAAATGTCTTTGCATGCCCCATAAAATGCAGGCATTCTTTTTTGTATTCTCTGCTTTCAGCCAGTATTCATCTAACATCAGCAATGATATCTCTGGTACCATGGCCTCTTATAAATCCAGTCTGAACTACTGGCAGTTCCCTATTAATGTTCCAGCCTTTTTTTGATGATCTTCTATATTTTGCTTGCACGTGGCATTAATTATTGTTGTGGTTATTATGTGCCGTCAAGTCGTTTGCGACTCATAGTGACCCTATGTACAACAGCCCTAAACCATGCTCTATCCTGTGCCAATCTCATTGCCTCTGACACACCCATCCTGATTACCCCAGCCGCTAAATCAATCCACCTCATA
>NW_006399758.1:13807030-13810901 GCF_000299155.1 Elephantulus edwardii | reverse complement strand
CCATTTCAATTTTGACAACTTCTACTTTTCATAGATCCATACTTCATGCATTCCAAGTGCCAGTCATTGACATTTACAACCATTTCAGCTTATTTTGAATCTTACCACATCAACAAATGAGGAGCCTTCATTGATGACTGCTTTTCTCCATTTGTGTCATTATGGTAGACTCTACCTTGAGGGGGCAGATTTCCTTCACACTATATCCAACTATGCTCTTCCATTATCCATAAGATTTTTGAAGGCTTGTTATTTCAGTCTGTCTTAATCTGTATATTAAAGGGTGGGAAATAATCTGACAAAAAATCAGATGCCTTCTACTTCAGTCTAATTTCTGGGATATTAATGATATAGGCTGTGTCATGATATTTCTTCTAAATTTTGTTACATATGTCCCCTCATACAACTAAAAAAGAGACACAATGCTTAATGAGTCTCTTTGGATTTTGGAGGCAATATATCGCTCATTGGAATCCCATTTTGGCCTATTTCAAGTCAAGTGACTTGAAAAGGTAGTTTTGAGTGAGATCCAGTACAAAAGGCGGCTCTACAGCAGATTCCGACTTTCAGGCATGCTGCTACATTATTTGTGTCATATGATTCAAGTGACTCATTGGTTCTTGAAGTGTTGGTGGCAGATGGAGATGCTATTTGGAGTCTTGCCAGGGTCCAATTAGTGAATCACTGTGCAAATTCTTGGACTTTTGGAGCAGTGCTATAACTTTAACACTCATATCTGTTCTCTTTTTGAGAGACAATCTTTGTCTTGTTAATGAGCATTCATTAAGACTGAATCCTGAATGGGCCACAAAGTCACTATCTAGCCTAAACCATCGATAGTGAACTGAATTTTTTCTAACCCACCGGGTCACAAAGTCAAATGCACACAGTAGCAATCCATTGTTGCTGTGTACCACTGAGTCGGAGCTGATCCATAGCTGAACCTCTGGCGGGTTTTTAGAGACAGAATCGCACAGGAGGAAATTGTCCATCCTTCACCCGTGGAGCTGGTGGTCTCGAACTGCATGCTTTTGGGATTGCAGTGCAGCTTCTGGACACTAGACCATCAGAGCACTCCATTAGTAAATGGAAACAATATATACAAGATCAGGCTGAAGCACAAGTAAGGTACATGAGGGAATAATCCAAATGTCCATGGTACTCCCCTTTGTTCCATTACTATCTTCATGTAGTCTTCACCTACACCTTCATGGGAAGTTTCTTATACTTAGTTACTGAGGAATAGAAAACTCATGCCTAGTTTACAGATGGTTCTGTGAAATATGCAGACTCAACTCACAAGGAGACAGCAGCAGACTGAAGTCTCTTTCTGAGACCTCTATGGTGTTTGCTAAAAGTTGGCCCTTTTTTTGGCCGTTAGAGTTAGCCCCTTCTGGTCTCTGGCTACCTCTATAGCAGACACATGGTCTTACAAATCAGCATGGTCTTGCAAATTAGCTGTGGAACTAGGATAAGAGTCCTTCCCACACTGAGCAGCAAGACTTGAGGGACACTGTAGCAAGACTCTGATGAGAGCAAGATCCTAGTGATGATGGTGGAGGGACTATGGCATTCCTGGGGAGAAACTGTAACAAGGTGTGACCTGAGGCTTCTTGCATTTGTGCTGATTATGATTAAAGGTTTTTGCTGTTCTTGCCTGGTGCTTGAAGGAGAAGCTGACTTGTAACTTCTCTGAGGCAAACCTTGCTGGATGATATGGGTGTGACTGTTGAATTGAAACCAGATCCTAGACTAATTGTGAAATTGTGCCTTGGAACTTGGGCTAAAACTTGGACTTACATTGGGTGATATTCTTTGCCTCCCCCACTCTCCCCATTCTTACTACCACAACTTTGAGTCTGTGAGTCAACAACAAATAAATGAACCTTTTCCTGTAGATGTGGCTCCAGAGGCACCATGGGACTGGACTAGGGGCTCTTTATCTGCTTTCTGCTCTGGGAAGTGGGAGGCTGTGCTATCCTTACTCCCTCTGGCCCTCTGGCCCTTTCAGAGAGATACTTATGGCCCTATACCTCTACGTCCCATCTTCAACTTTTTAGACAACTTCCCTGAAGGATAATAGGGAAAGGGGAAAATCCTAATAGACAAAAGAAGAAGTTCTTCTGATTGTTCATTTTGCTTAGAAGGAAAGATTACCAGATGTGCAATTGTATATTGATTTATAAGCTGTGGACAACGGTTTGACTGGATGGCCAAGGACTTAAAAAGAACATGATTGGAACGTTGGTCACAGGGAGGTATGAAGAAGAAACATGTAGATGAGCCTCTCTAAATGGACCAAGAAGTCAATATTTGCATCATGTGAATGTTCAGTAAAGAGTAACCTTGGCAAAAGAAGATTTTAACAACCAAAGGAATTTGATAACATATTCTGAGATTCTCACCACTAGACCAATTGGCAGCATCAGGATGGATGGTGAAGAGATTGAGATTGAGATTGTTCACAGCTTTAGTTTGCTTGGCTCCATAGTCAACAGTCTTGGCACCAGCACCCAGGAAATTAAAAGGCACATTGCAATGGGAAAGTCTGCTGTTAGGGACCTCTCCAAAGTGCTGAAGAGCAATGGTGTCTCTTTGGAGACTAAGGTGCGTCTGATACAGGCCATAGTCTTCGCAATCACCTGTTATGCATCAGAGAGTTGGACAATGACTAGGGAGGATAGAAGGAGAATTGACACCTTTGAGCTGTGGTGCTGGAGAAGAGTATTGAGAATACCATGGACTGCTAGGAAAACAAACAGATTTGTCCTGGAAAGGGTTAAACCGGGTGGCTCCTTGGAGGCAAGGATTCTGAGGCTCCGTCTAACATACTTTGGACATGTTGTGAGGAGAGACCGGTCTTTGGAGAGGGACATCATGCTTGGGAGGGTGGAGGGACAGCGCAGGAGAGGAAGGCGCTCTATGAGGTGGATTGACTCAGTGACTGGGATAATTGGGATGGCAGTGTCAGAGACAGTGCAATTGGCACAGGACAGAGCGGAGTTTAGGGCTGTTGTCCATAGGGTTGCTATGAGTCGCAGGTGACTCGACGGCACATAACAACAAAACAACATTCTGTGGATACCATTCAACTTCTTTCTCTAGCCATTTTTGAAATTGGTTCATAACAAAGCAGCCATGGTGACAGAGATCAAACATGGGCTGAATAATACAAACTTTTTTTTTAACCAATTCTGCTTTTTTAAAGACACATTTCTTTTTTTTAAAGTTTTTATTCTATTATTTTTCAAGTGTGTACCGTCAAATCAGATCTGATTGGTACAGAAAGAGATTGCCCCTCCATCTAAACCAGAGCATCTGGTGGATTTGAGCCGCATGCCTCTGGGATTGCACTGCAGCTTCTTGCCACCAAGCTACTAGAGCTCCCTCAAATTCTTGTTTTTAAAATTTTATTTATTTTAATGAATGAAGATAGAAAGAATATACTGAGTCATTGTCTCGAAAAGAATTAGCAGACACAGAAGAATTTAATGAAACAACATATGAGCAAGAGCCTATGGTGATGAAGGAAGAAGTTCAAGCTGCTTTGAAAGAAACAACAAAAATAAGGCCCCAGGAATGGATGGTATGCCAATTGACATATTTCACATAACATATGCAGTCCTGGACATGCTCACCAAGTTTTGTCAAGTAATCTGGAGAACAGCCACTTGGCCAACTGACTGGAAGATATCTATATTTGTTTCCATTCCAAAGAAATGTGACCCAAACTATAGAACAATATCGTTGATTTCACATGCAAGCAAGATTCTGCTGAAGATTATCCAAAAACGACTAGAACAGCACATCAGCAGAGAACTGCCAGAAATCCAGGCTGGGTTTAGAAGGGGTTGTGGTACTAGGGATATTG
>NW_006399758.1:13803246-13804724 GCF_000299155.1 Elephantulus edwardii | reverse complement strand
CTGTGTCAATTGTTATCCCATCTATTCCTGGTGCCTTCTTTTTGCCAGTGTTCTTAATGCAGCTTGAACTTCTTCCTTTGTTGTCATTGGATTTTATTCATATGGTTGTTGATGTTAGGTGCCATCTAGTCAAGTGCAACTCATAACGACTCTATGAACAGAATACCTGAACTCTGTTCTATCCTGTGCCATTCTCACACTTCCTGACACACTACAGACCATTGCAACAGTCACTGTATCAATGCAGCTGGTGGAGGGTCTCCTCTCCTTGACCCTACACCCTTCCCAGTATCACGTCCTTCTCCAAAGAATAGCACCTCCTGGCAACATGCTCAATGTTTGTGAGGCAAAGCCCCAATATTCTTGCCTACAAAAAGCACTCTGACTATATCTTCTCCAAAACATTTCTGGTTTTTCTCTTGGACATACATATTCAGTGCTCTTCTCCAATACCACAGCTCAAAAGTATCAATTTTTCTTCTGTCATCCTTATTCACTGTCCAGCTCTCAGATGCACAGCAAATGATCAGAAAGATCATGGCCTGAATCAGACACACCTTAGTTCTCAAACTGGCATCATTACTCCTCAGTAATTTAGAGAGGTCCCTAACTGCAGATTTTCCCAGTGCCATGAGTCTCCTTATTTCCTAACTGCTGGTACTAAGGGTGTTAATTGTGGATCCAAGCAGGTTGAAGTTTTTTACAGTTTCAATCTCCTCTCCATCCATCATGATATTTCCTATTGGTTCAATAGTAAGAATCTTTGTTTTCTTGACATTGAGATGCAACCATACTGAAGACTACATTCCTTGAGTTTCTGCAACAAGTGCTTCAAGTCCTCCTCATTTTCAGCAAGCAAGGTTGTGTTATCTGCATAGCGCAGGCTATCGATGAGTTTCCCTCCAATCTTCTTCATAGAGTCAAATTAAGGCTGAAGAGGATAAAAATAAATTTACAGGAACCAAGATATAATCTTGAATCAACATCATCTGAATTTTAAGATCATCTTAGGAATAGGTTTGTGGCATTGAACACCAATGATCGAAGACTCAATGAATTGTGGGATGATATAAAGAAAGCCAAAGGTCATTACAAAACAGAGGAGAAAGAAACAAATCAAAACGGACTTTAGAAGAGACTCTAACAATTGTACTAGAACATGGTGGATCCAAAATAAAAGGAAAACATATCAAAGTAAAAGGGCTGAACAGAAGATTGCAAAGGGCAGTCTGGGAGGACACAGTAAAGTATTATAATGGAATGTGCAGAGAGCTGAATTTGAGTATTAAAAGAAAATAACTTATTCTGCATTTCTCAAGCTGAGATAACTAAAAAACAAATTTAAGCCTTGAGCCACAGTATTGAAAGATGCTATCGGCATCTTTGAATGACCCAGAAAACATCTAAAGAAGATGGAGGGAATATACAGAATCTTGGTACCAGAAAGAACTGACTGAAACGGAACAATTTCAGGGAGT
>NW_006399758.1:13801580-13802442 GCF_000299155.1 Elephantulus edwardii | reverse complement strand
ACCTCACATCAGTAAGAACAGCAGTGTTCAGTAGAGCAGAGAACAACAAATACTACTGATAGAGGATTGGAGCTCTAACATACACTACTCATGGGAATTTAAATGGGGGAACCACTATGGAAAGCAAGTTGGCACATCCTTAACAAGGTTGGCAATGGCAATACTTCCTGATCCATCAATCTCATGACTAGGTATATGACAAAGAAAAAAAGAGCTGTAACATAACAGATATATGCACACTCACATTCATTGAAGAGTTATTTACAATACAAAAAAAAATGGAAATAATCCAAAACCCTATCAGTGATGAATGGCTAAAAAACCTTTGGATACATTCACACTATGGGAATTATACAACATGAAAGAATGATCAATAATTAATTAAACACTGCACAACATGGATGAATCTAGAGAAATCATGCTGTTCCTCAGAAGTGTTTTGCTTATTCGGAGTCTCTTTTTCTCTCCAGATAAATTTGATAATTTCCCTTTCAATCTCCTTGAAAAATGAATTTGGTATTGGGCTTGGGTTGCATTGAACATGTAGATTGCCTTTCATAGGATGGTCATTTTCACCATATTGAGTCTTCCTATCCATGAACAGGGCACATTTCCCCATTTCTTTAGGTCTTTTATTGTGTCTTTCAAAATGCTCTGTAGTTTTCTTTGCATAGGTCTCCTTTATCTCTAGTTACATTCACTCCCAAGTATCTCAACTTGTGGTTGGATATTGTAAATGGTATTGCTTTCTTTATTTCTGTCCACTAGGCCAACAGAACTCTCTCTATGTTGTCGTTGTTACAGTAGTTCAGTGCCATCAAGTCGTAGACAACTCAGTCATAGTTGAATGAAAATAAATTTT
>NW_006399758.1:13769523-13798103 GCF_000299155.1 Elephantulus edwardii | reverse complement strand
CATGATTAATGTAATCAGCGTTATAATAAATGTAAACATTACTAAATTGACAGTTTTGTTACATATGTGTGTATTTTAGACACTCTTAGGAGTTTATAAGTTTATAGACAGGAATAAATCAGAATACAATTTTCTTGGTGGTTTTTCAAGCAATTCTTGCAGACTTTGTAGAAAAGATTACCTTCAGAATTGATTACAAGCACTAGATGAGAAATAAACAAGCGAAAAATAGTTAGGACTTGAATTCATTTTAATTAGCAACTTACGATCAGAACTGTATTAACCACCCCAGAAGCGCTCACTGTTGAACTTGTTAAGCAGTATGTTGACCATTGTTACTTTTTAAAGAATATTATGAGTAATTATCCCTTTTGTAATTTTATTACCAACTACTAATGCCTATAATTAAATTCCCAATGCTCTTGGTCCCATGCAATTTACCACCACCCCCCCCATGTATTTTTTAAGTTCATGCCTTGCTTTTATTCCCCATACCAGTAATTCTTACTCCTAAGGCAAGATCCAACTTCTAAGTACATGTTGAAAACTGTCAGGCTATTCTGTTGCTGAAAGTAGTAAATTACCACTAAGTCCTAGTTTTCCTTTCTCACTTAAGTAGAAAAGTAGTAAGTTCAAGTTAACATTTCAAACACACTTGACCATTGAAACACTATTTAACTCAAGTGATAAAAAGGAAAAGTTGATTTGTTATCTATGAAATCAAAGTTCTTATGACTAAATTAAAAGATATTCTTCCTTTCAAGGTAGATGTAGGTGGGTGGACACTAAAACTACCAGTTTTAGACATTTTTGGATCCTTGGTTTTATGCTTTTCCGTGTTAGAACTTCCTGGATCCTTAGAAAGCTAATTCTAGAACAAGCTCGTTTCTGTACTTCAGAAAGCACATACACAAAAAGAACTGCTGTGTACATTTCTTTTTTTTTTTAAGCTTCTCTATCAAAGGCTTTTGAGAGTCATAGGAGTGAATTGCCTTTGGACAACTTCAGATCCTGTAAATAAACAACCCATATTCTCCTTATAAATACAGATAGCTGGAAGCACTATTCTTTAAACTATGTGTTGAAATCTCTCCAGGGAGAAATCAAAGGTTTTTGCCTTTTAAAAATTGCCAAGTGACTCGAGGCAAAAAACTTGAAAGCCTATTTATATATATATATCAAGACCTATGTTATAATTATGCCCCATACTAACATCCTAGTTCTTCTTAATCTAGAGATTTATGTTAAGAAGAATATCTGTTGAAGCCTAAATTCTTTGAAGTGGACATTTAGCTTTTGTTGTTGTTATGTACCTTTGAGTTGACTGCATCTCATAGCAACCTTATGTACAACATCTTTGAACATTGCTCTATCCTGAGCCAACCTCATTGTCTCTGACACACCTACCCCCATTATCTAAGTCATTGAATCAATTCATCTCATCCAGGGTCTTCTCCCTTGTGCTGTCCCTCCACCCTTCTAAATATGATGTCCATCTCCAAGGACTGGTCCCACCTTGCAACATACCCAAAGTGTATGAGACAGAAGTTTAAAATCCTTGCCTCCAAAGAACAGCCTGATTTTACCCTCTTCAGGACAGACCTGTTTTTTTTCTCTTGGCAGTCTGTGGTATGTTCAATACTCTTCTCCAGCACCATGATGCTTAAAAGCATCGATTCTTCTTCTATCATCCTTGTTCATTGTCCAGCTATCTGATGCATAGCAAGTAATTGAGAAGACCATGGCTAGGATCAGACACACCTTAGTCTCTAGACTGAAGTTATTACTCTTCAGTACTCTGGAGAGATCCCTGACAGCAGGTTTTCCAAATGAAGTTAGTCTTTTGATTTCCTGGCTGCTGATACCAACTCTGTTAATTGTGGAACCAAACAAGCCGATCTATGTCAACTTCTCAGAGACAGAAAAAACCAACAAAAACAGAGCTCTAGATTTGAAGCCAAATAGAATTTAGCCATGTTTCTGTCATCCTGAGCCATCGAGCTTATGATTAGGCACTAACAAGCCAAGAAATGTATTTGCAACTGCACTAAAGCACTTTTCCCTTTCATTTTACTGTGATTTGAGTCTAAGTTTACAAAGCATTTTGGTTTTCCATTTAACCACTCATCCACATACAATACCCACAATTTAGCCACATTCACCATCTTCTTGTGGTACATTTTCTCCCCATCAATCCTTCTATCTTACTCTTTCTTGCCTTGTGAGAGTTATTCTTAGGCAAATGCTACCCATTGAGTCTTAAATGATTGGTTGTTCCATAGTTTGGTTAGCTGAAAGTTAGCCAGAAGGGTCAGTTTTGTTCCAGGTAGAAAGAGTGACTCAAGGCCATGGTCTCACGAGTTCCACCAATCCTTATCAGACCCATCACACTGGTTACTTTTATGCTTTTGAGATTTATTCCACATTTCCCACCACTATATCCAGGACCTACTTCTGTGATCCCATTTAAAGTCATCATCAATGGTAGCTGGGCACTAGCTGGTTCTTCTTATCTCAAAGCCATGGAATTTGAGGTTTGCATGGTCTAATTTTACCTATACAGCTTTGCTTTTCTTCCCTTTTCTTTGTCCTGGGCAGAGAGATCAATCATTGTACCTTGCATGGTTACTTATAAGCTTCTATGACCACTGTTGTTACTCACCAAATCAAGATGTAGAACGTTGTCATTATGGTCTGTGCTATTCCAATTGACCTTGATGTCCTCAGAGACTCCAGGACCAAAGCTCGTTCCCTTATGGTGTTTAGTTATGATTATGAAGTTTACATTGTTCTGCCTCTTGTTTGCTCTGCTACATACATGAATATATATTTACAACACACACTAACATGAATGTGGAAATATCATTTGTCAAACTTATGTAAAGTCATGTAAGGTTGCAGTTCTTGACATTCTGCAGCAAGTGTTTCAGGTCCTCCTCAGTTTCAGCGAGCAGGATTGTGTCATCTGCATAACACAGATTGCTGATGAGTCTTCCTCCAATACTTCTCCCAGATAATCTGTTCTGCATACAGGTTGGTTGAAAAGGTATGGAGATAGGACACATCCCTGGTGTACACCCTTCCCAATTTTGAACTATGCAGTGTTTCCTTGCTCTGTTCTGATGACTGCCTCCTGGTCCAAGTATAAGGTTTCTCATAAGCACGATCAAGTGTTCTGGAATACCCAATCTTCCCAGAGTTAGCCACAGTTTGTTGTGATCCTCACAGTCAAATGCTTTGCATAGTCAGTGAAACATAGGTAGATATTCCTCTGGTACTCCCTGCTTTCAGTCAAGATCCATCTAACATTAGCTATAACCATTAGCTATAACATCCCTAGTATCATAGCCTCTTCTAAACCTAGCATGAACATCTGGCAGTTGTCTGCTAATGTGCTATTCCAAAACTTTTTGTATAATTTTCAGTAAACTCTTGCTTACATGTGATACTAATGGTATTATTTGATAATTTCTGCACTCTTTTGGGTCACCTTTCTTTGGAATCGGAACAAATATAGATGCTTGCTGCAGAAGGTCAAGGACTGCAGCCTTTAATATGGATTGAAGCTAAACATCAAGAAAATAAAAATTCTTACCAGTGGACCAATTGGCAGTATCATGATAGATGGTGAAGATACTGAGATTGTTAACAGCTTTAGTTTGCTTGGCTCCACAATCAACACTCTTGGTACCAGCAGCCAGGAAATTAAAATTGTGACAAATTGGGAAAAGTCTGCTGTCAGAGACCTCTCCAAAGTACTGAAGAGCAACAGTGTCAGTCTGGAGAACAAGGGGCGTCTGCTTCAGGCCATACTCTTTGCAATTACTTGCTATGTGTCAATGACTATGCTGGGCAATGGCTAGGGATGATAGAAGGAGAATCAATGCCTTTGAGTTGTGGTGCTGGAGAAGAGTACTGAATATACCATGGACTGCTAGGAGAACTAACAGGTTTGTTCTAGAGAAGGTGAGACAAGCTGCTCCCTGGATTCAAGGATTCTAAAGCTTCATCTGACGTACTTTGGACATGTTGCAAGAAGGGACCAGTTCTTGGAGAGGGACGTCATACTTGGGAGAGTGGACGAGAGCGTGCAAGAGAGAAGACCCTCTATGAAATGGATTGATTCAGTGACTTAGGAAATTTGGGTAGATGCATCAGAGACAATAAGATTGGCACAGGATAGAGCAGAGTTTAGGGTTGTTGTATATAGAGTCACTATGAGTTGCAGATGACTCAATGGTATATAACAACAACATGGATAATCATGACTTCATTCTTTTACATCAGGCTGTATCGGTTTGTCTTCTCTTTCTACCTACATACCTGCTTGTAATTAACATTCAGTACTGCTAATGTTGCAGGATTATGTATTTAATAGTGTTTACCTTTGCTGACTGTATTTCTTGTGAACGTCTCTGTGCCTTCCCTTTCTTTAGTGATATTGTGCTGGCCTTATTACATATTGCCTTTTTTGCCACCCATTTTACTGTGTCTTTATTACCTATTTGTTGTTGTTGTTATGTGCCATCGAGTTGCTTGTGACTCATAGTGACCCTGTGTACAACAGCCCTAAACCCTGCTCTATCCTATGCCAATAGCACTGTCTCTGACATACCCATCCAGATTACCCCAGTCACTGAATCAATCTATCTCATAGAGGGCCTTCCCCTCCTGCGCTGTCCCTCCACCCTCCCAAGCATGATGTCCCTCTCCAAGGACCGGTCCCTCCTTACAACATGTCCAAAGTATGTTAAATGGAGCCTCAGAATCCTTGCCTCCAAGGAGCCGCCCGGTACTGATCTTCAATTCCCACTCTCCCATTTTGCCTCTAGTAAGCATCAAAGGATATTTCTATCTGTGTGTAAACCTTTCCTTGGCTTTTTATAATCATGGAGCTATATAATATTTACCCTTCTGTGACTTAATTATGCCACTCAACATAATGTCCTCTAGGTATATGCAATTATTTGGTATTTTGCAAATTCATTGCTATTTTTTAGTATTTCTTTTATTTTGTATATGTCTATGTCTGGATAAATTTATTTCTTTTTTTCCTTTTTTTTCGCTAGTACTTGTTTTTTTTTTATTGATCATGCAAAGACATTTAGCTATGTGGATCATAACAAATTAAGACTAACATTGATAAGAATGAGAATCCCAGAGCACTTTATTGTGTACATATGAAATCTATTGGATTTCTGAATGAGGTTGTCATGAATGCTAACTTTGGGTTGTTGTCTGTTGTTAATTTCTGTCCAAAGAACTCCCTTTAGTGTTTTCTTGTGGTTCATAATAATACATCTTGAAATTAATTATGCCTTCAATTCTATCAAATATACCATATGTAAATGAGAATATTACCCTAAATACCAGATAATTCTTCTGGAGCAGTTATTTGTATAATCCCCTTGACAAATATGAAAAGATAATTAAAAATACACTAACCAATCAACATGTGGGTAGCGCTTGGATCTTGATTTGATTCAACCAGGAGGAAAATGACATTTATGGGACAGGCAATCAGAAAAATTTGTACATTAATTGAACTTTGTATGACAGTAAGTAACTTTTAAAAATTGTGATAATGGTATTGTGATTTTTTAAAAAAATGCTTATGTTTTAGAGATACACAATGAAATCTTTATGGACAAAATGATACAATGTCTGGATTTACTTTAAAATAACCCAAAGCAGACATTAGTGGTATTGGGGAAGAAGTGAGAGAGGATTGGCCATATGCCAATATTGTTAGGTGAGGTGATGGAGTCATTGCATGGCTTCCTATGTTTCTATATATGTTTCAACAGTTCCACAATCTGATGTTTAAACAACAATGCCTCAAATTTCTGAGTGATTACGTTTTTTTTCCTAATGTAAAAATCATTTCTAAGGGAGATTCAGATACCTGCGAAATTATTTTATAATAAATTTCAATCTTATTTTAATTCACTCTCCAAATCCATATACAAACAAATTTCTTCTTCAAAATGTGTTTACAATTTGCATAATATGTATTTAGCATGACTAGTCAGAAAGTAGATACATTTGTAATTTAAAAACCATAACATGCCATTTTCTCTATTGAATGCACTCTTTGTTAGAAAGGAGATTCTAATGATGCACCAGCATCGTTGCATTGTGGGAGGGACTGGCATTCGGAGTCTGAGAACCTGAGGATTTTGCTCTCATTCCCCTACTGTTTCTTTTATTAAACTAGGGTAACCCGAACTTCTCCTGTCTGCTGCACTGGGTGTGTGAGAATTCAAGAAATACTAAAACCACTAGTCCCTTAAATGGTTAAGAAAAATTCTCTTGCAAATACAAGTCTTCAATGTATTATTGAATTAAAATCTGAGGTTGTCAACACTCCATTGGGAGAAAAATTATCCATCATTTTAACTGATTCTTTTGCTATGTGACACTAAACAACTAGTGAATTAAACTTGGCTGTGACTTATCCAAGCAAAGCTGACCTCTCAGTTTCATTGTCACAGCCCCTCTGGGTCAGCCTTTGTCACACGTGAAGTCAGGCACTCGGATGAGTGTTTTGTGGGCTCAGCCATGCTCCAGCAAACTCTCTGCTGATGTGGTTCTAGGGCGGGAGCAGTTGAAAAGATAGATTGGCCAGCAAGCTGATTGATTAGGGCACACAGGGCTGTGTTTAAGATTTTAAATGACAAACACCAAGAACTTACGTAAGAGCAAGCAAGAGAAACCTTTCTTAAGCCTCAAACAAAAAATTCACACTCACTGCTGTTGAGTTTCATAGTAACCTTAGAATTGATTTCCAAGACTGTACCTCACAAAACAGGAGATGGCTCATCTTTCTCTCTTTGAGTGGATGGTGGATTCAAACACCCAAAAAAGCATATCTTTCAGGTTAGCAGCACAACTCTCTATGGACCACGTCACTAGAGCTGACTCTTGTAAAACTAGAGTCTTCATAAATCCTGACACCAGGGTAAAACTCCTTTCACTACAGGGGGAAATAAAAAGGAAAATCCCATCTTTATTTAAAGTTCAGGGATATCTACAATACTGTTCACAGTCTACAATTGTTGTAGCCAGTTTCTGAAATGGGCGATCGTACTAAGCACCACTGTTTATAAGTCAATGACTAAGGAGAATAGAAGAAGAGTCGGTGCACATGTGTTGGAGAAGAGTATTGAACATAACATGGACTGCCAAGAGAACAAACAGGTTTGTCCTGGAGAGGGTGAAACCTGGTTGCTCTTTGGGGGAGCATGTTACAAGGAGAAGCCTGTCCTTGAAGAGGGACATCATACTTGGGAGGGTAGAGGGACAGCACAAGAGAGAAGACCCTTGATGAGATGGGGATATGTGTGTCAGAGATAATAAGGTTGGCTCAACACAAAGCAGCACTCAGAGCTGTTGTTCACAGGGTCACTATGAGTTGCAAGAGACTCGACAGCACCTAACAGCAACAGAAACGTGTGTTTTTTTTTTAAAGTGGGGAGAGAAACTGAAGCTTGAAGAAATGAAGCTAGTAATGCATAGATCAAAATCCAGCTCAAGTTAAACACATCAGTTGTGGGCATTGGCAGACCACCCTTCTCTCCTTGAGCCCAGAACCAAGTCAGGGGCTCTCTCATGGTGAACAAGGTGACCGAAAGGGGTGATCACTTGTTCCAGGAGATTCTTCAGATTCTCCTGAGACTCCTCAGACTTCATTCAGTCAACACCTTATCCTGACCTAAAAGGACCTCTCTGGACTTGCAGGGCCAGTGGGAAGTGCTCTAGGTCAGCTCTCTCAGGGCCAGATGAGCAGGAACACTCCTGGAATAGACTTGGGGTTTGATAACAGCCTTTCTTAAAGATATTCAAACTTCCCTTTTGAGAAGAGTGCCTTGCATCTTTTAATCAACAGAAGTTTCATGCTTGCCTAAGGGCCCAGTACTCCTCGCTCTATTGAGTTTGAATCAGTACAAGATCCTGTTTGTCAGGTCTGGCTTTTTTTTTTAACTACTGATACAATCAAGCAATCCTTTGTGTGACCTGACAATTCTGTTCCTGTGGTCTCCATAATTAGTAAGGCAAATGTGGGGAGACTCAGCCTCTCCCAGGCCCAATGGCCCACTCCTGGTTGACTTCAGTCTCAAAGTGGTCACTCCTTGCCACAAACTCTTCTCATCTTCACTGTAATCAGTAAATGGCTTCTTATTTCAAGCTCTTGACAGGAGACGTGGGATGATAAACAAGGAAAAGCTAGTTGTTAAGAGTTGAGGTAGTTCTCAGAGATAGAAAGATCATAAAAACCTGTTGAACAGCTTGTGTTAGAGGATGCTTGAAATAGTAAGAATCTAAAAAATATTGTACTCTAAAAACGGTTGGATCATAACCATTTGTATCTTTATTTTTTTTAACCTCTACTAATAGTAATAGGGGAGTTTTGGTAGCCTAGCGGGTAAGGAGTTATGCTTTTAACCCAAAGGCAGGTGGTTTGAATTCACTAGATGCTCTGTGGGGATAAAATGGGCAGTCTCCTCTTGTGCAATTTACAATCTCTAAAAACTTGCTGGATGATCAGCTGTGAGTTGGTTCCAACTCAGTGGCAATGAGTGAGAGTTGAGATTACTTACGATATCTGAAAAGGAATAAAAATGCCTTCATTTGAAATGACAAATATTAATAACTAAATAAAAATCACATATTGAGAAGCAAAAAGCAGATCTTAAAATATGATGTGAATGGCTTTGTACTAGTCCATGTCTGTGAAGAGATAAATGGAACAAAATTGCTATTTCAGAAACCTGGATAAAAAGAAAAGAAAAGAAAGAAAAGAGAAGAGAAGAGAAAAGAAAAGAAAGCAAATTGCCACCTGGTCAGTTCCAGCTCATGGTATGTCAGAGTCTGGCTCTACATTGAGTTTTCAGTGGTTGACTTGTCAGAAGGAGATAACAAAGCCTTTTCCGCCAAAGTGCCAGGTAGACTCAAACTACAAATCTTTTAGTTAGCAGCCAAGCACTTAAACGTTTGTATCACCTAGAGATTCTTATAAGATAAGGTGATATTACTCAATTTGAAGAGAAAACTAGTGGTTTTAGGACACTTAGAGGTCTAGAGGTACTATGAGTGGCAAGATAGAATTATCTCCATAGGTAAACAAAAAAATTTCTCTGCAGTCTCTAGGCCACATTCACTTTTTGCAGTTTTTGCCAAGGGCAGAAGAAAATAATAAACTGTAGGAGTTAACACCCCAGAACAGATTCCCAATAACAAAAGAGAATTGGGACTAACTCACAGCTTACCCTCCAGTGGGTTTTCAGAGCATGGGAGGAGATTGCCCAGCTTTCTCTCATGGAGCAGCTGATGGGTTTGAGCTGCCGACTTTTGGGGTGACAATGCAACTCTCTATCCACTAGGCTACCAAAGCTCAGCAAAAAACCATTGCCATCAAATTGGTTCTGTCTCCAAGACTATAAACCTTTAATCCAGGAGATGGCACATCACTCTCCCTAGCTGTGGCTAGTGGGTCCACATTGGCGGCCTTTCAGTTAGCAGCCCGATTTGTTACTGGTCGGGTCTATGTTGTTGCTGCTGTTGTGTACCATTGGGTCAGAACTGAGTCATAACTCTCGGTCTAGTGGATTGTTAGAGGCAGTAAATCACACAAGAGGAGATGGCCCAGCAGTCTCCCTAGGAGCAGCTGGTGGATTCGAATGGAGTACCTTTGGGTTTGCATCTCAACTCTCTACCTCTAAGCTACCAGAACTCCCTAAGTCACCAGAGCTAAAAAAAGGCAACTTGAAACTAGAATAAGCAACACAGCCTGAAAAGATTTTTTTAATTAAAAAAAAATTATAAATAAATATTTTTTTCAATAAATTGTTTATTTTATCCTGGTTTACTTACAAAGTTTGTATACATTGCTTTTCACACCGGATCTTTCCCATTTCCTTATCCACCCCTATCTCTCCCCAGTAAATTGTACGACCCTATGATTACCCTCTCTGCCCATCCTTACCGTCTGTTCCTACCCTACCCCCTTGGATCCTCATACCCATTTTATGAGTTACCTTTCTATTTGTACAATAATTGTTTTACATAGTATTTGTCCTTATGGTACTGAGTTAGTTTACTTAGCATAATGCACTCTAGTACCTCCCAAGTGATATAGTAATTTTCAAAATCATTGATCCTGCATGCTGCATAGTATTCCATCGTGTGAATGTACCACAATTGCTCAATCCATTTGATTGTAGTTTGACATTAGGACACCCTAGAAATCTTGACGGCTTGACTGAGCTGAAGAATTCTAGTCTAAAGAAGGCTTCGCTTTAACTGAGGTATTTAGAAACTAGTATACATTTTCACTTCCTTGAGTAAGCGGTGCCTTGTCAAAGTTGAGCCATTTTCCTGGATTATGTCTTAGATCCTGTTATGACTGGCAAGTGGAAAATGAGAACAGACTAGTCTCCAGACATGTTAATTTGATAGTTTTCATCACGAAACATTTTACTGCAATAGGAATAAGAGGAAAATATTTATGTTGGTTCTCTATCAACCTCAATTTTCCATTGTAGCTTAAGAGGTAACTAGACATTATAAACACTTAATGAAATGATCTTTGGTTGAAGGCAGTGCTTCATAATTGGGGGCAAATTGCCAGCCCCATTCTCCACCCAGGGACAGTAATAAATCCTGGAGATAACTTTGGCTGTCACACGAGGGAGGGAGGGGAGTGTACAACTGGTGTCTAGTTGATAGAGAGACAAAGAAAGTGCCAAACACCCTATATGATACACAGTACAACTTCCGGCAATAAAGAATGATCTATCCTAAAATGTGCATAGACACTGGGGATAAGTGAGAACTTGTCCTCGCTTTCATTCACTTCCACAGAGCAACTGATGCTTTGAGTTGCTGATATATCAGTTAGCAACTCAGCATTGGTGAATTATGATGGAAACAAAAGTCTTCTCCACTGGGCCAACTGGCAGCATCATGACTGATGGATAAATGATTGAAATTGTCAACAATTTCATCCTTCTTAGATCCACAATCAACACCCTTGGTATCAGCATTCAGGAGATCGGGAGACATATAGCATTAGGGAAGTCTACTGTCAAGGACCTTTCCAAAGTCCTGAAAAGCAATGATGTCCATTTAAAGACTAAAATGTGCCCAATTCATGCTGTAGCCTTTCCAATCACCTGCTATGCATCTGAGAGAAGAAAAAAGAAAAAAGAAAGGATGGCAAAAGAAGAATCAATGCCTTTGAATTGTGATATTAGAGAAGAGTATGGAATATCCCATGGGCGGCCAAAAGAACAAACATATGTCTTAGGGAAGGTTCAGCCAAAGTGCTCCTTAGAGGCAAGGATGCCGAAACCTTGTTTCACACACTTTGGGCATTTTCTGAGGATGGGTTGATCCTTGGAAAAGATCATCATGCCTGGAAAGATGGAGGGTCAGTCAAAGAGAGGAAGGTCCTCAACAAGATGGACTGTCTTAGTGACTGCAGCAAGGGCTCAAGTGTCAGAGACAACAAGGACAACGCAAGATAGGCCAGGGTTTAGATCTGTTGCTCATAATGTACTCACCTCTATGGCACATAACAACAACCTCCTTTTCATAAAAGTGCCCTGATTTTAACTTCTATATTCCTAATCTGTGAGGCAGGAGCTCCAGTGACCCAGCAGGTAATGAGTTATGCTACCAACTGAAAGGCAGGCAGTTCCCTGCCATCCCCTCTTCAAGAGGGAGGTGTCAAAACAACTGTGAGATATCATCTCAACGCAGTAAGAATCACAAAATACAATAGAGCAGCAAAGAACAAATGCTGGTGATGTTGTGGAGAAACCGGAACCCTTATTCACTGTTGGTGGGAGTGTAAAATGGTACAACCACTGTGGAAGGCAGTATGGGGCTCCCTCAATAAGTTGCAAATAGAAATACCATTTGACCCAGCAATTCCACTATGGGGAATATACCCTAAAGAAACCATAACAGCCACCCAAGCAGATATATGCATACCCATGTTTATTGCAGCTTTGCTCACAATAGCAAAGAGTTGGAAACAACCCAAGTGCCCATCAACAAACAAATGAATAGAGAAGCTGTGGTATATTCACACAATAAAATATTATGCAGCACTGAAAAACAAAGAAATCATGATGTATTATACAAAATGAGTGACCATGGAGGACATTACGTTGAGTGAAATATCTCAGTCACAAAAAGACAAATACTGTATAATGCCACTTTTATAAAACAAGATTGACAGGGGAGTGTGGGGGGAACTAAGAAAAAAGGGGATAAATAATGTACATGGCATTGAAACGGACAACGGAGAGAACTGTATTAAAAGAATATATGATTAGTTACTATTGGTGTGACAAAAGTCCAGAATAAGAGCTGCATAGTAAACTGGTGGTCTGTGGGAGAGACTGTGTAACAATGAAAGAACTTTTTTTTCTAAAGAAGAAATGAACTGGGGTGGGGGAGGAAGGCAGGGAGGAAAATGTGCAATGAAGAATGAATGAATGGAAATCTAAGTTATTTATAAACTTATAATAAAATCTCGATTAAAATTTAAAAAATGAGGGAGAGAAAAAAAGAGAGATGGATAATCTCTTCCCATGTCTCTGAAAATTCTCTGGAGGATCAGCTATGAATTATTTTCCAGTCCATGGTGCACAACAGCTGCAAATTGTGAGTAGATACATTTTTGTTTGTTAGTTAAAGCTACCCATTTGTGGTATTTCTGTTATAGCAGGGCCAGATAATGAAGACACCCACCCCCCACCACCAAGTCAATGCTCATTTCTCTATGCTCAGAACTATCCCTCCAGAACTTTATACATGGTAAGGTAAATGGCTGATGAATGAAATAAAAAGGTCATTGCTTATATAGATAGATGTTGTCAAATCTGGAATCTGTCTCACATGTAATAACCACCAAAAGATTCTCTGTGGTGTAAAAAATACCAGCTACTTCAGTTATTCTACACACAAAAGAAAAAGAAAGAATTGGAGATTATTATAGTGTCTGGAGGCTTTTATAAAAATAGCCAACTGAAAAAAAATGTAGGTTTCATCTAGACTTTATGTTTCAGTATTTGAATTCAATTCCCAATGACCTAAGAAAAGCAATATTATCCGAGAAGTATTCTATTGGAAGCATTTCTGAGGAGCAGTTTATTTGGCTGCTCTTTCAAATACTTTGTCATATGTAATAATATCTGAAGTAAGTGCTAAGGGGGGCTTTGCAGTTTCTGTGCATGGTGTTTCGTTGCCTGGTGTAATCTGTCTGTAGCTTTTTCCCAGTTGAACGTGCAACTCCATTATGTCTCCACAGAGAAAGCTTCATCATCCCCACGTGGTTGACTTTGGAATGAACTTTGATCTTTTCCCTTTATACCATGGAGTATCCATCATATTACCATCATGTAGTCCTTTGAAATATGGAAAAAAGATACACAGATGTACACAGAGATGACAGCATCTTCTCTTATTTGTGGAATAGTGAACAGTTTTGGAATCCCCACACCCCATTTGTCCGGTGAAGAGAGATTTTTTTTCTCTCCCCCATTGTTTGTTCCTTTTAATTATTAAGGGCACGTTTTGTTAATCATGCACATGGCAAAAAATGCAAAGGCATCATAATGGCTCCATAGGCAATAGCTCCCTGTCCTCCTCACTCTTCACCGTTGATTTCTTTCCTCAGAAATACGCACTTTTTAATTTCTATTTTAATTTGCAGTTGGGTGATCCTTTTGGCCACCACCTGTACCGTGCTTGTCATATCGTGTTGGTATGTGTGTTGTTTGACCGCTGGGAGTTATGTCACTGATATTTCACATACTAGCAAAGTCAACTATGATGCCATGTTTTTCGTAAAACGCCAGGCTAAGACAAAAACCACCAGAGGAAAGTCTTATGGATCATAACAGAACATTGTAGGACTCGTTTCCTTTGGCCCATCATCAGCAGGGATCTAGCAACAAAGGAGGGCATCGTGTTAGGTGAAGAAGAGGAACGGTGAGGGTGAGAGCAAGGAGACTTTCAACCACATGGCTTGGAGCTATAGTCACAAGGAAGGACTCAACCCTGGCGGCAATTGTGAGGAAACACAGGAGCAGGCGATGCTTCATTCTGTTGTTCATAGGCTATAAGGAATGAGAGTGGGCCGCATGGCATCTATCCATCACCTAACTCTAATGCTCTTTTTCTCTCACTGCCATCGAGTCTGAACCAGCTCGTAGCTGATCCTCCACTGGGTTTCCAAGACAGTAAATCACACTGAAGAAAGTTGCTCATCTTTCTGTGATGGAGCTCCTGATGGATTCTTACTACAGAAAGACACCGCCTTTAGGTCAGAAGGACAAGTCCCCAAGGACCAGGCCCCAGAGCTCCCTATTCTAATGGTGCAAACATCAAAAGCTATGAGAAGAGGCAGTCTCTCTCCTATCTCCCATTACACCACAAGAGGTAATCATTGTTACTTGTTTTCTTTGACCTTCTAGGATAAACACTGAGCTTTATATGATTTAGAAAAGAATATTTTAGCTCAGGAGTCCATAGACAATGCTAAACACGGACAGGTAAATGTCACTTAATGTTTGTTCGTACAATGTCTGACTACGTATGTGTGTGTGGTCTAGAGCACCCAGGTGTTTGAATACAAGACGCCAGACCCTCATCTTCTAATTGGGTGCTTCTGCCTGGCGATTGCATGAGGCCTGTTTGCCAGCTAGCCTTCAGGGCTGGAGATCCAGGCTCAAACTCTGAACCCTGGTTCCCTTCAGATTCTGCATCTGCCTCTGGGGCTTGGGGGCAGAGTGTTCCTAGTCTCTGGCTCTCCCCATAGGATGCTGATGGAAGAGTATGTTCCCCAGGTGCCCAGCTCTCGCTGAGGCTCCCTTGGCCTTCCTAGTCTGTATTGTCCCCTCCAGGGACGGGTATTCACTGACAAGCTGGCCTCCCTAGGGACTGTCTTAGCAGGAGAGGCAATCAAAGCCAAGGAGGATGCCGCAGAAGCTTACCTGAGGCATCTGCAGAAGAGCTGCCCAGACATGCACCCCTCCGCAGACCTGGGACCAGTGTAACCGTAGCCGCACTTTCAGGCACAGTTTTTTGCTCAATGTCCAAATCATATAACATCCTTTTTAATTGTGGGCTTTAAACAATGTCCACCTATATTTATGACATAAAAGTCCGTAGAAATATATTAACATATTCTGGATGTATTTTTTTAGAACAAGAGAATAGAAAGGCACACATTGTCTTTAACAATAGCAGTCAATGAAATGCATTTCTTTTCCTCAGAAGGTAGTTTTTTGTTTCTTATTTGTATCTTGTTCAGAAAGTAGGAATCCCATAAGATATGGGAGACTTTTTCCCAATTGACATAATAGGAAAATACGCAATATTTTAGATTGGGCACCTGGTTTTACTAAGCAAAAGTACATCCAAGGAAGGCAGGGAGGGTGGAAGCAGACGGGTGAGGGTGTGCAAGCGGTGGGGAATTAATCATGGGGTCCCACGATTTGATGGATGGGAGGTGAGGGAAATGGGAAGGAACTGGTTTGAAAAAACAGTTTTGTAAATAAACTAGTATAATAAAAAAAATTGAAAAAGTACAACCTTGACTGTATGTCCTATACTGCTAATTAATCTGAACTACAAATGCATGTTGCAGCTATCCAGCCAATACTGTCAATATGGTATGTGTTCAAGAAGGACAGGCTCAGTGCTTTTCTATGACAAAATCGCACTATTTCTTCACATAAGAAACACGCTTGTCAGAGAGGATATTTTTGTCGCTCTATTAAATGTTCCACTCCACATTCATCAGTTGTTGCTGTTCTCTGCTGTTAAGTCAGAATCTACTCATATTTGACCCTAGAACAGGTTATCAGAATCTATAAATCACTTAAGAGGAGATTGTTCCTCTTTCTCCCATGGAGCAACTGGTGGGTTTGAACTGCCTGTCTTTGGGTTGACAATGCAACTCCTTTCCACTAGGCCACCAGAGCTACCTATATCCAGTTGAGTGAAAACTGTAGTTCTAGGGCCCAAGATTTAACATCACTGGTAATACTTTTCTTTTCAATCTTGTCCAGTTTTTATTATTTTAATTTGCCCCTGTTTTCTCTCCATATCTGTGCAGAAAGGAAAGAAAGAAATTGTCCCAAAAAACAGCACTCAAGGAAACAATGAACTGTAGAGATTTTTCTTCTAACAATATTGCTTCTTACTGCATCAGGATCTGCTTCTGAAAATCTCAGGGCACTTTAAAGACTTCAAAAGCATTTTCTTTCTATTTTCAATCTCATTAATTAGCTACTCAGTCCTCACAGCGCCCATTTAATGAAAGTGTAGAGAATAGGCTATTATTACTTGTCTCTGCATGAGAAAGACAAGGCTAAGTGCTGAGGACACACAAGTCATAGATAAAATCTAGGAAAGAATTCTCTGCTCTCCCACCATTATCTGCTCTGTCTGTAACAACTTGTCGGAAAGGCAGTGTCAGATTAAAGACTAAGGTGCCCCTGATCCATGTAATTTTATTTCCAGTTTCTTTCCTATCCTTCTGAAAGTTGAATAATGAATGAGGAAGACTGATGAAAAATCAGCCTCTTTGAACTGTGATGTTGAAGAAAAAGAATGAATATCCCACACTCTGTCCCAAGGACATACAAGCCTGTCTTGGAGGAAGTGAAACCAGGGTGCTCTTTAGAGGCAAGATGGTGAAACTTCACACATACTTTGGGCATGTTGTTAGGAGGGGCCAGGACTTGGGAAAAGACTTCCTGCTGGAGGAAAAAGAGAGGGTCAGAGAAAGAGAGGAAGACTCTCAGTGAGTGGGATTGACACCATAACTGTCACAATGAACTCAAGCGTATCAGAGATCAGGAGGATATTGCAGGATAGGGCAAGGTCATAGGATTACCATGAGTCACAGTCACCTTGATTGCACCTAACAGTAACCACAACAATAACACCTTTCATGACATTCTTTCCTCTGCCCTAACTAAGCCATTCCCCTGTGTACAGCATCATGTTAATCATATTCCAATTAGAAACTAATTTACAGAGAGGGTCGACTGGTACTCCCAGACCACCTGAACCAAACAGGAGCTATAAAGATAGCACTAGCAGTTGCCAGGCCCATCTGTCATGTATGCCACCTTTGAGTCAGTGATCTTAGAAGTCTTTCCATTGTCTTCACATTGATTTTGACTTGTGGCAAAGCCAATGTATGTCAGAATAGCACTGTGCATCATAGGACTGTCAGTGACTGATTTTTTGGAAGTCAATTACCAGGCCTTTCTTCCAACACACATCTGAGTAGACTCAAACCTTTAATATTTTGGCTAGCAGTAAGAGAGTTAACCATTTGCTTGAGACAAAAACTCTCAGAAGTTCAGCCAAGTGGCACAAAGAAGTCCAGATGCCTCTTGGAGGGATGACTTCTCCCTATGACTGGTTTAAGTCAAGGAGTTAGCCTTGACCTTGACAAGAGGCCAGGAGGGAAGAAGGCTGGGCTACACATGTCAGAAATAAGTAAAATATCCACCATGGAAGTATCAGGATAATCCAGGACAAGCTGGTGTGCTTCTGGAAAATCCACGAAGGTCAGGGAAAAGTAGTTTGAGACCTTGGAAGATTACCTCTGAATTCTGTTCATTTTGCTTACATGAACACAGACTTCAAAATAGCCAATCTTGAAGAATCACTGCAGGTCATAATGCCCTGGTCCAGGTAAAGAGATTGCATTACAAGAATCATTACTTCCCATGACATTTTATTGCATTACATGAAATCCCTTAGAAATCGACTCATCAGAATTTTTTTATGCTGAAGTTATTAAAATCTAATGGGCTGGGGGGAAAATCCTGGAGGTTGAAGGAATATCTGTATGAAGACCACATCTCGTGAGCAGTAAATTCCTCATTTTATCTGTTCTTGGCTTTAAGGCGCATTTGGGCTCCAGAGATCTTGACAAGTTGCTCACCTGTGGTTTCACACATCTGGAGAACTTATTTAATTGAGAAGGGCAAAGAAGAAAATTTAGAAAAAGTGAGAGAATAGACCAAACTAGTTGCCGCTTCATAGACATACGATTTAATCATTACATAGAATGAACAACAAGTTTTATCACTTATAATGTAATTTTCTGAAAACAGCAAACAGAAAGAGGAAATAAGAGATGCACTGTTGTCAGCGGTGCCATCAATGTCACAAAGCAAAACACACATGAATTGTTGAATGGAAAAAGAATTTTTTGGTTTGGTTTTGTAAAGTTCACTCAAATCACAATAAAAGTGAAAAAAATTTCAGTGCCATTATTATTGGTTGGTCTTTCATTTTACTTTTTTAAAAAAGAAAAATATTTTTTGGAGTTAGGAAGTATAATGCTTCAAATGTATATGATAAGTAGAATCTGTGCTGAGGGGTGTTTCTCTACCTCAGGGATGGCTTTGCTATTTGAAAAAAAAAAGAAAGAAAGAAATGTACATTAGAATTCTTAACCTTTAAAGTGTTCAGAAAACCTTCATAAATGAGACTTTTACCTTCTACATGCCAGACTTTCTTAAATTTGATTCACTTTTAAGTTATCCAGTGTCTATCCTGTCAATACCTTTTCAATATGTATGCTGAGAAAATCATTAGAAAAGTTGGACTATACGAAGAAGACTGTGGCATTGGGATTAGAGGAAGACTCATCAGCAGCCTGTGTTATGCAGATGACATAACCATGCTTGCAGAAAGTGAAGAAGACTTGAAGCACTTACTGTAAAAGATCAAAGACTGTCTTCAATATGAGTTACATCTCAACATCAAGGAAACTAAATCCTCACCACTGAACCAATAAACAACATCATGGTAGAGGAGGAAAGATTGGAGTTGATGATTTCATTGTACTTGGATCTACAATCACTACCCATGGTTGCAGCAGTCAAGAAATCAAAAGATATGTTGCACTGGGAAAAAATCTTCTGTCAAGAACCTTTCAAAAATTCTAAAGAGCAAAGATGTCAGTTTAAGACCAAGCTGTGCTTGCTCTAAGCCTTTGTCTTTCTCAATTTCTTCCTATGCATCTGAAAATTGAACAATGAATAATGAAGACAAAAGAATTGATGCATTTGGATTGTGCTGTTTGCAGAGTACTAAATATCCCGTGGACTGCAAAAAGAACAAAAAATTCTGGCTTGAAGGAAGCGTAACTAGAATGCTCCATAGAGACAAGGATGGTGAAACTTCATCTCACTATCTTCGAGCTTCTTTTCAGGAGGAATCAGTACTCAGAGAGAGACATCATTCTAGGAAAGAAAGAGGGTCAGCAAAAGAGAGGAAGACCCTTAATGAGACGGAGGCAGTGACTACACAGTGAGCGTGAGCAGGGCAGAGGTCATGAGGACAGCACAGGTTCGGAGCTGTTGTTCGTAGGGTCACTATAAGTCGTAGTCAATTTGATGACACCTAACAACAATAATCAGTTACTTACTCCTTCATAATTCGTTTCCCCTTGGATAGAAAAGTTGAGTGTAGCACCAGATAAGCTTAGCTGCTTTCCACCTTTAGTGCAATGACTTTGGTACCTTGCCATTCATGAGACAAACGTTTATTTAGACTATTTAATTTACATTCTTAACAAATGCTTTGAAGGGAGGCGAAATAAGATTATGAATGAGAAAGCAACTCAGGGGCTAAGGAATAGTTCTGGAAACGGCTGATGAGAAGACCATCAACAGGGCAATACATTCCAGGCAAAGGACACACACAATTTAGGCAATTGAGACAGCCTATCAAGTTAGATTGGAAGGAGGAGTGGCGTCCACTTCCATTAACAGCTTGCCTCCGGAAACCCTATGAACCTGGAGAGAGGATGAAAGGCACCCAAGCATCTAGGACTCTCCTTCATAGGGTCGCTATGAGTCACCTGCAACTCAACAGCACTTAACAACAAATAACAATCAAGTTAGATGCCTCTTATTTGTTAATATCAAGTGTTCCTGTTCCACATAGAGACATAGTTATTCTTTCTGTTGGCTGCTACCAAGTCAGTCCCAGACATAATAAAAGGCCACTGAGTTCTCCATGATTTGCTGTAGGTCAGGCCCTTGTGATCCATAGGGTCTTCCCTGGCTGACTTTCAAAGACAGATGCTCAGACCTTTCTTCCTAGTCTGACTTAGTATGGAAGCTCCCTGAAATAGGTTCTGTTTCGTAGCAACACCCTGGCCTGCATTGACACAGGTAGTTCTTGTGTATAAGATACACTGAAGGCTCGTTGAACCTGGATTTCCTACATGGAAAGGAAAATCTCTGCCACGGGACCACCCATATCCCAGAGCCGTATTTAGGAACTTTATAACCTTAGACAAGCAGGCATAAATAAATCTCTGACCAAGTGAACCCTAATTTAATTCATTTCTTTCCTTTTTAAATTTTATTTTACTGTGGTGAGAAATAAGAGTCTATATGTTGTTGTATGGTGTCAGCTCTACTTCGTAGTCATCCCGTGCTACAGAAAAAAAAAAAAAAAAATGGAATACTGCCCATTTCTCATGAACCTCTCAGCCTGTTGTGCGTTAAGTGGCTTGTGGTCACCATCTTACAGAGGGACTTCCTCTTTCTCTCCTGACTTAGATGTTGCTATTATTGTTCATTGACATTGATTTGAAATCAGCTCATCACTGACCGTCCAGTGGGTTTTCAGAGGCAAACAGACACACACATATAGAACATAAATTTCTCATCTTAACCCTTTAATTGCAATAAAACATGTCATAAAATTGGCCATTTCAATCACGTGTTAAATTCAATGACAGTCACATTCACCCTCTGGGTCACCACCATTATCCATTTCCAAAATGTATTCATTACATCAAACAGAAGCCTTGTATCCTTAAGGAGTATCTTTAGATTCCATTTTCCTTTCATGCCGTGATAACTGCTGATAAACTTTAAGGTCTGTGTATTCACTTCCTTTTTAACTCAGCACATTCAAATTATCAATATGTCGATCAACAAATATTATTTTGTTGGCACAAGGGACTAGTCTATAGAGTCTGTGCTGAATAAGTTTAAAACTAATTGAAAAAGAAAATGAATACTGGAAAGATTCCAGTGTTCATTGAAATGTTTGCTTAAGGGCATGAACCAAAAGTTCAGTGGGAATTTATAGATAATTTCAGAAAAGGATCAGTGGTCTAAAGTGGGAGTTAAGACTTCATCCAATTCTTCAGTAAATATTGACTAAAAGTTTATACTTAGACTTGTTGTTTTCCATTGAGTCAAAACAAATCCACAGGTGACCCTCTAGAGGATTTTCAGGGACAGTTAATCACACAAGAGATTGCTCATCTTCTTCCCAAGGAGTACCTGATGGATTCAAACCATGTGTCTTCAGGATTACAACACAGCTTTTTACCACTAGGCCACCAGGTATGCACAAGTATATTCTTGCTGCTATGTGGTACCAAGTTAACTACAACTCTATAAACAACCCTATAAAAACCAGATCCGAAGCTTAGCCTATCCTAAGCCGTTGGAAACTAATAATATCTGATATGCTCCAGCCCATTGATTGCTACAGTCACTGAGTCAATCCATTCTGTTGAAGATCTTCCTCTCTCCCAATGACCCTCCACTATTCCCAGTACAATGTCTTCTTTTGAAAGACTTGTCCCTCCTGACAACATGCCCAAAGCATGTGAAATGAAGTTTCACTCTCCTTGGCTGTAAGGAGCATCCTGGTTGCACATTCTCCAAGACAAACTTGTTTGTTCTTTTGGCAGTCCATGAAATATCCAGGACTCTTTGCCAATACCACAATTAAAAGGCATCAATTCTTCTTCTGCCATCATTATTTATTGTCCAGCTTTCAAATACAGAATCTTTCAATTGACATCATTGCTCTTTGGCACTTTGGAAAGGTGCTTGGCATCAGATTTCCCCAAAATGGTATGTCTTTATTACTTGCTTGCTACTACCATGGGTACTGACTATGGATTAAAGTAAAGTGAAATGATCAACTGTTGTTTTGTTGTTATGTGCCTTTGAGTCCTTTGCGAGTCATAGCAACCCTATGTACAACAGCCCTGAACTCTGCTCTGTCCTGTTTCAATCCCACTGTCTCCGATACAACCCATCCCAATTACCCCAGTCACCGAATCAATCCACCTCATAGAGGGCCTTCCTGTCCTGCGCTGTCCCTCCACCCTACCAAGCATGATGTCCCTCTCCAAGGATTGGCCCTTCCTTACAACATGTCCAAAGTATGTTGGACAAAGCCTCAGAATCCTTGCCTCCAAGGAGCCGCCTGGTTTAACCCTTTCCAGGATGAATCTGTTTGTTTTCCTACCAGTCCACGGTACCCTCAATACTCTTCTCCAGCACCACAGCTCAAAGGCATCAATTCTCCTTCTATCTTCCCTTAGTCACTGTCCAACTCTCTGATGCGTAACAAGTGATTGCCAAGACCATGGCCTGTATCAGATACACCTAAGACTCCACAGAGACACCATTGCTCTTCAGTACTTTGGAGAGTTCCCTAACAGCAGACTTTCCCATGGCAATACATCTTTTCATTTCCTGGCTGCTGGTGCCGAGAGTGTTGACTGTGGAGCCAAGCAAACTAAAGCTGTGAACAATCTCAATCTCTTCACCATCCATCCTGATGCTGCCAATTGGCCCAGTAGTGAGAATCTTTGTTTTCTTGACATTGAGCCTCAGTCCATACTGGAGGCTGCAGTCCTTGACCCGCTGCAGCAAGCGCTTCAGGTCCTTCTCAGTTTCAGCAAGCAGGGTCATGTCATCTGCATAACGCAGATTGTTGATAAATCTTCCACCGATCTTGATCCCACATTTCTCCTCATAGAGTCAGCCTCCTGGATAATCTGTTCTCCATACAGGTTGAAAAGGTATGGAGACAGGCCACATCCCTGGCGTATGCCCTTCCCAATTTTGAAACTTGCAGTGTTTCCTTGCCCTGTTCTGATGACTGCCTCTTGGTCCAAGTATAGGTTTTGCATTAGCACGATCAAGTGTTCTGGGATTCCCAATCTTCTCAGAGTCAGCCACAGTTTGTTATGATCCACGCAGTCAAACACCTCTGCATAGGCAATGAAACACAGATATGCATTCCTCTGGTATTCCCTGCTTTCAGCTAAGATCCATCTAACATCAGCTACAATATCCCTAGTACCATGACCCCTTTTAAACCCAGCCTGGACTTTTGGCAGTTCTCTGCTGATGTGCTGTTCCAGTCGTTTTTACATAATCTTCAGTAGAATCTTGCTTGCATGTGAAATCTATCATGACATTGTTTTTTGTCCAGTGGTAAGGATTTTTGTTTTCTTGATGTTGAGATGTAATTAATCTTGAAATTCTTTGATCTTCTACAAAAAAATGCTTCAAGTCTTGTTCTTTTTCTGCAATCAAGGATGTGTCGTCTGTGTAACATTGTTTGTTGAGGAATCTTCTTTCAATTCTGATGCCACTTTCTTTCTCATACAGTCCCTCTTCTCAAATTATTTTCTTAGTGTACAGATTTAATTGTCATGGAGAAAGGATACAACTCTGAAACATACCTTGTTCTTGTTCTCCTGTACTGTTTGGACAAATGCTTTCTGATCTATTTATAAATTTTACAAGAATACTATTAAATGTTTGACATTCTCATTCTTCTCAAAGTTAGCCATAATTTATGATCCACACAGTCAAATGCCTTTGCATAGTCAATAAAACACAGGAAAACATCTGTCTGGTATTTTTTACTTTCAGCCAAGATCCATATAACATCAGCAACAATATCCCTTATTCCATGTCCTCTTCTGAATCCAACTTGAAATTCTGACCCTTTTTCTTTTCTTTTTTTTCCTATAATTATATTTTATTAATTTTCATAAACATTTACAGAGATTTTGGGTTTCCATTCATTCATTGTTGCACTATTCTCTCTGACCCTTTTTCTTGATGTACTATTTCAGTAATTTTTAAATAATCTTCAGCAAGATTTTACTTGAGTATTATATTAATGATTTTGTTCAATCATTTCTACATTCTGTTGTCTCTCCTTTTTTTAAATGAAAACAAATATTAATCTCTTTCAGTCAGCTGGCCAGATGACTGAGTAGCTGTCTTCCTATTTCTTGGCAATGGCTGGTGAATAAACCCTGGGCTGCATCTGTTTGTTGAAACTTGTCAATTGGTATATCATCAACTTCTAAGGCCTTATTTTTCCCCAATGCTTTCAGTGTACCTTGACCTTCTTCCTTCATTACTGTTGGTTCTTGATCCACTACTACTTCCTGAGATGTTTCAATGTCAACCAATTCTTTTGGGACACTGACTGTGTTTTCTTGCTACACTTCATTGAACAACAGGAGAGTGGTGAGGATTGGAATAAACTATTCAAGACTTGAACCAGTCAAGAGGTCAGAGAAGAGGAACTCATGTTGAGTGTCTTCCAAACTTGGACATCCTCATAGCTGGTTTGTTTTGTTTTTTGGGTTTGTTTTTGTTTTGTTTTTGTCTTTTTCTCTCCTTGTAGCTTTTTTTTAATCATTTTTAAAATTTTTATTTTATTATTTTGTGTGTGTGTACCATCAAATTGGATCTGACTGGTACTAGAGGAGATAGTCCCTCCTTCTCCAGCAGCATCTGGTGGATCCAAACCACTCATCACTGGGATTGCAGTGCAGCTTCTTGCCACTAGGACATCAGAGCTCCCTTCTCCTCATAGTTTTTATAAAAAAAATTCACTAGAGAAGTAGTAAAATATGGTAACTGGGATTCAAGATTTTTATCACTGTTGCTTTTCTTATTTGCTGACCTTCCATGTTTCCATAACCACATCTTTACCAGAAGGCAGTGGCTATGAGAGAATAAAGGTTTTGAACATCCCAGAGAAGAGTCTTCGTTTTGCCCTGGTGACATTCTTTTAACCAAGGCAGCTCCTGCCTTGGTCAACTTAACACCTACATTTTCCATCCCTCTTCTTTTGATGATTTGCATTGCTTAATATTTTGCCCATAGAATCCTTTAGTATTGCAACTCGAGGCTTGAATTTATTCCTCAGTTCTGCCCATTATGTGTGCACATATGTATGAGAATTAAAATATTTACCTTTGTCCTTAGTAGGACTCACTACCTAACATGCATAGCCTGGAGATTGCTATAAAACAGAAGACATTTACGTCAACATAAAGAAAGACTGACTCTACATGGGAAGGGGGGAAAGTATTTTGTACTGAGCTGTGAAAAAGGACACAACTCTTTGCACTGGGAAGATCTGCAGTTAGGGACCTTTACAAATTATTGAGGAGTAGTGACGCCAGTTTGAGGACTGAGATGCATCTGATTCAGGCAATAGTCTTTCTGATTACTAACTATGCATCCAAGACCTGGACAATGAATAAGCATAACAGAAAAAGAATTGATGCCTTTGAGCTTTGGTGTTGGAGAAGAGCACTGAGCATCCCAAGGATGGCCAAGAGAATGAACAGATATGTCTTAGAGATGGTGCAGCCAGAGTGCTCTTTGGAGGCAAGAATGATGAGGTTTTGCCTCACATACTTTGGACATTTTGCTAGGAGGTACTGTTCCTTGGAGAAGGACATGATGTTGGGAATGGTGGAGGGTCAACAAAGCAGAGGAAGACCTTCAACCAGGTGGATTGACACAGTGACTGCTGCAATGGGCTCTGGTGTGTCAGAAAGTGTGAGGATAGCGCAGGACAGGACTGGGTTTAGATCTTTTGTTCATAGGGTTGCTATGAGTGGTTGCTATGAGTCACACTCGACTTGATAGCACCTAACAACAACAACATGGAAAGGGAACCCTTAAATCATCCATTAGGTACAATATCTACATATACTGTATTCAAACAAATAAAAGCCAGTTGCCAAACAGTCAACTCTAATTCATGCCAGCCTCATGTGTTTCAAAGTAAAACTTTCATCCTGGAAGGAGGTCACCAGGTCCTTCTCCTGGTTACCAGCTGAGAGTATAACCATCGGTACCACCAAGGGCCTCCATCCTTGTCTGGAAACCCAGTGAGCACACCAAGCACAGACAGGTTTTCCTCCAACTTTGAAACAATTGTCAAGTCTTCATGGAGTGCCAGATGATAAAGTAGGCTTGTATTTGCCCTTGTTGTAAAAAAAAAAAAACATTTCAAACACTGGTATTGCTCCGTTCATGGAGAGATGTTCACATGGAAAGCTGAGAGTCACAGAGGATCTGAGGCCAACTGAGGAAATGGTAGAGTCAAGTATCTGTCTCATGTTCATTCAGAAACAAACTCAGTGACTAGAATGGGTAAGTAAAAAAATTCTCTTTTTCTCTCTGCACTACAATGTGGATATAGTGTAGTTAGTTGTTCATCCTATGAAGAAAGAGGAGAAAGATAACAGTAGATTGACAAGAAGTAGAAAGGTTTGGCAGAGGAAAGGATCTGAGAAAAGATCTATTCCCCCTCCCATTGTTTAATCCCTTTCTGTCAAGGATCTTCTGCTGTGATTTTTTTCCCCCCAACTAGTCAGCAGTTATAGACAGGCACCAACTACAGCATTGTTCTGATCTAAGAGGCTGAAGTTCCCATGGTCCACTAGTCTTTTGAACTAATAGCAACATTTGATTTTCTTTTCTCTGATTGAGGAAAGACCAATTGGCACTTTAGACAGCCACTTTCAAGCTTTTATGGACCAGTCACTACTCACCAAAGTAGCATGTAGAACATTGTTGTTATGACAGTTTATATTAATGTTCCATGAGACTACAGTCCTGAAATCCCAGGCCCTGAACTCACTCCTTCAAGGTGTTGAGTTATGGCTAAGACATTTTCCTAACTTTGCTTCTTGTTTACTCTTCTCTGTACATGGATCTGTTTCTAGTACATACAACTATGTGTGTAGAAATGTCATCTGTTAAATCTAGATGGTCCAGGGGTAGTCTCATTCACCTATCCATGATTGTTCATTTTGCTTCTCAATTTATGCATCAATTTATATATTGCCTTTTATTACTGATAATTCTAATTTTTGTATGAAGTAGATCATACCTAAAAGTGTATCTGGTCCAAGCTATGGTATTTTTAATTGCTTCTTAGGGATCAAAAAGTTGGACAATGAATAGGATGTTAGCAGAGAAATAGATGCCTTTGAATTGTGGTCGTGGATAAGATTACTCAAAATTCCACGAACTAACGGAGATACAAAGAAGTGTGCTTTGGTACTCCTTAGAGGTAAAGATGATGGAACATTCTCTCAAATACTTGGAAAAGACATTAGTTTGGGAAAGGTGGAGAATCAGAGAGAAGCCCTTCCAACAGAATGGTTGACACAGTGACTGTAACAATGGGCTCAACCATATCGAAGATCATAAGGATGGCGCAGGATAACCCAAGATTCAACTCTGTTTCTCACAGGGTTGCTATGAGTCGTAGTCAACTAAATGACACTAACAATGAACACCGCACTTCTGTTATTTTGTCTGTAACTTTTGCGTATTCCTCTATGTGTCTCTTTTCCTTAATGATATTGTGCTGATCATCTTTTTATACTGTGTAGTGACTGAGGTCATGTGTCAGGTTAGCTGCCTGTGATTATCTGGTTTGGAGTTGTAATGTGGTCCTGTTATGGAATTTCATCAGAGTTGTGATCTGCATCAAGATTATAAGAAAGTATGGTAGAATTAATTGGCTTGCTTTTTGCTCGATTATGGTTATATCTGACTTTTCACTGCCAATCTTGCATTTTTCAACCACAAATCTGAGACTTGCTGGCTTCTGCAAATGCATAAGGTTTTCCTTTGTATAAATCTATCTCGATACATATATATACACATATACATATATACATATATACACATACACATATGTGTGTATATGTATGTATTTCCCCCCAGTTTTGCTTATTTTGGTTTTACTTCTATAGAAAACCCAGCCCAAGATATAGTCTCTTTCCTTTTATCTAATTTAATACAGTTCCTTATCTAGTTCACGATTCTCTGTTCCCTCCCTTCTGTCACTGCTAACTATCAAAGAACATTTCTATCTCCGTGTAAATCTTTCCTAAATTTTGTATAGTTGTGAATTTTTAGAATATTCATCCTTTCGTGATTGAGTATTACAATCAGCATAATATCATCCAGTTTTCATCAATTGGTTTATTAGATTCTTTATTGTTGTTTAGTACTATGTAATGTTTCATTTTGTGTATGTACCATAGTTTGTATAGCCATTAATATACTGATGAGCACTTTGTTTCTCTTTGTTTTTATAGATAATGCAGCAATGAACATAGATGTGCACATGTGCGCATTTGTGCCCCAACTGTATTCCTTTAGGATATATACAGTTTGGAAGTTGTCTGCAGCAGCTGGATTCTACAGAGGCTTGTTTGCTGGTTCCGGTGAAGATTAGGGTGGAATTTTGACTGGCTAATAGGTGTGTGAAGTGTGGCATCAGGATTGGAGGTAAACTCATCAACAGTCTGCATTATGCAGATGACACAACCCTGTTTCCTGAAACTGAGGAGGACCTGAAGCACTTGCTGCAGAAGGTCAAGGACTGCAGCCTTCAATATGGATTGAAGTTCAACA
>NW_006399758.1:13749096-13769208 GCF_000299155.1 Elephantulus edwardii | reverse complement strand
AATGATAGAAGGAAAGTTGATGCCTTTGAGCTGTGGTGCTGGAGAAGAGTATTGAATATACCAAGAACTGCTAGAACAAATAAGTTCGTCCTGGAGAGGGTAAAGCAAGGCTGCTCCTTGGAGGCAAGGATTCTGAAGCTACGTCTGACATATTTTGATATGTTGCAAGGTGGGATCAGTCCGTGGAGAGGGACGTCATGCTTGGGAGGGTTTAGGAACAGTGCAGGAGAGGAAGATCCTCAATGAGATGGATTGATTCAGTCACTGGGGTAATAGGGATAGGTGTGTTGGAGAAAATAAGATTGCCACCGGATAGAGCAGGTTTTAGGGCTGTTGTACATAGGGTCGCTATGAGTTTCAGGCAACTTGACGGCACCACCAACAACAATGGGTGTGAGATGATGTGATTCGTTCTCCTATTTAAAAATCCATTTGTTCGGAAGTATGGGGCTGGAATCCAGCTTGGAAGTTGTCTGCAGCAGCTGGATTCCGCAGTAGTTTGTTTGCTGGTTCTGGTGAGGATTAGGGTAGAATGTTTACTTGCTAATGGGTGTGAGATGATGTGATTTGGCCTCCTAGCATTTGTGCCCTCTGGCCTCGTTTTAATTAATTTTGGTTGAACATCCTTCTAAGAGATATAGTCTGTCCATCTATCTGCCGTACAGAGGTAACTCATACAGAGGTAACTCTTGGTTGCTGTGACGCTAAACACTGTGACAATGATGTGTCAAATGGGATAGTGGTTACCCATGGTGGATAGTGTTTGGTGGCACTCCTCAATTAAAACAAGTTTGGAAGCAGGAGTGGCATCCATTTCCAAAATATCTTGCCTCTGGAAACCCTATAAACTTGGTGAAACGATGACAGTTATACAAGTGTTCAGGTTTTTCGTTCACAGGGTTGCTATGAGTCATCTATGACTCAAAGGCACTTAACAACAGCAGTACATTGCTAGGAGAGCCTATTCCTTGGAAAGGAGCATGATACTTGAGCCTATTCCTTGGAAAGGAATATGATAGTTGGAAGGATAGAGGGTCAATGAAGGAGAGGAAGACCTTCAACCAAGTGGATTGACATGGTGATGTGACTGCCACAATGGGCTCTTGTGTGTCAGGAAGTGTCAAGATGGCATAGGATAGGACAGGGTTCAGATCTGTTTATAGGGTTGCTATGAGTTGTATGTGACTCGACAGCACCTAACACAACAACAACAGTGGGTTGCTGGATCAATTGCTATTATTATTATTATTTCTAAATTTTTAAGGAAGTACTATGTTATTTTCCACAGTGTTGCAATTACCGTCCCAGCGGGAAAGTTCAATCTTGCCACACCCTTAACAGCATGTATTTCCTCTCTGAGTGTGGTTATTCTTGATTTGATGAGAAGATACCATACTGTTATTTTTTATTTTAATCTGTCCAAACAAAGAGTATTTTTTTTTCACATATATGTTAAATGTCTCTTGATGTATTCTTCAGTGAAGTGTTTTTTTCCTGTCATCTCTCCATTTTTAAATTGCATTGTGTATCTTTTTGTTGTTTAGATGTTCTTCTCTATAAATTTTAGACATTAGTATCTTGTCAAATACGCTGTTGCCAAATATTTTATTCACATTCTGTGGGTCAAAGATTATATCTTTTAGTATGGATTACATTCTAACATAAAGGGGAAAAAACACCACAAATACCCACAACTGGACCAATAAAAAGAACATCATTAATAAGTGGAGAAAAGTTTAAAGCTGTCTAAGAGATATTTTACTTGAACTCACAATCAGCACTCACTGACACAATAATCAAGAAACCAAATGACTCATTGCATTTGGAAGATCTGCTGCAACAGAGCTCTTTAAAATGTTATAAAGCAAAGATACCACTTTGAAGACTAAGGCGCACCTGACCCAAGTCATGGCATTTTTTACCACATCTTTTTTTTTAAATTTTTAAAATTTTATTATTTTTGTGTGAGTGTACCGTCAAATCAGATCTGACTGGTACAGGAGGTCCCTCCTTCCCCGGCTGAGCATCTGGTGGATTCGAACCGTGCGCCTCTGGGATTGTAGTTGCAGCTCCTTGCCACTGGGCCACCAGAGCTCCCATTTTTACCACATCATATGTATGTAAAGGGTAGACAATGAATAGAAGACCAAAGCAGACTTGATGCTTTTGAATGCTGGTGTGGATAAAGAATATAAAATATATCAGGGTCTGTAGGAAGAGAAACAAATCTATTTTGGAAGAAATACAGGTAGACTTTTCCTTAGAAGCAAGGAGGATGGCAAGGTTTATCTAACTTAATTTGGATGTGTTATCAAGAGGGCCCAGCCCCCATGGAAGGATGTTGTACCCTATAAAGAAGAGGGTCTGACAAGAAGAAGTCCTTGATGAGATGGGTTTTGTACAGTGAGTGCAACAATAGCAACAAACATAGCAACAATCATGAGGAGGGCACAAGACAGGGAAGTGCTTCAGAGGGTTACTATGAGTTGCAACTCACTTTGCAGTACTGAACAACAACAAAACAGAAAATGTTCAAAGAAAGCTGTATTTGTTAAAGAAGTAAAACTAATTTCTAGCCCCTGCTTCACTTCTTCACTTCCTTCCCCTCCCAGCCCCCCCCCCCCCCCCCCCCCACTTAGAAAGGCCTAAGGGAGGTCACGGCTCTGTCCTCTTTCAAAATCTGAGAATGTCATTTCTTCAACTTCCTCAAGGTCGTGTGCCCTGCAAAGCTGCATGATTTTTTGGTTTGTGTTTTTTTGTTGTTGTTTTTTTTAGAGAAAAGTGGTCCATGCCTTTGTATTTACCAGCTTTTAGAAAAGAAACTCTTTACTTTGTAAAATGTTTTAGTTGATGTTTTGAGAATAAGACCACTGCTTTACAACACACTAGGTAAACAGCAGTTTCTATTTCCAGAGGAAATCGTACTTGACCAACTTGCTTCTTTGTCCTCTCTGGATTTAGAAAACAAGCCGAGATAAACATAGCTTTGGTGGAGTCCTGTTGTACAGCAAGGAAGGGAATGACTGGGCCTTTCAAATTAAATTGAACCGACAAAGAGAACACATTCTGTGAAAAGTGAACAAAGCTAGAGGAGAGTTATTGTAAACGGTGGTATCTGCAAGTGATGGTGGAATAATTTTGCTATCAGAATCTTCTTCTGATATTTGAAACAAAATTCTCCTGCCCTCCAGTCAAGCTTTCAGTCCTCTGATAAAAACCATGTTGTCAAAAGAACAGAACTGATTTTTTATTTTCTTCCCTATCAATTTTCATGCAATACAAGATTAAAGTAGAAGAAACTCCTCTAACACAAGAAGAATTAGAACTAATTGTACTGTTCCCTCTGTCCTGTCAAGACTGGTTTGACGTAAAAACTACAATTTTATCTGAAGATTAGAAGAATACTTCTGAGAGATCCATTGTACCCTGGGCTTTTTTGGATTCTTGGAGGATACTGATTTTTTTTTTCCCAAATTGTGTATCAGTCATCTAAAATTGTGTCATTTGGCATTATTTTAGTCTAACCCAGGAGTTTCAGTGTATGGGAATTTTTACCTTAAATGTACTGCCTGGGATTAAATAAACCCAAATCTCTCATTTACGGTTTCTTCCCATCCGTTGTACATTGAAGGGAGAAAAATCCACATTGGCAATCCTTAGAGTGATTTGTGCTAGTAGCAATTCACACTTAACAGCCCTCTGTCAATTACACCCATGTTGTAACTTCTGACTCTTAAACTGGCAATTTCCCACATGAACATATGCTGTTCTCCCCTTTTGAGGAAATGAATCGCAACCTCAAACATACTCACAGTCCATAATTAGTTGTAATCCCTAGGTTTTACTACAGGAAAATTTACTACAAGGAAAAGAGAGAACGGCAAATAATTACTAGTGGGTTTGGGTGAGGGGGTTCCTTCTCTGAAACAGGGTCAAATAACTACAATATCCTCCTCCACAAGCTATCCTTCATCATGCTTACTAAAACATCCACAAGGAGATCACCCTCAAATCCATGTAAATAATAAACTGTGCCATGGAGGGTTTTTTTTGCTGCATGGTAATATTTGGCAGGAAAATGTGGTCAAAGAGACTACATCAAATTAAATAGACTTTACATTTACTGACTACTTGCAGCATTACTTAATTGATTTATGGATATTTTAGAAAGCTTTATGCTATGAAACATAAAAGATACCACTTATGGTTTATTAAGTGCTGTATCTGGCAAAATTTGGCACAAGGCCCTAGGCCAGGAACTTTATCCTTCCATTAGAGCACTGTTTTAATGAGAAAATATTTGATATATTTTTCATTTTTATTTATGGTAATTTCTGAAGCATACAATCCACAAGTAAAGCCTGCCTTTCTTTTCCAAGGGTTAACTACTGTCATAATCCGACTGTGTTTGAGTGAGGTTTTTCTGTGCTTTTTTGTGACTTTGAGCACAAATAATAAATGAGAGAAAATAGGCAGAAGCAAGCATATCTTAGGATCAGAGGTTTTATTAGGCTTGACTTGAAAGTCAGCCTGTGAATTTGAAGACAGGATAGACTGTTGCAGTAACACTGACATTTAGAGAGAGACCACAGCCATGTCAGTGGTGGAACTCCCATCTTCCACACAGGTGACCTGGGTTTGGTCGATGCACTTCAGACACAGCCACCACCTGTTTAACATGGGAGGTCTACCTACTTCTGTGACGCTGAGTAGGTTTTAGTGGAGCTTCCATACTCAGATGGACTAGGAGGAAGAGTCTGGCAATCTACTTCTGAAAATAGGGCAACAGAACCCCTTTTGTTAGCACACTGGTCTGAGCTGCAGTCAGTTGAGGAGTTGGCAGAGGACTGCACAATGTTTTACTTTGTCCTTGGGGTCTCATGAAGGAGAAAAGTTTGACGTTTCTGAAAAGTTTAATTTTATTTCAATCCACTGTCAGCACTAGATGAAGTAGCTGTCAAGAAATCAAAAGATCCATTGCATTGGGAAGATGTGATGCAAAAACAAACTAACAAATCTACAAACCTCCTTAAAGTTTTAAAACATAAAGATGTCACTTTGAAAACTAAGAAACTCCTGAATCAAGTCGTAATGTTTTCAATTGCAAGCAGAATATTGCTGAGGATTGCCCAAAAATGTCTAGAACAGTACATTTACAGAGAACTACCAGGAGCTGTTTAAGAGAGATCATGGCACCAAGGATATCATTGCTGATGTCAGATGGATTTTTAGTTAAAATAGACAATATCAGAAGAATGTCTATTTGTGGGGGTTTTTGGCTAGACAAAAGCATTTGACTGTGTGGATCATAACAAACTATAGTTAACACTAAGAAGGAGAATTCCAAAACACTTAATTATGCTTATATGAAAATAATACCTAGACCTGTGGAGAGACTGGAACCCTTATTCACTGTTGGTGGGAGTGTAAAATGGTGCAACCACTGTAGAAAGCGATGTGGCACTTTCTCAAAAAGTTGCAAATAGAGATACCATTTGACCCAGCAATTCCACTACTGGGAATATACCCTAAAGAGACCATAAATGGCACCCAAGTAGATATATGCATACCCATGTTTATTGCAGCTTTGTTTACAATAACAAGGAGTTGGAAACAACCCAAATGCCCATCAACAAACGAATGGGTAGAGAAGCTGTTGTATATTCGCACAATGGAATATTATGCTGCACTGAAAAACAAGGAACTCGTGCAATATTATTCAAAATGGGTGAACCTGGAGGACATTATGCTGAGTGAGGTATCTCAGTCACAAAGGGACAAATGCTATATGGTGCCACTGTTGTAGAATGAGGCTGACATTGGGATGGGGGTAAGACTGAGAAAAACTGGATGAAATATGTTTACGGCATTGAAGTCTTTGGGGGAGAGAATATTTTCTATTTTAGGGCATTATGTTTATCATAAGAGTACAGAATGAGGGTTGCAGAGTGGATTATATTTGGGGGTTGGGGGATGTGGGGGGGGGGATTGAGTACCAATGAGGGAGTTTTTCTTTTGCATTTGAAGGAGAGAAGCAAATGGGGGGAGAGGTTTGTGCGGGGAGAGGGGTGCAACAATGAAAGAATGGAATTCCAAAATCTCTGTAGATGTTCATTGAAATGAAAAATAAAGACATTTTAAAAAAAAATTTTAAAAAAAGAAAATAATACCTAGACCAAGAAACTCTTGTCTGGACAAAGCAAAGGAACACTATATGGTTTAAAATCAAGAAAAGAGTGCTCTATTTTTTTTTTTATCAATACCTGTTTAATCCATATGTTGAACAAATCATTCAAGAAGCTGGACTTTATGAAGAAGAATGTGGTATCCAGATGAAGACTCATCAACAATTACGTTGTGTAGATGAAACAACCTTGCTTGCCACCAGTGAAGAAGACATAAAACACTTGCTACTGAAGATCAAAGAATACAGCTATCAATATGGATTACACCTTAACATTAAGAAAACAAAAATCCTCACCACTAGGCCAATGCAGCATCATTACAAATGGAGAAAAGATTGAAATTGTCAGTGGTTTCACATTACTTGGATACACAAACAAAATACTTGGTACCAGAAGTCAAGAAATCCAAAGATTTATTGCACTGGGAAAGTCTGCTGTCTACGACCCCACCAAAGTACCAAAGAGCAATGATGTCAGCTTAAAGACTAAGGTACTCATGACTCAAGCCAAGGTCTTTTCCAATTACCAGCTCTGTTCCTGAGAGCTAATCCAGCAACTCCAGCTAGTGCTATTTGCCATGATACAAGCACCAAGGTATGCTCTTGTGCATATGCTATTCAACAACCACTGTAGTCTTCATTTCCAGATGATTTACAAAAGAAAGGGAACCATTACAGTGAATTAAGTCAACTGTTATGAGAGTTAACTAAGTTACTTTTTAACTGTATAAAACTTATTGTACAGAATTAGGTTCTAAATTTTGTTAACAACACTATTATACTTTAAAACATGTTTGATGTACATGTAAATGAATGCAACATGTTCTTGTAATATGTCTTCAAGTCATCTGTGACTCATAGTCACCAAATGCACAATAGCTCTGAACTTTGTCCCGTCTTGAACCAATCTCACTGTCTCTGACACAACTACCCTCATTACCCCAGTTGCTGTGTCAGTACATCTTATCCAGGGTCTTCCTCTCCTGTGCTATCCCTCACATTTCCAAGCATCATGTCCTTTTCCAAAGACTGATCCCTCGTACAAGATCCGCAAAGCATATGAGACAGACTTCAAAATCCTTGCCTCCAAGGAACAACTTGGTCTTACTATCTCCAGGACAAACCTATTTATTTGTTCTCTTGCCCATCCATGCATTCGTCTCTTCAGCATCACAACTCAAAGGCATCGATCCTTCTTCTGTCATCCTTACTCACTGTCCAGCTCTCTGATGCACAGTAAGTAATTGCAAAGATCATGGCCTGGATCAGGTTCACCTTAGTCTCCAGACTGACACTGTTGCTCTTTAGTACTCTGGAGAGATTGCTGACAGCAAATTTTCCCACTGCAACTCATATTTTCATTTACTGACTGCTGGTGCCAAGAGTGTTGTGGAGCCAAGCAATCTGAAGTGTTGATAATTTCAATCTCCTGTCCATCTATCATGGTGTTGCCACTTGGCCCAGTGGTGAGAATCTTTGTTTTCTTGATATTGGGCTTCAATCCTGGACTTTGAAGACTGCAATCCTGGACTTCTACAGCAAACTCTTGAGGTCCTCCTCAGTTTCAGCAAGCAAGGTTGTGTCATCTGCATAAAACAGGTCCTCCTCAGGTTTAGCAAGCACAACTGTGTCATCTACACAAAACAGATTGTTAATGAGTCTTCCTCCAATCCTGATTCCACATTTCTCCTCATAAAGCTTCACCTACTGGATGTTCTGTTCTGTATGTAGATTGAAAAGGTATTTAGACAAAACACATCCCTGACACGTGCCTTTAGTGATTTTGAACCATGCAGTGTTTCCTCTGTTCTGAAGACGGCTTCTTGGTCCAAGCATAAAGGTTTTGCATAAGCACAATCAAGTGTTCTGGAATTTCCATTCTTCTCATTCTCAGCCATGATTTGTTGTGATCCACACAATCAAATGCCTTTGTATAGTTAATGAAACACAGAATTCTTCCAATATTCTCTGGTCTCGGCCCAGACTCATCTGACATTGGCTACGATGTCCTTAATGCCGCAAGCCCTTCTAAACTCAGCTTGGTTTTCTGGTAGTTCTCTGTCAATGTACTATTCTAGTCATTCCTAGATGATCTTCAGCAGGATTTTTCTTGCGTGTGATGCAAGATCTGTAGGATCACCTTTTCTTAGAATGGGAATAAATATGGACCTCTTCCAATCAATTGGCCAGGCAGCTGCCCTCCAGGTTGTTTGCCGCAGCTCAGCAAGCACATCCAGGGCAAGATCTGCTTCTTGAAAATGTCAATCTGTATTCCATCAACTCCTGGGGCTTTGTTTTTCCCAATTCCATCATGTTATTGTTGTTGTCGTCAAGTCGTAGACAACTCACAGCAACCCTATGAATGAAAGACCTAGACAGGTATAACTTTCATCAATTCTCCAAGTTCATAGAGTTTCTGGAGGCAAGCTTCATCTAACTTACTTTGGACATGTTGTAAGGAGAGACCGGTCCTTGAGAAGGACATCATGCTTGGGAGGGTGGAGGGACATCACAGGAGGGTAAGGTCCTCTATGAGGTGGACTGATTCAGTGACTGGGTTAATCAGGATGGGAGTGTCAGAGACAGTGGGATTGACACAGGAGAGCAGAGTTTAGGGCTGTTGTACATAGGGTCGCTATGAGTCGCAAGCGACTCGACGGCACATAACAACAACAAATGACAACATGCAACATGAAAAGTTTTCATTGATGTATCAAGTGAATTCTGGTTTTTTTAGTGTAAGCTGCATGAAGCGCAGTTCCTGATATTATTCTTGATATGCTAATAAATAAGGTCTTAGGAATTCGTGAACTACCAACTGAGTTATTTCAATAACAAATGCCGTTCTGATCATATTCATTAGCCTACAACCACGAAATCTGGAAGATAGTCAGTCACCTGGCCAACTGACTGGAAGAGATTTTTATTTATTTCTATTGGCAGAAATAATGATCCAATAAACTGTGAAAATCATCAAATAATATCATTAGTCTCACAAGTAAGTAAAACTTTGTTGTTGAAGATTCTAAAAAACAACTGGAACAATAATCGAATTCCAGAAATTAAGCCTGGATTCAGAAGAGGCCTTGGCAAAAGAGATATCATTAATATCAGATGGATTTTGGCTGAAAACAGAGATTACCATAAAGATTGAGTATGCAAAAGCATTTGACTGTGTGAATCATAACAAAGTATGACTAACATTGAGAAGAATGGGAATCCCTGAACGATTAATTGTATTTGTGTAAAACCTATACCTGAAAAGCAATTGCCCAAACAGAACATAGACTTCATAGTTTAAAATTAGAAAAAAAAATTGTATCCTTTCTCCATAGTTACTTAATCCATATTTTGAGGAAATCATCTGAGAACCTGAACTCAAATAAGGAAGGTAGTATCAGGATCAAAGGAAAACTCATCAATAACCTTCAGTTTGCAGAGGACACAATTTTGCTTGCAAAGTGAAGAAGACTTGAAGCACTTATTAAAGACAATAAAAGATTGTAGTTTTCAATATGAATTATATCTCAATATCAAGAGAACCAAAATTTTCAATACTGGATCAACAAACAGCATCATGATAGATGGAGAAAAGATTGATGTTGTCAATGATGAAGAAAAGTTTGAAGTTGTCAATCATTTGAAGTTGTCTTTTATTTGGATCCACAATCAACACCTATGTTAGCAGCAGTCTAGAAATCAAAATACATACTGCCTTGGGAAAATTTGCTGTCTTGTTAAAGTGCTGAAAGAACAAAGATAACAGTTTAAAGACTAAGGTGTATCTGATTCATCCTTTTGTTATGACTTGCAAATACATGATATTTTCAATATGCCCTATGCATGGACATATTGAAATAAGTTGGACAATGAATAATAATAAGAATCAATTTATTTGAATTATGGTATTGGTGAAGAGTATTGAGTATCATAAGGACTGCCAAAAGAATAAACCAATCTATCAAGGAGGAAGTACAACCAAAGTTCTATTTAGAGGCAAAGATGGGGAACTTTTTTTTCACATACTTTATGTTATCAGAAGGGACCAATACTTGGAAAAAGACCTCATTCTGTGAAAGGTAAAAGGTCAGTGAAAGAGAACAACATTGAACAAGAGAGATTGACACAGTGATTGTAACAATGGGCTTGAACATGTTGGAGTCATCACGATAGTACAAAATAGGGCAAGGTTCAGAGCTGTTATCTCAGGGTTGCTATGGGTCCTATGTAGTCAACTCTACAGCACTTAACCACAACAACAGAAACATGCTAATAAATGAGTTATTAGTCACATTATTCTTTGTTGGGTTGGAACCAATTCGTAGCTGACATTGCAGAGGGTTTTCCAAGGCCATATAATACATAGAAGGAGATTACCCAGCATTCTCCCTCGGAGTGGCTGGTAGATTTGAACCACCTTTGGGTAAACAGTTGCAAAGGACTATTGTCACCAGAGCTCCCTATCATAAGAGGACATAAACTTCAAAGTTTCTGTTTTATAACAATGAGTATGTTTCTGAATTCATTTTCTAAAAGGAAATAAAAGGCATTTTTCAGAATATTCAATTTCTATTTTGTCAGAATATTGATGTAGCTCAGCGTAAGGAAATGTAAGAATTCCTTGAGGAAATAAATTAATATTTAGATAATAAAAATTCTTGAAATGGATTTTATTTTCCATTTCCCTTCAGATCAACTTTCTTTTAACAAATTGATTTTGTTATGACTTATAAAGCAACCTTGCTTACCAAGAGCCAGTGCTGTTGTTAAATCAAGTGTGTATATATCTCCAAATACGGGAGTTAAACAATTCCACAAAAAAATAAAACGTTACTTCTACATGAACCTTGTGGATGATAACAATTACATTTTCCTGTTCATTTTTCTCATTCAAGGACAATTTAAAGATTAATTTGTTTTTAAAGATGCAATTAATCATAAAAGACTTTTTTGTGGAAGGCTGAAATTCAATGGGCGTAAATTGTTGTACTAATTGTATACCAATGCTGAAATTATTAATAGTAATATTATCAGAAGCCTTTCCAAATTCTGCATCCATTCCTGGCAGAAGAAAAAAGACTAAAAAAGTGTACAAAGTGAAACTAATTTAAGATCTAAAATCACTGGGGCTGCAGAACCCATAAATAACAAATACAGACCCCGCTTTGTGGAATCATTCTTTTCTAAGGATGTAAATTATTGAGTTGCAGTGAATCATCTGATAATTTGTGTCAACAACTTCTGAATGGTAAGCAGACAAGGCTCTGGAGCCAAAGTAGGTTTCTATGGTGCACAGGAAATAGTGAACATTGTGAGGGTCACTGTGTGTTTCCTCAGTCAGTTCTGCATATTGCTTTGCTGTGCGAACTCATTCACTTAATTCTTGATTCGCTATGAATTAATGTAGTGATTTGTGAAATTCAAATGATTGATACATATGAAAAAGAGTTCCATTTATAGCAATTGTATGTTGTCATGTTTAAACCAGACATAGTTTTTGGTTTAACTTATGTACTGGAAATGTTAATTCATGTTCACCTTGGAAAGCCATTTTGCAAAGCATTGTTGCTATCATTGTAACAACCAGTGACTGAACTTGAACTACCTACTTGAGGAAGAAATCAAGTGATTGAGCCCCCATAGAATGGATGTTTCTTGGATCTACATGACCTTGTTACTCAGTTTGGTCCATTTTTAGCAGGTCACATCTGAAAATATGGCAGTATAGAAAAGGAAATTTATTCTATATGTCCAAAACAAAATGTGAAGAATTAATATACCTATTATGTGCCATAGGGCCAGAATTGACTCATAGCTGACCTTCCAGGGGAATTTCACAGGCAGTAAATTGCACGGGAGGAAATTATCTCATTCTCCTTGCCAACATTTGTCTCTTTTGGGGTTACCACTGAGCCACCAGAGCTCCCTGATAAATTTATTATTGTGTTTTGTGTTGTCGAGTGGGAGCAGACTCATAGCTGTGCCTCCATCAGGTTTTCAGGACAGTGAGTCACAAGGGAGGAGATTGATCATCTTTCTGCTGTGGAGCAGCTGGTGGATTCAAGCTGTGTGCCTTTGGTTTGCCAGCACAACTCCTTATCACTAGGCCATCAAGCCCCCTCTAATAAACTTAGTAAGTGATAAAATATTATTATCTGTTTCGGTGAAATAAGTATAGCACGATATTTCAGCTTGTCTGTAGATTCCCTGCCCATTCTTTCTCAGACAGATCAGCTAAGATTATTTTAAGATACAAATCTCTAAGAGATGGAAAACCTGTCAAGCGATTAATCACATTTACTACCTTAGAAAATCATACTGGTAAAGAAATTGAAGATCAAGTCCTTCAATATTATGTGATGTTTTCCAAGTTGAGTTTTCTAAGTGCTGAGGCCAGTCTTATGGCAATGCTGCTAGCATGCCAGGACGTTATAAAGGCATGGAATAGAACAAATTTAAAACATAATGAATGTGGTTTTCATACCATATGCTGCCTGCATAGTCACTTAATCTTGCAGGATAGTGTAGTAGAGTGCAATCTGGAAGCAACTAGACTTCCTCACTCACCCATTCGTCAGTCATTCTACCTATTTTTTTTTCACCTGTGCTCATTGATAAACATTTCATAAAATCTATTTAGGCAAGTATCAGATATTAAAATACCTTTCTTAAAATTTTTATTTTAAATTTTGTTGTGTACTGTTGAATTGGATCTGACTAGCACAGGAGAGTGCCCCTCCTTCTCCAGTGGAGCATCTGGTGGATTCGAACCATATGCCTTCAGAATTGCTGCACAGGTTCTTGCTACAAGGCCACCAGAGCTCCCTTAAAATACCTTACTAATACATATCGCTATCTGTAGTGTATGCTGTAGCAAAGAATGCAACATTGAAATGGAACACTTAGATTTCAGATATTGTTGTTTGTTGTTTGATGCCGTCGAGTCGTAGACGACTCATAGCGACCCTATGAACCAACGGCCTGAGCACTGTTCGTACATAGTTTCCGGAGGCAAGCCATTTCGGAAGTGGATGCCGCTCCTGCTTCCAGAGATTTTAGATAGCTTAGAAAAATATTGCAGAAGATCATACACATATGTACAAAAGATACTAACTAGAATAAGATGTGCATTACAAAGTGAATTGAGAAAGGGAGAAGGGAGAGGGAGGAAGGGAGGAAAATGTGTATCAGTGAATGAATGAGAACCCAACCTTTCAGTAAATTTTAATAAAATCACAATTTAAAAAGTTAAAAAAAAATAAGATACTTAAAGAAAAGCTGGAAATACCGACAACAAAATAAAATATGTATTTATTTTGGTCATGTCAATATATTGTAGCATTTCATCAGACTGATTAAGCTCTCCAACACTCAGAAATATAATTAAAGAGATGCCTAAATATTTAGGAATCATTTACAGAGTATTTATATAATTTCAAAGAAGATTTTGACATTTTATATAATATAGCAAAAAGAATAACCCACATATTCTCCAATAAAGAAAATGACTTAGGGAAGTTAATTGTTTCAACAATCAATATAAAATGTTTTTTTGATGTCTAGTAAGGGAAAACTGACTTTCATAATTTTTATTTTAAATAGCTCATACTTCAATTTGGATAGCTGTTTAGTAATAAAAGCTATAATTATAAGTAAACAAAAGGAAATGATAAAATGTCATCATCAGAAAACAAATCTTACAACACATTTCTATATATTTTTACAACATAATGTTGTATTTCATTTTTAGATCTATTTCTAACACATAATATTGTGTTTTGTTTTCAACACAATATTTTTCTAACACATACAAGAGAAGGACAGGCAATATCCTCCCTTGCGATTAACTGCCTCTGAAAATCCACTGGAGAGTCAGCTAAGGGTTGGTTCCAACTCGATGGTACACAACAACAATAACAACTAACACTTTATAATTAAAAGTATTTCTTTCTATTCTTTAATGATGTCATCACTTAGGTGTCCTAGCAATATCTATTTCTATACATAATGAGAATAATGAGTCAAGTCTTTCTAAAATCATTGTTTCGTGCTTCCCAACATGTATCAGAAAGATTCTATCATTGTGATAATATGTGTATTTTTGTAGGTTTTTGGTGGGTTTGTTTTTGGGTTTTCCCCCTATTCTTCTTATAGAAGTGAAATCATACAGAATTTGTCCTTTTGTGATTAGTTTATTTCATTCAGCATAATATCTTCAAGCTCAATATTCTTATATTGTAGTCCACACACACACTCAAAAATTTACACATTCTGTTTTAATCTATGGGTAAGCAGAGAAAGTGGCACCATCAGTGGTTAGGGCTCTCACATGCCTTATTCTAGGCCTGGTGACAAGTCATAGTGCTATTATGAAATTTACAGGGACTTTAGACTCTAGTATACACATAACGCAGAGGTGTAGGCTGAGAACTTTGTTGAATCAGCATCATGGTGCTATTCAAGCGTCTATAGGTACACAAGTGTTGGCTACGCTTGAGGTGCATTGACTGGGAATAGAACCCAGGTCTCCTGTAGGGTAGGAGAAGGTTCTACCAGTGAACCACCAATGCTTCTATATTTCACCTGTATGATTTTTTGTATTATGTACCAAATTAATCTTTTTCTTAATGCTACATTTATATATTTCCTACTACAATTGAAGGTCTTTAAAAGAACAGAAACTGAAAAAATAAAAACAAAAGAAAATAAATAAATAAAAACAGAAACTATTGTAATCACACGTATGTAAACAACAATCCTGTGACAGAATAGACTAAAACTCTGTGAATAAGCCCTAACCTTCTGTCTGGAGCCTTCTCTACAAGGTCCTGTCCATTTCATATCTGTCTAGGACTCAATTCTTAGGAGACTTAGTCTAACAAAGCAATTTTGGCTTTATTGTCTACTTTTATGTTAATCTCTAATTATTTTTTGGTGTGCTTATGTTTTTAAGCCACAGTTACAGTATGTGCTTCTGGAGAGCAAAGCCCATGAGAAAAATAAATGAGTTAACATAGAGAACCCCTATAAAAGTATAAACCAAATGAAATGAGCATGCTCAATATTCTTTGTCAATACTGTCATTCAAATGCCCTGGTGCAAGCAGTGATTTAGCACTCAGCCATTAAGAAGCAGGTCAGCAGTTTGTTTGAACTCATGAGACACTGTGCGGAGGAAATGAGGCAATCTGCTTCTGTAAAGATTTACAGCCATAAAACCTCGGTGGCTGGAATCAACTTAGTTGTGATGAGGTTGGTAGCAGGAAATACTCACTCAAACTTAGCTGAATAAGAATATCTCCAACTGGCCTAGTAAAGTATTTTTTTAAAAGAAATAGTTGCAAGGGAGCTCTGGTGGCCTAGTGGCAAGAAGCTGTGCTACAATCCCAAAGATACATGGTTTGAATCCACCAGATCCTCTGCTGGAAAAAGAGGGGCAATCTCCTCCTGTAGCAGTCAGATCCAATTCACAACCAATTAGTGACTCGATTCAATTATTTACTAAACAAATGCCTGAACTGATTATAATGTTTATTTTCTACATATATGTCTATTTTTCACACTATTTGTTTGTCCATATACACAACTGTAATAAGAGCAAGGTCTGCATGGAGGCTGCCTTATCTGACCTTTAGCAACTCCACAAAGGGGAACTGTCTCCATCAACAGCATCAACAACACAAAACCAATACCCACGAGGTCAGACATGTCCCCCATGCTCCCATATCTCTTTCTTCTCATTCCAACACCAATCTTACTGCTTTCCTGGGTCCACAATGCAATGTGATAGCTAACAGACCACACAGAGAAGCATATTAGGTAAGTCAAAAGCCTCTCTAAGTTGGCAACAAGGTACAATCGCTGAGTCAGGACAGCATCTGAAATGTGCTTGCAGACACACCTGAGCCTTGAGCCTTGAGGTTTTAGCCAAGTATGATGTAGAAGTTCTCAGTCCTGCCAGTTATGGCTCTCCTCCACCAGTTCTGAAGCAAAGTTGGGAAAATGCTCTGGTTCAGTGGCATAGCCATCCCAAGGCTTGCTTGATCTCATATCAGATCTCTGGTTCTACAACTGCAAGCTGCTGTGGCTGCTGCTCCCATAGGCCCTGGAACTGAAGGACGGACTGCATTCTCTTGCTTCTTCTTTGCTGGGGTCACATTATGGAATCAGCTGCTGGGTTTGCTAAATTTAGTGTTGAGACTAGCCAATGCCCCTGTGAATAGACTAACACCCTCTGTTCACATATTCCTGTCCGTCCACATGGCAAAGACAAACTCAATGTCTAGGAAAGTCATTTTGAACGATAAACCCTTAACACCACAACAACCTACATAACCTAGTAGGAAACCATTGAAGAAAGGGGACCTGAAGTCTGGCAATCTTAGTTTTTAGAGTCCAGCGTTGCAGTAATTTTCATGAAAACAGTAAGAATGCAACTATCTAGAGATTTCCAAGTAACTAAGTAGCTAGGATTTTCCATTTTTATCCAGAGATTTTCTGTCATACAAACAGAATTCATATGAAGGTCAAATCATCCCAGAATAGTAACAGCATATCATCTCTTTAATGAGTATCTTGCTTAGATATGCAAAGACCCTAAAATGCCCAGAATATAAAATTGTAAGTAAAATGCAATTGGGAAAGAATGCCAAACATAAAGCAGCACTCAATAAATCTGGGGGGAAAGTGTAATAGCAAATAACACACATAGAACCGAGGCCGAAGCAGAAAATGATGAGATTACAGCTCCTGGCAAGAAACAGTCAACCCTCAGATGTGCAGTGTTTTCTATTAAAAAAAAAATAAGCAAACTTATATCCAGTTGGTTTTCCAACACAATTTCTTCAAACATCTCAAGTTACATATCAGTAAGAGCACTAGCTGTTTGCATGTAAAAAAAAAATCTTTGTAAATTATTCCGCAAAATACACTAATGTGGGAATGTCTACTTGTCATGGATGAAGGATGAAAAGCTGAGCCCAGGATCAGGTCCTGCATGTGGCAATCAAGCATGTTAGTCAGAGCCCAGAGGGTACAGTAGAGGACAAGCTGAACAGTTCTGTGTGGGTGAGAGGCAAGATGTGAACCTAGTACGGCATCACTAATTGGCTAATGCATTTAATCATTCTGCAACATTGGCATAACACAAATTACTTTTCCCCTATTTTAACAACAGAAACCAAAAATTTTATACCAGTATGTATGTAATATATACAAACAAAGCAACCAGGGCAAAAACAAACAAACAAAACAGGATGAATAATCAAATGTAGCTACATTTCATAGTGCTCTGAAGTTGAAGAATATATACTGAAGACTTGTAATTTTTAAAGGAAGTTATATATAACTACCAAAGTACAGAAAATAATATGTGCTTCAATGGTGCGTAACATTGAATTTCATTTAGTGTTTATAAATCATGTCAATGAAGAATCAAAAGGAGGTCAAAATCCAAACTCATTGCATCAAGTTAAGAACTGTCTCATAGCTGATCCTTCAACAGGGTTTTGGATGTTGTAAGTCACATGGAAGATTATCCACATTTTTCCCTCAGAGCTACTGGTGAATTTGAATGACCAGAGAGGTATTATCTTTCAAATGGCTGTCCAACACTCTATGGACATGAAAATATATACATTTACTAATACAAACCTCAAAGGAAGACTATAAACCAAAGGATGAATTAATCAGAAAAAAACCCTTTTTTCTTACAAAGTCACATATTTTAAGCAACGTTGTTGTCAGGGTTGTTGGCATATTAGCATGGTTTTTTAAATATTCAGAGCAATCTGTTAATAAAGTTGTCAGCCAGAAAGAATTTTCTTAATCATAGCAAAAAAGATAAACAAAATTCTCATTACAGTACAAATTCTCAGTATCAAGACCTCTTTAAATGAATAGTAACTTTGTGCTAAGCGTTTTTTAGACTTTTTTTTCTTTCATATTGGTTTGCTTACAAAGTTTGTATACATTGTGCTCCACACTTTTTTTTCACATTGTATGTCAGACTATCATTCTCATGCATTATTTTTAATAAATTAATCATCATTGGACAATGCCCACTATTATCCTGTCTTTTCATATCCCCACAGACTCTTTCCCATTTCCTTTACCTCCTCCCTCCACTCACCCAAATTATGCAATCCTGTGGTTTCGCTCCTACCCATCCCACCCCTCTGCTCCCACCCCTTCCCTCCTTGGGTCTCCATATATGTATTACTAGTTATCCTTCTATTTTTACCATAATGATCTTATGCAGTATTTGTCCTTTTGAGATTGAGTTCACTCTAAGCTTCTGAGGTCAACAAACTGTCCAAAAGGCTGAGAAGTAAAAGAAAATGCAATCTAGCTAAAAGACTTTCATTGTAATGAATTAAAGGGTTTCTAAAATCTACATGTTTTCTTTGTGCAGCTGATTGATTGTGAAACAATGACATAGTTACTCATTCACATGAGCTCAACTTTAAAACACTTTTGACCCAAAACGTGTAATAAATACTCTGTCTTTCTCCTGCCAAAATGTCCAGTCAGTTCAGAGAGAGTTTGCCTACATAATGCCAGACATCTGTACAAAAGCTGAAAATTTTGGTCAAGGATTTCAGCGTTCTGTCGACATGGTTCCAAACATCTGGGTGTTTGAAAATACCTAGATAATTGACTGACTTTTTACTTTTTGTCCAGATGTCTGGCATCAGAATTAAATACTCCCTTACTATTTAAGGGCATTTGTGATGTGAAAAGTGTATGATGTGAAAGTGCTCACAATATACTATTAATATTAAAAAGAAAGTTTAAAGCCATTTAGGCAATCTCACTTCAGTTTTGAAAAGAAAAATTGTATGTATACTTGTAGGAAAAACACCTGAGGGAAACCCACTGAAGTGTTTATGGTAATTATTCATTTCTAGATGGTGGGATTTTGCGGATCTTTATTTCAATTTGGTTTTTCTTTTTTAAAAAAGAGCTTTCAGGTTTTTTTAAGTAAAACATTTATTGCTTTTTCATCCAGAAAAGAAAATTAAATATACAACAGGATGGTGTCAAGTTAATATAGAAGCTAAATAGCTGAATTTTTTGCTTGGCTTTTGTATATACTCAATTATAGCTATGAGCCTATTAGTAAATTATGCTGATTTTGGAAAAGCAACTTAAAAGTATGTTTTTAAAAACATGAATTCTGGGAATCTAGTAACAACTAATATGGTTGGGAAAATAAATCTGACCCTTTTAAAATTTTAATTTAACTAACAAGAATTCTTAATTTTGTACATATCCAAGCATATGCCCATACGCACACACCTACACATGACACGCACGCAAACCCACATGCATATGTACGCACGCACCCGCGCATCACGTACACACACACACACACACACACACACACACACACACACTTGCATGGACTCCGGTAACACCAAGTGCTCCTAATAATGCCGGCTACTTGGCAGGTGCCTCGAGACGCCGGAGCCCCAACAATACCTCTTCTCGAGGCCACTGCCTCCCAGTGCGATGACCCTTTTACGTTCTGACTCCCTCTCTCCTCTCGTTGCTGCAGTTGACAAATTAAATTGGGCTGCTAATCTTTTTTCTTACAGTAGAAAAGTTCTTACATGTTTAGATATATTGAATGTTAATATTCTCAGTATACTGAATCCACACTTCTACCCCCAGCTTGTAAGTGGGGAGACTGAGGCCCACAGAGGTTAAATGCTGGGTTTACGATGGCACTCTGAAGACTGGAACAAAAGATCTCTTTGCAGTTTAAACGTTTATCACTATATTGTGCTACAGTGATTATTCTAGTCCCTTACTTTCTACAACTATAAAATCAGAGTAAATATTTGCATACAAAGTACTTTGTTGTTGTTGTTGTTGTTGTTGTTGTTATGTGCCATCGAGTCGCCTGCGACTCATAGCGACCCTATG
>NW_006399758.1:13744142-13747111 GCF_000299155.1 Elephantulus edwardii | reverse complement strand
TGGATTTGGTTTAATTTTCCTCAGCTTTAGCTTGAATTTGCATATGAGTAGTTGGTGGTCTGTTCCACAATCAGCTCCTAGCCTAGTTTTCACAGCTGATATTGAGCTTCTCCAGTGGTTCTTTCCACATATGTAATCGATCTGATTCCTATGCATGCCATCAGGTGAAATCTAGGTGGTTTTTAACAGAAACTAAATAGAAAATAACAAGTCTTATTTTTCCAATCTTTTTTTCTTAAAGTATTTCATGAACTTTGCTTTTCTGTGATGTTTTAAAAAATAAAATTGATGAACTCTAGAATTTCTAGTGAAAATGTAAGTACCTAAAGAAAGCATCAGAATTTTAATTGTTGTGAAGTTTTAAAATAGCAAATGTTCTTTAGATGATCTAAACAAGTCCCAATTATAGGAAAAGTACATGGTAAAGTGATCTAGAAATGGAAAATCAGAGATCCCTTTTAAAAAGTGACAAAACGAATAAGCCTCCACAGGGTGCTATTTTCTTAAGTCTTTGTGGATAGCCAAAGCAACCATAATTCACTGGGGTGCCTAATACACTCTCCAGTCATTATTAATCTATAAAAAGCAGTTCAATAAGCAACACATAAAGTTAAAAAGCAAACACTGGGCTTTTTTGGTTTATCTTAAAGTTCTTCCCATAATTTAAGAACAAATTAACTAACTTGAAAAAACCTACATACACCAGGTAAACAGATCTGAAGGAAAATGGTTCCTCTTTCTGAGCAAATTTAAGCCATACAAAAAAAATACTGGTTGGTAAAGCTTTCTGTCCCTCCTGTTCCCTTTCCAACAGGAGGAGGGAAAGAACAAAACAATAATTTCTAGGCACTGAACCCTACAATTACAGGCGACCTGCTCAGCTCTGTCCTTCAGAGTGAGACCCACGGAACACTTCCATATTATAGAGAAATGGCAAAAGCGCTCACACTGTTTTGGAAACCCCTTAATTGTGAGACTTCTGGGGTTTTAAAAAAGATTGAACAGTTATTTACTTATTTGCTCAAATCATATCACATGTAAAAAAAGAAGCTAATATTTGACTACTTTGTTTCTTCCATAGATTCAATGTATTTATTTTAAACATTTTTTTTTAATTCCCGTGAACCAGGGATTGAAGCCATAAAGTTTAGAAACTTCATGCAGGCTTATTATTGTTCATACTTACGTTTTCAAAGCATTTCACCATCATTAACTTCATGTCAGCTACGCAGGATATTGGTCTTGATGGAAAAATGATCTAATCCAGTATGGAAAATTCTGTTCCTAAAAAACCACACCTGAAATAGGAAAACTCCACATTTCTTTGTGCCAGAACATTCTCAGAAGGGGGAGCTCACAAAGTCTGTCCATAATACTCCTGAAAAGTGAGGTCAGCAGAGGGATTTAGTGCTTTGGAATATATTTTGTTGCTATTGTTTAGGGGTTTTTGGTTGCTCGCTTTTGATAACCATGTTGTTGTTAAGTACTGTCAAGCTTGAACCTATTCACAGCTGACCCACTAGTGAGTTTTTGGAGGCTCTGAACTACCTGAGAGGACCTTCCCATCTTTCTACCACGGAGCAGCTGGTGGATTTGAACTACGCACATTTGTATTGACAGGATAATTACTAACCTGATATGCCCCTAGAGATGCTATTGTAAATTTTGTTGGGTATATGTTTTATTTTTCAAGAAGAAATGGGGCAATTGCCGAGTCAAAACTAATCCCGTGCCATTCCAATTGATAGCAACCTTCCTTCGGGTTTCTGAGAATAAATATTACTAACAGGAGACTATGTATCTGCTTTCCAAGGAGCAACTGATGAACTTAAACTGTTTTGTTATTTCAGTTTTCAAGATTTTTATTCAATTGTTTTCTTCTTATGAAAAGAAACAAACAGGACAACAATATTACTGCAAAACAAGCAATGAAATTAGCTTAACAATCTTGAAAGATGCTTTTTAAAAATTTTTTTATTTTAATTGTGATTTTAACAAAAGTTTACAGAAAAGTTAGATTTTCATTAATTTACTGTTGCACATTTTTAACCCCCATCTCCCTTCCCCCTCCCCCAGTCCAGGTTGGTTTTTTTTAAGAATTCGTTGATTGTTGCACAATTACCTCCCTTTCCCCCCTTCCCCCACAGTCCTCTTTGCAATGTACCTCTTATTCTGGGCTGTTCACATACATACAATGCCTAATCATATATTCCTTTTTAAAAGTTCTTTCCTTCATCTATTCTAGTGCAATGTTCATTATCTCTTCACTCTTATCCTATTTTCTTCCCAAACCCTCATATCCAACCTGCTTTATAACAGTGGTGCTATGTAGTATTTGTCTTTTTATGACTGAGATATTTTACTCAGCATAATGTCCTGCTGGGTCACCCATGTTGTATAATGGTTTATGAGTTCATTCTTTTTCAGTACTGTGCAGTATTCAATTGTATGAATATACCATGGTTTTTCTATACATTTGTTTATTGATTGGCACTTAGATTGCTTCCATCTCTTTGCTATTGTAAATAATTCAGTAGTAATATGGGTGTGCATATATATCTTTGAGTGGTAGCTCTGGTTCCTTCAGGGTATTTTCCCAGTAGTGGCACTGCTGGATCAAATGCTATTTCTATTTCCAACTTTTTTAAAAAGTATATACTGCCTTTCGTAGTGGTTGCACGATTTTACATTCCCACCAGCAGTGAATAAGGGTTCCAATCTCTCCACAACCTCACCAGGATTTATTGTTTGCTGCTCTGTTGAACTTTACTATTACTGTTGGGATGAGAGGATATCCCATAGTTGTTTTTATTTACATCTCTTCGATAGCTAGGGATTTTTTTTTCTTACCCCACCCCCTAGCCCCAAATATAATCCACTCTACAACCCTCATTGCATACTCCTACGATAAAAATAATGCCCTAAAATATAATACTTTTAGACTATTCTCTCCCCCATAGACTTCAATG
>NW_006399758.1:13736631-13742247 GCF_000299155.1 Elephantulus edwardii | reverse complement strand
CTCTATGAGGTGGATTGATTCAGTGACTGGGATAATTGGGATGGGAGTGTCAGAGACAGTGCGATTGGCGCAGGACAGAGAGGAGTTTAGGGCTGCTGTACATAGGGTCGCTATGAGTCGCAGGCGACTCGACCGCACATAACAACAACAACAACACTTTTAGGTTGACAATGCAACTCCTTACCCAATAGGCAACAAGAGCTCCATAAATAAAAACTACTGTTGTTGCTATTGCTGTTAAGTGCTGTCAAGTAGGAACTTACTCATAGCTTACCTTCCGTTTTGTTTTTTTGGGGTTTTTTCCCAGAGGCTATAGATCACACAGGAGAAGATGGCTCATCTTTCCCCCACTGAACAGCTGGTGGATTCAAATCACCAACCTTTGGACTAGCAGTGCAACTCTTTGCCCACTAGGCCACCAGAGCTCCCTAAGGAAATATGCCAGCATTCTGGTCCAGTGCTCCCTTTCCGATAAAACAAAGACTTTTTTTTAGGGAGAGGAGTCATATGGATGATCAGAGCCTCTTAGCACAACTCCCTCAGAGGTTTAAATAACCAGACAGTGCATTATAAGGAGAATTTCAGTGACTTTTGATGAAGAGAGCAGTTTATCTCTTTTTTGCACAATTGCTAGTTTTGCATCCTGTCACTCACTCTCTTCGGGAGAACAGTTTAGAGCTGCTGAGCTGTCAGGAGTATGACTTGATTCCTGTGAATTGACTGTGTTCCAAAAGCTCATTATTGGAAAACTTTTCCATCTGATGCTAAATATAGGGTATTATATAAACACAATGTATTTCAGGTCAAATCCTGTTACCACAAACGCCAAGAGGCTATCCAATTTGGAGTTAGGAAGGTAGATTGTGTTAGAATTTTACAGTGCAGGTCAAATCTGATTACAATTACATAAAATAAAACTATTTTCAAGCTCTAATCAATAAGCAGCCTATTTCAATTGTCAGTGGAAAATCTTTAGGAGTCCTTCAGAATGAGCTTGCTTAAATGAAACATGAACTATTTTCAATCTTTTTCATCCCAGAATGATCTCAAATGCTATAGTCAAAGTATTCCAGTGCCAATCACTTAGAAGTTAATCACACAGTCATGCTCTCTGGCTTGTCTTTGTTATCAAGTGCTGCTCTAACAGAGATACCACAAGCAGATGGCTTTCACAAACAGAAATTTATTCTCTGATAGTTTAGGAGGCTGGACGTCCAAATTCACGGTGCTGGCTCTGGAGGAAGGATGGCCCTCTCTCCGCATTGGTACTGGAAGGAGGCCTTCGTTCCTTCAGCATCGGTAGGGCCAGTGTTGCTTGATGGTCTCCATGTGTCTTGGCCTTGCCTGAGACTAGGACCTTTCTGGGTCCAAAAGGATGCATTCCACTGTTGGTGATTTTTCTTTGCACTTTATTCTTTATTATTTCTTTAAATTGTTAAAAAAACTCAGGGGAAGGTTTACAAATCATATTGCATTTTCATCCAATCATTCAGCGACCTTTTGTTTACGAACATTAATTGTTATTGTCAAAGACCATTGAGTTGGAACTGATCCATAGCTGATTCTCTAGCAGATTTTCAGAGGCAGTAAATCACACGGGAGCTGACTGCAGTTTTCTTCTGTGTGGATTAGAACTAGATACATGTAGGTTGATAGTACAGCCCCTTACACTAGATAACTAGAGCTCCCTAACATTAATGAATATTAATTCATTCCCATGGACTGACAAAAGAACAAATAAGTCTGTCTTGGAAGAATGGAAAGCAGGGTGCTCCTTGGAGGCATATATAGTGAAACTGTCTTATGTACTTTGGGCATGTGATCAAGATGGTCCAGTCCTTGGGAAAAGACATTCTCCTGGGGAAGGTCGACAGTTCAAGAAAGAAAAGACCTTCAATAAAATGTATTTACAGGGTGACTGTAACAATGGCTTCAAGCCTATCAGAAATGGTGAGGATGGCACAGGATAGGAAAAGGTTTAGATTATAGTGTTGCTATGAGTCATAGTCGGCTCACTGAAATAAAACAATATATAGTGCCTTTCCCTTCACCCAATTTACATAATCATTTTCTCCCTTCTCCCTCCCTTTCCAACCCTTATTAGCCTTCCAAAATGGAATCAATCTGTGTGGAAACCTTTCTTTAGTTTTTTATAGTAGTGGTCTTATACCATGTTTAGGAAGCTCTGGTCCCTTAGTGGTAAACAGCAGTGCCGCCAACTTAGAGAAACATGGTTCAAATCCACCAGCTGCTCCTCTAGAGAAGAATAGGCATTTTCCTCCTGTGCAATTTATTGTCTCTTGAAACCCAGCTAAAGGGTCATTTATGGGTCGGTTTCGACTGGACAATACAAAAACAACATTTAATTGGCATTCGGCATAATTTGTTCTAGGTTCTTCCAGGTGGTGCAGTATTTCACAAATCCATGGTCAATTTTCAGTGATTAAATACTCCATTGGGTGATTTGCTTAGCCATTGATGAACACTTGTGGTATCCAATTCTTTGGTGCTGTAGATAAAAATGGTGCAACTCCTATGACAGCAGTTTGATGCTTTCTTAGAAAGTTGGGAATAGAAATACTATTTGATGCAGTAATCCCAGTGTTGTCCTTAGGTGCCATTGAGTTGAGTCATAGCAACCTTATGAACAACTGATCTGAACACTGTCCTACCCTGTGCCATGACCACAATCTCTGACACACTAAAGCCCATTGCTGCAGTCAAAACGTCAACCCACCGGTTGGAGTCTTTTTTCCTCTCTTTCACCATCCTCCACCTTTCCAAGTATGGTGACCCTCTGCAAGGGATAACCTCTTCTGGCAACATGCCCAAAGTTTGTGAGATCAAACTTGATCATCTCCAAGGAGCACGGTGGCTGCACCTTCTCCAAGACATCTCTGTTTGTTCTTTTGGAAGTCTATGAGATCTTCAGCACTCTTCTCCAATACCACAGTTTATAATTATCAATTCCTCCATCACCGTTACTCATTTTCTAGCGCTTAGACACATAGCAAGTGCTTGAAAAGGCTATGGATTGAATTAGGTGCATTTTTGTCTTCAAACTGACATCATTATTCCTCAATAATTTGGAAAGGTCCCTGACTGCAGACTTCCCTAGTGCAATAGTCTCCTAATCTCCTCACTGCTGGTGCCAAGTGTATTGATTGTGGATCCAAGAGAGATGGCATCATCAACTGTCTTAGTCTTTTCTCCATCTATCACGATGAGAATTTTTGGTTTTTTACCAATATTAAATTATCAGCAATGGATATTCTTTTCATTTCTGGTCAGTCCCAAAAGATGAGTGCTGTTATTTCATGATTTTTGTTTTCTTGATATTGAGATGCAATTCATATAGAAACCGCAGTGTTTAACCTTTGCAGCAAGTGCTTCAACTGCTCCTTACTCTCAGCAAGTAAGGTTGTGTCATCTGGATAAGGATCATCTGCAATGTCACTACTCAGTATGTATCCCAAAGGAATAAGAGCTGGTGAGTCCTTGATGATACTGAGGTTCCCACGTTTTTGGCTTATTTCCTCCACTTTTATCTCTTGTGATAAAACCACATCCCAGGGAAACTCCCCTTACAAGGATCAGATTTGTGATAAGATTAGAGGCTGTTGCATTCTACCCTTAATCCTCTTATAACTAACTACTTGGTTTATCAGATCACCAGTGTCATTACTTACTCTCTATGCTATGTCGTTGTTATGTGCCATTGAGTCACCTTTGACTCATAGAGACCCTCTGTACAACAGCTCTGAAGCTTGCCTTCTACTGAGCCAGTCTCACTGACTCTGACACACCTACTGTATCCATTCATCATATTCACGGTCTTCCTCTCCTATGCCGTTCCTCCACCTTTCCGAGCATGAGGTCCTTCTTCAGGACATGTCCCTCCAGGCCACATGCCAAAGTATGTGAGATTGAGCTTCAAAATCCTTGCCCCCAAGGAAAAACTTGGTTTCACCCTTTCCAAGACAGACCTGTTTGTTCTCTTGGCAGTCCATGATATGCTCAAGACACTTCTGCAGCACCAGAAGTCAAAGGCATTGATTGTCTTCCAACATCCTTAGTCATTGCCCACCTCTCTGATGCATAGCAAGTAACATGTATTTTGAGGGAGGAAACAATTAGATACATTAAACTTGTTTTGAAGAATAGTTTAATCTGACATTTTCTAAATATTTCTATTTTTTTTAATTGAACTTAATCATAAAGTTCTAAAGAGTGGAAAAATCAGTATTTTACTCTATATGTAACTCATAGCGCTACAATTAATAAAAAGGGGAAAGAAGAAGGGGGGAAAGTGGTGTTATGAATTGAGGTAAAATAGCTGTCCATCTGAGAGAGCAACTTTGAGATTTCAAGGAATTTTATTTCATAAGGAAACCTAAACTCCTGATTAAGGAAGGGGACAGATTATCCCTCAGCAAGCTCTGGTGGCCTAGTGGCAAGAAGCTGTTCTGAAATCCTGAAGACACACAATTCAAGTAGGAGGATGGACGATCTCCTTCCCTATGATTGTCTCTGAAAACCCGCTGAAAGGTCAGCTATGGGTTAGTTCCAACTCTACGGTACACAACAACAACAATAATCTGCAAACAGAGAGCTCTGGTGGCCTAGTCGTAAGAAGCTGCACTGCAATCCTGAAGGCACACTGTTTTAATTCACCAGCTACTCCACGGGGAGAAGAATTGGACAATCTCTTCCTGTACAATTTACTGCCTCTGAAAACCCGGCTATCAGTCGGTTCCAACTCGACAGTACACAACAACAACACCTACAAATAGGTTAAGTTTATACATTTGTAACTCCCTGAAGCATTTTCTCTGAACAGAAATGTGAGTTCATCTTCTAAGACTTAACAAAAACTCATTACCATTGAATCACAGTGGGCCCTCCATTGTGTTTCCAAGGCTGTAAATCACTTGGGAGGAGATTACCCATCTTTCTCCTACGGAGCTACCGGAGCTACCGGTGGCTTTGGGGGTCAGCAGTGCAACTCCTTCCAGACTAGCCACCAGAGCTCTCTTTTAACCAGATAAATACATATTATTTTTCAGCCATCACTGTGAAAAATAGATCAACTCACTCTACAGTTCCTCTCTTTGATGACTTCTTTGAGATAGTACAGTATCCCTTACCATCTACAGAATCTTTCTTGCTGTCTATGGCCACAGTGAGCATAGGGAACTGCTGGGACCTTGTCACCAAGACGATAGCAGCACTTGGACCACACTTATCATTTAAGTCCTCTGAGGGTGGCCTAAAGGCAAGAAGCTGAGCTGCAATCCCAAAGGTAGGTGATTCAAATCCACCAGCTGTCCCACAGAAGGCAATCTCCTCCCATGAGATTAACTGCCTCTGAAAACCCATGTCGGCTATTGGTTCCCATTCAATGGTACACAACAACAAGAAGCTCCTAACACTTGCTTGAATTAATAGTAAATTAATAGTTCTCTAGTTCTTGCTCCTCTGTCTGAGAGTTTGAAATGAAAAGTTAAATATGGAAACTTTGGTACTGTTGTTGTTGTTATGTGCCGTCGAGTCGTTTCCGACTCATAGCGACCCTATGCACAACAGCCCTAAACCCTGCTCTATCCTGCGCCAACC
>NW_006399758.1:13724515-13735161 GCF_000299155.1 Elephantulus edwardii | reverse complement strand
TTCCTTCCATCTTCTTTTAATACTTCCTGGATCATTTAATATTCTGCCCAAAGCATCCTTGATTACAGCAACTCTAGGTTTGAATCTGTTCTTCAGTAGGAAGTATTAACTCTGTTTTTCAAGAGAATCTGTGACAAATCAGACTGATCTTGCTTCTAGAAAACCGAGTGAAACCTGAGAGCTGGACCTCAACAGGACTGCCTTGTTTCTCCAGATCTTGCAAGTTTTCACCTTTGACATACTTCAGTCTTACCATTTTCCCCCATTTATTTTAGTGAATCTTCCTTCTCTGACATGTTTTCCAACTTACAGATTTTTTAGCTTTTGCAAATTTTACTATATTAGGTTGAATATATAAAACCAAACATTTGAATCTGTAATAGTAACTATTTCTTTTATAACTATGTCCTGAAACAATATCTCTCTTCTATTTTTGTCCTCTAGTTCCTCACAGACTTTGTAGCTTTTATTTGGTTCCATTAACAACAACAACAACAAATTCACCTCCATTTACTCCCTAGCAATTGAGTATGGACAGGATGACCATGTAAAGAATTGTCTAAAGACATATGGGATATTTTGTGGGGCCTAGTTTTTTGTTAAAAATTTAAAAATAAAGGAAAACAATTTACAGAAACCATGCCTGAAAAAGCCTAGGCATTGGACAAATTAGACAAAGCTTAAATTAACAGTCTTAAGCATGCCCAGAGAACTAGCAGAAATGACCATTGCAGAACATAATCACATTGTTGTTGTTCTTGTTAGAGTCAAGTATGATCATAGTGACCCTATGGACAAAAGATCTGAACCCTGTTCCATCCTGTGCCATCCTTACACTTCCCGACACACAAAATCCCACTGTGGCAGTCACCATGTAAATATACCTGGTTGAGGGTCTTCCTCTTCTTCGCCAACTCTCTACCCTTCCAAGCATCATGTCCCTCTTCAAGGAATAGCCCTCTTAGCAACATGCCCAAAGTATGTAAGATGAACCTCATCACTTTTGCCTCCAAAGAGCACTCCAGGACATATCTGTTTGTTCTTTTGGACATCCATGGGATGTTTAGTGCTCTTCTCCAACATCACAGCTCAAACACATCAATTCTTCTGTTTTCCTTACTCCCTATCCAGCTCTCAAATGCACAGCAAGTAACTGAAAGACTATGACCTAAATCAGATGCATCTTAGTTCTCAAACTGACGTCATTACTCCTTAATAATTTGGAGAGGTCCCTAACTGAAGATTTTCCCCAATGCAATGTGTCTCCTTATTTCCTGACTGCTGATATCAAGGGTGTTAATTGTGGATCAAAGTAAGACATAGCTATAGATAGTTTCAATCTCCTCTCCATCCATCATGGTGTTGCCTATCAGCCCAGTGGTAAGAATCTTTTGTTTTCTTGATATAATTACATCATGTACCAAAAATTCCACACTCACTGCTACTGAGTTAGAACCAACTCATAGCTGACCCTCCAGTGACTTTTCAGAGGCTGTAAATTTCATGGGAGGAGGTTGCTCATCTTTCTCCAATGGAGCTGCTGGTAGATCTGAACCACTAGAGAGGTGCTAACTTTGAGTTAGCACTGCAACTTCCTCTATTTCAGGTCACCAGAGCTCCCTAACAATTGCACTTCTAGGGATATAATCAAAGAGTTATAAGTAGTCACTCACCTGTTGTAAAAAGATGCCTTGAACAATAACAGCCTATTTTTTAATATGTCAAAGGAAGATATATACATCAGCAGATAAACGCATAAACACATTGTGCTATAAACATGCAAGAGAATATTTCTTAGCCATAAAAAGGAAGTTCTAAATCATGTTATGACATTATTAAAACTTAGTTATGCCAAGTGAAATAGCAGGTACACAACATAAACATTTTATGGTCTCAGTTACATTTACTATCCAAAGTAAGTAAAATCAGAGACACAGGAGTACAGTAGAGTTTACAGAGATTTGTTGCTGCTATTGTTGTTAAGTGCTGTTGAGTCATATATGACTCATAGCGACCCTAAGGACAACAACAGATCTGAATCCTGTCCTTTCCTACGCCATCCTATCCTCACTGACACCATGAGTCCACTGCTACAGTCATTGTATCAATTCATTTTACTGAGGATCTTCCTCTCCTATGCCGACTTTCCACCTTACCAAGTGTAACATTCCTCTCCTAAGAACAGCCTGTCCTAACAATATGCCCAGACTATGTGAGACAAAGTTTCACCATCTTTGCCTCCAAGGAGCACTCAGGTTGCACCTTCTCCAAGATATATCTGTCTGTTCTTTTGTTAGTCCATGGAATATTCAGTGCTTTTCTCCAACACTACAACTCAAGGGTATCAATCCTTCTTTACTTATCCATTGTCCTGTGCTCAGATGCATAGCAAGTGATTGGGAAAACCATGGCTAAAACCGAAGATGAGGAAATTAAGGAATCCTAACACTTTTTGCCACCTGAAATGGACCAAACTTGCAGTCAAGATGCATTAATAATAATTGGTGACTGGAATGCAAAAATTGGAAAAAGAGTAAAAGGCATAGTAGTTGGTAATTAAGGATGTAGGGACAGAAATGAGGTTTTAGATGTTGTTGTTGTTAAGTCCCATCAAGTCACTTGCGACGACTCATAGTTATCCTCTGTACAACACCTCTGAACCCTTCTCTATCCTGTGCTAGCCTCATGGTCTCAAACACACCCACCTTCATTACCCCAGTAACTGAGTCAATCCATCTCATCCAGGCTCTTCTTCTCTTGTGCTGTCCCTCCACCCTCCTAATGACTGATGACTCCTGATGACTCTCTCCAAGAAGGCTTGAGATAGAATGACTGAATTTTGTCTATTAAATGATTTGTTCACCAGAAATGCTTTCTTTAGGAAACATAGTAACTATGCACACGGACTTCCCATGATGGTCATGATGGACTGCGTAAGTTTTTGGGGCAATGCAAAACTTTGAAAATAGATAGGGATGTTAATGCACAGCAATGGGAATGTAAGTTAATGCCACCCAACTGGGCATTAGTTAAAATGGCAAATTTTGTTATACATCTTTTGTCACAACAACAATTTTAAAAAGGGAAAAGCAAACAAAAGAGCTAGTTGTACTTTTGAAGAATCCTAGAAAGCTTTTGGAGTTCTGGTGGCCTAATAGTAAGAAGCTGCCCTGCAATCTCAAAGGCATGTTGTTCGAATCCACCAGCTGCTCCTCGAGAGAAAGACAGGTAATCTCTTCCCGTGTGATTTACCATCTCTGAAAACCCACTGGAGGGTCAGCTATGGGTTGGATCCAACTCAACAGGACACAACAGCAGCAGGCAGTGTGAGCACACTCACTCAGTGGTATTGCACGTTCCTGAGGTTTCGTGCTGCTCCAGCGAGAAACTGACCCTGGCTTGTTCAAACTCACCAGGAGCTAGAGAGGGTTGGTTAATTATCTCCTGTACAATTACGACCTCAGGAACCAACAAAGAATCAGCTGTGTCAATTCTGACTGAATTGCAATGAGTTTGAGTATTTAATAGCATTTGGGAGTCCTGATGGCATACTGCTTAACATGTATGGCTGCAAACCAAAAGGCCAACAGTTTGAATCCACCAGCAGTAGTGCAGGAGAGATTTTGTCATAAGGTGCCATCAAGTAAAAACCAACCCATAGCTGACTCTTTAACAGGTTTCCAGAGGCTGAGACTTGCCACCTTACTCTCACAGGGCAGCTGGCAGATTCTGTCACCTACCTTTGGGTTGGCAGTGCATGCTTTACCCATGAGGCCACGAGAGCACCAGTGTCAGAGCTTGGATACCCGATGGAGGGACACTAAGTCAGAACCAACTCGATGGCAGTGAGTTTGTTAACTTAATTCTTTTATTGCTATATGTGACTGTATCTACTTGCTAATAAGAAAGTAAACTCTCTGAGGACAGGAGCTTTCATATGTACTTCTCTGATTCTTTGCAAAATGTTCTCCACCTACTCCTCAGAGTCAGCTTCACTCTGTTTCTCTCTATTCTAGTCTTCTGTGGATATCTGTATGAAGGATGATGCTGCTGCTGTATGTTCGTCAGCCTTCAGCTTCCTGAGTTTGGTTACTTGGGAGCTCTGGCCAGAGACTGGAAGAGGAGGGAGATGAGATCAATGAGGCCCTGGTTCCTTCACTATATCTTCTGCTCCTCCTAACTCTGCTTCCACTGGACTCCACTGCGTTTCCCCTCTCCTTGTCCCTTCACAAGCTGTGGTGGCGATGGTGTTGCTGATGTGCCCTGTGCACTCTCTTTTTACCTATATCTTTGAAAACATTAGGTGCCCTCAACTTGGTGGGGACTCATAGCAGCCCTATAATAACAGATCAAAACCTCCCATGCTCGAGCCAGTGTCTGCAGTCCCTGTGTCAATCCGTTCCAGTGTGGTTCTTCCTCTTTCACTGAGTACTCTCCCTTTCCGAGCATGCTGTCTTCTGCCAAGGACTGCCTATCCTGACATGGTGCTCAAAGTAAGTGAGACCAAATTTCACTGTCCTTTTCTGTAATGAGCACGCTGGCTGTACTTCCTTGAAGACAGATTGTTGTGTTGTTGTTGTTTGGTGCTGTCAAGTCTTGGACGACTCATAGCGACCCTATGAACAAATGGCCTGAGCACTGTTCATACATCGAGTTTCCGGAGGCAAGCCATTTCGGAAGTGGATGCTGCTCCTGCTTCCAGGCTTGTTTTAGTTGGGAAGCTCCAGCCAACACTGTCCACCATGGGTGCCCATTACCACGATTGGCACATCACTGTCACAGGCTTCAGCATCACAGCAACCACGAGTTACCTCTGTAGAGTAACGCACAGACCAGTGCTATACCACCTAGAAGAATATTTGACAGGAAGACAATTTGAAACCTGCATTCACACCACCATGCTCCTCCTGGCGAGGAGAAGTTCCAGAGACCCTGGGAAGAGCCTACTAGGAAGAACATGGCTGCCTCCTCTTCCAACTGCCTTTGGGCTAAGGCCACCTCCTGCCTCAAACCCTAGGCCAAGCCTGGGTTGCCTCGCTCCCGGGGACAGAGCAAACCTGCTCGTCAAACACATGCCCGGAAAAGCCTTCAAGACAGATACATTTGATATTTTGACTCTCCGTGAGATATTCAATAATCTTCACCAATACCATGATTTTAAGGCACCAGACCTACCTTTTTCAGTCTTCCTTATTCATCTGTCTAACTTGTGGATGTATAGAAAGCAAATGAAAATATCATGGCTTTGAAATTAATGTCTTTTATAAATAAAGATCCTTGGATTATCCTAATTTGAGTGTGCCATCTGTTTCTTTTCGGGGCCCTAACTGATACTATGAATGCCTCGTGGGACTCACTACTTTCAGTAGATGCTTAACTAATATTTGTTTAATAATTAATAAATGAATAAATATGAAGCAGATGCTTCCATTCTACCTTGTTTTTCCTGAGAATTGCTTTGGGCAGAAGTGAGATTTTTTTTTTTTTTATAAAGGCCTGAAAATGGCAAAACATCAGCTTGACCATAATGTATAAGTTGACTTCATTTGGAAAATCCATTTTTAATTTAAAATGCCACATAGCATGTCTCATTATATGATAAATGTATTTTTATCATGCTGCTATGGTAATTATGTATATTGTTTTCTATCTGCCAAGCAAAAGCATGTGTTTCATATCCAAAGAAAGAGAAAAACACATTAAGTTGGTTTTTGTGTTTGTGTTTGGATTTTTTTTTCTTCTTTCAAAACCACGTGTGCTTTTTCTTGTTTCTTTATAAAGTTATTATCCAGATTTCTTTTTGTGCTAATCACTTGAGTGAATTCTCCTGATCACAGGGTAATAGATGGAAAAAAGTCCCAGGGGAGAAGGATGCTAAATTTCAACTTCAGTCTAGCTTCTTTTAACTCTGTCTTCTTCTTCTCTTTGTTCTGGTTTTTCTTTTGTATGGATTTGTTTATGGGGCTTGTATGTGTATGTGTGTGTGTGTGTTTATTTTCAACATGGTTGTGTTAAAAAATAAGAAGAGACTCTTAACTTCAAGCACACGTGTCCAAAGACATTCCTTTTAAGATAACTATATTTCTGTCTTGTTTGTTCTTTTAAGATATTTAGAAGTTAAGGATTAGGGTTAAGGGGTGAGCGTCAGGATCTGGGTATAGAGGTTTTAAGTATAGTCTAAGGGTTAAGAGTTGGATTGTTTAGGATGTTTAGGAGTTAGGTGTTAGGGGTAAGGGGTTGAGTTTAGGATTAAGGATTTAGGATTCATATCTAGGGTCTGGGATTAGGAAGACCACCAGATTTCTCACGAGGAGAATAATTATAACAGGTTGTGCACTTAACCAAAAGAGGGTGCAACTCAATGGTTTGCATTCACTAGTAGTTCAGAGGGAGAAAGATTTACCCGCGGAAGGCCACTCTGAGTAGAGCAATGAGAGTTTTTTTTAGTTTGAATTTTTTTGTGGAGATAAATATCCATTGATATTTGCCTTAAAAGACCAATAAAACTTTCTTTAAGCCTTATAAACAATTCTCTCATTTTTCTGTTTACTAAGAGAAGGAAGAAAAGAAAAAACATTTAGCATTAACTCTTGTTTTATTCTCTGTACCCTAACATCTAGACACTTAAAAGTCATGTCTGTTAAAAGCATTCCGGTGCAAAATCTTCTCACAAAGAAATCTGGCTAGAAAGAGACAGCGATGATGATAAAAAAACAGCAATGCCAAATTAAAGACCAAAGAACAAATAAATGGAGGCCATTTCGACAAACTCTGAAAAGAAAGATAGAACCAGGAATATTGATTCACTCTCAACCAGAGGTTAGAAGACTGAGAAAAAAATGAAACAAAACAAAAACTTCACTCTCAAGGGAACTGTTTGCCAAATATCTTTCTGGTATATCCTCAGCTAGTCATGCTCTAACTCTCTGGGATGGACATCTGACTGGACCCACAGGGTGTGGTCACCATTATTTGACTGTACATGATCCCTACTACTTTCTAAATTGAGACCTTGGTACATGATCTTTTTAGAAAAGTTTCTTTCAAATTGTTGCCTAGACTTGCCCTGGCTTGTCCCAAAGCAGTCAGACAACCGCCTTTAATGTGTTATTTTATCTCAGTCCAGCGACTCTGCCTTGATCAGACTGAGGCTGTACTTTTAGTGTGATCTAAATCATGAGGGAAAGTCGCAGGGAAAGGGCTTGAAAGGCTTTAACTGCAACAGCTTTCTTCACCCACAGTTTGCTAGGTTGTTTTCTTCAAATATCCATGCCATTCTTAATTACATTTTTTTTCTCAAAAAGTAACTCTCAACATTAGCCAGGTAGAAATTCAATTATAGTTAATTTAGTACTACTTTCCTTGTTAATGTTTTAAAACAAAAATGTATTGTCATGACTCTAATATGTTTGAATTTTCTATGTTGCTCAGATTTTAAAACAATTAAGTATTTTTTGTTTGCATAGCCCATTTGTGAGTGGAGAATCATAAGGTCTAGCATTACTCTGCTCTCAGATTTATGTTCAGATGTTATTGATAAGTGCCCTCGAGTCATGCTCATATCGACCCTTTAAATGAAAGACTGATCACTTGAATAACTCTCATTGCTTCTCCACATTCATAGAGTTTCCCAAGACAAGCCCTTTCAGAAGTGTATGCCACTCCTGCTTCCAAGCTTGTTTTAATCAGAAAGCTCCACCAAACACTGACTACCATAGGTAACCATTATCACATTGGACACATCAGTGTCACAGTGTTCAGCTTCACAGAAACCATGAATTACTTCTGTACAGCAAATGGGCATAGCAGTGCTAGACCACTTTGAAGAATGTTTGACAAAAAAACAATTAAAACCAGGCCTGAGGGCAGCAGATTCAAATCACCCACCTTTGGTTCGGTAGCATAACTTTCTATCCACTAGGCCAACAGACCTCTCTCTATGTTGCTGTTATTGTTGTTAAGTGCCTGAGGGTCCACGTGGGTTTGTGGGGGGTTTTTTTGGTGGTGTTTTTTTTTTAAATTTTATTAATTTTAATGAACATTTACAGACACTTTGGATTTCCATTCATTCATTGTTGCCTTTTTCTCCCTTCCCATTCCTCCCCGCCCCCCGATCGATCCTCTCTCTGAAAAGTAAAAGAAAAATTCCTTTGTTATTATACAATCCTCGCGTCCCCAGTACACTCCACTATGCAACCTTCACTCTAGAGTCCAGTCATAGCCATAATAACTAATCATATATCACTTTAAAACTGTTCTCTCCCTCATCTGTTTCAATGCAGTATACATAATTTATCCATAATTTAAATAGGAGGCCAAATCACATCATCTCTCACCCATTAGTGAATCCACCCTAATCCTCACCAGTACCAGCAAACAAGCCTCTGTAGAGGCCGGCTCCTGCAGACGACTTCCAAACTGGATTCCAGACCCATACTACTGACCAAATAGGTTGTTCAGATGAGGGGACAATAATGAGTGCTTTATTGCATTTCATGCATAGTTTAGGATATACGTCAGACCTTAAAGATTCCGAAAGGGCAAAGGTTGTGCTTGATGGTACATTGCATTAGCTTAACCTTTTCTTTCTTTTTGCCCTTTCTGGTATAACTTGCCTGGAGAGAAAGCCATTTAAAAAATCCATTTAAATGGATCTTCCCTTCAGAGGAAAAAAAAAACTTAAATGAAAGGGAAACTCACTGAATAGCTGGCAAGGCAGAGGAGTAAGTGCTCAGGTGCTGAACAAAAGTTTGGAGATTTGTTGCTACTAGTGGAGCCAGCCGAGGAGTTCTACTCTGACACATAGTCGCCCTGCATCAAAACCAACCTGGCAGCTTCTCTATCTATGTAAAAGACTCTTGCACTGTCATTTTGCAAGTCACCGCAGGGGTTAATATAGCTTTAAAGCTTCTGGAGAGCAAAGCACTTTTTAGCTACCCAGTGCTGATGCAGATAAAGAGGTTAGTTGATGGGGGCTTGGCTTTGGGACTCAACCCCCTCTTCCACATGCTACCAAGTGAACTATTCTCAGATTGAAGTGCAGCCTTCAGTATGAGGAGCAGAAATAGCAGTGTGGAGGGGTGGAGATGGCTTTCTCTGAAGAGCTTTTTGTCTGGTGATTCTGTGACTAAAGATAATATTTGTTTATCTTGTATGTTTTACTTCTGTCTTGTAATCCAAAGAGCTAGAGGGGAAATGTGGAATTACAAGTAAGGCAGTGAGCAAGCCCAGAGTATAGGGTATAATTTCTAGTCATGGGAAGGGCAAGAAGAACTAAATCAGCAGTTACGATAGAATGTATTTTTTCTGTGCTCTCTCCAACTCTTCCAGTGGGATAACTTTACAATTAAAATGCTGATGCCACAGTAGCGCTTCGTTTAAAATTATATTGCATTCCTCATGAAAGAAACTTTGCTTGAAATGCTTTCTTACTTAGAACTCTCAATTCATGCCTGGTTGAAGGATAACACACACACACACACACACACACACACACACACACACACACACACACGAATTCTTCCAAAAGCTGCAAAACCCAAAGGTGCAGAAAATCAGTGAAAGATTTAAATCTTTAGCATCACTCAGTCATCAGAATACAAGTAAAGAAGCTGTATGTCTGGATCAGATAATACAATAGAAAGTTAGACAGCCAGAGCTGAGGGGACAACATGCTTGGTCTCCTTTAGGATAAAAAGTTCCGCAGAATTTCAAGAAGGAGAAACTGTATGTTCTATGAGAGTTACATAGTTCTTCTCTGTAAGGTCAGCTCCTCCTCTTTCTCTCATTCCAGTCTCGGCTCAATATTATTGAAGTAAAGCCAACAGCAAGTTAGCAAACCAGCAGGGGAGCAAATTGATTATACAGTTAACTGTGGAAAAACTGAAATTCTTTATTAAGGGAAAATGAAATACAGTTAATTTATGCTTCAACTGAGCCTTTCCCCACGTGGCGTTTACTCTACTAGAGCTTTGACTCTGCTGTGAAGCTGTAACTCAGCCAAAAAATGACAGAAGCTTTACTGATTTAAAAATAAGGCAGGTTTTGAGCTTTTTCACCACCCCCTTTTGCATGATGATTTTTCCAGCTACAATTACTGTAACTCACTCATTATAGAGGATAACATGGCAGGGAAACAGGCAAGGGGGGGAAGTGTGGTCAAACAGTTGGCAGGATGTAAATTGAAAGTCTTCGGCATCTAATTTTAAACAGTATTTATAGATAGCAACCATAATACACCATTCAGTGTCTAACACAAAAATATCTTAAGTAGTAGAAATATTGAGCGGAGTTAACAAAACAAGTGGACATTAATAAGTGAAAGAAATGAATCAAATCCTCAGCATCTCCAAAATTTACACTCAACGTTAGGCACGTTAATTTGAACTATAAAATCTAATGACACCATTCCTTTCCAGGATTAAAATAACATTAATTATTTACATACATTAAAAAAAAACTGTTCAAGGATTACTTTTCTCTGTTTTATCTTATCAATTCTTTAAACAATCCCAGGTTCAGAAGAATTACCCTGTTGTTGTTTTAAAACACAATGATAGCAATAAAACCTAACCTTTCAATAGTCACACTGAACGTGAATGGTTTAAACGCACCACTGAAGAGAAAGAGAGTAGCAGATTGGATAA
>NW_006399758.1:13679855-13722450 GCF_000299155.1 Elephantulus edwardii | reverse complement strand
GCCAGAACTAAGAGAAACAATACCTTTCACAATAGCTAATCACAAGATTAAATACTTGGGAATAAATTTAACCAGAAGTACAAAGGACCTTTTCCAAAAAATATAATTATAATTTTAAAAAAAAACTTTTAATTTTGAGAAAGTTGAAGATCCTCATGTAAATTTGAGAAATAATATTGATGTGGTTATGTGCTACGACTCACAGCAGCCCTATGGACAACATCTGAACTCTGCCATATCCTGTGCTGTCCTTACTCTCTCTGATACACTTGAGCTCATTTTTACAGTGAGTCTGTATCAAAAACTTCTTAAGACATAATACAAGAAAATTCCCTAAAGATATTAGAAACAAAGCTATCAAATGATTCCGTAATCCTACTCTTAGAATATACCCTAAAACAGTTGCTGTCAGGTAGTTCCAACTCATACTGACCCTATAGGCCCACCCCAAAGGGTTCCCAAGACTGTGGTCTTTATAGAAGCAGGCTGCCATATCATTCCCCCACAGAAAGGGTGATAGGTTTGAACTACTTCTGATTAGCAGTCTAGCACTTAACTATTTTGCCATTAGAATTTGTCAGGAATATCCCCTTGTTTGTGTTGTTGTTAGGTACTGTCAAGTCAAATACGACCCATAGCTAACTTATGAACAACAGATCTGAGCCCTGTCCTATCCTGTGCCATCTTCACCATCTCTAACACACTTGAACCCTTTGCTACAGTCACTGTGACCATCCATCTCATTGAGGATCTTATTCTCTTTCATTGACCCTCCACCTTTCGAAGTATGATGTTCCTCTCCAAGGAATAGCCTCTACTAGCAACATGCCCAAAAACTGTGAGACAAAATTTTGTCATCTTTGCCCCCCAGGAGCATTCTGGCAGTACCTTCTCCAAGAAATATTTGTTTGTTCTTTTGGCATATTCAGTACTGTTCTCCAACACCACAGCTCAAAGGCATCCTTATTCTTCGGTCACCCTTCTTCACGGCCCAGCTTTTAGACTCATAGCAAGTGATTGAAAAGAATATGGTCTGAATCAGATATGTGTTAGTCTCCAAATTGATATAATTGCTCTTTTTTATTTTATTTTAATAATTTTAATGAACATTTACAGAGATTTTGGATTTCCATTCATTCATTGTTGCACTTTTCTCCCTGCCCAGCCCTTCCCCCTGTGCCCCCCCACCCCAGTTCACTCCTCTCTTTGAAATGTAAAAGAAAAATACTTTCTTTGATATACAATCCCCCTGCACCCCTCCCACTGCCCCAAGTACACTCCACTATGCAACCTTAATTGTGGACTCTTGTGATAACCATAATGACCTATCATGCATCACTTTTAAATTATTTTTTCCTCATCTGTTTCAATGCAGTATATGCAATTTATCCAGTTTTTCTCAGTCTTACCCCAATCCTAATATCAGTCCCATTTTACAGCAGTGGCACCATGCAGTATTTTTCCTTTTGCAACTGAGATATTTCACTCAGCATAATGTCCAAAAGGGTCACCCATTATAATTGCTCTTAAAAGAGGTCTCTGACAGCAGACTTGTCCAATGCAATAAGTTTCCTGATTTCCTGATTGCTGGTACAAAGGGTGTTGATTGCGGACCCAAGTAAGATGAAGTAATTGACAACTTCAATCTTTCCTCCATCTATCATGAAATTATCAGTCTAATGGTGAGGATTTTTGTCTTCTCAATGTTAAGATGCAATTCATATTGAAGGCAGTAGTCTTTCAGCTTCTGCACCAAGCATTTCAAATCTTCACATTCAGTAAGCAACATTGTCATCCTCATAATACAGGTCGTTGATCCTAGTCAACATTCTTTTTCACAGAGTCTAGCTTCTTGAATGATTTCCTCACCACACAGATTGAATAGGTATGAAGAAAGGATACAATCTCAATGAAATGTCTTTCCGGATTTTAAACCATGAAGTGTTCCGTTGCTCTCTTTTCCATACCGACCTGTTCTGCTAACAGCTTCTTGGCCTAGGTACATTTCTGATAAGCACAATTGACTGTGTGGATCATAACAATTGTGGATAATATTCACAATTAATCCATATAGAAGACTGTAATTTAGATCTTCTTCAGTGTTTTAAGGTGTTCCTGCCCACTTTCTGCAAACTAGGTTGTGTAATCTGCATAATTCAAATTGTTAACACTTGATGGAATCAGTTTTCTAGGTTCACAGGTTTTTAGAGATTCTACTTTGTCTCGAGTTTCCTTCCTCCATTATTACCATTGGCTCCTGCTCATACGGAACTTCCTGCAATTTTTCAGTGTCAGTCAGTTCTTCTTGGTTCTGTGACTCTGTGTTTTCTGCCCATCTTCTTTTGACGCTCCCTAGTTTGTTCAATATATTGCCCGTACCATCTTTCGATATTGTGACTCAAGGCTTAAATTTGTTTTTTATTTCTCTCAGCTTGAAAAATGCAGAGCGAGTTCTTCCCTTTCTAGTCTCCAATTATAGCACATTGCATTGTAATACTTTGCTTTGTCATCTTGAGCTGCTCTTTAAATTTTTCCTTTCAGCTCTTGTATTTCAGTATGTTCTCTGTTTGTTTTAGGCTTCTCAAAGCTCTAATATAGTTATCAGAGTCTCTCCTGACATCCATTTCCGTTTTTTCTTACTTAAGGATACTTTGGGTAGAATGTTAAATGATCCAGGAAATATCAAGAAAAGATGGAAGAAGTACACAGAGTCACAGTATCAGAAGGAATTGGCTGACACAGAAGAATCTCATGAAATAACATATGAGCAAGAGCCTATGGTGATGAAGGAGGAAGTTCAAATTTCTCTGAAGGAATTGGCAAAAAACAAGGCTCCAGGAGTTGACAGCATACCAACTGACATATTTCAACAAATAGACATTGACCCGGATGTGCTCACTAAGTTGTGCCAAGAAACCTTGAGGACAGTCAGCTGGCCAACTGACTGGAAAAGATCAATATTTGTTCCCATTCCAAAGAAAGGTGACCCAACAGAGTGCGGAAATTATAGAACATGCAAGCAAGACTTTGCTGAAAATTATGGAACAATATATCAACAGAAACTGCCAGATGTGCAGGCTAGATTTAGAAGAGGTCATGGTACTAGGGATACTATAGCTAATGTTAGATGGATTTTGGCAGAAAGCAAAGAATAGCAGAACAATGTCTATTTGTGCTTCATTGACTATACAAAGGCTTTTGACTTTGTGGATCACAACAAGCTATGGCTGACTCTGAGAAGAATGGGAATCCCAGAACATTTGCCTGTGCTAATGCGGTCCGTCAGGGATGTATTTTTGTCTCCATACCTTTTCAATCTGTATGCAGAACAGATCATCCAAGACGCTGGGCTGTACGAGGAGGAATGTGGCATCAGGATTGGTGGAAGAATCATCAACAACCTGCGTTATGCAGACGACACAACTTTGCTCGCTGAAACTGAAGAGGATCTGGAGCACTTGCTGCAGAAGATCAAGGACTGCAGTCTTCAATATGGATTGAAGCTCAATATCAAGAAAACAAAGATTCTCACCATGGGGCCAATTGGCAGCATCGGTTTGGATGGTGAAGAGATTGAGATAGTTGGCAGTTTTAGTTTACTTGGCTCCACAATCAGCACTCTTGGTAACAGCAGCCAGGAAATCGGGAGAGGAATCGCATTGGGAAAGTCGGCTGTGAGGGACCTCTCAAGAGTGCTAAAGTGCAACAACGTCAGGCTGGAGACTAAGGTGCACCTGATCCAGGGTGTAGTCTTTGCAATTATGTGCTATGCATCAAAGAGTTGGACAGTGAATAGAGATTATAGAAAGAGAATTGATGCCTTTGAGCTGTGGTGCTGGAGAAGAGTGTTTAATATACCATGGACTGCTAGGAGAACAAATAGGTTTGTCCTGTAGAGGGTGAAGCCAGAATGTTCCCTGGAGTCAAGGATTCTGAAGCTTCATCTGACATACATTGGGCATATTGCAAGGAGGGACTGGTCCTTGGAGAGGGACATGTTTGGGAGAGTGGAGGGACAGTGCAGGAGAGGAAAACCCTCGATGAGATGGATCAGTTCTGTGAGTGGAGTGGTGGGAATGAATGTGTTTGACACAGCGAGGTTGGCACAGGATAGAACGGCATTTAGGGCTCTTATACATAGGCTCGCTATGAGTCACAAACAACTCAATGTCATATAACAACCACCACCACCTTGGTCTTTGTAATGACCTTTTGCTCTTTTCATGAATGATATCCTTGTTATCATCCCACATCTGGTCTTTGATCATTGGTGTTGAATGCTTCAAACCTATTAGTAACATGATTTTGAAATTTAGATGGAATAAATTCAAAATCATATTTTGGCTCTCATGGACTTACTTTCATTTACTTCAGCCTCAATTTGAACTCTCATGTGAGTAATTGATGGTCTGACCCACAGTTCGCCCTTGCCTAGTTTTGACTGCTTATATTGAGCATCTACAATGATTTCCTTCCACAAGAAATAGTAGTTAAAACAACTATGAGATATCATTTCACCCCAGTAAGAATAGCAATGTTTAGCAGAACAGCAAGCAACAAGGTTGTGGAGAAACTGGAACCCTTATTCACTGTTGGTGGGAGTGTAAAATGATGCAACCACTGTGGAAGGCTGTATGGAGCTTTCTCAAAAAGTTGCAAATAGAAATACCATTTAACCCAGCAATCCCACTACGGGGAATATACCCCAAAGATACCATACCTGACACCCAAGCAGATATATGCACACTCATGTTTATTCCAGCTTTGTTCACAATAACAAAAAGTTGGAAACAACCCAGGTGCTCATCAACAAAATAATGGTTAGAGAAATTGTGGTATATTCACAAAATGGAATACTACGCTGCAATGAAAAACAAGGGACTCATGAAATATTATTCAAAATGGGTGACTCTAGAGGACATTATGCTGAGTGAAATATCCCAGTCACAAAAGGACAAATACTGCTTAGTGCCACTGTTGTAAAACGGGACTGGCATCAGGGTTGGGGGAGACTGAGAAAGATGGGATAAATTATGTATACTGCATTGAAACAGAGAAGGGATAAAACTGTTTAAAAGAGATATGTGATTAGGTATTTTGGTCATGACAGGAGTCAGAGCGAAGGCTGCATAGTGGAGTGGACCTGGGGGTAGGGACTGTAAAACAATGAAAGAATTTTTCTTTTACTTTTCAAAGAGAAGAGTGAACTTGGGGAGAGGGGTGGGCAGAGAGAAAAGTGTAACAATGAATAAATGGAAATCCAAAGTCTCTGTAAATTTTCATTAAAAATAATAATAATAATTTAAAAAGATGGCAAAAAACAACAACAACCAAAAAAACACCCCCCCCCCAAATAAAGAAAAGTAGCAGCCAATCTGATTTCTATGTAGCCCATCAGGTGAGGTCCATGTGTAAAATCGTGATAGGTGTTTTTTAAAAGAAGATATTTGCAATGAATGAATCATTGAAAATACAAAATTCAGCCAGGAAATTAAAGGATCCAATGGTGATGAAGGAGGAAGTGGAAGCTGCACTGAAGACACTGGCAAAAAATAAGGCCCTAAGAATCTATGGGATACCAACTGATTTGTTTGAATTAACAGAGGCAGCTCTAGATGTGCTTACCAGTCTATGACAGGATATTTGGAGGACAGCTGCCTGGTCAATTACTGGGAAAGGTTCCTATTTGTTCCCATTCCCAAGAAAGGTGAGCCAATAAAATGTAGAAACTATTGAACAATATCATTAATATCACAAGTAAACAAAATACTGCTGAAGATCATGAAAAAATTCCTAGAACAGTACATACACAGGAAACCGCCAAAAGTTCTAGCAGGATTTAGAAGAGGCGGTGGCACCAGGGATATCATTGCTGATGCCAGATAGATCCTGGCTGAAAGTAAAGAATACCAGAAGAATGTCTATTTATGCTTTATTGACTATGCAAAGGCATTTCACTGTGTGGATCATAACAAGTTACGGATACTATTGAGAAGAATGGGAATCCAGAGCATTTAATTGTGTTCATGTGAAACCTATACCTAGACCAGAGGCTGTTGTATGAACAGGGGAACATTATCTGGTTTAATGTTAAGAAGGGAGTATTCTGGGGTTGTATTCTCTCTCCATACTTATTCGATCTGCATGATGAGCAAATTATTGGAGAAGATGGACTGTGTGGAAAATTGTGACATCAAAATCAGAGGAAGATTCATCAATAACCTCCATTATGCAGATGACACAACCTTTCTTGCTGAAAGTGAGAAGGACTTCAAGAACTTGTTGCAGAAGATCAAAGGCTATAGCCTTCAATATAGATTGTATCTTAATGTCAATAAAACAAAAATTCTTACCTCTGAACTAATGGACAACATCATGATGGAAGAAAGGTTGAAACTGTCAACAATTTCATCTTACTTGGATCCACAATCAACACCTTTAGTACTAGCAGTCAGGAGATCAGGAGACATATTGCACTGGGAAAGTCTGCAGTTAGGGACCTCTCCAAATTATTGAGAAGTAATGCTGTCAGGTTGCAGACTAAGGTGTATCTGATTTAGGCCAAAGTCTTTCCAATCACTTGCTATGCATCTGAGAGGTGGACAATAAATAAGGATGACATTAGATACATACTTGGTCATATTGCTAGGAAATGTTATTCTTTGGAGAGAAGCATGATGCTTGACGGGTCAGTGAAGGAGAGGAAGACCCTCAATCAGATGGAATGACATGGTGACTGCTACAATGGGATGTAGTGTGTCAGGAAGTATGAAGATGGCACAGCTTAGGACAGGGTTCAGATCTGTAGTTCATAGGGTCTCTATGAGCACTCGACTTGAAGGCACCTAACAACAACAACAACAGCTCTACCTAGTAATTCAGTGAGTGGTGTGCCCAGGTTCTTAAAGACTTGCTCGTGGTCACCCAACATACAACAGTTGATTTCTAAGTAATCAAATGGACCAAATAATTAAATATACATAACCAAATAATAGGATCTAAGTAATCAAATGGACCCAGGAATCAAACCTATTTTGCTATGAGAGAATAAGAAATGGATGACATCAGTTATGTCTTGATCAAAGACTCAATAGATGAATACTGTTCAACAGGAAGAAAAAAGGGTGAAATGGCTTTCAAATGGTCTTTGGAAATTGGACTTCACTGGATATATCGAGGCTGAAGGAGCTCCTGAATCTATTGCCTGGAAACAATTTCAAGCCTTGAGCTCAAACTATATTACGAAGTCATCTTTCAATTACACAACAATATTGCTCATTTAATAAAGAGCATTCACTTTGGGCATTACACTTTTAAAGAAGTATACATGTGAGATTAAATGGACACTGTAACTCTAATACACAGTTGAGAACTGTCAAGGGCAGAGAAACTAAGTTAATGGTGGATACATGATCAGGAGAATGGGAACATGGACCGTGATAGAAAGAATGAGAACATACTTTGAAACATGTAACCATTGTTAAGAAAATATACTTATAAATTGCCAAGTATATATGTTTTATGTATATTATGCGTAATGTATATTCTTGATGGCAGTCCTGTCAGTCACATACGGGAAGTTTTTGAGGTCGTTTTTGATGTGTATTACGATTCTTTACCCCCCAAGAGCGGATGTCCTTGAGCCTTTGCCCAAGGGAGGGGATGGGAGCCTCTACTCTGAGAGTCTGGTTGCTATCTAGCATCTTGATGGCTATCGTTGTCAAATTTACTACTTTTCAAATGAATATTCTTTAAATTACACAGCAGTCTTTTGCTGAACTGAACAACTTGGTTTTGCTGTGATGCTGCACACTGTTTCATAATCTTTTCAAATACCATAATGGTTACCCATTGTGTACAATGTTTGGGTGAGCTTCCAGATTCATTTATGCTGGGAAGTGGCATTCTCTTTCTAAACTAGATGTCTCTGGAAACTCTACAAACTCTCTGAACTCTATAAATGTACAGAAATTATATTAGTCATAGAACAGAGTTCTGTACAGAAATTATATTAGTTATAGAACAGAGTTCAGGTCTTTTGTGTAAAACTTACTCTCGGTCATGTTCGACTTGATGACACTTAACCACTGCTAAATGAAACTAGTGTTGCTATATCTGGATGAACACTCTTCCATTTTGTACATCACTCTTTGTCAATGTGCTGTATGAAGTAACCTGAGTTTACTGTGATGCTGAAACTTCTGCCATTGGGGTATCAAATACCAGAATGGTTCCCCAGTGTTTGGTGGAGCTCCTAGTTGTAAAACAGGATTGGAAGCAGAAACTCTATGAACTTGGAGAAATGATGATAGCTATGGAAAGGTATTAGGTCTTTTGTTTATAGAGTCACTATGAGTCATGCTAGACTCTACGGCAATCAACAACAACAACAACAATATGTACATTTTCACCAACATTTTTTAAAGTTCTTTAAAAAAGAAATAATATGTAAAGAGCTCATAGTACTAAGCCTTAGTTTTCCCCAATGTTAAAATCTTGCATAATTATAATACAATAATAACAACCAGAAAACCAACATTGGCAATATTCACCAATCTTGTTCTGATTTCAACAGTTTTTCATGCCGTCATCTATGTACGTGTACACTTAGTCCCATAAAATTTTATGCATAGATTCCTCTGATACAAACAACTTTATTGGAAATATCCCTCAAAACACCCTTTTACTGCCACAGCCACCTCCCCTCCGCACTTCTTCCTAATTCTGGCATCAACCTCTTTGTCTTTGTAAGGTTATCATCTCAAAGATGAATGAGTGGAATCATACAAAACATAATCGTTTGAGATTTAATTTTTTTCCATTCACCACAATCACCTTGAGATTCACGCAGTTTGTTGTGTGCTTTAGTACTTCCCTCCTTTTTAATCCTGAAGTATATCCCATAGATACAGATGTACTACGATTTGGTTAAACCATTGATGATGGATTCAGGGAACCAGGAAGAAATTTGTCTGAGGTAGAGGGTTCATGTGCTTTAAGTTACACAACATAAACAAATATGCAGACATTCATTGCTGTATAAACAGAATTCCTATAAATTATGGAATAAATAGAAGTCTATGTAACAAACATTATTATAGTAACTTTTCAGGTGCTTGAGAAAAGTCCAAGTTTTTTACATTTACTAATAAAAACAATTTTCATTTTTTAAGTGATGTGGATCACTTGTGAGTGTTCATCAAAATGGCTCATGTTGAGTCAATGCCATTGCTTTTTCTTGGGGGACTGGAAGATAATAAAATTGGGATATTGGAATCCCCTCTCTGAACATCTCAGCATCTTTATGTAAGATTTAGTGGTAGCTCTGAAGAAGTTGGAGAGTCATTTCAACTAATACAATGGAGTTGGAGTTACTCTTAGTAGAAAAAATGGGTATGGTGGTTACTGAAGAATTCAGAGCAAAGGAAAGAGCCTTGGTATTTCAAGATTGCAGCATTCCACCTAAAGGTAAGGCCTTTTACACAAACAAGAAGTCTTAACTGTTAACAAGCATCACTACAAGAAAGAAAGCATTGCTCAGGCCAAAGAATTTGACTTTGTATTTTCACAACTGGGCATGTGCTGTTCAACAGAAAAATCATTTTGTAGCCCAAGAAATTTTTCTTTGTGTGTAAATGAAAGCTTTTTCAAGTTAATTATGAACTAAGAAAAAAAAAAAACCAAGCAGTTCAAAAGTATGTGAAATGTTAACATACAAAGAATGGTGACAGTCTATTTTCATCTCCACCGAGGAAAAATAGGCTTTCAGATAGGTTGCATCCAAATGAAGGTTGAGATAACAAAGCTGGTAAGTGTTCTCTAATTAAAAATAGACTTCCATCCATTTGGAGATAAATAGAATGATATCTGAATGAGTATAAAAGCAAAAGCAGCATACCACAAAGTTTAATTCTAACATTAGTCACCTGGGGATCTTACTGAAATTTAGATCCTGTTTTCATGCTTTTGAGATGGGCCTGATAGTCGGCATTTGAACTAGCTTCCAGGTGGGATGAATCTTTTTTGGCCCAGGGACAAGGAGCCACACTACCAATTTGTCTCTCAATAGTTCTTCCAGGCCTTAGAGCCTTTTGGAAGATTGACATGTTATTTTATTTCTGAGGTCCTTGGCATAAAATATATTGGGCCTCTGGAGTAATTGAGTCAGACTTGAAGAGTAACACACAGCACAGCAGGCACTCTGATGAAATAACCCAGACAATCAAATTCCAGTGTCAGAAAGGACAGAGTCAACATGGGCACCATCCTGGAATCTCTCTCTCAGAGCAGGGCAGCAGAACTCTCCAAGTGCTGTGATGCCTGAAGTCAAGAGAGTGAGGCACTGGGGATGAAGTCCTATCTCTGTGCTCTATTTGAATCACCTTGAGTCCCTCTATGATCATTCTTACTGGGTTATTTTTCTATTCTCTGCTCAGTGTACTAGAAAGCACTCTAAAAAAATTTTTTTTATTTTACTCAGATTTACTTGCAAACTTTGAATACATTGCTTTTCACAAAAGATCCTTTCCATTTCCTTCACCCCACCCACCTATCAAATTATGCAGCCCTATGTTTGACATCCTACCAACCCCATCACCACCTCATATAGATTTTCACTCTCCTCCCTCTAGGATCTCCATACTCATTCTACAGTAATGGTTTTGTACAGTATTTGTCCTTGTGGGACTGAGTTAGTTCACTCAGCATAATGCTCTCCAGTCCCTTCCAAGTCAAGTAGTAATTTATCATCTTCTTAAAGCTGAGCCTTTTCTTGAACTTGCTCAGTAAATACTTGTTGAATGACTGAATGAATGGACAGATAGCACATTTGCATCTGTGCTATTTCCTGCACTATTGTCTTTCCCCAACTTGTTTGACTGAATGGATTCAAGTCTTGTAAGATAATTGAAGAGCCACCTCCTTGAACTGTTCCCTGATTCTCTGTCCCCTTAGCCACAAAGTGTTGTCCACGGAATTGAATGTCACCATTCACCTTGCACATGTTGTCATGACTTTTGTCACCTGTCTCTTTTCCCCTCTATATTCAGGGACAGTGTTTAATTTGTATATGACTCCCTGGCAATTAGTACAGAGCTTAGCACATAGTAGCACTCCAGATATTAGTGCATAAAGCAAAAACCATACAAAAGGAGATATTAAAACGACAAGCTAAAGCAAAAAAACAGTATTTTACATTGTATTAGTTGGGTTTTTTTGAGAATGTCAAAGCATTTATAACTGTCATCTTCATTAAACTTTGTTAATGAGGTAATTATTCTTTTACGTAATTTACATGATGGGAGTGCTGGGGGCTTAGTGGTAAAAGTAACACTGCAGTCCCAAAGGCTCATGGTTCGAATTGATCAGATGCTCTGCAGGTGAAGGTTGGGCAATCTCCTTTTGTATAATTTACTGCCACTGAAAACTCGCTGGAGGCTCAGCTATGGGTTGGTTCCTACCTGAAGGTATACAACAATAACAACAGTATATAAAGAGCATTTCAAAAAAGAGAACAAGCCCTCAGAAAAAGGATTTTAGTAGAAGCCTAAATTTCTGGATGGAAAGATATCAACATAGAAAACTGCTTAAACTTAAGGCCTGCATAATGCCTTCTATTCAAACATTCTGAAACATCTCAGTGACTGAGTTTCCGACCTTTCACCCAAGTGTTTGATAGATATCACACAAATATGGGGTTAAGTGAAGACTTTAGCCAAATTTCATTTTAGGGGGAAGAACTATATCAGAAGGAACTATTGTCCTAGTTTCTAGAAGTTAGTGTTATTCAGTCTTAGATCAAGGTCTTTAATAAGTGGATCCTTTTTTTAAAAAAAAACAAAAACCAAATATGACTTCAATGGCAATGAATCTCAAAGCAAAACTCCCTGATGAGGCCAAGTCAATCTCTTTAAAATTTTCCCAACAGCCACAATTTATAAAGCCTGTAAGCCAAACCCAATAAATCAAGTAAATAGCATTGCATAATGGAGGCTTAAATATAGAATAAGACAAGCCAGAGAGGTTCAATTAAGTAAATGCTGTACATATGTCTAGCTTTGGAGAGGTCAGTATAATTTATTAGGTTATTTTAGTATAAAGCCAAATAAAATAAGATCATTTAATGATTAAATAAAAGAAAGACAGACATATTTTTTAAAATGAATACTTTAAGAAAATACAATGGAAGGGAAATCCTCGAACTTGGTAGAGCTTTCAATTACAATAGACACTTAAAAGAAATTCATTGGCTGAGAAAATACAGGAAAACTGGGAAATTGACAATAACACAAAATTAGAAGGAAATTTACTTAAAAATAAAATTATTATAATTGTAATTTTTTAAAATTTCTCTTATGTTGCTCTGTATATAAAACTCACATTCACTGTGTTTCATTCATATACATTAGGTTTCACACATTTCTTTATTGGCATGATGTTTCATACATACTACAATTATAATTTTTTAAATATTAAATTATTTTTAAATTATTAATATGGCACAAAAACAAAATTACTTATATAATGTAGCGTCACTATAATAATTGGGTTATAGAAGGAGTATATGGATCTAAATAAAATGCGTGAGAAATCAAAAACTCTTCTAATTAGTCAAATGATGTGTCTACACAATGCAAAACAGAATATTTCAAGTGATGTGGATGATTTAGTAGGCTTATGTTTTTCCTAAGAATGTTTATTTACTCTGAGCATTCTTTTCTACATTTGTGTAATAGAAAGGGTATTGTATCAGTTTGGAATGATAACTGTTTATTCAGTTTGTTAATTTATTAAAAAATATGGCTATTATATAGATGCACAGTAAAAATCCATGAGCACAGGCCTGTAATAATTATGCTGTCAAATTAATCATGAATATTTTTTCTCTTGGTAACTATTAGGTCTGCATTCACTAATCTTGTTATTCATCACTACTTACTAGCAGTGAAAAAAATTTAATATTGTCACAGTCTTCAAATTTCATAGAAAGATATTCTAAAAACCTTTAAAATAGAATGTTTAATCCATCTTTTTTATGCACTGAAAAAATACACCATTTTATTAAGTAGAAATATATTTCTATACAACTTGTTCATCATCATAGTCACAAAGCAAAAATTTAACAACTATTTCTTCACTCAAAAACATACTTTTTATCAGTTTCCAAACACATCCTATGCTTTTTCATCTTTTGTTGTTGCTGCTGATTGCCTTCAAGTTAAGCACAACTCATAGCAACCCTATGAACAAAAGGCCTGAAGCCTTTCTGTAATTATCGACATTTATCGAAGTTCACAGAGTTTCCATAGGCACGTTGTTTGATTTCAAGGTATGGCAACCACATGTATTTCAGAGTAAAACTGTGCTCTATGGAGTTGTCAATGGCTAATCTCTCAAAAGTAGATCACCAAACCTTTCTTCCCAAGTTCTTTTAGGTAGGCTAAAACTCCCAACATTTAGTTCCTTGTATTAATTCATTTAATTAGAGTACTGAGAAACAATGATGTCAGTCTAAAAACTAAAGTGCGCCTGATCCAGGCCATGGTCTTCACAATTACTTGCTATGTATTAGGAGCTGGAGGATCACTAAGGATGACAGAAGAATTAATGACTGAGTCGTGGTGCTGGAGAAGAGTCTTGGACATACCAAGAAAACAAATATGTCTGTCTTGGAGAGGGTGAACCAAGTTTTTCCTTGGACTCTAGGATTTTGAAGCTCTATTTCACATACTTTTGGCATGTGGCCTGGAGGTCCTTGGAGAAGGATAAAATGCTCATAAGGGTGGAGGGAGAGGAAGATCCCAGATGAAACGGATTGATACTGTACCTGGGCAATGGGCGTTGGTGTGTTGGGGTCAGTGAGACTTGCTCAGGACAAGGTAAACTTCAGAGTTGTTGTACATAGGGTCACTATGAGTCGCAGGTGATTTGATGGTACAACAAATGCCAGACACTGTACCAGCTGCGCATAAAAGAAAGGAGAAAGGACACATGTACTTGGTGTCCTGGTGGAGTTTCTGGTCCACTTTGATTGACAGACTTTAATCAAGAAACTACACAAACAAAATGTATGAGAATTGATGTTAAAGGTCAGGGAAGTCTCCCTGAGAAAGGGACATTGAGCTGTGATCAGAAAGATCATTCAGTGAACAGATAAGGGAGATGGTATTCTAGACAAAGGGAACCACACATATAGAAGTCATGTGACGGAAACTGAGACCAGCTAGCTTGGCTAGATCTGAGAGCAGAGGAGTGTGGTTCCAGAAAGTCTAGAATGCAGGGCCTTGCAAACCAAGGTATGAAGTTTCATCATATTCTAAAACATTTGTGTGTGTGTGTGTGTGTGTGTGTGTGTGTGTGTGTGTGTGTGTGTTTGTGGTTTTTTTTTTTAAATTGAGGTTTTAATGAAAGTGACTAGAGACTTTGGATGTCCATTCATTCATTGTTGCACCTTTTCCTCCCTGCCCACCCCTCACCCCTAGTTCCCAGTTTGCTTTTCCCTTTGAAAAGAAAAAAAAATTATTTCATTGTTATACAATCTCCTCCTCCTCCAGTCCACTTTACTATGCAGCTCTTGTTCTGGACTCTTGTCATGAAAATAATACCTAATCATATATTTCTTTTAAACAGTTCTCTCCTGCATCTGTTTCAATGCAGTGTACATTATTTATCCCCTCTTTTCTTAGTTTCCCCCCAATCCCAATGACAGTCCCATATTACAACAGTGGCATTATGCAGTATTTGTCCTTTTGTGACTGAAATATTTCTTTGAAAATATTCTTCCCCATTCTTTAATGAAAGCTTTCAAAATTCTTTATGAGCTACCTCCTCCACAATATCTTTCCTAATTCCTTCTGCCAAATGTACTATTCCTCTCCTAGAAGCCCTAAATCATTTTGACCATATCTCTATTGCCTCATTTCTTCTTATCTGTCTTGTATTGTCATTATTTTTACATATATCTTTCTTCCTTGAGTGCCGTTCAAGAGTCAGGGAAGCAAGCTTGTTCACTTGTAGTTCATCCATAGTAGATGCTCAGTAAGTGCTTTGATCAGATTGAGTTTAATCAACATTTCTGGTTCCAATTGGGTTCAGTAATTTGTGTCACTGGTTCTATATTCTCAATGCTGATAGTTGAAATTGATAGTAATACTTTACTATGCATGAAGGAGCTTGACAACATAAAACAAACTGTGAAATGTATAGTAAAGTATTGCTACCTGTAAGCCAAGCTGGCTCGTAGATCTGGAGGACATGACATGACTAACAGCTGAAGGAGGTGCAATTTCACAATGTGATGAGGCCTAATGGCCTTGGCTGTGCTGTTAAATCTCCCCTAAATACCATGTGATCCTGGAATATGGATGATCTTGACGGCCAGGTGTTCACTTTATACATGACCAATGTACACCTGATGGAATGAACAGTGACTACATACCACTAAATGCTTGGACAAAATCTTAGCATCTTAATGAAATAAAAAGTCTGCCAAATATGGAAAAACAATGCACATTATTTGAAACTGATAATTGTGCTTACTCGTGACTCGTGTACAACAATGGTGCTAAGTCAAGGGTCTACAGACTTCCTATAAAAAACTAGATCTAGGCTTTGCAAACCATATTTGGTCTGTGTCACATATTCTTAGGCGAGTTTTTCCAGGGTTTTGTTCATTTATTTTTAACAATCTTTTTTTAAAAAAATGTAAAAATCATTCTTAGCTTCAGCAATACAAACATTGCGTATAAGCCAAATTTAACCCATGGGCCTTAGAGTTTAACTTTTGGAAAAAGTACTTTAAAAATGCCAAGAATTCTGGTGTTGTAGTCCAATGGGGAGTCGTACTGCTATCTCAAAGCTGGAGCCTCTCTAGTGGTTTCAGTCCACCAGCAGGGTCCAGGGAGAATGATGGGCACTCTCCTCCTGGGCTATTTATAGCCTCTGAAAACCTGCTGGAGTGGGGCTGGGGGTGTCCACTATGAATCAGTTCCAACTTAATGGCAGTTAGAGTGAGGATCAAACCTTAGCCCGCTCCACTGTCCACTTACATGTCTAAAATGAAGAATGTGGACTTTTTCACTTCAAGTTATATTATGTCCTTAAAAGGGGTAACATGATCCTCCATATCCTTTTTTCTTAAGTTTGTACGTGGTCATTATTTTTCATTTGGAAAAAACGTACTTGCAGTGTGGGTGAAAAATAACCCCATATATCCTACTTTTCAAAAAAGTTTACCAAATTATTTTGTTTTCATCAGTAATACTGGTTATAGTTATATTCAATGGCTATGGATTAGCTACAACAGAAAAAGAAAAAGAGTCATTGAAATAAAAGAATTCTTTTAATCTACAGTTTGATAAAAAATTTTCTTTTAAAATATCTATTTATTATATATTATTGTTGCTTTGTATACTGTCAAGTTTATAGGCGACTCTACAGCAAGTTTTCAGAGGCAATTACCTGCATGGAAGGATATTGCTCATCTTTCTTTCACAGAGCAGCTTGTGGATTTGAACCAGGTGTCTTTGGGTTGGTAGCACAACTTCTTACCACAAAATTACCAGAGCTTACATACAGTCAATGAAATTGATATGAAGTCAAGTTGCTCTTATATATGAATGAGATGAAGAACTGTAGTGGATTTTAATAAGAAAGGATTTTTGAACTATGGCAGCAAAATTTCTAGACACAGTGATCACCTACAAAGACCAACGTAAAAAGGCAAACTGAAGATGAACATAAGATCAAATATAGAAAGATTTTTATGAAGGAAGAAAACATTAGTTACTATATGCCAGGCTTGATAAATTCTTAGTGTGTATTAATTTACTTAATTTCTGCCACATTCCTGAGGACATTACCATTGTTATATCTTTTTTATAGAAGAGAAAACTATGCCAGAGAGAATTTAAACAGCTTGGACAGAATCACCCAGTTAATACGCAGGGCATATAGGATTTGGTCCTAGGTTCTCTTGAGTTTGCATTCTCAATGGGGTCAAGACAATTCCTAATAGATCAAAAATTAGTTCAAAAGAGATGAAAAGAGTATCAGCTATCACAGGGGTTTGTGAACCCCACAAGGCCACAATATATAAACAGATATATATTAGCATATCTGTAGTGTTAAACATTCATAAGAGTGGGGTGGGTGATGATTAGATGGGGGAGAGAAAATGTCTACAAAGTCTACCACAGAGACTGCTAATGTTAAGCCAACTCAAGTGTGTTTAATAGGTTCTATACAACAGGCCAATCCATGTCTGGTCCATCAGCATCCTCATTCCAGGCAACAGGTTTGAGTCAATTGTTAGAACTGTTGTGGTAATCCATCTCACTGAAGGTTTCTCTTGGCCTTGAGAGCCCCTCTCCCACTTTACTAAACATAACATCCTCCTCCAATGACTGGTCCCTCTGGATGACATGTCTAACAAAAGCGAGCCAACATTTCATTGTCCCGGGGGTGGGGGGGGATATCACACTGTGGAAGATAGAGGATTCGTGAGAGAGAGGAAGAACCTCAAGAATATGGATTGACACAGTGACTGTGAAAATGACTTTGAACACAGTAGAAATTATGAAGATGGTGTAAGATTAGGCAGTATTTAGTTTCGTTGTACGTAGGGTCGCTATGAGTGTGAGATTTGCTGGTACCTAACAGCCCTAATAATAGCTCTTATTGGAAAAAGTCTTATTCTTTTTTCTGGCAGATCTCTTCCTCCTCATTTCCTCTCTATTATAATTTATGTATTGCAAGTCTCATATCAAACAATGTATTCAAAAGGAATGAGTTGCTGGTTTTTTGGTTTGGAGTTTGTTTTGTGTTCTCTTTTCTGTTTCTTCTCCTGAGGTTCAGCCACTTCACCCAAGAACCTGAAACCCTGGGTCATCATGTCACATGTAGTCATTGGCCAAGTCTTGGTAATTCTACTTTCTTAACATTTCTCAGGTCTGTACTTTTTTCTCTAATCTAAATACCATTGATTTTTCATTGATTCCAGCTCAGAGTGAGCCTATGTTTTGCAGAAAAGGATTGTAAGCCATAAGATCTTCAAGAATATGACCATCAAACCAGAGTCCCAAGGTTTCTGTCTCGGGAAGTTTCTCTGGGAAATAAGGTGGATTCAAATTGCCAGTCTTTCATTTAGCAGCCTAACATGTCACCATTTGTGTCACCCAAAACCGCGGTTGTTGTTAGCTACCAAAACATTAATTCTGACTCATGGTGGCCCCATGCAATATGCAGGGAAGAACTGCTCCACAGGGCTTTCATGACCATAACCTTTTAAAGCACATCACCAGGCCCCATCTTTCGAGATGAGTAGGTTTGGAACACCAACAATTAGCTGTTAGAGTAATTAACCTTATGCACTACCCAGGAACCTTGAAGGGGGAAAACACCCAATAAACCCACACAAAGCAACAACCTCTCAAGGAAACTAAACAAAAGACCACACGTACTGTTGCTGAATTGATTCCAACTTTATATTTCCCCCACTGAGTTTCCAAAGGAGCTCTGGCCCTAGTGACAAGAAGCTGCACCATAGTCCTGCACGTATGCAGTTCAAAACCAACAGCTGCTCTGCAGGAGAAAGATGGGCAGTCTCACCCACTGGAGGGTCAGCTGTGAGTCAGTTCTGACCTTATGGTACAGAACAAGAAGTCTATTTTTAAATAGATGTTGTTGGTTTTGGGTTTTTTTCCCCCACCAAGTCACCTGTGACTCATAGGGACCCTATGTACAACAGCCCTAAATCCTGCTCTATTCTGTGCCAATTTCACTGTCTCTGACACACCTACCCAGATTACCCCAGTCACTGAATCAATCCAGCTCTTTGAGTGTCTTCCTCTCCTGCACTGTCTCTCCAACCCCCCAAGCATGACATTCTTCTCTAAGGATTGGTACCCCCTTGCAACATATCCAAAATACGCCAGATAAAGCTTCAGAATCTTTGCCTCCAAAGAGCAGGCTGGTTTAACCTTCTCTAGGATGAACTATGCAAAGGCGTTTGACTGTGTGGATCATAACAAACTGTGACTAACTCTGAGAAGAATGGGAATCTCAGAACACTTGATCGTTCTAATGCAAAACCTATACTTGGACCAGGAGGCAGTCGTCAGAACAGAGCAAGGGAACACTGCATGGTTCAAAATTGGGAAGGGTGTACGCCAGGGATGTGTCCTCTCCCCATACCTTTTCAACCTGTATGCAGAACAGATTATCCGGGAGGCTGGGCTCTATAAGGAAAAATGTGGGGTCAAGGAAAAAAAAATCAACAATCTGCGTTATGCAGATGACATAACCCTGTTTGCTGAAACTGAGGAGGACCTAAAGCACCTGCTGCAGAGGGTCAAGGACTGCAGCCTCCAATATGGATTGAGGCTCAATGTCAAGAAGACAAAGAGTCTCACCACTGGACCAATTGGCAGCATCAGAATGGATGGTGAAGAGATTGAGATTGTTCACAGCTTTAGTTTGCTTGGATCCACAGTCAACACTCTTGACACCAGTAGCCAGGAAATTAAAAGGTGCATTGCAATGGGAAAGTTTGCTGTTAGGGACCTCTCCAAAGTACTGAAGATCAATGGTGTCTATCTGGAGACTAAGGTGCGTCTGATACAGGCCATGGTCTTTGCAATCACTTGTTATGCATCAGAGAGTTGAACAATGGCCAAGGAGGATAGAAGGAGAATTGATGCCTTTGAGCTGTGGTGCTGGAGAAGAGTATTGAGTGTACCATGGACTGCTAGGAAAACAAACAGATTCATCCTGGAAAAGGTCAAACCAGGCAGCTCCTCCTCCGTCTAACATACTTTGGACATGTTGTAAGGAGAGACGGGTCCTTGGAGAAGGACATCTTGCTTGGTAGGGTGGAGGGACAGCGCAGGAGGGGAAGGCCCTCTATGAGGTGGATTGATTCAATGACTGGGGTAATCGGGATGGGTGTGTCAGAGACAATGCAATTGGCACAGGACAGAGCAGTGTTTAGGGCTGTTGGACATAGGGTCGCTATGAATCACAAGTGACTCAACAGCAGATAACAACAACAGGATGAACCTGTTCATTTTCTTAGCAGTCCATGATATATTCAGTACTCTTTTCCAACACCACAGCTCAAAGGCATAAGTTCTCCTTCTGTCTTCCCTAGTCATTGTCCAGCTCTCTGACGCATAACAAGTGATTGCAAAGACCATGCCTTGTATCAGCCACACTTTAGTCTCCAGAGCGACACCATTGCTCTTCAGTACTTTGGAGAGGTCCCTAACAGCAGACTTTCCCATCGCAATATGTCTTTCAATTTCCTGGCTGCTGGTGCCAAGACTGTTGACTGTGGAGTCAAGCAAACTAAAGCTGTTAACAATCTCAATATCTTCACCATCCATCCTGATGTCGCCAATTGGCTCAGTGGTGAGAATCTTTGTCTTCCTGATATTGAGCCTTAACCCATATTGAAGTCTGCTGTCCTTGACCTTCTGCAGCAAGCTCTTCAGGTCCTTCTCAGTTTCAGCAAGCAGGGTTGTGTCATCTGCATAATGTAGATTGTTGATGAATCTTCCTCCAATCCTGATGCCACACTTCTCTTCATATAGCCCAGCCTCTTAGACAATCTGTTCTGCATATAGGTTGAAAGGGACAGAGATAGAACACATCCCTGATGTACACCCTTCCCAATTCTGAACCATGCAGTGTTTCCTTGCTCTGTTTGGATGACTGCCTCCTGGTCTAAGAATAGGTTTCTCATTAGCTTGATCAAGTGTTCTGGGATTCCCATTATTCTCAGAGTCAGCCCCAGTTTGTTGTGATCCACACAGTCAAATGTCTTTGCATAAGCAATTAAACACAGGTAGACATTCCTCTGGTATTCCCTTATTTCAGCTAAAATCCATCTAACATTAGCTATAATATCCCTAGTACCATGACCCCTTCTAAACCCAGCCTGCACTTCTAGAAGAACAGATGAGTTGTGGGAGGATATCAAGAGGATCATCCAGGAAGAGTGCAAAAGGTACAAAGACAGAGGAGGAAGAAAAGAACAAAATGAATGTCAGAAGTGACTCTGAATATTGCATTAGAGCGCTGAGAAGCCAAAGCAAAGGGAAGAATTCAACATATTCAAGAGTTGAACAGAAGATTGCAGAAGGCAGCATGGGAAGACAAGATAAAATATTGCAATGAAATGTGCAAAGGGCTGGGGACAGAAAATCAAAAGCGCTGAACTCGTTCAGCAATTCTTAAGCTCAAGGAACTGAAAAACAAATTCAAATCTCAAGTTGCTATATACTTAAGGATGCTTTGGGCAGAATATTAAATGATCCAGGAAGTATTAAAAGAAGATGGAAAGAGTATACAGAGTCATTGTACCAAAAGGACTTGGTAGACACAGAAGAATTTCATGAAACCAGCATATGAGCAAGAGCCTATGATGATGAAGGAAGAAGTTCAATGTGCTTTGAAGGAAATAGCAAAAAATAAGGCCCCAGGAATTGATGGTATACCAATTGACGTATTTCAACTAACAGATGCTGCCCTAGATGTGCTCACCAAGTTGTATCAAGAAATCTGGAGGACAACCACTTGGGGAACTGACTGAGAGAGATCTATATTTGTTCCCATTCTAAGGAAAGATGATCCAACAGAGTGTGAAAATTATTAAACAATATCACTGATATCACATGCAAGCAAGATTCTGTTGAAGATTATCTCTTTTATTATGCAAGAGATTTTTTCTATTATATCTTTAATCTCTTCATACGCAGGCAATAGTAAGTGTGCTGCTTAACGTATTCAAACTTGCAAACCTGATCTCTGCCTAAAGAAGGGTCAGTATCTCTAAACCACCATTGCCCGCCTCCAAGAACATGGAGATGAACAGGATAGACAGAAGGTCTCCATCTGTACCTTCATTTGCCACCATTCCATAACCCTATTCCAGGCCCAGATTAGCAGTGCATTTCTTGCCAACAATCATAAAATGTCCAAAAAGACTTTCCCCATCATTTTCTGTTACAGAAATCTGGGTAATAGGTTTCTTAGGTATCACCTGAAAAATGAATTCGTGCTTGAGGCAAAATGTCGTAAAAAACAAGGCACCACTCTTCCTCCAAAATGATTTTGGCTGGGATTTCCTTGTGGATGATCTTCCTAAAGATTGTATTGCCCCGAGGCTGAACACTCTGAGCTGTGGGGATCTCATCTGCCATCTGGATCTGCCTGTTTTGCCTTGGGGCTCAGGGAGAAACTGAGGAGGAGGAAGGAGCAGAGCAGGAGGAAGGCCAGAGACAGGGAGCATCTAGTTGGGAGCATATAGGTGGTCAAGCCTGCGCCTCAAGGCTGTTAAGTGTTAATGAGAAGAAACTTCTTGTCTTTCTGATTCAAGGTCACAGGTCAACCCAACCATCAGAGAAGGATGACTCTTTGTTTAAGAGCTACTTAAGTAGAACTTGGTAGAGGACACAGGACTTAGTCTGGGTGACATAGTGGTAAGGAATTGTGCTGTCAATACAAAGACTGACAGTTTAAATCCACCCGGTGCTCTGCAAGAGAATGATGAACAATCAACTCCTCATGCAATTAAAAAATATTTTTGTCATATTTCTTGCCTGGAAAATTGCCCCTGCGTTGAATTCTTTGATTTCCATTGCATTATGACCAAACCCTTGTCTACCTGTTTACTTTACTGGGCACATCAGTGCATGATCACTCACATTTTATGTTTTTGAGACTTAAAAATCATTTATAATTTAGATTTTTAGAATATTTGAATTGCCATAAATACAGAAAATAGAGTTACCTTTTAAATATAGATCAGAGAATGCAGTCTATGGCTAATATGGATTCTTAATGAAAGTGTATCCTCCTTGAAAGCAGGGACATAAGATGAAATAAGTTTCCATCACTCATAAACATCTTATACACTGTTGTTGTCAAGTCAGAGGCAATTTGTACTTGACCCTCTGTGGGTTTTCAGAGGCAATAAATCGCATGGAAGAACTTCCCGTCCTTCCCTCATGGAGTAACAGATGGATTTGAACTTCGTGCCTTGAGATTACAGTGAATCTTCCTACGAACAGGCCACTGGAGCTCCCTTACACACTGTAGATTCTCAAGAAATGTATTTGGAGAAAGTCACTACTGATTATTTTTTCTGTAGGCTTGCATGTTCTTTCTCTTGAAAATAGAATTATAAGACCATATTATTTCTTATTCATATAATTTGATGAGAGAAAAGACAAAATAAACTGTAGATTCAATTTACTGACTTACTTATTGAGGAAACTGAGATATCTCTAAGAAAATATTGATATACAGTCCAACATTTTCCTAAACAAATACATAAAAATAAATATAGCTATTGCTAAAGCCAGTTTGTGACAGGATTTCTCAGTTTATTTCCTATAATTATGGCATATAATCAAATATAAACAATAGAATTATTAAGCAGCACTTAGATCTCTGAAAGAAACAAGTAAAAATCAACTATTTGGGTTATCAATTGTGGAATGTAACTCAAACATAGATTTCCATATCAGGGGGGAAAGTACTTGAAATCATAGTTACTCATGTTGAAACTTGTTTATCAAATGTGCACTCATTATAGGACATAAATATGTATATGAAATTCACTTTAAAATAATCTTTTTTTATTTTATACGTGACAAGATTTTTTCTTTTTCTCTCTCTTTTTTTTTCCTTGTTGTGTACCGTTGAATTGCATCTGATTGGCTTAGGAAGAGATTGCCCCTCCTCCTCCAGCGGAGCATTTGATCAATTCCAATTATGTGTCTTTGGTATTGCAGTGCAGCTTCTTGCCACTAGGCCACCAGAGCCCCCTTATATTACGATTTTAATATTTTGGATTCCAGTATTTCTTTTTATATGTGTGTATGGTTGGAAAAGTAGAGAGTCAGTGCAGGAGAGAAAGACCGTGGACGAGATGGACTGACATAGTGACAGTGGCAAATGGGGACTCATGTGTCAGAGACAGTGAGATTGGCTCAGGAAAGGGCAGGATTCAGAGCTACTGTTCATAGGGCCGCTGTGAGTTGTGTAGTTGACTGAATGACACATAACAACACTTTCGTATGTGAGACAGATGCTTGTTCTTAATGTCATCCCACAGCTCACCTGGTCTTGAGTCATTAGTGCTCAATGTAGCTATTTTTAAGATGGTTTCTAAATTCAGGTGAAATACACTCAAGAACATACTTTGACTTGTTTTCTCTTTTTCAGCTTTAGTTTGAACTTATATATGATTGTCCCACAGTCAGCTCTTGGCCTTGTCCTGACAGATGATAGAGGTTCCTTTTCCAAAGGAGAGAAATTTTGTATTCTAAATTTCACAGGTTCCTCACAAAAAGAAATTTTGTCCTACAGTGGGATTCAATTAGAATTTTGCTGATATTTTATTTGAATGATTCAGAAAACGAAAGTTTAGACTTGGAGTTGATCTAAGATTTTTGCATTTATGTATTTTCCACATGGCAAGAGTGTGACTTTCAGAGTTCAAAGGTTGGAATCTTAGAAATTGAATAGTGGTCCTCAAAAAGAAATGCTAAAAACCCTAAACTATATGTCTGTGGTGGTAATCCCATTTGGGGTTTACATGGGGTGTTTTTGTTATGTCAAACTAGCAGGATTAGTGGGAAGCATCTCTAGAATGAATTTCTTCTGTGATACAACCCACTGCATTGACTCTCTACTTCATGACAACTCTCCATCAGGTTTCCAAAGCTGTAAATCTTAACAGGAGAAGAATGTTTGATCTTTTTATGCAGAGAAGCTGGTGAGTTCTAACTGGTAACAGTTAACTCTTAACCCACTGGTAGCAGTTGAACTCTTAACCTACTGCACCACCAGGACTCCTTTTTAAGATATAAACTAAAAAACCCTGAAATTCATTATCATCCAGTTGGAACTCACTCACCACTGACCCTCCATTGGATTTTCCGAGACTACAAATTGCATGAGAGGAAGCTGTCCATTTTTCTCCTATGAAACAGCTAGTGGATTTGAACCACCAGAAAGGTGTCACCTTACATGACAATATCATTGTAACTCCCTATCAACTATACCATAGGAAAGGGATTAAATGTAAGGCAGGGAGCTCTGGTGGCTTAGTTGTGAGAAGTTGTGCTACAAATCCAAAGCATTGAATTCACCTACTGCTCCATGGGAGATAGGGGGCAATCTCCTCCCATGCAATTTACAGCCTCTGCAAATCCACTAGAAGATCAGCCGTGAGTTGGTCTGACAGACTCAATGGCACATAATAACAACAACTGTAAGCTAGCAAGAATATCTGGAGGAAAAGAGATGCCAAGCCAATGCAGATCACCCAGTAGCAGAAGCTCAGAAGGAAAAAGAGCTTTCCCAAAGAGTTGAAAGACAGAGTATTCCCCCAGAGCTGCACCTGCACTTGAACTTCTCAGTTCCCAAATTGAGAGGAAAATCTCTATTTGCTAAAACCACCTATTTCTGTCACAGCAAAACTAGTTATCTAAGACTAAAATCATTACAAAGACAGAAAAGACCAAAACTAATGTGTGAAGATATTCTGAAACTTGTTTTTGAACAGAGTAACTAAAAAGAGTAATAATAGGATCTGAACAGAATGTTTCACAAGGCAGTTCTAGAACAAGGTAAAATGTTTTAATCAAATGTGCATACCTAAAGTTAAAAAACTAAAAGGGAAAAGTACAATTGACACTTATCAAATGAAAATAACTGAAGAAATAAAGTTTTAATATTAAAGGATTTTATGGACAAAATATTGAACAATACAGGACACAACAAAAGATGGAAGGGAAACAGAGTCACTATACAAAAAAGGAATTCTCAACATTGAACTACATCAGAAGGCAATGCATGATAAAGAATCAATGGTAATAAGAGAAGAGGTGTAAGCTGCACTGAACATGATGAGTAAAAATAGGGTTCAGGAATTGGCAACATACCAATTGAAATGTGTCAACAAATAGATGCAACACTGGAAACACTCTCATCTATGCCAAGGAATCTGGAAGATAGTTACCTGGCAAGCCCGCTGGAAAAGATCCACATTTGTGTCTATTCCACAGAAAAGCAATGATCTAAAACAACGCAGAAATTCTTGATGAATGTCATTAATGTCACATAAAACTCAAATTCATCACCGTTGAGTTAGAATCAACTCACAGCTGCCCCTCCAGTGGGTTTTCAGAAGACTGCAGATGGCAAAGAAGAGACTATCCTTCTTTCACAGAGCTGCTAGTGGACATCAAGGGCCAGCGAGGCGCCATCTTTGGGTCAGCAACACAGCTCCCTTCAGATTAGGTCACCAGACTTGCTTCGTGCCATGTACAAGTAAAAATCTGCTATTACGCTTTTCATTATTATTTAAATGAAAATTTACAACAGAGATAAATTACTATTCCAATCAGCAACACACACTTTATGACAGTAACTACAATCCCCATATTGTGTCATCATTTTTCCCCACTCTCTTTGGTTTTTGTTTCTGTTCATCCCTTCATCCTGCATATAAAACTTTGCTGAAGATAATTTAAGAACATCTGAGTTCTTTGACAGGGAATTTTCAGAAATTCAAGCCAGATTCAGAAAAGAAAGACTAATGAGAGTGATCATGTCTGATATAAGGTGGATCTTGCTGAATGTAGAGAATAGAAGGAAGATGTTTACCTGTATTGTATTGGATATATGAAGATATTTGATTGTACTGGTTATGTAAAATGTTATGTATGGATTATTAAAAATGTTGCTGTGAAGATGCAAATTTCAGAACTAAAGGGGACTCTCTCAGGAAGATTCTCAAAGAACAGCCCATTGAAAAATATTTTTCTTGAAATTTTAATTGAGGAATATCTTTGTTGATGACATTAAGAAGACATGGGAAGATATCACCCAAGTTGATTCAGGCCATTGTCTCTTCAGTCACTTGCATCAGAGACCTGAACAATGACTAAAGAAGACAGAAGAAGAATCTATGCCTTTGAACTGTGGTGCTGGAGAAGAGTGCGGATATCCCAAGGACTGTCAAAAGAACAATAAGATATGTCTTGGAGAAGGTGCAGCCAGAGTGTTCCTTGGAGGCAAGGACGATGAAGCTTTGTCTGCATACTTTGGGCATGTTGCTAGGAGAAGTCCTTTCTTGGAGAGAAGGACATCATGCTTTGTGTAGGTGGAAAGATGGTGAAGAAGAGGAAGATCTTCAAGCAGGCAGATTAACACAGTGACTGCAGCAGTGGGCCTCAGAGTGTCAGAGATGATGAGGATGGCATAGGATAGGACAGGGTTCAGATCTGTTGTTCATAGGTTCACTATGAACTCATACTCAACTGATGGCGTCTTACAACAGCAACAACAAGGAATTATTTTGATCAATATGAGAAGATTGAAGTGACTGACTGAGGTAGTGGCAAAAAAAAGTACTTGACTTTTTAAATTTTTGATGACCATGATTCTAATTGTCCTTCAGAAATATCATAGTGTGAATGACCACAAATGAGAAATAAAGCAAGCTCTGATAAAGCAAGAGATGGCTGGTGCCTCTTGCTGGCAAGAGATATAAATGGTTCTGGAAAGTTTGATGGTAGCCATGGAGGTGGTTTTGATGGAAATTATAACTTTAGCTGTGGAGGACATGTCTTTAGATGAAGTGGCTTTGGTAGATGCTGTGGTGGTAGCATATAAGGAGGCCGTGAGGATGATTATAATGGATTTGGAAACGATGGAAGCCATGATAGAGACTGTGGAAGCTACAATAACTTTGACAAGTACAATAAGAAATTTTCAATTTTATAATTTATAGTATAAAGCATTCCCAAAACAAAAGGGCTTATTGTAGGGATTTTTCATCTATGATGTTAATTGCTAGATTAAATTGTCTTTATCATGGTGTTGAATAAATATCTTTTAAAAATTAGGTGCTCGCTTCGGCAGCACATATACTAAAATTGGAACAATACGGAGAAGATTAGCATGGCCCCTGCGCAAGGATGACATGCAAATTCGTGAAGCTTTCCATATTTTTTAATGGAATTCCAAAATCTCTGTAGATGTTCATTGAAATGAATAATAAATTAAAATATAAAAAAATTAGGAAAAGTATACATCAGAGTCATATCACTTGATCTTACTCACTTAACCTAAATGCTGTGCAGATAATCCAAGGAGCTAGGTTATGTCAGCATGAACATGGTATCAGGATTGAAGGAAAACTCATCATTAACAACCTACAACATACAGAAGACACAACTTGAAGGTAAAGAAGACTAGAAGCACATATGGATGAAACTCAAAGGCTATAACAGTATGGATTACACTTCAACATAAAGTATACATAGCATTTGGAACAAAATCATGATAAGGAGAGAATATAGTGGAACTTTAAGGATTTCCTTTTACTTGAATTCATAACCAATAATCAATAGTCAAAAAAATAAAATGGAATGATGCTTTGGACAAATATCCTTTTAAAAGCCCAGGGTATCACCCCAAAGTATAAATTGTGCCTGGCCCCAAGCCATAACATTTTCAATCATATCATCCATATGTGAAAGTTAAGAAGTGAATATTATTACTATTGAGTGCCATCAAGCCAAGTATGATTTGTAGCAATCCTATGATCAACAGATCTGAATCCTGTCCTATTCCGTGTCATTCTAATAAAAAGTTAATAAGAAAGACCTAATAAGAAGTGAAGCACTTTAATGATAATGTTGTTGAAGAAAATGTAATATACCATGAACTGCCAAAAGGACAAATAAATCTATCTTGGAAGAAGAGAAGCCATAATACTCCTCAAAATCAGGATGGCAAGAATTTGTCTCACATACTTTGGGCATATTATCCAGAGGAAGCATTTTCCAGAGAAAAACATGAAGTTTATTAAAGTAGTGGTTCAGTGAAAAAGAGGAATCTCAGTGAGCTAGATTGCCACATTGATGATAGACTGACAATTGATGCAAACCCAGTAAAGATCGTGAAGATTACACATGGGTTACTATGAGTTGGAACCAACCTAACAACAACAGAGTCAACCTATGGAAGCAGCAGTCAAGAAATCAAATAAGGTATTGCACAAGGCAAATCAAGTTTTTTAATTTTTTTTTTCTTGTTGTGTACAGGTAAATTGGATCTGACTGGCACAGGAGGAGACCGTCCCTCGTTCTCCAGCAGAGAATCTGGTGGATTTGAACCAAGCATCTTTGGGATTGCAGCACAGCACCTTGCCGCTAGACCACCAGAGCTCCCAGCAAATCAAGTTTAAAACCTTTATAAATTGCTAGAATTGTAAATTGGTAGAATACACTTGACTCAGTATATTTTTACTTACCTCCTATGTGTGAGAGCTGGACAAATGAAAGGCAGATTGAAAAAAAAATTAATGCAGTCTAATTGTGATGTCAGTGAAGAACAAAAAAGTCAGGATAAGTTCATAGAAGAGAGGATGGTGAGACTTCTTTTCATGCTCTGGGAGTGTTATCAGAAGGGACTGGTCCCTGGAGAAAGACATCATGCTTGGTAAAGTAGAGAGTCAATGAAAAAGAAAAGCCCCAAATGAGATATATTGACACAGTGACTGCATGCTATGCAGTGTTACATTCTGTTATTCACTGACTTAATATAAACTTCATAACATCTAGTAATAACCAAAGTTTATCAATCACTCTTAATTGTTTTAACCTATTATTTGATTTTCTGTTACCACTTGTCTAATTAATACTTACCTCTGCCCTAACTCTGTGTTAACCTTAAGTAGCCTTATGTGCACATTCTGATTTTGACATTAACTATTTCTTTTGAGGAGGGAGCTCTCATGGCCAAGTGGTAAGCATTTGAGCTGTAATCTTGAAGGCACATGGTTCGAATCCACCAACTGCTTTGTGGAAGAAGAATAGACAGTCTCCGCCCGTGCGATTTACTTTCTCTAAAAACCAGCTGAGGCTTCATCTAACATACTTTGGACATGTTGTATGGAGGGGACCGGTCCTTGGAGAGGGTCATCATGCTTGATAGGGTGGACGGACAGCAGGGGGGGGGAAGGCCCTCTGTGAGGTGGATTGATTCAGTGACTGGGGTAATCGGGATGGATGTGTCGGAAACAGTGATATTGGTACAGGTCAGAGCGGAGTTTAGGACTGTGGTACATAGGGTCGCTACCAGTCGCAAGCGACTCGACGGCACATGACCACAACAACAACAAAAACTAGCTATTTATGGGTCATTCTGACTCGACGGTAAACAACAACAATTTCATTTCAGTACATCTTAAATTCTATTTTGGTGCTATGTACAGAGTGTTCAAAAGTATTTCAAATACATAAATAAATTAGGAAATACCTCAATATCTTGTAAACTAAGTGCTGTACATATGAGTGAAATTATTTTCATCAATTACAAAATTAAATATAGCATAGCCATATCTATAAAGATGATATAAACAGTGGTTGGAATGAAAATAATATCTGGACCAAATATTAATTAAAATTCATATGTAAAACTACCTATAAAAATATATTAGGCTATGCATGCTACATAGATTTATTGATAAACTATATAAGCATTTTCAACCACTGAAATAGCCCAAAGAACCAATACTTCATTGATCATAAGAGATGAATTCATTTCATGAGTGTGGGACAGGCATTCCCCACAGGAAAACATTTTAGTACAACCACTTTTCACAAGCACTGTATTTGAATTTCTCGCTCTACAGTGGAAGATACACAAAAAACAAAAGGACCACCTTTCTGGTAATCAATAATACCATAAAAGTTCATAAAACAATCTGGCCCCTCATTATAAATGAAGTATTAGTTCTTTGGGCTATATGCATATCAATTCTTGAAAATGCTTTGATAATTTTAATACCCATGAATTTATAGAGAACACAGGGCCCAATAAAAATGCACATATATGTGTGTGTATATATTCTAATTCAACTAAGTGGAGTCTCTCTGTTTTATGTTCTAATATACAGCATTTTCATTTGGTATGTCAAAAGAATGAAAAATGTGCTATTTATAAAATCAAGTATTGAGATTAAGTATCACCTCTTACAGAAATGCAGAAGCATGCTTACAAGTTCAACATAAAAACATACTTTGGAGGAAAAAATTATTGGAATATTTATTTAATTAAACACAAATAGATAAATAATTTCAAAAACTATAAAATTAAAACCAGTATAATTTTTAACATTTTCTGTCTTTTATTATTATGTTGTTGTTGTTATGTGCCGTCAAGTCATTTGCAATTCATAGCGACCCTATGTACAACAGCCCTAAACCGTGCTCTATCCTGTGCCAATCTCATTGCCTCTGACACACCCATCCTGAGTGCCCCAGTCACTAAATCAATCCACCTCTTAGAGGGTCTTCTCCTTCTGCGCTGTCCCTCTACTCTACCCAGCATGATGTCCCTCTCTAAAGACCTGTCTCTCCTTACAACATGTCGAAAGTATATCAGATGAAGCCCCAGAATCCTTGCCTCCAAGGAGCAGCCTGGTTTAATCTTCTTTACGATGAATCTGTTTTCTTGGCAGTCCATGGTACGTTCAATACTCTTCTCCAGCACCACAGCTCAAAGGCGTCAATTCTCCTTCTATCCTCCCTAGTCATTGTCCAACTCTCTGATGCATAACAAGTGATTGCAAAAACCATGGCCTGTGTCAGGCGGACCTTAGTCTCCAGAGAGACACTGTTGCTCTTGAGTATTTTGGAGAGGTCCCTAACCGCAAACTTTCCCATCGCAATACGTTTTTTGATTTCCTGGCTATTGGTGCCAAGAGTGTTGACCGTGGAGCCGAGCAAACTGAAGCTGTGAACACTCTAACACTCTCAATCTCTTGGCCATCCATCATGATGCTACCGATTGGTCCAGTGGTGAGAATTTTTGTCTTCTTGACATTGAGCCTCAGTCCATATTGAAGGCTGCAGTCCTTGACCCTCTGCAGTAAGTGCACGAGGTCCTCCTCAGTTTCAGCGAGCAGGGTTGTGTCATCGGCATAACGCAGATTGTTGATAGATCGTCCACAAGTCCTAACGCCACGCCTCTCCTCATAGAGCCCCGCCTCTCGGATAATCTGCTCTGCATACAGGTTGAAAAGGTATGGAGACAGGACACATCCCTGACGTACACCCTTCCCAATTTTGAACCATGCTGTGTTGCCCTGCTCTGTTCTGACTACTGCCTCTTGGTCCAGGTATAGGTTTCGCATTAGCATGATTAAATGTTCTGGGATTCCCACTCTTCTCAGAGTCAGCCACAGTTTGTTATGATCCACGCAGTCAAATGCCTTTGCATAATCAATGAAACACAGATAGACATTCTTCTGGTATTCTCTGCTTTCAGCTAAGATCCGTCTAACATCAGCTACAATATCCCTAGTACCACGACCCCTTCTAAACCCAGCCTGGACTTCTGGCAGTTCTCTGCTGATGTACTGTTCCAGTCGTTTTTGAATAATCTTCAGTAGAATCTTGCTTGCATGTGAAATCAATGATATTGTTCTGTAGTTTCCACACTCAACTGGGTCGCCCTTCTTTGGGATGGGAACAAATATGTATTATGTACCAAGGTAATTTTTACTTAGTATGGTAGGCTTTTGACTGTGTGGATCACAACAAGCTGTGGCTGACTCTGAGAAGAATGGGAATCCCAGAACATTTGATTATGCTAATGCGAAACCTATACCTGGACGAAGAGGCAGTTGTCAGAACAAAACAAGGAGACACTACATGGTTCAAAATCAAGAAGGGGACCCATCAGGGATGTATTTTGTATCCATACCTTTTCAATCTGTATGCAGAACAGATCATCCAAGACCCTGGTCTGTACGAGGAGGAATGCGGCATCAGGATTGGTGCAGAGCCATTAACAACCTGTGTTATGTGGATGACACAAACCTGCTTGCTGAAACTGAGGAGGACCTGAAGCACTTGCTGCAGAAGGTCAAGGACTGCAGTCTTCAATATGGATTGAAGCTCAACATCAAGAAAAAAAAGATTCTCACCACTGGGCCAATTGGCTGCATCAGTTTGGATGGTGAAGAGATTGAGATAGTTAACAGTTTTAGTTTACTTGGTTCCACGGTCAACACTCTTGGTACCAGCAGCCAAGAAATCAGGAGACGAATTGCATTAGGAAAGTCAGCTGTGAAGGACCTCTCAAGAGTACTGAAGTGCAACAACGTCAGGCTGGAAACTAAGGTGCATCTGATCCAGGCTATAGTCTTTGCAATTACGTGCTATGAATCGAAGAGTTGGACAGTGACTAGAGACAATAGAAAGAGAATTGATGTCTTTGAGCTGTGGTGCTGGATAAGAGTGTTGAATATACCACGGACTGCTAGGAGAACAAACAGGTTTGTCCTGGAGAAGGTGAAGCCTGAATGTACCTTGGAGTCAAGGATTCTGAAGCTTCATTTGACATACTTTGGGCACGTTGCAAGGAGAGACTAGTCCTTGGAGAGGCACATCATGTTTGGGGCAGTGGAGGGGTGGCACAGGAGAGAAAGACCCTCGATGAGATGGATCGATTCTATGAATGGAGTGTTGGGAATGAGTGTGTTTGAGACAGTGAGGTTGGCACAGGATAGAACAGCATTTAGGGCTCTTTTTAAAATTTTTTTTTATTATTTTTGTGTGAGTGTACCGTCAAATCACATCTGACTGGTACAGGAGGAGATTGTCCCTCCTTCCCCGGCAGAGCATCTGATGGATTCGAACCGTGCGCCTCTGGGATTGTAGTTGCAGCTCCTTACCACTAGGCCACCAGAGCTCCCCAAGGGCTCTTGTACATAGGGTCGCTATGAGTCGCAAGCGACTCGATGGCACATAACAACAACAAGAAGCATGGTAGTAAGTGAGAATAAACTTGCATTTTGGCATAATAGATAGAATATGGGTACTGTTTTACTGTCATTTGCAACAATCCAGTTCATTTTATTATTGACATAGAACTCCAACATACAGCTTATTTATCTTGGAAGTCTACGTTTTTTGCCAAGCTTTTCAAATCCATCTATTAATTAGAAATAAGCTAACAGATGAGATAAGAGAAAAAACCTATTAATTAAAATCAATACACCTCCTCTTTTACTTCATTTCCTGGATTCTTGAGTCTTTATTCTAATTAGCATTTGGCTGTGGAATATGAAAAATAATCTGTAAAATCATCACTCAGTTAAGAGTTCTTTCCTTCTAATGGCCTGTGTCTTCCTCCTCACTCCAGCATTCTTACCTTGCCTTTTAGTATGGATAAAAACCAACTTTTTAATAGAGGGAAAGAAATTATTTTAGCTTAATTACAGGTTATTAAAAGTAACTCTGAACTAAACTTAGATCAGTAGTTGCCTCCAGGAAAAGAGGGTGGTGTTAGGACGAACCACAGGGAGAGGACAAAGGGATCCAAGGAAACTTTCTGAAGTGAAAGAAACCGTCATCTTGGCCACAGTGATGCCCTCAAGGGTGGTCACTTATGTGTTGTTGTTGTTGTTAGGTGCCATCAAGCACAACAACTCATAGCAACCCTATGAACAAAAGATCTGAACCCTGCTCTATCCCATACCATCCTCACACTTCTTGACACACAAGAGCCCATTGAGGCAGTCACCGTGTCAATCCACCTGGTTGAGGGTCTTCCTCTCCTTCGTCGATCCTCCACCTTTCCCATCATCTTGGCCTTCTCCAAGGAATAGCCCCTCCTAGCATCATGCCCAAAGTATGTGAGGTGAAGCCCCATCATTCTTGCCTCCAAAAAGCACTCTGTCTGCACCATCTACAAGACATATCCTTTTGTTCTTCACATATGTACAGTTTATCATATTCATTTATAGCTTCATGAAGTTGTTTATAAAAGTAGTATATTGACTGGGATCTTAAATGCTTGCAAGCAGCCATCTAAGGTGGAATTATTGGTCTTTCCCTTTCTAAAAAAGAAGAGCAAAACCTTACTGAAAATCGAATGACTAATGGACCACACAAACCTCAATTTCCACAGTAATGAGACCAGAAGAACTGAATGGGGCCTGGTTAACTCCACGGACCCCTCTAAAAAGAAAAGATCCTGAATCAAGTGGAGGAAGATGGAGAATGAAACTAAAAAAAAAAAATAAATGACCAGCCGTACAGATCTGATACAGACTAGTAGAACCCCTGAGACCGGTAACCTGGTACAAAACACACTTTTACTGATTCAGCTTTCAGCCAGACAATTCTCAAATGGGCCTGTGAGTTGACCAGTACTATCAGAGAAGCACTCCATATAATGACCAACCACAGAAGATGGGGGGGAGGGGTGGGAGTGCAGGGCAAGGCAGCATTTGCTCTAGGATAAAGCCTAGACAGCAGGAAGGAATAGGATGGAAGGACTAATGGAAATGAAAATTGTAACAAGGAAGTTGGGGAAAGTGTAATTGCAGTATGGAGATTGTAATTAAATGTTAGAAAATGCATGTGACTGCTTGAGGAGGAAAAAACAATTTACTTCATAAATTTTCACTCAATTATTGATTGAATAGATAAAAGGGGGAAATAGTATTATAGGGAGTGCTGGTTGCCTAGTGGTTAGGGAGTTGAATTACCAACCCAAAGCTTGATGGTTCAAATCCAGCAGCTGCTTTGCAGGAGAAAGCTGGGCAGTTTCTTCCTGCCCAGTTTACAAATACTGAAAACCTAGTGGAGGGAAGGTCCACTATGAGTTGGTTTTGACCTGGCAGCAACAAGGGACAGATTGTAAATGGAAAGAAAATTATTAAGGGGGGAAAAAATCACTCTCAAGTGACAGAGATTCCACACACTGTCTTTTATCAAGGGAGAAATCTAAGCAAGCTTGACGGAGACTTAACCTTTCATTATCTACATTACATTCTGTTCATAGTTGTAGCTCATTGTTTTCAATGTTTGCTGAATTTTTAATAGTAAAATTAAGTTATAAGCTATTGGATTATTTTTTACCATTTCAATCGCCTTTTGCTGATGTATTTATTTATCTTGGTCTTTCATCCTTTTGTTTTTTAATTTTGTAATTAAAATCCTCTCATATATTGGCTTTAGACCCACTACTTGTGATTAATTATGATTATCTCATTTTCTCGTTATTTATATATAATAAATCTAAGTGTTTCCTTATGTAATAAGAAAGGAGTGTATCGCCAAAGAAGACATTCAGATGGTGAACAAACACATGAAGAAATGTTGAAAATCCCTAGCTCTAAGAGAGATGCAAATCAAAACAGCTATGAGATATCATCTCACCCCAGTAAGAAGAGCAAAATTCAACAAAGCAGCAAGCAACAAAAGCTGGTGGGGTTGCAGAGAAACTGGAACCCTTAATCACTGTTGGTGGGAGCGTAAAATGGTGCAACCACTATGGAAGACAGTATGGTGCTTTCTCAAAAAGTTGGAAATAAAAATATCATTTGACCCAGCAATTCCACTACTGGGAAAATACCTTTAAGAAACTGCCACCCAAACAGATATGTGCACACACATGTTTATTGTGGCTTTGTTCACAATAGCAAAGAGTTGGAAACATCCCAAATGCCCATCAACAAATGAATGACTAGAGAAGCTATGTCATATTCACACAGTGGAATATTATGCAGCACTGAAAAACAAAGAACTCATGAAATATTATTCAAAATGGGTGGTCCTGGAGGACATTATGCTGAGTGAAATATCTCAGTCACAAAAAGACAAATACTGCATAATGCCTTTATTATAAAACAGGACTGAAATGGGGGTTGGGAAAAACTAAGAAAAGAAGGGATAAATAATGTACATGGCTTTGAAACAGATGAGGGAGAGAACTGTATAAAAGGAATATATGATTAGGTATTATTAATATGACAAGAGTCCAGCATAAGAGCTGCATAATAAAGTTGACTGGGGGGCGGGGAACTGTATAACAATGAAAGAATTTTTTTTTCCAAAGAAAAAGTCAGCTGGGGCAAAGGGAGGGAAATGTGCAACAATGAATGAATGATTGAATGGAAGTCCAAGTTCTCTATCAACTTTCATTAAAATCTCAATTAAAAAAAAAGAAAGGCGTGTGATGTCAAATAAAACAGACAATTTTGTTTGATTGGTTGGGATTTTTTTAAATAAAATTTTTATTTTATACTGGTTTACTTACAAAGTTCAAATACATTGTTTTCACACCAGATCTTTCCCATTTCCTTCCCCACCCCTGCCTCTCTACCCATCTAATTGTGTGATCCTGTGATTACCCTGCTGTCATCCTCACCTCTCTGCTCCTACCCTCCCCCCCTTGGATTCTCATACACGTTTTACTAATTATCTTTCTATTTCTACAATAATGGTTTTACACAGTATTTGTCCTTACAGGACTGAGTTAGTTCACTTAGCATAATGCTGTCCAGACCGTCTTTTTTACAACTGTCACAACTCTAACAAAAATTTCCCCATATGCATACTCCATGGCTTTGCTCTAAAAAAGAAGTATAATTTTAATATTAAAAAGGAAGGAAGAAAGAATGAAAGGCAGGAAAGAAGAGAAGAAAGATACACTACATCCTATCCTCTCACAGGCATATTCAAGTTTGTAATTGTTATTGTTAAGTGCTATTGAGTCAACGACAACTCAATGTTCATCGTGACCTTATGAACAACAAATCTGAATCCTGCCCTATCCTGTGCATCTCTCACATACCCAAGCTCACTGTTACAGTCAGTGTCTATCCATCTCGTTAAGGGTCTTTCCCTCCTTTTTTGACCCTCCACCTTTCCAAATGTGATGTCTTTTTCTAAAAACTGGCCCCTCCTAATATCCCCAAAGTATGTGAGACAAAGTTTCACTATCCTTGCCTCCTGTAAAAAGAGCAAAGGCCACACGGGATGGCCATATCTGACCTTTACCAACTTCTCAAAGGAAAATAGTCCCCAACAATATCAGCAACACAAAAAGCAATTCCCAGGAAGTCACACATGTCTCTCATATTCCCGTACTTCTTTCTACTCATAGCCAAACTGTTTTACTTACTGTTTTACTAAGTCCAAAACCAGAGGCAATAGCTCACTGATCACACTGAAAAGTCAAAAGTTTATAATCCAGGTTAGTAGCTGAATACAGTCAGGACAGCTTTCAAAATATATGCCTTGGCCTTGAGCCTCACAGCTTTTGGATAGTGTTACAAAGCTCTCAGTCTTGCCAATTATGGCTCTTACCTTTTCCCTTCCCCCTACCCAATGTCCAGTCTTTCAATAAACTTGAGCTAAGACTCTTAGCTCGAGTTCCATGATGAGTAGCAGTCCCAAGGTCAGCTCTGTTTCATTTCAAGTCTGGCCCTCTCCCTTGGCTCCTGCTACTGCTGCTGCAAGTCTAGCTGGTGCAAGACGATAATCTGTGTTCCAGAAGGGTGCCCACTGCATGCCCGCTCCTCCTTCAACTGGTGGTGAAATTCCCTTTTGCTGCTGGATCCACACAATTTAATGGTAAGGCTAGCCAATCTCCTTGTGGACTGCTAAGACTAGCCAATTATTTTGTGGATAGGCTAGCATGCCCTACTTGTATATTTACACTCATCCACATGGAAAAATCAAATTCATTGGCTAGGGAAGCCATTTTGAACACTAACCTCTTCACATCACCCTCCAAAGAGCACCCTGACCATACTTTTTCTAATACATATTCAAGTAGCTCTGCTTAATTGAAAGGCTGGCCAGCTTCTGGAACAACCAGGTGGAATCCACCAGCCTCCTGGGTCTCCCTTGCAGAGGTAGTTTTCAGTGAGTGGGGGAATTGAAGAAGAGCCTAGTGCTCACTTTCGTGACAAACCCTAAATAAATACATTTCTTATCAGGCTTCCTGTATGATTACTGCAGCAAGTCATCTTAAAACTGTGCCATTCACAGTCTCTTAAGATAAACTGGAGTGCACTGTGCTTAGCTTGATCCAGATAAACACCCTTTGGTGGAGGGCAAGAAGATTTCAAATTGCAAATTTGAAATTGTTATGGTTTTGAAAAGCAGAAAACCCGAAGTGATTAAATATTGATAGCAACCACAGTCTTGTATTAGACTGAAATTCATGCAAAAACATGCACAGTGGTTTCCCACAACCAGTAACTGAGATGAAGTGATAGCTTTTGCTCCAGCCTTTTTTTAGTAAATTAGTTCAACATGGCACATGCGAGGTTGCTACACAGTGGACATATTGCTTGCTGAGCGATTTGCCCCACAGGACAGTGCTGAGCTACTTTGCTTTAAGCAAACTGTTAAACTAAGTTGCCATCGCTTTGGAAATTAAAAATCTTGAGATACGTTAGTACATTTCTCCCCTTTTCTAAAAAAACAACAACAAAGTGTCCTTTTAATAAAACAATAAAAGTATTCTTCAGAAACTGTGAGGGGAGAAATAGCCTATTCTTATCAGTCCGACAAAGAGAACTCTGCTACCTTCCCTCCTATTTTTATCTGAACATGCTGTGGGTTGAAGTGTGCCTTTCTTCCCACCAAATATGCACAATCACGCATCCACAGCATGTCCTGAAAAACAGGGTGTTAAGGGATTTGGAAATTGTGCAAACACCATATCTAGTCTGGTCTGTTTCTGTTTAAGCATCTCAAACAAGCTTCATGCCTTAACCTTGATTATTAGTCTACTGACAAGGACAGGCTTTGGGGTTTGGTCCTCAATCTAGGACATTAGTCATTTCGCTTTATCTTATAAAGGGCTCTAACACTTTCCTTGGCCATGGATTTTTCAATGCAGCCACCTTGGAGCATTTGTTATTGTTTGTGAGGATCACTGTGATTATCAAGTGCAATATGTGTAAATCATGAGCAATAACATTTCTTGATTTCTACCTTGGAGTTTTAAAATAATCTTTTCTTTCACTTCAAAACTGATGCTTCTCCTTTTTCTCTTGCTGCTGCTATTGTTGGCATGGCTTTGCTGCATTTGGAAGCCATGATGTACTTGATGGTAATATTACAAACCTTTGCATGTATCTTGAATTGAATAGACTATACAAAGCTTGGCTCATAACTGTAAGGACATTCATAACCTGCCTGCATATTTTATATAAAATATTAAAATATTTAAACTTTTTTCTTTCCCTAAAATGAGCTTCTTGTTATTACGTGCCACCCAATTGAAATGAACATGAAGCTGCGCATCCAGTGAGCGGGTTTGCAGAGCAGACAGTCACATGGGAGGAGATTGCTTATCTTTCTCCCACAGAGCAGCTGGTGGATTCAAATTGCCTGCTTTTGGTCCTTACCCCAAATAAGTTTTAATATGGGCAAAATCCAAATTAAAACCGCTGCCATTGAACCAATTCTGATTCATGGTTACCTTACATCACATCTGAGGCTGTAAGTCTTCACAAGAGGAAGCTGCCTATCTTTTTCTTGTGAAGTACTTTGTGGATTCGAACCACCAGTCTTTTCATTATCTCCAAGGTTAGCAGCACAAAACCATCAGGGCTCCTTTTAATATGGACATGCCTATATAAACGGATTTTGTGGCCTATGTCTGTATATTTATCAATACTCAACTAAAAGTGAATAAACTATTAAACTGAAAAAGCATAGTACTCTGAGGTATACACTGTACTTGACTTCCTGCAATGTAGTGTAAATCAGTGGTTTGGAACTCTGATGAGGAAGAAGTTGCACATAGCCTGTCCCACAGGCTGCTCCTAAGGGATGTTCTTATAGTACATTTTCAGCATGACAACTTGCTTCAGGAAGTTGAGAGTTAGAACAAGGGCAACAGCCTGGGTGGATGTACTTGCTGTGCAAATTAGTATTTCTTTTTGTATGAGAAATAGAAATTTGACTTCGTATAACATCAGACCATTTTATAAGGCTTTAAAAGTTCAACCAACAGGTTATTATTTCAATTTTTCTTTATTTGTCAATACTATGTACTTGTTAGTAGAATAATGACTAGGAATGATAGAAGCAGAATTGATGCCTCTGAGGTGTGGTGGTGGAGAAGAGTATTGAATATGCCATGGACTGTCAGGAGAACAAACAGTTTCGACCTGTTGTTGTTGTTATGTGCCATCAAGTCGCTTGCAACTCATACTGACCCTATATACAACAGCCCTAAACTCTACTCTGTCCTGTGCCAATCACACTGTTTCCAATATACCCATCCCGATTACCCCAGTCACCGAATCAATCCACCTCATAGAGGGCCTTCCCCTCCTGCGCTGTCCTGCCACCCTACCAAGCGTGATGTCCCTCTCCAAGGACCAGTCCCTCTTTACAACATGTCCAAAATATGTTACACAAAGCCTCAGAATCCTTGCCTTCAGGAAGCCACCCAGTTTAACCCTTTCCAGGATGAATCTGTTTGTTTTCCTAGAAGTCCATGGTACCTCAATACTCTTCTCCAGCACCATAGCTCAAAGGCATCAATTTTCCTTCTATCCTCCTTAGTCACTGTCCAACTCTCTGATGTATAACAAGTGATAGCAAAGACCTGTATCAGACACACCTTAGTCCCCAGAGAGACACCATTGCTTTTCAGTACTTTGGAAAGGTCCCTAATAGCAGACTTTCCCATGGCAATACATCTTTTAATTTCCTGGCTACTGGGGCCAAGAGCGTTGACTATTGAGCCAAGCAAACTAAAGCTGTGAACAATCTCAATCTCTTCATCATCCATCCTGATTCTGCCAAGTGGTCCAGTGGTGAGAATCGTTGTCTTCTTGACACTGAGCCTCAATCCATATTGAGACTAACATCCATAATATTAGATGGATCTTAGCTGAAAGCAGGGAATACCGAAGAATGTATATCTGTGTTTCACTGACTATGCAAAGGCATTTGACTGTGTGGATCATAACAAACTGTGGCTGACTCTGAGAAGAATGGAAATCCCAGAACACTTGATCGTTCTAATACGAAACTTATACTTGGACCAGGAGGCAGTCATCAGAACAGAACAAGGAAACATTGCATGGTTCAAAATTGGGAAGGGCATGCACCAGGGATTTGTCCTGTCTCCATACCTTTTCAACCAGTATGCAGAACAGATTGTCCGGGAGGCTGGGCTTTATGAGGAGAAATGTGGGGTCAAGATTGGTGGAAGATCTATCAACAATCTGCATTATGCAGATGACACAACCCTGCTTGCTGAAAAGTTTCAACCTAGAGAGGCCAAAACCAGGCTGCTCCTTGGAGGCAAGGATTTTGAGGCTTCATCTGACATACTTTGGGCATGTTGCAAGGAGGGACCAGTCCTTGGAGAGGGACATCATGCTTGAAGGGATAGTATAAGAGAGGAAGACCCTAGATGAGATGGATTGATTCAGTGACTAGGGTAATGAAGGTAGGTCCATCAGAGACAATAAAGTTGACTCAGGATAGAGCAGGGTTCAGGGCTGTTGTTCATTGGGTCGCTATGAGTCACAAGCGACTCGATGACACATAACAGCAACAGCACGTAAATACATCACAATATATACAATGAAATAATTTTGTGTCAGATAAGAGTGTAAACGGTCATTACAAAGACAGAAGAGAAAGAAAAGACCAAAATGGATGTCAGAAGAAACTCTGAAGATTGCACTGGAGCATAGAGAAGCCAAAGCACAAGGAAGAATTCAAGATACTAA
>NW_006399758.1:13676502-13678125 GCF_000299155.1 Elephantulus edwardii | reverse complement strand
GGTGCAGTTGGCGCAGGATAGAGCAGGGTTTAGGGCTGTTGTGCATAGGGTCGCTATGAGTCGGAAACGACTCGACGGCACATAACAACAACAACAACAAGACCTTAATTATTCATTTTAAGGTAAAAGTGACACATCTAAAGATTCATGTTTCGGGGTAATTTTTTTTTATTTCTCTTTTCACTGTTTTAATGAAATCTTTTTTATTTTTTCTTTTTTTCCTGAAAACTGAGATAAGGTATTCATTATTAGCTTCAAAGTCACCTTTTACAGTATTGACACAAGGTCTGATATCTAATAATGGCAATAAACGATAATATTCAGTTGGGTGAGAAAGTAAGAGTGTTACCTTTAATTGAGAATTTCACACAACATCCCATTACAAATAATCAGATGATTGTTGTTGTTGTTGTTGTATACTGTCCAGATAGAACTGATTTATAGCTGACCCGACAGCAGATTTTCAGAAGCAGTAAACCCCACAGGAAGGGACTACCCATCTTTCTCCTTCAGACCAGCTGGTGGAATCAAAATGAATGCTTTCATGTTGGCAGGGCAGCCCCTTATGACCAGGCCACCAGAGCTCCTTTAGTCAAATGATTAGAACAAACTATATACGAATATAGTTTAGTCTCTCGTGAATGGTTCAATACCCAAAGCAGAATCTTGAAGTACATATCAGACATATATATCATCATGTTCAGTCATTTATTCTAGCTGTTTTATTTTGTTTACCTACCTATCGCAGTAACTGACTCAAGAAATAACTACAGGGGTAGACTGATTAAGACTATGCTCTCAAAGAATTTGTATCAAACATAATTTTGTTAGGTGTCTGTCTCATAGTGACCATAGGTACAACAAAACAAAACACTGATGAGTGCTATACCATCCTCACAATCACTGTGATGTCTGAGCCTATTGTTACAGCCACTGTGTCAAACTATGTCATTGAGGAGCTTTCTGGTTTTATATGACCAAGCTGGATACCTTTCTTCATAGGCTGGTCCCTCCTGTTGACCTGTCTAAAGGACATGAAACAAGCACTCATCAGCCCCGCTTCTAAGAAGCACTCTAGTTATTCTTCTAAGCCAGATTTGTTTATTCCTTGGGCAGTCTATGGTACATTCAATATTCTGGTCAATACTATAATTCACTTATGTGGTGTCAAATGTGTTAATTATTACTCCTGGCAGACAGTGTTTGGTGGAACTCCCCAATTAAAACAAACTTGGAAGCAGGAGTGGCATCCACCTCTGTAATAGCTTGCCTCAGGAAACCCTATGGACATGTAGAAAGGATGAAAGTCGCACAAGTGTGGAGGACTTTCGTTCACAGGGTCACTATGAGTTGCCTATGACTCAACAGCACTCAACAACAACAACTGTAATTCAATGACATCAATTCTTCTTGTCTTCCTTATTCATTGCCCAACTTTCACATGAAAATTATGCTATTGAAAATACCATGGCTTGAATCAGGTACACATTAGTCCTCAAGATGACATCTTTGCTTTATAACAATGTATCACACCACAACAAGATAAAGGTAAATAATCCAATAGAAAAATGGGCACAGGATATGAACAGGCACTTCACCAAAGACGACATTCAGATGGCTAAC
>NW_006399758.1:13668216-13675527 GCF_000299155.1 Elephantulus edwardii | reverse complement strand
CTTTTCCTTATGAATCAGGGTGAAGTCTCTCTCAGGGAGGAGTGATAGGGAATGGCAAGGGACACACTGACAAAGGAGATTCATCAGAACTAACTTTGACAAGCACTGTGGCAATAGGACAATTAAAACAGACATTCGGATGGCGGGGGAAGAAGAACAAACTGGGGAGGAGGGTAGAGAGAATGGTGCAACAATGAAGGAATTAAAACCCAAAATCCCTGTAAATGTTCATTAAAATTAATAAAATTTAATTTAAAAAAACAATGTATCAAAAGGGTAAGTAAGAGATTCACTCACTAAAGCTTTTTACTTGACAGTATGCTAGGTATCAGAGAGTTTACAATAGGCATTTTTTACTTGATCTGTGACCCCATTTTCTACTGGTACTTTAGACACTTATTAATGACATAACCCAATACATGCTGGGCTATTAATTGAAAGGTTGACTGTTCAAAGCCACCAGCTGCTCCACAAGAAAAATATTAGGCAGTGTCTTCTTGTAAAACTTTACAGTTTTGGAAACCCCATGGAGGGAAAGGCAACATGAGCTCAATTTTATTTATTTATTTTTTTTAATTTTAATTTGTACTAGTAAATGAGTAAGGAACTCTAGTGGCCTAATCCAAAGGTAGTTGCTTTCTGTTAGTTCGAATCCACCAGCGGCTTTACAGGAGAAAGATGAGCAATCTTCTCTTGGGCAATTTATAGACTTACAGCTGAGGTTCAGCTGTGATTCCATTCCAGCTGGATGACAATGAGTTTGAGTGTAATAGTACCAATCACTAAATTAATTTAATTTACTATCTCAAAACAATTTCATTGACACAATAACTGACGCAATGGGCTCCAGTGTGTCAGAGATTGTGAGGATGGCACACGATAGGACAGGGTCTAGTTCTGTTGTTCATAGGGTCACTATGAGTCGTACTCAACTCGACAGCATCTAACAACAGTTAACAACAACATGGGAATGCATACGGAGAGCTAATGGCTTAGTATTAAGGAGTTGCACTGCCATCCAAAGACATATGGTTTTGATTCACTAGCTGCTCCATGGGAGAAAGATGGACATTCTCCTCCTGTGCAATTTACAACCTCTGAAAACCTCCTAGAGGGTCAGGTATGGGTCAGTTCTGACTCAACATCACACAAAAATAACAACATATGAATGCTTTATGAAAATAAAATACGTGAAGTATAATGCCATCTCTATAGAACAGACTTACAGTTCTACTTAAAAGAGGTTCTTTTTTAAAAATTACTTCTATTTTACTATTGTGGTTGTTACATGTCGCTGAGTCACCTACAACTCATAGTGAACCCTTAAAACAATAACCCTGAGTTTTGCCTTATTCTGCGCCATCCTCATCATCTTAAATACATTTATGGCAGTCACTGTGTGAACTCATCTCATTGGAGATCTTCCTATCTTACTCTATCCTTCCACCTTTCCAAGCATGATATCTTTTTCTAAGAACTGATCTCTCCTTACATCATGTCCAAAGCTTATGAGGTGGTGTTTCACCATCCTTGCCTCAAAGTAACACTCTGGTTGCACTTTCTCCAAGACAGACCCGATTTTCTTTTGGTAGCCCATAGGATAGTCAATGCTTTTCTCCAACATCACAACTCAAAGATACTCATTCTTTTTCTACCATCCTTAGTCATTATCCAACTCTCACATGTATAGCAAGTAATTGAAAAAAAACCAGTACTTGGATCAGATACACCTTAGTTTTGCAACCAACGCAATTGTTTTTTAGTACTCTGGAGAGGTTCTTGATAGTAGATTTTCCAAATACAGCTCATCTTTTGATTTCTTGACTGCTGGTACCCAAGAGGGTAGATTGTGGATCCAAGTAAGATTAAATTGTTGAGAATATCAATCTTTTCTCCATCTATCATGATGTTGCCTAGGCCCAGTGGTGAGGATTTGTGTTTCTTTGATGTTAAGATGCAATCTATATTGAAGACTGTATAGTCTTTGATCCCCTGCAGCAAGCACGTTAAGTCTTCACCTACTAGTGAATAAAATAGAATGATGACACTGGAATTTGTTGCTCTGCCATATGTGCAGGATTTCTAATAATGTGTTAGTTTAATTTATCAATAGTAATAGATCATATCTTTTTAATCTATATGCAGAACAGATCATCCAGGAGACTGGGCTCTATGAGGAGAAATGTGGCATCAGGATTGGAGGAAGACTCATCAACAACCTGTGTTATGCAGATGACACAACCTTGATTGCTGAAACTGCGAAGGATCTGGAGTGTTTACTGAAGAAGGTCGAGAACTGCAGCCTTAAGTATGAATTGAAGCTTAACATCAAGAAAACAAAGATTCTTACCACTGGACCAATTGGCAGCATCATGGTAAATAGCAAGGAGACTGAGATTGTTAATAGCCTAAGCTTCCTTGGCTCCACAATCAGCACTCTCACTACCAGCAGTCAGGAAATAAAAAGATGAATTGCCTTGAGAAAATATGCTGTCAGGCACCTACCTCTCCAGAGTATTAAAGAGCAACGATGTCAGTCTGGTGACTAAGGTATACCTGATCTAGGCCATGGCCTTAGCAATTACTTGCTATGCATCAAAAAGCTGGACTATGACTAATGATGACAGAAGAATCGATGTCTTTGAGTTGTAGTGCTGGAGATGACTATTGAATATAACACAAACTGCTAGGAGAACAAACATGTTTGTCCTAAAGAGGGTAAAACCAGCCTGCTCCTTGGAGGCAAGGATTTTTTTTTTATATAAAATTTTTATTTTATACTGGTTTATGTACAATGTTTGTATATATTGCCTTTCACACTGGATATTTCCCATTTCATTTACCCAAACCACTTCTGGCCATCCTCACCCCTCTATTTCCATCCTCTTCTCTTGGATTATCATACATGCTTTACTAGTTATCTTTCTATTTCTACAATAATGGTCATATATATTATTTGTCCTTAAGGGACTGAGATAGTTCACTTAGCATAATGTTCTCTAGTTCTTCCTAAGTTAGATAGTGATTTTCAAAATCATTTGTTCCTGCATGCTGTGGGGTATTCCATTGTGTGAATGTACCACAATTTCTCAATCCATTTGATCGTGTCTGGACATTTAGGCTGTTTCCATGTTCTTGCTATCTTATATAACACTGCTATGAACATTGGTGTACAAATATCTATTTGTTTCTCAGTTCTAATTTTCTTGGGGTATATTCTAAGTGATGGAATAACTGGGTCACATCCACTTCCTAAATAACATGCCTCCGGAAACTCTGTGAACTTTGATAAATGTCAATAGATGTAGAGGGGATTCAGGCCTTTTGTTCATAGGGTTGCTATGAGTCATGTTCAACTCAAAGGCAATCAACAACAACAACATGATATGTTTCTGTTCATCGTTTTGAAGAAAGGCCAAACTGCCTTCCAGAATGGTTGCACCATTTTACAACTCCACCAACAGTGTACAAAATTTCTTATCTCTCCACATCCTCTCCAATATTTATTACTTGCTGTCCTGTTAAACGTTGTCACTATTACTGGGGTGAGACGGTATCTCATTGTGGTTTTGATTTGCATCTCTCTTTTTTTTTTTTCTTATTGCCAGTGATTATGAGCATTTCTGCATGTGTCTGTTGCCTGCCCAAATATCCTTGTGAAAAGTCTTTCCATGTCTTTTGCCCATTTTATAATTGTGTTATCAGTCTTTTTCTTGTGGAGGCTGTATAGGATTCTGTAAACTTCTGATATGAGACCCTTCTCTGAAATGGTATTTCCAAATTATTTTCCCCCAGTCAGTAGTAGGTTTTCTTTTCACTTTGTTGGAAAATGTTTTTGATGCACACAGGGATTTAATCTTTAAAAGCTCCTACTCATCAATTTTATCCTCTTCTGGCTGTGTATTTCTGGCTGTATTTGTCAGCCTTTTATATTATACTATGAGCTAGGCCTTCCAAGCTTGGTCCAACTTTGTCTCATGATTTTTATGGTTTGAGGCTTTAACCCGTAGGTGTCTGATCCACCTTGAGTTGATTTTTGTGTATAGTGAGAGATGTGTATCTTGGTTCAGTTTTCTGCAGGTAGCAGTTCAGTTTTGCCAGCACCATTTGCTGAAGAGGTTGTCATTTTTCCATTTGCTAGGTTTTGTTTCCTTGTTGAATATTGGTTGACCATAGAGCTCCCTTCTTATAAGAGGAAACATAGAGAGACCAGGAAATACAAAGAAGTCCACATGAAAAAGGGGACAGATTGGAGTGATGCAGGAGAGAGGAATGAAAGTGTTTCCTCCCTTGGAGCTTCCTAATGAGATGAATCTTGCTTACATCTTTATTTTAGACTCTTGTCTCCAAAATTGAGTTAATATTATTATCTCCTATTTACAACATAAATTATCATAGATATATAAGTTTACTAGTGGTCTTGGTTCACTAGAACTCAGTATTGGAAATGCTGAAAGAAAGCACTTTGACAGATTTCTTTCTTTTTTTTAATGAATTTTAATGAAAGTTTATAGAGACTTAGAGTTTCCAGTCATTCATTGTTGCACTTTTCTCACCGCCTACCCCCTCCCCCAATTCACTCTTCTTTTTGAAAAGGAAAACTCTTTCATTGTTATGCAATCCCTCCTCCCAAGTCCACTCCAATATGCAGCCTTCACTCTGAACTTCTTTAATAACAATAATACCCAATCATATATCGCTTTTAAACAGTTCTCTCCCTCATCTGTTTCAATGCAGTGTACATCATTCCTCCCCTCCTTTTCTGTCTTCCCTCAACCCCGATGTAAGTGCCATTTTACAAAAGTGGCTCTCACAGTTTAGGAGACAAGCAAGAAGGCCAGAGCCAGACTTGAGGGCCCCCAGGGGAGACTTTCTCTTCCACTGTCAGCTCTGAAGGAAGGTCCTGAGCTTTTCTGAACTTTTCTGTGACGATTATGTGGCTTTGCATTTGCCTTCCTCCTCTCAGTTTTTTTTTCTTTTACATCTCAAAAGAACTTGACTCATGCTCACTTCATCAGTACATATACTAAAATTGAAACGAAAGATTAGCATGGTCCCTCTGCAAGGATGACATGCAAATTTTCAAAGCATTTTATATTTTTGGAAACTAATTTGGTGTGCAAACTTTCATCTAAAGTACAATAAAATTTAGTCCCTCTTCCCAAAGAGGAAAGGACCAAAATACCTCCTAACACTATTCCTGGCTGATTAACATTAAGAAAGACAAATCCATTTTCAAATGGGATCATAACCCCAGGCATGTTACTGTTATGTGGCACCTAGTTTACTCATAGTACCCTTATGAAAAACATCTCTGAATCTTGCCCTGTCCTGAGCCAATTTCCCTGTCTCTCACACACCTGACCCCATTGCCATAGTCACAGTGTTAATCCGTCTCATGCAGGGTCTTCCTCTCCCTGCACTGACCTTCACCCTTCCAGGATTGATGTCCCTCTCCAAGGACTGGTCTCTCCTGAAAACATGCCCAAAGTATGTGACAGAGTTTCAAAATCCTTGCCTCCAAGGAGCAACCTGGTTTCATCCTCTCAGGACAGACCTGTTTTTTCCCTTGGCAGTCCACAGTACATTCAACACTCTTCCCCAGCACCACAACTCAAAGGCATCAATTCTTCTTTTGTCATTCGTCTTCATCGTTCAGCTCTCAGATGCACAGCAAGCAATCGAGAATATTATGGCCTGAGTGATATTATTCTCTAGACTGAAAGAGAGGTTAGGATTTGCTACACATATTTAGGGATGGTGGTTATTGTTCTTAGGTGCCATTGAGTTGAGTACAACTTGACCCTATGAACAACCAATCTGAAGAATGTCCTCTCCTGTGCCCATCCTCACAATCTCTGCCACACTCAGGCCCATTGCTGAAGTCTGCATGTCAACCCACCAGGGGAAGAAGAGACACACATCAATCCATAAACTATCCTTACTTCATTTACATATTTTGTTGTTGTTTTGTACCATCAAGTCATATCTGACTCATAATTGACCCTCTCGTGGATTTTTAGAGGCAATTAATCTCCCATGAGATTGCCCATCCTTCTTCAGTAAAGCAGTTGGTGGATTTGAACCCGTGCCTTTGGGATTGCAATGCACAAACACTAGCCCACTAGAGTTCCCTTTACATCCTTTAGTATCGTCTTAATAAAGCAAGGATAATCCTTATCTGCCTGATCACTCTAAGTTTTACAACATGTTAGCTTTGAACAAACTTACCTTTCAACAACTCGCTCACAGCCTGGAGTCAACTATTTTGTATTGCCTATGAGCTGTTGTTATTATGTTCCACTGAGTCAACTATGACTCACAGAGGGCTATGACTGAGCCTATGAACAAAAGATTGGAATCTAGCCTCAAACTACACCATAATCACGCCTCCTACATGCTCAAACCCATGTGTCAATCTATCTCCTTTCTTTCCCTAACTCTCCACCTTTCTTTGTCTAATGATTGGCACCTTCTGACACATGACCAAAATATGTGTGAGGAAGTTTCACTATCCTTGCCTCTAAGGAGCGCTCTGGTTGCACTTCCTCCAAGATGTTGTTGTTGTTGTTGTTATGGGCCGTCGAGTTGCTTGCGACTCATAGTGACCCTATGTACAACAGCCCTAAACTCTGCTCTGTGCTGTGCCAATTGCACCGCCTCTGATACAACCATTCCAATTACCCCAGTCACTGAATTAATCCATCTCATAGAGGGCCTTCCCCACCTACACTGTCCCTCCACCCTGCCAAGCATGATGTTCTTCTCCAAGGACCAGTCTCTCCTTACACCATGTCCAAAGTACATTAGACGAAGCCTCATAATCCTTGCCTCCAAGGAGCCACCTGGTTTAACCCTTTCCAGGAAGAATATGTTTGTTTTCCTAGCAGTCCATGGTACACTCAATACTCTTCTCCAGCACCACAGCTCAAAGGCACCAATTCTCCTTCTATCCTCCTTGGTCATTGTCCAACTCTCTGATGCATAACATGTGATAGCAAAGACCATGGCCTGTATCAGATGCACCTTAGTCTCCAAAGAGACACCATTGTTCTTCAGTACTTTGGAGAGGTCCCTAACAGCAGACTTTCCCATGGCAATACGTCTTTTAATTTCCTGGCTGCTGGTGCCAAGAGTGTTGGTTGTGGAGCCAAGCTAACTAAAGCTGTTAACAATCTCAATCTCTTCACCATCCATCCTTATGCTGCCAATTGTCCCAGTGGTGAGAATCTTTGTCTTCTTGACATTGAACCTCAATCCATATTGGAGGCTGCAGTCCTTGACCCTCTGCAGCAAGCGCTTCAGGTCCTC
>NW_006399758.1:13663072-13666871 GCF_000299155.1 Elephantulus edwardii | reverse complement strand
TTCATTCATTGTTGTAGATTTGTCCCCTCCCAAGGGTCCCCCCCACCAGACATTACCCTCTTGGAAAAGCAAAAGATTCTTTCATTATTTAACAAACCCTCCCCCAGGTCCACTCCACCATGTAGCCATCGCTCTAGACTCCTGGTACTAAGGGTTTTAATTGTGGATGCAAGCAAGATGAAGTTGTTGACAGTTTCTATCTTTTCTTCATCTATCACGATGCTGCCTATTGGTCCAGTGGTAGGAATCATTGTTTTCTTGACAGTGAGATGCAATCTACATTGAATGCTATATTCTTTGATTTTCTGCAACAAGTACTTTAAGTCCTCCTTACTTTCAGCACAAGATGTGTCAGCTGCATAATGCACATTATTGTTTTGTCAGTTTCCGTCTGATCTTGATGCCACATCCCTCTTAATAGAGTCTGGCTTCTCAAATAATTTTCTCAGCATACAGATTGAATAGGTATGAATAGAAAATACAACCCTGATGAAATCCCTTCTTAATTTTAAACCATGCAGTGTTTCTTTGCTCTGTTCACATAACAGCCTCTTGATCTAGGTAGAGATTTTTCATGAGCACAATTAAGTGCTCTGGGATTCCCATCCTTCTCAATGTTAGTCATAACTTGTTATGATCCACACAGTAGATAAAGTCTTTGCACAGTCAATAAAGCATAAATAGACATTCTTCGGGAATTCTTTACTTTAAGCCAGGATCCATTTGACATCAGCAATGATATCCCTGGTACCTCAGAGTCTTCTAAACCCTGCTTATATTTCTGACAGTTCTTTATCTATGTACTGTTTTAGCCATTTTTTAATGATCTTCATTAGTATTTTGCTTGCATGTGATATTAGTGATAGTGTTTGATAGTTTCCACATTCTGTTCGATCACCTTTCTTGGGAATGGGAACAAATGTGCACCTCTACCAATCCATTGACCAGACAGTGCTCCTCTAAATTTCCTGGCATAACTGGTGAGCGCATTCCTGGATGAACCCACCAGCTGCTCCACTGGGGAAAGATAAGTAATGTCCTCCAGTGTGATTACTGCCTCTGCATACCTGCTGGAGGGTCAGCTCTGACTGGACAGCACACAACCACAACATGGAAAGTACATGTTAGTGAAGTGAAGGCTTGCAAATTGCTTCATTGATCGAAAATGTTTCAGCAGAGCTTCCAGACTGAAACAAACTAGGAAGGACTAGAAATCTACTTCCAAGTCAGCCAGTTGAAGACCCTGTAGATGCCAATGGGAACCCTAGCAGTGAGTGATTTTGTTGTGCATGGAGCACACAAGGAGACTGAACTTCAGCTGGCAACAGCACCACTACCACACATCTACCGTGCAACCAGTTACTTGATTTCTTTGTGATTCAACTCACTTGGACATAAACTCAAAAACACTCAAATTTAGTAACAGTCAGAACTGGCTCATTGCTTATCCCACGGCAGGTTTTCTAAGGCTGTAAATCACATGAGAGATTACGTATCTTTCTCCTGCAGAGCTGGTAGCATGTTCCAACCACCAGGGAGGCCCTGTGGTTGGGTCAGAAGTACAACTTTCAGACTCCCCGATGGCCTCAGCAGCAGGAGGTAATACCTAATGGGGTGGATAAAGTGGGACCTTTCAGCAAATGTTAGGGAGTTTGCCTCCATTTCAGCAGTAGTGTCCCAACATAGAAAGAATTATATCACTAAGGCACCATCTAGAGAGCTCCGGTGGCTTACCTGGGAGAGAACTGTGCTGCTAACACAAAATGTTGTGCTCTTCTGGCAGTTCAAATCCAGAGAGGGGTAGTCTTCCTGTGTGATATACAGCCTTGGAAACTTGATGAGGGTCAGCTACAAGTTGGAATTGACACAAGGCAATAAGAAAGAGCGGAACGGAGGGGGAGAGGGAGGGAGGGAGGGAAAGAGAAGCGATCATTGAAAACACTGGAGTAATAAAAGAAAATTATTTTTCCTTTCAGTACAGTCTTTCATTACTTCAGAGGATTCAGTCAGAAACTATAAAGATGTCTTAGCCTTTTCCTAGGCCCAGGAAGAAGGCTGGATAGTCAAGACAGAGTGAAATGCCAGGTGTTGATGAAGAACACTGAAGATACTCTGCATTGTCAGAATAAGTTTGTCTTGAAGGAAGTACAACAGAATGCCCCTTAGAAATGAGGATGGCAAGGCCGCATCTCAAATACTTTGGATATTTTATCAGAAGTGACCTGGAGAAGGACATCATGCTCGATGAAATAGTTGTGTTGTTGGTACGTGTCTTCAAGTCAGAATCGGCTCACTGCTGACCCTCCAGCACATTTTCAGAGGTTATCAACTACGTGGAAGGAAACTTCTCAGCTTTTTTTTTTATAATTTTTTTTTTACAGAGGTTTTGGATTTCCATTCATTCATTGCCGCAATTTTCTCCCTTCCCACCCCTCCCCACCAGCTCGCTTCCCCCTCCGAAGGGAGGAAAAAAAAAAAAATTCCTTCATTAATATACAATTCCCACGTCCCTTCCCCCCCCCCCCCCACCCCGAGTACACTTCTCTATGCAACCTTAATTCTGGATTTCTGTGCTAACCATAATACTCAATCATATATCACTTCTAATCTGTTCTTTTCCTCATCTGTTTCAATACAATATACATAATTTATCCAGTTTTTTCTGTCATACCCCCACCCTGATGTCAGACCCATTCTACAACAGTGGCACCAGGCAGTATTTGTTCCTTTGTGACTGAGATATTTCACTCAGCATAATGTCTTCCAGAGTCACCCACTTTGAATAATATTGCATGAGTTCCTTGTTTTTCAATGCTGCATAGCATTTCATTGTGTGGATATACCAAAGCTTCTCTATCCATTCGTTTGTTGATGGGCCCCTAGGCTGCTTCCAACTCTTTGCTATTGTAAACAAGGCTGCAATAAACATGGGTGATGGATTCAAACCTCCTGGTTCTGGCAGCACAGCTCCTTACCTGCTCAGCTACCAGAGCTTGAAGTTCAACAGGAAAAAGGCGACCTCAGCAAGATGGATTGGCATGGGTTGCAAAAGTGGCCTCAAGCACAGTAAGGGTTGTAAGGACGGCACAGCTCTGGGCACTGTTTAATTCTGTTGTATTTGTGCGGCTGTTGGAATTGCAACTGAATGGCGAACACCTAACAAAAACAAAGCTTAAAGAGGGTAAGGTTACCATTCTCTCCTTTCAGAAGACTTGGGTTCAATTCTCAGCCTATGCTTTTCCTACATAGACAGTACTTGGCTTTCACTGGAGGTTCTTTCTGTTGCAAGATGATGAACTGGTTACTGTATAGTTTCAAGACTGAGAAAGACTAGAAGAAAAGCCTAATAATCTGCCAAGGAAAACCGCATGATTACAGTGGTTTAAAAAGCCACTCTCATTTGAATAACACCTTTGACAGAATTAAGTGGTGGCCATTCAGAAAGACCAAGGAAAGGCAGGAGAGTGAAACTTCTAGATCTGTAGCCAAGAAGTTCTTAGTTGGCACAGAGGGTAGATGAAAGACAACGTACTTTTTAAAAGTATTGTCTTGAAAAATGAATGTTGTTGTTTGTTGTTATGTGCCATCAAGTCGTTTTCGACTCATAGCGACCCTATGCACAACAGCCCTAAACCCTGCTCTATCCTCTGACACACCCATCCTGATTACCCCAGTCATCGAATCAATCCATCTTATAGAGCGTCTTCCCCTCCTGCGCCGTCCCTCCACCCTCCCAAGCATGATGTTCCTCTCCAAGGACCCATCCCTCCTGGCAACATGTCCAAAGTATGTCAGACGA
>NW_006399758.1:13657617-13660367 GCF_000299155.1 Elephantulus edwardii | reverse complement strand
TGTCCAACCCATGATCTGACAGCTTGTATCTTAAGCTTTCTTGGCTTCTGTGATTCCAAACACGTCAACTGCTGACATTTTTTGTCTTTTGACCAGTGTCTCTTAAGTTTAGTTGTACTGTCTCCAAGGGAAGGTGACGTGTCCTGTAGAACTCCTGTGTAGATTATGTTTTCCTTTCTGCCCGCCGGTTTTTCTGTGTACCTGAAAGATGCCTTTTTGCTGTTATCCGAGGTGACCTTGCCCGGTGCCCAGCTTCCCAGCTTCCCTTCCGCCCAGGAGCACGTTCTCCCGCCGGTTGGACAAAAAAAAGTTAAGCAAAACCCACATCTCACACCACACACAAAAACCACTCAAGGTGGATTAGTTACTTAGACGTAAAACTAAAGACTATAAAATACATCCGAGAAAAGCTAGGAACAATTCTAGAAGTCCTAATCCATGGCATGAACAGACTTCCCAACATAATGAAAAATCTACTGGGTACCAGGAGGGAATAAACAGGTGAATGAGACCTTCTAAGGATCAAATACCTATGCACATAAAAAACCTCCTTTTACAGGCTAATAAGGAAAACCAAAGACTGGGAGAGAAAATATTTAGCAATCACTTATTTAATAAGGGACTTACATTTAAAATGTATAGAATACTCTAACACCTCAACAAGATAAAGGTAAACAATTCCATCACAAAATGCGCACAGGATATGATCAGACACTTCAACAAAGAAGACATTCAAATGGCAAACAAACAGATGAAGAAATGTTCAAAATGTCAAAATGCAACTCAAAACAATTATAAAATATCATCTCACCTCAGCAACAATAGCAAAGTTCAACAAGGATGTAACAAATAAACAAATACTAACTAGATTGTGGAGATATTGGATGCTGGTGCGAGTGTAAAATGCTGCAACTACTATGAAGGGCGGTCTGGCACTTTCTCAAAAAGTTTGGACTAGAAACACCATTTGACCCAGGAATTCTGCTACTGAGAATATATCCTAAAGAAACCAGAGTCACTATTCAAACAGATGTATGCACACCCATGTGTTTCCGCATTATTCACAACAGCAAAGAGATGGAAGCAATCCAACTGACCATCAACAAATGAATGGATAGAAAAACTATGGAACATTCACAGAGTGGAATATTATGCAGCATTGAAAAACAACTACACAGCCTGGGGGATCCTGGAAGACATTATGCTGAGTGAAATATCTCAGTCAAAAAGACAAATATTTCACAATTCTGCTGTTATAAAATAGGACAGAGATGGAGAGTTAGGGGAGAATAGGAAAAAAGTGAATAGGCAATGAACACTGTATTAGAACAGAAAAGGAGGGAAGTCTGGTGGCCTAGTGGCAAGAGGCTGTGTTGCAATCTTGAAGGCATGCAGTTCAAATACACCAGATGCTCTGTTGGAAAAGGAAGGACAATCTTCTCCTGTATCAGTCTGGCCCGATTCAATGGTACACAACAAGAAGGGGGAAAAAAAGGTAAAATAGATGAGGAGAAGAATGCTCTGAAAGGAATATATGATTAAGTATTATACATATGACAACAATCAGCAATAAGAGGTGCATTGCAAAGTGGACCAGGGGTGGGGGAAGAGAAGGAGAGGGAAGAAAATATGCAACAGTGAATGAAGAAATACTATGGAGACTGACTATAAGTACTTTCTAAAGAGGCAAAGTTTAAAGAAAATAATTTCAATTTAAAAATAAGGTGAGATATTCCAACAAATGCTCATAAAAGAGTTCTGAGTTTCTGGAACTTTTTATAAAAATATGCCACAAGAAGGCAAATACAGCAAGTGTATTACGTATACAAACTAAGAGGGAAGTATAATTAAGAATGCGAGTTGACATAACAAAACTAGAGAGAAAGAAAACCTTCAAATAATTACTGTCTTCACTTTTGTGTATATAGCTATGATTACAGTAACAAAAATTATATGTGAATATGAATGAAGTCTGAAAAAGAAGAGATACAATTATAAACAATTGGCATTTTCAAATGTGTTAAATTTGAAGCTGAAACTCTAGCTCCTATTTTGCTTCTAATACACTACATGGCCTCAGATGGGTATTTTCATGTCTCTGGGGCTTAATTTCCTTTTTTGCAGAATAAAAGTGCTGAAAGCTTCTCCCAGGCTTCCACTAAAGGTAAATATGTGTATCTCCAGGCTCCAAGTCAGGTTACCCTGAAATATGCTCCCGCAAGGCCAAATCTTTTTTGAAGACTTCTATTTATTTTCCCCCCTGTAAGCAAACCAAAGATTAATTCATTTAAATTGTTAAGGTTCTACTCTTTGAGGAACAGTGTACAATTCTATTTTTTTACAGACACCATTACAAGATATATTTTACTAAACAATGTATGCAGTCTTACATGGAAACAATGGTGTTGAAGACCAACTTTATTTGACAGTATACTCTTATTTCAGCAGCACTTTGACAATGAGTGAAATTTCCCATTGTATTCTATGAAGGACAAAGAGTAGAACGTTTCTACATTCAAAATTTTGATTTCAAAGTTCTCATGCTGTGGTTGTACAACATGATGAATATTACTGAAGCTGTAGATGTAAAACATTTGTTCAGTTGGCAAATATTTTGTTAGAAGAATATTTTATTATAATTTTTAAAAAAAATTTGAGAACTAATCTATCAATTATATCTCAAGAAAGACGTTTTAAGAAAACTCATGGGTTTTTGCCTTTGAGCTGTGGTGCTGGAGAAGAGTATTGAG
>NW_006399758.1:13625721-13657157 GCF_000299155.1 Elephantulus edwardii | reverse complement strand
TATTTTTCACATTTTATATCTGTCATTGTTATGGTCTGAATTGTGTTCTTCTGAAAAGATGCATTGGTAACCCTTGTGAATGTAAACTCATTATAACTAACTAATTCATTGCCATGCAGTCAGAACTGACCCTCCAGCAGGTTTTCTGAGGTTATAAATTGGACAAGGGATTGTCCATATTGCTCCTTGTAGGGAAGTTGGTGGGTTTGAACTATTCGCCATTGGATTGGCAGCGAAACTTCTTATTAATCTGGGCCAACCAGAGCTCCCTAAACTCATTACATGTGAGAAGAAGGCTGAACAAGAAGAAAAGACCAAGATGGATGTCACATGAGACTCTGAGTATTGCATTAGAGCACCGAGAAGCCAAAGTTAAAGGAAGAAACCAAGAGATCAAAGAGCTGAACAGAACATTTTAAAAGGCAGGTCGAGACAACAAAGCAAGATACTATAATGAAATGTGCAGAGAGCTGGAGTCAGAAAATCAAAAGGGCTGAACTCACTCAGTGTTTCTGAAGCTGAAGGAGTTGAAAAACAAATTCAAGCCACGGAGTGGCAATACTTAAGAATACTTTGGGTAGAATGTTAAATGATCCAGGAGGTATCAAAAGAAGATGGAAGCAGTACAGAGGGTACGTGTATTAGAAGGAATTGACTGACACAGAAGAATCTCATGAAATAACATATGAGCAAGAGCCTATGGTGATGAAGAAGGAAGTTCAAGTTGCTCTGAAGGAATTGGCAAAAAACAAGGCTCCAGGAGATGAACATACCAATTGATTTATTTCAACAAACAGATGCTGCTCACTAAGTTGTGCCAAGAAATCTGGAGGACAGCCCGCTGGCCAACTGACTGGAAAAGATCAATATTTGTTCCCATTCCAAAGAAAGGTGATCCAACAGAGTGGAGAAATTATTGAACAGTATCATTAATATCACACACAAGCAAGATTCTGCTGAAAATTATCCAAAAATGTTTGGAACAATATGGCAACAGAGAACTGTCAGATGTGCAGGCTGGATGTAGAAGAGGTCAAGGTACTAGGGTATTATAGCTGTTAGATGGATCTTGACAGAAAGCAAAGAATACCAGAACAATGTCTATCTGTGCTTCATTGACTATGCAAAGGCTTTTGACTGTGTGAATCACAACAATCTATGGCTGACTCTGAGAAGAATGGGAATCCCATTTTTTTGTGTTTTTTTGGTTTTTTTGTTTGTTTGTTTTTTTTTTTTGCTAATGCAAAACCTATACTTGGACCAAGAAGCAGTCATCAGAACAGAACAAGGAGACACTACATGGTTCAAAATCAAGAAGGGGGTCCGTCAGGGATTTATTTTATCTCCATATTTTTTCAATCAGTATGTAGAACAGATCATCTGAGACACTGGACTCTACGAGGAGGAATGTGGTATCAGGATTGATGGAAGAGCCATCAACAACCTGCGTTATGCGGATGACACAAACCTGCTTGCTGAAACTGAGGAGGACCTGAAGCACTTGCTGCAGAAGGTCAAGGACTGCAGTCTTCAATATGGATTGAAGCTCAACATCAAAAAAACAAAGATTCTCACCACTGGGCCAGTTGTCAGTATCAGTTTGGATGGTGAAGAGATTGAGATAGTTAACAGTTTTAGTTTACTTGGTTCCACAGTCAACACTCTTGGTACCAGCAACCAGGAAATCAAGAGATGAATTGCATTGGGAAAGTCAGCTGTGAGGGACCTCTCAAGAGTACTGAAGAGCAACAACGTCAGGCTGGAGACTAAGGTGTGTCTGATCCAGGCTATAGTCTTTACAATTACGTGCTATGCATCAGAGAGTTGGACAGTGAATAGGGATGACAGAAAGATAATTGATGCCTTTGAGCTGTGGTGCTGGAGAAGAGTGTTGAATGACAACATCATGGACTGCTAGGTGAGCAAACAGGTTTGTCCTGGAGAGAGTGAAGCCGGAAGGCTCCTTGGAGGCAAGGATTCTGAAGCTTCATCTGACATAATTTGGGCATGATGCAAGGAGGGACTGGTCCTTGGAGAAGGACATCATGTTTGGGAGAGGGGAGGGACAGTGCAGTAGAACAAGACCCTCGATGAGATGGAGCTATTCTGTGATTAGAGTGATGGGAATGAGTGTGTTTGAGATGGTGAGGTTGGCACAGGATAGAATGGCATTTAGGGCTCTTGTACACAGGGTCGCTATGAGTCGCAAGCAACTCCATGGCACATACCAACAAACAGCAATGAATCTCTAACAGTTTAGGGTATACCCTACTCACTTTTACTCTTGAGCTGTAAAAAGAACAACTGAGGCACAGAAAGAAGTGCTTGCTTAAGAGAGAAGACAGATAGTAACTGTTAACTAAGGAGAGATTTGACTCTACAAAGACAGGAACCCCAAGAATTGCAGGTTATTAGAAGCTGAAAAGAAGTCCCTGAGTGGCAGAAATAAAGTGATAAAGGTTCTAACCCCTCCAGAAGCACCTCTGAAGACAATTCAAGTGATTAAACAAAGGTGAGGTTTTAATGGCCCATCAAGGGGATTAGCTAGCTTGGTAACAATGCAAATAAGGTAACTAGCAGATTTTGGGTGGAAATATGCAAGTCGTGCAGACCCCTAGCAAAAGACTGGGTCACTTTTGCCAACCTGCAGGTTTAAATTAAGCAGGTTCAGAAGTAAAAAAAAAAAAAAAAAAGAAAGAAATCTCACTGCTGTCAAGAAAGAAGACAGAGGATGCAGTATGTCCTTTGGATCTGAGGTTCTTATATGAATGAAGTAAGATCAAGACTAACAACAACAACACTAGTAGAAGAGACAGGGGACCAGAGACCAGTGGAAGACCAAACGGAACTAAAACTGCTGCTTCACAGAGTCAGAGGCCAGCACTATAGTCTGAATTTACTGACAGAACATGGGGGAGAAAGTACAAGGAGGATGGAGTCGGGCACACATAATTGGTAGAATTGAAAAGCTTTATGACATTGAGTTGGAGCTGTGAGGCAGGATCCAGAGTCTCAAAGCTGATGGTCATAGGAAGTCTGCAAGCAGGCCTGTGAAGCTATCCTCACTGACGAATTGTATCCTAAGTGTTTCTGACCTGAACTGTAACCTGCTACTTTCCTAATGCAAGCTCTAAAGACTTAGTGAAAAGGAGTTGCATTACCAACCCAAAGGCAAGTGGTTCAAATCCACCAGCTGTGTGAGGGAGAAAGCTGGGCAATTGCCTCTGAAAATCCACTAGAGGGTCAGCTGTGAGTCTGTATCAACTCAAAGGTACACAACAAGCCTTCCCTGATAAGCCCATAACTGGCTTAGGAGGGAAAGGTAACAGCCTCAAAAACTCTAGGAAGCACATTTACACACTGATACACACGGGCTCACCAAGCGTCAGAATCAACAACTACCACCACCAATAACAGAAGCTGAAACAGACAACAAAGATCTCTTCCTAGAATCATACCCTGAATTTAGACTTCTAGTCTTTTAAATTGGGAGAAAATGTTTTGTTTTTTAAAGACAATCCACTTGTGGTGTTTGTCTTACAGCAGCACTTGGTAACTAAAACAATTATGTAAAGCTCTGTCATATTGGTTCCAATTCACAGCAAGGATGGGAGAAGACAGCAAACACTGCTCAGCCTTCTGTCATCCTCACAATCATTGCTAGGCCTGACCTCATCCTTGTAGTCACTGTCTCAATCCATCACATCAAGGGACTTCTTTTTTATCAAGTACAATGTCCTTCCCCAAGAACTGGTCCCTCTCATAACATGCACATGAGATGAAGTTTTGTCATCCTCACGTCTAAGGAGATTTTTGGTTGCATCTTTCAAGATAGATTTGTATGTTCTTCTGGGGGGGTCTATGCTGTATCTCCTCTTCTTCACCAACATCATAATTCAAAAGTATCAATTCTTCTTTGGTCTCCCTGATTCACTGCTAAATTTTCACATGCATATGAAGCAACTGAATACATAAAGGCTTGAGTCAGGTGCACCTTAGTCCTCAAAGTGATACTTTTGTTTTTTTAATAATTTAAAGAGTTCTTTTACAACAGACTCACATAATGTACTATGTCCTTTGATTTCTTGACTTCTTCTTTCATGGGTATTGTTTCTAGATCCAAGGAAAATGAAATCCTTTTCTCCACTTCTTATAATGTAATTTATTGGTCTAATTGTGAAGAATTTTATTTTCTTTATGTTGAGGTGTAATGTGTACTAAAGATTATATAGCCTTTGAGCTTAAACAATAAGCATTTCAGGTGCTTACTTTCAGCAGACAAGATTGTGCCATCTGCATAATACAGGTTGTTAATGAGTCTTCCTACAAACCTGATGATGAGCATGACTTTTTCTTTATATTGTCCAGTTTCTCAGATTATTTGCTCAGCATGCAGATTAACTAAGTGAAAGGATACAACCCTGACACATGCCTTTCCTGATCTTAAACCATGCAATAATCCCTTACTTTGTCTAAGCACAGTGCCAATGCCTGACTTCACTGAGTGTATGGGCAGAATATGTAAATAGGGCTTGTTAGCCTATCCACAAGGGGATTGGCTAGTTTCACCCATCCACAAGGGGATTGGCTAGTTTCACCATTAAATTGAGCATATCCAGCAACAGAAAAGCATCTTCATCACGGTGGGGGGAGAGCAAGCAAGAGGGCTCACAGCACAGTAGTCATAGCAACCACAGTGGAACCAGAGACCTGACATGAGATGAGACCTTGGGTCTGTTATATCATTGCATAGAGATCAGAGCCTTTGCTCAAGTTTGTTGGACCACTGGGGATGGGGATGGGGAAGTGGCCATAATTTGCAGGACTAGGAACTCTGTATGTCTTGGGAGACTTAGTGCCAACTACACGTGGCCTCTGGCTTCTTGAGGAGAGTTAGGTATGAAAGGCTCTCAGCGCTTATAGCTGTCTTTTTGGCCCAAGTGGGGGTCGGCAGAGTGGACTTGCCAGATGAACTGGGGATCTCTGGCCCAGAGTTTGCCAGCATTTGGGCGTGCCAGAATGGTAAAATATTGAAGGGCCCTCACGCTTGTCTTTCATTGTGTTTGTTCAAAGATCTAGGTTGCATAGCTCTGGTGTATCCACTTGCTGTACAGAGGTAACTTGTTGTGAAGCTGAACATTGTGACACTGATGTGTCAGATGCATTAATGGTTACTCATGGTGGACAGTGTTTGGTGGAACTCCCCAATTAAAACAAGCTTGGAAGCAGGAGTGGCATCCGCTTCCTTAATAGCTTGCCTCCGGAAACCCTATGAACCTGGAGAGAGGATGAAAGTCACACAAGTGTTGAGGACTTTGTTTATAGGGTCACTATGAGTTGCCTATGATGGCACTTAACAACAGCAAGAAGAAGAACTTTGTAACACTGAACTAAACATGGGAAGCTCAAGGCTGAGATGCCTGGAGGCACATTTTATTCTTCTATTAACCTGGATTATAACCTTTTGACTTCCCCAATGTGATTCAAGTGGTCTATGCGCTATCACATCAGATTTTGGACCTAGTAAAACAGTAAGACTGTCGTTAAGATGAGTAGAAAGAAATATGGGAGTGTGCGGGACATATCTGACCTCATGGGAATTGGTTTTGTGTTATTCATGCTGTTGACAGGGACAGTTACCCTTTGTGAAGTTGAGAATGGTCAGATATGTCCATCTCCATGCAGACTTTGCTTTTTTTTCCATTCTACTATTCTGTTTTCAGCCAACACTCATCTGACATAAGCTAATGTAGGTAAGATATCAATCTTATACTAGAATCATGGGGGAGCTCATAATTTATTTTTACTTGGATAGGCACATGACTCCCATTTGATAGAAAACAGTGACTTTGAGTGGATAGGTGAAAACAAATGTGTTTCCTCAAGAATAATCTTGTTTCCATATAAGTCCAAATGGGAAATTAAATTTTTTTACTTTTGAAAAAGAATGTTAGTTATCATTTAGAATTGATACAGGAGGTACTTTTTTTGACAAGACCATGGAAATTTTACAACATTGTTTTTCATTTCTTCATTTATTATCCATTCATTCCAAATTTTGATCTACCAAACACTAGAGATTTAAATATTATCTCTGCTTCCAAGGGGTTTAAAGTTACTAGTAGGAGGAAAAGTACTGCAATAAATACATTAAGTAACATACACAATATAAGAGCGGAATTTTCATGCTTCTCACTATAGTGATACAGCACATAGTAATAAGCTTTATCTGAACCAATTTTTAAAAATACAATAATCCTATTTAAATGAAAATCATGAAAAAGTTAGATATTTATATACATACCACAGGGTTTTTCTGTATCATTAACAAATGGGAAGATATTTTAAACTGAGATCCAATTTGAGTGTGACTTCATAATGATAGCTAGCAATTGGTTAACATCTGGTACAAATGATAGTAAAAACTACAGAGTTAGACTAAAAGTAAATAAGAAGTAATAAGACAGACCAAGAATAATATAGAAATAAAAAGGTTAAATTGTATCCACAGGATTCAGAATTTCATATTGAGTCTATCCCTCCCCCCAAATTTAAAAACCAACTCAGGAACAGGTCTGAGGCCTTGATCACGAATGAACAAAGACCAGATGAGCTGTGGGAAGATACTAAGAATATTATCCATGAAGAATGCAAAAGGTTATTACAAAGACTGAGGAAGAAGACCAAAATGGATGTCAGAAGAAACTCTAAATATTGTACTAGGGTGCCAAGAAGTCAAAGCAAAGAAAGGAAATCAAGAAGTGAAGGATCTGAATAAAAGATTTCAAAGGGCAGCTTGGGAAGACAAAGCACAGTATTATAATGAAATGTGCAAGGAGCTGGAGTCAGAAAATCATAAGGGCCAGACTTGCTCAACATTTCTTAAGCTGAAGGCATGACAGAACAAAATCAAGCCTTGAGTTGCAATACTTAAGGATGCTTTGGACAGAGCATTGAATGATCCAGGAAGTAGTAAAAGAAGATGGAAGGCGCATACAGAGTCATTGTACCAAAAAAAATTGGCTGACACAGAGGAATTTCAAGAAACATCACAAGATCAAGAGGCAATGGTAATGAAGGAGAAAGTACAGGACTGGGCAAAAAATAAAGCCCTAGGAATTGATGGAATATCAATTAATAGATTTCAACAAACAGATGCTTCACTGGGTATGCTCACCAGGTTGTGTCAAGAAATTTTGAGGACAATTACCTGGCCAACTGACTGGAAGAGATCTATATTTATTCCCATTCCAGGAAAAGGTGACAAGACAGAGTATGGAAATTATCGTACAATATCATTATTATCACACTTAATAAAAAACCTGATTATCCAGAAACGACTGGAACAGTACATTGACAGAGAACCACCAGAAATACAAGATGAGTTTAGAAGAAGTCGTGGCACTAGAAACATTTATCGCCAAGGTCAGATCTTGGCCAAAAGCAAAGAGTACCAGAAAAATATCTATTTGTGTTTCATTGACTAGGCAAAGGCATTTGACTGTGTGGATCACAAAAAATTGTGGCTAACATTGAAGAGAATGGGAATCTCAACACTCTTGACTGTGCTCATGGGAAACATACTTGGACCAGGAGGCAGCTGTCAGTACGGAGCAAGGAAACACTGCAATGGTTCAAAATCAGGAAAGGAATGTATCAGGAATGCATCCTGTCTCCATATCTTTTCAATCTGTATGCAGAACAGATCATTCGGGAGGTTGGGCTTTATAAGGAAGAAAGTGGCATCAGGATTGGAGGAAGATTCATCAACAACCTACGTTAAGCAGATGACACAACCTTGCTTGCTGAAACTGAGGAGGACCTGAAGCACCTGCTGCTGAAGGTTAAGGACTGTTGTCTTCAATATGGATTGAAGCTCAACATCAGGAAGACAATGATTCTCACCACTGGGCCAATTGGCAGCACCATGATAGATGGAGAAGAGATTGAGATTGTTAATAATTTTAGCTTGCCAGCTCTATAATCAACAAATCTTGACAAGCTCTACTTGTCATCAGTAGTCAGAAGACCAAAAGATTAATTGCACTGGGAAAATCTGTTGTCAGTGACCTCTCCAGAAGACTGAGAAGCAATGATGTCAGTGTCGAGACTAAGGCACAGCTGGTCCAGGCCATGGTCTTTGCAATTACTTGCTATGCACTGAAGAGCTGAACAATTAAGGATGACAGAAGAGTCAATTCTTTTGAGTTGTGGTGCTGGAGAGGAGTCTTGAACAAACCTGGATTGCCAAGAAAACAAATAGGTCTGTCTTGGAGAGGGTAAAACTAAGATTCTTCTTGGAGGTAAGGATTTTGAAGCTCTGTCTCATACACTTTGGGCATGTAAGGAGGGAGCAATCCTATGAGAAGAACATGCTTGTGAGGGTGGAGGGACGGCCCAGGAGAGGAAGACCTCGGAGAGATGGATTGACATAGTAACTAGGATAATGAGGGTAGTACGTGTGTCAGAGTCAGTGAGACTGGCTCTGGATGGGGGGGCTTCAGAGTTGTTGTACATAGCATTGCTATGACTTGCAGGCAACTTGACGGCACATAACAAAAGCAACAATTTGTAGGAGAGGAAAAAATCAGTGAGAAAACAAAGTAAAAGAATGAAAAAAGTATAATCATTCCAAAATAAAATGAAGCTAAGAATATCACAACTTAATGAAATATTTAAAGGAAAGGAAAAAGATTACAGAGTTTAAAGATAACATTAGATACATAGGGTAGTACATACAATTTTATTCCACTACATAAATTTTCATTTACTACTAAGTTAAAATATGCTATATAAAAGCTCTGATTTGAACCCATTCAAAAGCATTATTTTAAGAGTGAGTACACCAAAAATAAAAACTTGCTAAAGAAATAAAAAAAGTTCCTACTTAAAATTTAACATATGAAAAACCTAGTAAAAAAATCAAGAAAGAGTCAACACTGAAAGCAAGCCAAATGTACTGACAGAATTTGCTCTGGAAAGAAACTCAGTATTTAGTCCTTTATAAAATCCCACAGTGATTAAAAAAAAACAAAAACAAACCTTGAAATAATGCTTGTGAGGATTCAAACATTCTTATCTTGGTTCTGATAATCATTATGTGCAATGATGGGAAATATATTAAATACAGCATTTACTTTTTTAGTACATTATTGCTGTTAGAAGCCATCAAGTTAAATCCAACTCATAGGAACAAGACGCACAACAACTTGCCCCACCATGCGCCATCCTCACAGTTTCTGCTGTGCTTATTAATCCTGCTGTTACAGTCAAGGTATCAATCCACCTCATTGAGGATCTTCCTCTCACTCACTGATCCTTTACTTTTCCAAGCATGTTGTCTTTTGCCAAGGACCATCTCCTAATGATAACATGCCCAAAGTATGTGAGAATTCTCACCATCTTTGCCTCTAAGGAGCGCTCTGACTGTACTTCTGTAAGACAGATTGTTCTTCTGGAAGCCCATCAATACTCTTCATGAACATCACAATTCAAAGGGATACATTTTCCTTTGTTCTTACTTATTCATTGTCTAACTTTTTTGTACATATGTTGTTGTTGGGTTAAGTATGACCCATAGTGACTGATAGATAACAGATCTGAACTCTCTCTTATCCTGTGCCATCTTCACACTTCATACTGGAGTCCATTACAGCAGTCACTGTGTCAATCCACCTGGTTGACAGTCTTTCTCTTTTTCACCGACTCTCTACCCTTCTAAGTATCATGTCCCTTTCCAAGGAATAGCCCCCTCCTAGCATGCCTGAAGTATGTATGTGAGGTGAAACCTCATCATCTTTGCCTCCAAAGAGTACCTTTTCAGACTGTATCCAGGAGTATTCCTTTCTTCTGTCAGACAGCTACTTCTTGGTCTACGTATAGATTTTGTATGAGCATGATTATGTGTTCTGGGATTTCCATTCTTCTCAATATTATCCATAATGTATTATGGTCCACATAGTCAAATGTCTTTACACAGTCAATGAAACAGAAGTAAACATTTTTCTGGTATTCTCTGCTTTCAGCCAAGATCCATCTGACATCACCAATGATATTGTTTTATAAGTTCTTCTAAATCCAGCTTGAATTTCTGGAAGTTCCTTGACAATGTACTGTTACAGTCATTATAAATAACATTATGTGGTGGATATTATGTTTTAGACAAAAGCAACTGGAATAGTATATCAGCAGAGAACTACCAGAAATACAAGCTGGATTTAGGAGAGGCCATGGCACTAGAGACATCACTGCCAATGTCAGATGGATCTTGGCTGAAAGCAGAGAGTACTGAGGAATGCCTATTTGTGTTCCATTGACTATGCAAAGGCATTTGACTATGTGGATCAAGATAAATTATGGCTAACCTTGAGAAAAATGGTAATTCCAGAATACTTTATTGTGCTTATGTGAAACCTATACTTGGACCAGGAGGCAGTCATCAGAACAGAGCAAGGAACTACTTTTGAACTGCATGGCTTGAAACTAGAAAAATGAGTGCAGCTGGGATGTGTCCTGTCTCCATACGTTTTCCACTTGAGAGGCTGGACTTTATGTGGAGAAACGTGGCATCAGGATTGGAGGAAAACTCATCAACAACCTGTCATGCAGATGACACACCTTACTTGCTGAAACTGAGAAGGACATGAGGCATTTGGTGCAAAAGGTCAATGGCCGTAGTTTGCAATATAGATTGAAGCTCAACATCAAGAATACAAAGACTTTCAATTGAACTGGCCAATTGAAAACAACATGATAGGTGGAGAAGAAATTGAGATTGTTAACAGTTTCAGCTAACTTGGTTCCACAATCAACATTCTTGGCACCAGTAGTCAGGAAATCAAAAGAAAAATTGTATTAGGAAAATCTGCTGTCAGGAACCTCACCAGAGTGCTGAAGAGTAAGTCTAGAGACTAAGGTATGCCTGATCCAGTCCATAGTCTTCACAATTACTTGCTATGCATTAGAGAGCTGGACAATGACCAAGGATGATGGAAGAAGAATTGATGCCTTTGAGTTGTGGTTCTGGAGAAGAGTATTGAACATACCATTGACTGCCAAGAGAATTAACAGGTCTGTCCTGGAGAGGATGAAAACAAGCTGCTCCTTGGAGCAAGGATTTTGACACTCCACTTCACATACTTTGGGCATGTACCAGAGGGACCAATTTTTGTAGAAGGGTATCATGCTTGGAAGTGCAGAGGGACAGCACAAGAGAGGAAGACCCTAGATGAGATGGATTGGCATAGTAACAGGAGTAATGAGAGTAGATATATCAGAGACAATGAGATTAGTTCTGCATAGAGCAGAGTTCAGAGCTATTGATGGTACATAACTACAACAATTAATAAATTCACCTTTTTGAAAGCAAATTTATTAAAAATAGCATGTTGGTATCAGAGTACTGGACTGTTAACTAAAAGGCTGGCAGTTGGAACCCACTTAGCATCTCCACGGGGAACTCTGGTGGCTTGGTGGGTAAGGAATTGTACCGCCAACCCAAATGCAGGTGGTTTGATTCCACCAGCTGCTCTAGGGAAGAAGATGGGCAATCTCCTGTGAGATTTATGACATCTGAAACGGCACTGAATCTGTTCTGACTCACAGCAATAATTTGCTTTGAGCGTCTCCAGAGGTGAAAGATCTTGTAGATCTACTTTTGCACAAACTACAACCTAGAAAACAGTATGGAGGCACTAACATTCCATCTCACAGAATCACTAAGTAAAAATCAACTAGATAATACTTTAAAAAATAACGGTTAGTTTTGATCACAGAAGAAATTGAAATTAGACTATTCTAAGTACTGTTTCAGTGATACATATGTTCTTTTATTTTAATATTGCAATCTTTGCAAAATGGTGTTCTTTAGCAAAATGTTTGCCAATTAGGAGGGCAATGCAATCATGGACAATATCATAAAGATATATATATAGTTATCAATGAAAATAAAATTTAAAATGCAACTCAATTGTTATAACTAAAATTTCAGTTAAAATACTGTTTGGTGCAGTATTGAAAGATTGAGCCTCGAGATTGGAAGACACTCAAACACACAGTGGTACCACAAAGAGCGTAAGCATTCCTGCTATCCTGATGATGACACAGGATTGAGCAATGGTGGCCTAGTAGCAAGAAACTGCACTGCAGTTTTGAAGGTAAATGGTTTAAGGGCACCAGCTGCTCCATGAGTGAAGGATTGGCAATTTCCTCCTGTGTGATTAATTGCCTCTGAAAACTTGCCAAAGGGTCAGGTATGGGTCGGTTCGAACTCGATAGTACACACAACATGAATATTGGTACAATGATGAAAAGCATATTAAATATAGCATTTAATTTTGTATTATAGATATATAATAGTCACATAATACAGCCAAAAGTCAAGATAACTGTATAGAAACAATAACCAAAAACCTTAGCTACTTTTGATAAATTTGTGTCCTTTTTTATAATGCCACCATAAAGTGACATCAGACTTCAGAATTAGGACAATACATCTGAATTACTTATCGATAAAGCAAAATTAAAAAATAACAGTTCTCAAAATTAGATGGCACTGGTCTCCTCCTCTGTCACGTGGGCTGTAAAGGTATTATTCTTCCTGTGGAGATCCCCTAGTATGTGTGCCCAGTATCCCATCATCATGTAATTGATTGTTAGAGTGAACTCCCCATCCTTCAACAAAACAGTGACTGCACACATGGGCTTCATAAGCACAGCAGTTGTGAGGATGGTGCCGACTCGGACAGGGCTTTGTTTTGTCACTCCGTGGCACCTCACAACAACTATGTACATCCTGCAACCAATTTGTTCATTAATTTTATGAATTTTACACAAAGAAAGTAAATACTTGAATGGTCTCCTTGGCCCTGTTATTGCAATCATTCACTCATGAAATATTTATTGAGTGCATAGAGCTTTGCCATATTTGTTGTAAGTTCCAATCAGATAGGCATGGTGCCTGTTCAGTTTTGGGTTTCAGTGCTGAAATCATGCTTTGTAAGATGTGGGAACTCAATAAATTTGTGTTGAATGAATGAATGAGAAAGAATACCTCCAGTATGATGCATGATAATTTTGTGTATGATCATTCACACTCCATGTCAAGTATTATTGATATCTGCTTCTTAGTTGTGAATACAACAATTTCTATAAAAAATTTTGTTATTGGATGCTATCAAGTGGAACCAACTCATATCTGATCTCCCAAGAGGTTGTCAGAGACATTAATTGCATCGGAGGAGATTGTCCATCCTTCTCCTGCAGAGCAGCTGGTGGATTTGAACTGCGTGTTTAGGAATGACAGTTCAGCTTCTTACCCCTAGGCCACCAGAGAGCTCCATATAATATGAATTGTTAGCTAGGGCAAAAAGGTTGGCAAAGAAAAGCAAACCTGCTTTTCTAAAAGAGGCTTAGATGAAAAGCACAGGCAATTCTCTGGACTTATTGCAAACATTTGCCTTTTAATTGATGGATTGTGAGGCAGAACATAATTTATTATGGAAGCAATGATAAGTCAGGGGTTTAGATACTCAGAGCTATCCTCCTAATACCTATTATCTAAAACAGTATGGGTTTTGTAATAAAACTTAACCATTACATGTGTGTTTCTGTGGAAAAGTGTAACTTACTCTGTCATACTGCGATAAAGACTCTGTGAAGCATATATAGATTTTTTTTAAGGACGAGTTTTTGGGTAATAAAACATTGAAGATGTAGTTACATTGTAGAATAATACTCACATTCACTTGTTTTTTTTTTATTTTATCTTAAGGATCACAGCAAGGTTCCAGAGTGCGAAAAACAATAAACTTCTGAGAGGGTTAGGATGTAGATAAGAGGAAATGGGATGCAAGATATTGTCAAAGAAACTACTGCTAAGAGGAGGAAGAAACAGGCTGGTTGTACATCCAGGCAAGACAAAATCATTAACTACTTCAATCTTCTTTCCGTCTGTAATTATGTTGCCTATTGGCCCAGTGGTAAGGTCTTTTTTCCCCTTTGTGTTGAGATATAATCTATATTAATGGCTATACTGTTTGACCTGTAATAAGCACCTCAGGTCCTCTGCAAGAAAAGTTGTATCATTAGCATACCGTAGGTTGTTGATGAGCCTTTCTTCGATTCTGATGTCACATTCTTCTTCATAGAGTCCAGTTTCCAAATGATGAGTCTTGGTGGGATGTCAGATTAAGACAGATCAGGAAGTAGGATTGATCATCCACTTCTGAAATAACAGGCCTTTGAAAACCCTTTGAACTGCAGAAAAGCATCATCAAATATAGTGCTGGAGATAGAGCTCTTGATTGGAACTTACTCAAAATGAGCAGAAATAGCTGCAAACATCCACTAATAGTTGAAAAGCGGAGTGTAAAAGAGAATGAATCTAGGAGAATTGGAAGTTATTAAAAACTAAACAGAACACATAAAGATTGACATTCTAGGCATTGGTGAGCTGAGAGGACTGGTATAGGCCACTTCCAGGGACTGGCCTCTCCTAATAATATGTCAAAGTATATGAGACAAAGTCTCACCGTTTTTGCTTTTAAGAAACTTTCTGGCTGTGCTTCTTGCAAAATAAATGTTGTTTGTTCTTTTGGCAAGCCATGATATTTTCAGGGTGGTTTGGTGGTGTTTTTTTTTTTTTTCTCAAGGAAATAATTCAAAATCAATTATTTGGTTTCCTTATTCATTGTCGAGCTTTTGTGTGCATGCAAGGTGACTGAAAATACCAGGGTCTGGGACAGGAGCACCTTAGTCCTCAGTGTGGCAAATCTGCTTAACACTTTAAAGAGGTCCTTTGCAGCACATTTGTCTAATACAAAATGTGTCATTTGATCTCTTAACTGCTGTTTCCACGGCATTGACTATGGACTCAAGTAAAATAAAATTGTTAACTTCAATTGTTTCTGCTTCTTCCTGGTGTTGTTTATTGGCCCAGTTGTGAGGATTTTGTTTTATTTATGTTGAGGTGTAATCCATAGTCAAGGCTGTAGTCTTTGTTCTTCATCAATATGCACTTTAAGATTTCTTCACTTTCAGCAAGCAAGGTAGTGTCCTCTGCATATCACATGTTGAACGTGAACCTTCCTCTAATCCTGAGGCCACATTCTTCACATAAGCCAATTTCTCAGATTATCTGCTCAGCATACATATTGAATAAAATACTGATAAATACCTTTCCAATTTACATTCCAAACTTTTATTTTCAATTCTTTTTAGCATACTTAAGTACAACTTAATGTTATAGATTGAGCTTCCATTAAAAGTTTCATTTTAGCCTGTAGATGCTTTTGGTTTTTCTTTGTAAACAGTCATGCCATCTGCAAAGAATTATGGTTTTATTTTTTTTTTCCTTAGCAATCTTCTCCCACCCTTGTTGTCCTTATTGGCCAGATTCTCTTGTACAATATTGAACAAAGATACCAATAGGAAATGTACTAGTCCAGTTCTCTTTCCTGAACTCAAGTTGTAAGTATAAGACATAAGTATGGATTTTTAGAAAAAGTATTCTCACTTTATCACATTGGAGAATGTCCTTTTATCCATTTTTCAAAAATGTCAACTACATGTTCTTAAGTATAATTTACATGTAGTAAAAGGCACAAATCCTAAGTCTAAAGCTCAATAATTTTTGACAAATCATTATAAAATGTAACCAATGCTCAGATCATAATGGCGTATCCCAGAAAATTCTCTTCTTTTACCATTATGCTCTGCCTTCAATCACTGCTCCTACTGCTATCACAGTATATTTCTTTCCCCTGTTCTGACACTATATAAAGGATTTCTGGTGTTGCCACTGTCAGCTACTAACTAAAAAGTCAGTGGTTCAAATCCACTAGATCCTCTTCTGTAGACAGAGAAGCAATCTGTTTCTGTAAAGGTTCATAGCTTTGGAAATCCTAGAAGTGGTTCCACTCTGTACTTCAGGACTCCTAAGAGTCAGAATCACCTCATTGTGATTTGCATGAAAGTTTGTAGAATCTTAAAGAAGGTCCTTTTTATCAACCATATTTCATTGTTGAGTATCATTTCACTGTATGAATATACTGCAACTATAATTTGTTCTTCAAGTTTTTTACTATTATGAAAAAACTCCCATTAATATTCTGGTAAATAGGTTCTCATTGCTTGTATGTAAATACTCAGAAGTAGAATTGCTCATGACTCTTTTGGCACTATGGTGTCTTGTCTTAGTGGAAAGTAATTGTGCTACCAAACAGAAGGCTCATGTTTGACTCCACCAGATGCTCAGCAGGAAAAAGATGGCCAGTCTCCTCTGGTGAGATTTACTGCCTCTAACAACCCACTAGAGGGGCAAATATCTGTTAGCTCTGACTGGAAGACACACAAGAACAACATGGTAAGTGGGTGCTTTACTTTATGAGAAGGTGTTACACTGTTCTCCAAAGTGGTTTCTGTACTCTCGATAGCAGTGTTCCAATTGCTTTGTATTCTTGCCAATTCATTATTTCGGGGGGTATGTTCGCAGTCTTTATTACCAGAAAGATTATCAATTCAAACTTATCCAGTGGTGCTTTATGAAGAGCATAAGCATTGGAAACTTTAAGGACCAAGTACTACTCTGACATTCATGGGGTCACCATGACATGGGATCAAATCGACCACAAGGAGCTAATAGGTTTGTGGATAAATTAGCGCTATCTCTCCAGCTCTGATCTGCATCATTTCTTTAATGAGAAATATCTATCATTTCTTGGATGGCCTGGTGACTTTGTGCATCTTTTAATTTGCTTACTGGTCAATTCTGGTACATTTGTATTGTGGTAAAAAGAGATATCAAATATTTTCCAAAGAACAGATTTTATGGATACATGCATCACACCCTTCTAAAATCCCATATCCTGTAATGTGCCTTTTCAAGCCTTTTGCCCATTTTGTTACTGAGTAGTTTGACTTTTAAATATTTTTTATTCTTGATGCAAATGTTATGCCTCATAAGGATATTCCAGATATGTTCTCATTGTTTATGGAGGGTCTCTTTATTTTCTTAGTGGCTTTATTTGTGGATGAAAAAAGGATGCATTTTTTTTCATTGTGTTAAAATACACACAGGAAAAAAATACAGCAAAATTGTGACTCTCGCCAATTTAGCAGCATCAAGACTGTTCACAGCATTGTGCAACCATAACTATTATCTAGAACTTTGCATCATCTCCAACAGACATCCCATACTCATTAAGCAATCATCCATTCCTAAGACCCTCAAAATGGAACCACTGAGCAGGTTCTGACCACGGTGGTCTGCTGTTGGTATCATAGGCTGTAAATCTTAAAAGATTGTGAATGTTTCTCCCAAGATGCCACTCATGGATCCGAACTCAGCACTCTATAGACCAGACCTTCAGGCTGCAAGCCCACACCAATCAATGGATCTTTTATATAACACCTATTCTGAATATTCTTATAAAAATGAAGTAATAAAACATGCCTTCCATGAACTGAACTTGGTCTCTCTAAAATACATGTATGTAATGATGGAATGTGAAAGTTTGTAATGATTTGTCAAATCATTATGAAAAAGTATTAAAGATGAGATGCAATCCCTTAATCTCAGCCTAGCCCTAGTTTGCTGTAGGAGTCCCAGCAGAGGAGCCGATCTCCAGAAATGTTCTCTGTGCCTCGGTGTCCTTCTTGGTGGTACTGAGGTACCCGTTCAACTCCATTCCTCTATTCCTCTCTCTGCTTTATCACTGATGAGACAAGTGGGCAAAGGTAATACTATGTTTAACTTGGTGGTGGTTGTTATGTGACGCCAAGTAGACTATGACTCACAGTGACTCTATGAACAGCAGACCTGAACCCTCCCCTATCCTGTCCTAACCTCACAATGTCATGGACACTTGAGTGCATTGTTGCAGTCACTGTGTCATCAGTCCATCTTGTGGAAGGTCTTCTGCTCCTTTGCTGAGCCTCCACTTTTCCAAGCATGGTATCTTTTCCCAAGAACTGGTCTGCTCCTAACAATGTACCCAAAGCGTGGGAGGTGAAGTTTCACCATTCTTGCCTCCAAAGAGCATTCTGGCTGCACAGGACAGACTTGTTTGTCATGGGCTATTTAGCATTTTTCTCCAACACCACAACTCAAAGGCATCAGGGCTTTTTTCTTTTTTTTGAACAGTCAAACTGTTTTCCTATTAGTTCTGGAAAAGTGTTCCATTTTTTCCCTTTCTTGGTCAATACTTGTTATTTTATGGAGCTCTAGTAGCCCTACTGGTAAGAAGCTGCACTGTAGTCCCAAAGGCACACAGTTTGAATCCATCAGCTGCTTGGTAGAAGGGCAGTTAATTTCCTCTCATGAGATTTGTTGCTTTTGAAAATCCTCTGGAGGGTCAGCTATGGGTGGGTTCTGACTTAACGGCACACAACAAATCTGTCATTTTATTATTTTATGGTTATTGCTGCTGTTATATAGAGTTTTGAGAGGCAGTTAATTGCATACGAAGAGAACACCTGTCCTTCTTCCACAGAGCAGCTGGTGGTCTTGAACCCTGTGCCTTTAGGATTGCAGAGCAGCTTCTTACCACTGGGAAACTAGATCTCCCTATTATTTTATGGTAGCCATTCTAAATAAGCAAACAAACAAAATGAATGCTTTTTAATTCAGTTGTCTTTTTGTTTTTCAGCTGAAAGAGTTCTTTATTCTGATTACTGGATGCTTATTAGTTTGTGATTTGCAGATATTTCCTCCTATCCTTTGTCTTTAAACACTCTTTTTTAATTATTATTAATTTTAATGAAAATTTACAGAGACTTTGGATTTTCATTCATTCATTGTACTTTTCTCCCTACCCACCCCTCTCCCCCAGTTCACTCTTCTCTTTGAAAAGTAAAATTCTAGGGAGTTCTGGTGGCCTAGTGGCAAGAAGCTCCACTACAATCCCAGAGGTATGCGGTTCAAATCCACCAGATGCTTTGCTGAAGAAGGAGGAGCAATCTCCTCCTGCACCAGTCAGATTTGATTTGACAGTACACACACACACAATAAAAATTTTTAAAAAAGTAAAATTATTTCATTGTTATACACTGTTGATACAGTCCTTTGACCTAGGAAAGTTTCCCATGTTGATGAAGACAAATTTTTTTGTTGTTGTCAAATACAAACCATTGCCAAACCTGAGGTGTTAAAGACACAGTGAGTGCTTCTCCATTTCCATCTGAGAGTTTTATAGGTTTAGCTGTTAAATTTAGATCTTTTATCCAGTTTGAGCCATTATTTATATAAGATGTGAAATCTAAGTTCATTTTTTAGGACTTGTGGATATTCAGTTGTCCCCAGTATGAGAATGTATCATTTCAATGAAAATCAGATTGTCCCTCCGTTTTTCTGTTAGTCCTTTGTATTCTGTCCTATCAACAATTATTTTATCACAAAGTTATAATTTCCCATGTCTTCTTTTAGAAGCTTAATTTATAAGTCTGTCTATTCCATCTTGAATTAGTTTGTGTGCATGACAGGAGAGGTAATATTCTTTTCCAGAATGAGTAGTCATTCTAGTACAACTTAGTTCAAAGATTTCTTTTTCTCTAGTGAACTTCCTCAATAATTGTAATTTTGGGTCTATTTCTAGATTTAATATTCTTTTTTAATAAATCAGTATGTTCAAACACAGTACTGACTATGAGAAATGACTGCTAGTAATGACTGGACAGTGTTTCATTCTGTTGTACACAGAGCTGCAATGAGTTGGAACTCACTCACAGGCACATAACAACACGCCAATATCAAACTGTTACAGTTACTGTAGATTTACGTTGTTGTTATTCTGTGCTGAGGAGCCAGAACCGAGACTCCCACTCTACTCCTGTGGAGCAGCTGGTGGATTTGAACTGCGTGCTTTTGGGATTTCAGAACAGCTTCTTAGTGCTGGGTCACTACAGCTCTCTCTTGCTTTATGTTGTTGTTGGGTGTTGTCAAGTTGAGTAAGACTGAACGACATATCTGAATCCTATGCTATCCGTGCCATCCCCATCATCTCTGAAACACTTGAACCCATTGCAGTAGTGACCATGTCAATCCATCTCAGTGGAGATCTGAAATCAATAATGTAAATCATCCAATTCATTCTTCTTCAGAGCATGGGCACTATCAAACGATATCACCAATATCACACACAAGCAAGATGCTGCTGAAGATTATAAAACAAATGGCTGGAATAATACATCAGCAGAGAACTGTCAGATGTGCAGGCTGGGTTTAGAAGAAGTCGTGGCACTAGGGACATTATAGTCAACGCTAGATGGATCTTGGCTGAAAGCAGAGAGTAAAAGAGGAACGTCTATCTGTGTTTCATTGACTATGCAAAGGCATTTGACTGTGGATCATAACAAATTGTGGCTAACCTTGAGAAAAAATGGGGATCCCAGAACACTTAACTGTGCTCATGTGAAACCTATACACGGACCAGGAAGCAGTAGTCAAAACGGAACAAGGAAATACTGCACGGTTCAGGATCAGGAAAGGTAGATGTCAGGGATGCATCTCATCTCCATACCTTTTCAATCTATATGCAGAACAGATCATTTGGGAGGCTGGACTTTATGAAGAGAAATGCAGCATCAGGATTGGAGAAAGACTCATCAACAACCTCTGTTAATGCAGATGACACAATCTTGCTTGCTGAAACTGAAGGGGATATGAGGCATTTGCTGCAGAAGGTGAAGGACTATAGTCTTCAATATGCATTGAAGCTCAACATCAAGAAAACAAAGATTCTCACCACTGGGCCAAATGGAAGCTTCATGATAGATGGTGAAGAGATTGAGACTGTTAACAATTTAAGATTGCTTGGTTCCATAATCAACACTCTTGGCACCAGCACTCAAGAAATCAAAAGATGAATTACAGTGGGAAAGTCTGCTGTCAGGAACCTCTCCAGACTACTAAAGAACAATGATGTCAGTCTGAAGACTAAGGTGTGCCTGATACAGGTCATGGTCTTTGCAATTACTTGGTATGCATTAGAGAGCTAACTAAGGATAATAGAAGAAAGATTGATGCCTTTGAGCTGTGGTGATGGGGAAGAGTGTTGAACATATCATGGACTTCAATGAGAACAAACAGGTCTGTCCTGTAGAGGGTGAAACCAAGCTGCTCCCTGGAGGCAAGGATTTTGAAACTCTGTCTCACATATTTGGGCACATGGCCAGGAAGGACCAGTCCTTGGAGAGGGACGTCATGCTTGGATGGGTGGAGAGAGAGCACAGGAAAGGAAGACCTAGGATGAGATGAATTGACATAGTAACTGGAGAAATGGGATTAGGTGTGTCGGGGACAATGAGGTTGGCTCCAAATAGGACATGATTCAGAGCTAATGTACATAGTGTCGCTCTGAGTTGCAGGTGACTTGGCACATAACAATAACATTCTGGGTAATACGAATGGTATTTAGGACATTATGGTGGACTGGTTGTAAGGAGTTGCATTGCCAACGCAAAGACAGGTGATTCGAATCCACGAGCTGCTGCACAGAGAAAGATGTGCAATCTCCTCCGTGCAACTCACAGGTTCCAAAAAGTGAGTTGGTTCTGATTTAATGGCATACAACAAAAACAGCAGACAAATTTTACAATTATCATCTCAATTTCCATTAAAAGTAGCAATTTTTGGCTTGGGTTATGTTTAAATGAAAAAATTAACTTAATCTATAGCTGAATTTTAGAAGATCTAGCCTTTTAATAATATTGAATTTTACAGTCTCTGTTTCACTGAATCTTCTAATATTCAACTGCCAATGCTCTTTTGTTTTCAATGTAGAGGTCTTGCTATCTTTAAGTTAATTTCTAAAAATTTTATTTTTAGAAGCCTTTTTAAATGATATTTTTTACTAAGTATGTAAATTATGGGTCTTTCACAGCCATCCTTTTATTCATAACTTGGTAAACATTTTTTTAAATGTTAATGAGTTGGTTTTTTTAAAATGGTAGAGTTTTTAATGCTCTCCAACTTTTCCCCTGAAAAAAGATATTATTTTCTATTTTGGCATGCTAGGAAAAAAATCATTAAAGAAATTTTAAAAAGCTAACTCTAAGTTGTGTTATGACATCTTTGACTTATTATGCATTATAACTTGACTGAAAACTCCACCAGTAACCAGTTGCACATTAACCAGTAGAATGCTTACCAAGTATTTTAGCCTCTAAGAGTATGAATAAAATTATGAACCCAGGAATATATCAGCATGTTTAGGGGAAGAGCAAATATTAATAATAGTGCAGGGAATACCAGAGGAATGTCTATATCTGTGTTTCATTGACTATGCAAAGGCGTTTCACTGTGTGGATCATAACAAACTGTGGCTGACTCTCAGAAGAATGGGAATCCCAGAACACTTGAGCGTGCTAATGTGAAACCTATACTTGGACCAGTAGGCAGTCGTCAGAACAGAGCAAGGGAACACTGCATGGTTCAAAATTGGGAAGGGCGTACACCAGGGATGCGTCCTATCTCCATACCTTTTCATCCTGTATGCAGAACATATTATCAGAGAGGCTGGGCTCTATGAGGAGAAATGTGGGGTCAAGATTGGTGGAAGATCTATCAACAATCTGCATTATGCAGATGACACACCCTGCTTACTGAAACTGAGGACCTGAAAGCGCTTGCTGCAGAGGGTCAAGGACTGCAGCCTACAATATGGATTGAGGCTCAATGTAAAAAAGACAAAGATTCTCACCACTGGGACAATTGGCAGCATCAGGATGGATGGTGAAGCGATTGAGATTGTGCACAGCTTTAGTTTGCTTGGCTCCACAGTCAACACTCTTGGAACCAGTAGCCAGGAAATTAAAAGGCGTATTGCCATGGGAAAGTCTGCTATTAGGAACCTCTCCAAAGTACTGAAGAGCAATGGTGTCTCTCTGTAAACTAAGGTGCATCTGATACAGGCCATGGTCTTTGCAATCACTTATTATGTATCAGAGAGTTGGACAATGACCGAGGAGGCTAGAAGGAGAATTGATGCCTTTGAGCTGTGGTGCTGGAGAAGAGTATTGAGGGTACCATGGACTGCTAGGAAAACAAACAGATTCATCCAGGAAAGGGTTAAACCAGGTGTCTCCTTGAGGCAAGGATTCTGAGGCTCTGTCTAACATACTTTGGACATGTTGTAAGGAGAGACCAGTCCTTGGAGAAGGACATCAAGCTTGGGAGGGTGGAGGGACATTCCAGGAGGGGAAGGCCCTCTATGAGGTGGATTGATTCAGTGATTGGGGTAATTGGGATGGGAGTGTCAGAGACAGTGTGATTGGCACAGGACAGAGCAGTTTAGGGCTGTTATACATAGGGTCGCTATGAGTCGCAAGCAACTCAACGGCACATAACAACAACAACGTTGTTAACAATAGTATAGTAACATTAGCAAGAGTTGTTTTTATGTGTCAGCTAGTCACCTGTGACTCTATACACAATAGCTCTCAACACTGTCCTATCCTGAGCCAGTCTGTTTCCGACACACCTATCCCCATTACCCCAGTGGCTGAGTCAATCCATCTCATCCACAGTCTTCCCCTCTGGTGGTGTCTCTCCATCCTTCCAAGCATGATGTCTTTTTCCAAGGACTGGTCCCTCCTGGTAACATGCCCAAAGTATGTCAAATAGAGTTTCAAAATCCTTGCCTCCAAGGAGAAATTTGGTTTCACTCTCTTCAGGACAAACCTATTTGTTCTCTTAGCAGTCCACGAAAAGTTCAACACTCTTCCAGCACCACAACTCAAAGGCACTGATCATTCTTCTATTCTCTTTAGTCATGTCCAGCTCTCTGATGCATAGGAGGTAATTGTAAAACTATAGCCTGGATCAGGCACATCTTAGTCTTAAAACTAATACTGTTGCTTTTTAACACTCTGGAGAAGTCCCTGACAGCAGATTTTCCACAGTGCAATTCGTCTTTTGATTTCCTGACTGCTGGTATCACATATTTGCTACCTACCATTCCACAAGAGGATTGGCTAGTCTCACCATTAAATTGAACAGCTCTAGCTGTAGAGAATAGAAAATTCTCTCACCAGAAGGAATACTCCCTGCACCAAAAGAGATGGGATTGTTCCCTTAACCAGAGAAGAGACCTCTCCAACCCAGTGAAATGTAAGACACGCTTTGGGACAACAGTAGGAGTGATAGCTGAACTGGAGAACTGGATGTGAGATGGGACTTCAGGGGTGGGGAAACCAATATTGGCAGGACTGAGAACTTGGGAATACTTAGAGACAAGGCTCAAGGCTGCCTGCACATTTTTTAGCTGTCTTTTTGTTGTTAATCTGGACTCTCCCACTGTGGTTCTGTGTGGTCTCTGAACTATCTCATCAGATTTTGGACCCAGCCAAGCTGTAAGATTGGTGATGAAATGAATATTAAGAGGCATGGGGGACAGGGGGAGGCATGAGAATGTGCGGGATATTTCTGACCTCATAGGAATCGATTTTGCATTACTGATGCTGTGGGTGGGGACAGTTTCCTCCTGTGAAGTTGGTAAAGGTCAGATATGGCTCTCTTCATGTGGCCCTTGCTCTTTTTACACTAGGTTACAAGTAATCTTTACAGTAGCAGACTGTCACCTTTTTCTTAACAGAGTGGCTGGTGAATTTGAATCGCCAAACCTTTCGGATAGCAGCTGAGCTGCTCTATGTGGCCTGGAGTATCCAGAGGACCCATTTTTAAGGAATCGTGGGAAAGAAAACAATGCAACATTTCATCAAATAGTTGTTTTGTTCAAGAATCAATTGCTTAATTGTTTAATTTATATCTCCCTTGTCACATTTTTAATAAGTTTTTGCCTTTGGAATTTGAAAGAAGAGTTCTCTGAAGTAGGTAACTATGCTACATGGATGTCTACTAAACATAAAACTAGTTTAGTTCATAAATACATTTAACTATTTAAAAATTGTTGTTGTTGTTATGTGCCGCTGAGTCACCTGCGACTCATAGTGATCCTATGTACAACAGCCCTAAACCCTGCTCTATCCTGTGCCAACCTTATTGTCTCCAACACACCTATTCCCATTACCCCAGTGATTGAATCGATCCATCTCATTGAGGGTCTTCCTCTCCTGCGCTGTCCCTCCACCCTCCAAAGCATGACGTCCCTCTCCAAGGACTGGTCCCTCCTTGCAACATGTCCAAAGTATGTCAGACGAAGCTTGAGAATCATAGCCTCCAAAGAGCAGCCTGGCTTCACCCTCTCCAGGAAGAACCTGTTTTTTCTCCTAGCAGTCCATGATATATTCAATACTCTTCTCCAGCACCACAGCTCAAAGGCATTAAGTCTCCTTCTATCATCCCTAGTCATTGTCCAGCTCTCTGATGCATAGCAAGTAATTGCAAAGACCATGACCTGTATCAGACACACCTTAGTCTCCAAAGAGACACCATTGCTCTTCAGTACTTTGGAGAGGTCCCTAATAGCAGACTTTCCCATGGCAATATGCCTTTTAATTTCCTGGCTACTGGTGCCAAGAGTGTTAACTGTGGAGCCAAGCAAACTAAAGCTGTGCACAATCTCAATCTCTTCACCATCCATCCTGATGCTGCCAATTGTCTCAGTGGTGAGAATCTTTGTCTTTTTTACATTGAGCCTCAATCCATATTGGAGGCTGCAGTCTTTGACCCTCTGCAGCAAGCGCTTCAGGTCCTCCTCAGTTTCAGCAAACAGGGTTGTGTCATCTGCATAATGCAGATTGTTCATGAGTCTACCTCCAATCCTGATGCCACACTTCTCATAGAGCCCAGGTTCCTGTATAATGTGTTCCGCATATACGTTGAGAAGATATGGAGATAGGACACATCCTTGACTCACCCCCTTCCCAATTTTGAACCATGTAGTGTTTCCTTGCTCTATTCTGATGATTACCTCCTGGTCCAAGTATAGGCTTTGCATAAGCACAATCAAGTGTTCTGGGATTCTCACTCTTATCTGAGTCACAGGATAGGCTGTTCCTTGGAGAAGGATATTATGCTGGGAAAGGTGGAGGGGCGGTGAAAGAGGAGTTTCCTCAACCAAATGGACTGACATAGCAACTTCAGCAATGGGCTCAAGTGTGTCAGATTGTGAGGTTGGCATAGGACAGGACAGTGTTTAGATCTGTTGTTCATAGGATCAATAAGAGTTGTACTAGACTAGGGAGCATTTAACAACATAAAGACTTTACATTTACTTTTGCAAAATGTATACAAATATATTGAGATGTATATTGACTTGTCTAAGGGCACATAATGAGTAGGAGAGTCTAGTTCTATATCATGATGCCTATGAGTAGTATTAATAAACACAAAAATAGTATTGAATCTCCAACTTTTACGCAACATGTATGGAGAAGATAGTAGTTTGAAAATTCAATGAGAAAGAGATGGCAGATAAAAGTTACACTATCACACTATCATACTGGTTGGGCACTCTGGTGCCTGAATGGTAAGATGCTGCAAGCCCACAAAGCACATAGTTCAAATCCAGCCGCTGCTCTTTGGGAGGATGGGCAATCTCCTGTGCGATTTACTGCCTCTGAAAAGCCGCTGGAGGGTTAGCTATGAGTCAACTGCCGATGGCAGAGCTCTGGTGGCCTATTGGGTAAGGCGGTGCACTGCCAACTCAAAGGCATGTGGTTTGAATCCCTCAATAAATCTGTGGAAGAAAGATGGGCAATTTCCTTCCATGAGATTTACAAACTATGAAAACTCACTGGTGGGCCCTCTAGGAGTCACTGGTTCTGAATGGCTCTGACTATATGACAAAGAGGGGTTTAAAAAAATTTTTTTTAATTTTTATTTATTTTTTTCCCAAAGAGGGGGTTTTTATGATACTGGTAACACTCTCTCCCCCTTCTTCTTCTAACTATATTGTTAAAGACAGGAGGTTTGGATTCACAAGTAGCTCTGCAGAAGACAGGCAATCTCTTTGAGTGTGATTTACAGCCTTTGAAAACCTGCTTTATGGGTTTTTTTCCATCTTGACAGCACATAACAACATATTGTTAAAAGCACACATTCTCATTGTTATTCACTTCTTTAATTTCTAATAATGCTGACATTTTTCCTTTTGGTTTGCTTCCTTGTCTTATCCATCCAGGGTCTTCCTAGTTTCTGCTTCTACTAAATTTCAATAATTTCCTTCCCCTTTATGATTTGCACCCACATTCTTTCCTTACTGAATTGTCCTCCTCTTGGTAATATACCCAGTTCCTATATCTTTGCTTTCTTTTTGTTATTTAGCCAACTTATTTATGGCATCTTCCTTTCATTTTACATTATCAAATTAAAGCTATGACTAATTATTACAAATAACTGTTTTGAGATCTGAGTAGTTCAGGTGCTTATGAAACACTGAAAATAACATTTTCTATATGCATGTTTTCTAAGGAAGGGATTGATGGTTGAGATGTGGTTGATAGCACAGAAATACTGTTCAGTACACACAGTATTTTAGCAGTATCTGATATATCAAATACCATTGTTTATATTATAGATTCAGTAAAACAATAGCCATTATGGAGAACCTTGCTAGGTGCTATAGAATGTACAAACAAGAACAATACATGATCCTGGGGCCTAGTAATCTATACTTTAGTGAAAGACAAAAAAACAGAACTCTAGTACAAGTCAGAATATTGTTCTAACTATGGAGAGGTAATCCAGAGAGAAGGTACCAATTCCTCAGAATTTGAGGTAACTTAAGTGGCACCCACAAAGCTCTGGTGGTATAGTCAGTAGGGGGCCACCTTGCTTTGATGCTAACCCAAAGGCCATCTGGTAGCCAGAATCCAAAAGCTGTTCAGAGATGAGCTGTCTCCTGTGCAATTTACAGCCTTGGGAATCCACTGGAGGGTCAGATATGATAACAGATTTTAATCAACTCACCACCCGACCAATCGGTAGCATCAGGATGGATGGCAAAGAGATTGAGAGTGTTCACAGCTTCAGTTTGCTCGGCTCCACGGTCAACACTCTTGGCACCAGTAGCCAGGAAATAAAAAAATGTATTACAATGGGGAAGTCTGCGGTTAGGGACCTCTCTAAAGTACTCAAGAGCAACAGTGTCTCTCTGGAGACTAAGGTGTGCCTGATACAGGCCATGGTTTTTGCAATCACTTGTTATGCATCAGAGAGTTGGACAATGACTAGGGAGGATAGAAAGAGAATTGACGCCTTTGAGCTGTGGTGCTGGAGAAGAGTATTGAATGTACCATGGACTGCCAAGAAAACAAACAGATTCATCCTGGAGAGGGTTAAACCAGGCTGCTCCTTGGAGGCAAGTATTCTGGGGCTTCGCCTGACATACTTTGGACATGTTGTAAGGAGAGACAGGTCTTTGGAGAGGGACATCATCCTGGGTAGAGTGGAGGGACAGCACAGGAGGGGAAGACCCTCTATGAGGTGGATTGATTTAGTGACTAGGGTAATCGGGATGGGTGTGTCAGAGGCAATGAGACTGGGGATAGAGCACGGTTTAGGGCTGTTGTACATAGGGTCGCTATGAGTCACAGATGACTCGATGGCACATAACAACAACATAACAGCACTTGGGAATGGAGTTCATTAAACACATAAGTAGATATCTAGTGGCCAGGTATTTTTGTTGTTTTACTTTTTTGTAGAAACTGTTGTATTATCTTGAGTACGTAGAAACAGGTTTTATTGAGTAACATGGAAATGTAATAGGAAGTCATTCATTTGCAGAGATACCATGGGTGGCTTTCTTAAAAGTGTGAAATCTGCTGTTAAAAGCACTTGAAGGACTTTGGAATTCTGAGGAGGGATGGAATAAAAACTAAAACAGTAAGAGGGGAAGCAAGGCAGCCAAGCTTTTATCACAACTTTAGACATCTCAGAGTTGGAACTGAGGGCAGAAAAGAAAACCAGAATCTCTTTTTGGAACACGTTAGAGGAGTAATGGAAGAGAGATGAAGGTCATAAAAAGAAAAGAAAAGCACCAAAACAACCAGCCAAACAACAAAAGCCACTCACAAGAGCACTACTTTTGAGTTTACAGGGAACACAATCCCTTTATGTCAAGTACTTAAAAAAAAGAAAAATTAAAAACTTAGAAAGTTAACACTCAGTGTGGTCATTCCCAACACTCTTTAAGTGTATATATAAATTGAACAGTGGAAATACTCCACTACACAATACTCTTATAGTACTCTCCAGTGCTAACATTTTGTTAAGAGCTTTCCAAATATTTTCCATGCATAGTCAAAGAAACATACATTTACATGTTATTTTCTGGAATAAAACTGGTGGTATTTTTATACACTTGAGTGGATTAAAAATACTACGAAGTCCATCAGAACTGGTCTTGAATCCCAATTTCCTGTTGGTGACCCTACTATGCAAGTTACTTTTAACTTTGAATTTTTAATGAGGTCATGATAAAAAAATATTACGTCATAATGTTTGAGGACTAAAATCTACATAAAAGCACTCAGCAGTGTCAGACATAGCACGGGTTCAATAAACACAATCACTGTAACAAGTGGTCCTTTTTCACTGTTAAGGAAGTTTGTTCTCTAATATTTTCCTCCATTAGTCAGATGTTGGCTCATTTTTGAGACTAGTAATGATACTTAAATTGGAGAAAAGTCTTCCCCCCACAAAGTATAAAGTCACCTAAGTATCATTTAAATGAGGGGTTTCCTCACACTTTAGTACAATTCTCCCCATCTCTATCCCCTCTATTACTTCACACTGATGTCTGGAAAGTGGACTTTGCAATGAAAACTTTTGTGATTCTGGGACCTGGAAAGCTAAACCTGTTTAGGTTTTACACATTGTGAGCAGTTTTTGCTTGACGAGCAATTGCTGGGAGCCACTCCACTCTGTCCCCACAGCGCCCGTCCATCCTCTCTGGAAATCAGACAGCAACCGAAGCAGCGGATCCCGGGAGGACGGAGAAGAGGGGGCACTACGTGGAGGAGGGGTGCCTGCAGGTAGCGCGGCAGCCCTTCCCCCCACCGCGGGCGCAGCGCCCCGAGGGGCGCAGGCTGCTCACCGAGGGGCCCGGCCCGCGCGCGGCGGGAGGCTCCTGCCGGGAGCGAACCCAGCCCTCGGCTCTTCCCACTCTGTATCCCGGGGCACCTTCCCCACCGTCTGCATCTTCCAAGGTCCCGGCTGCCTCCACTTAGCGGCCCGTGTCTGTTCCACTCGCTCGCTTTCTTTTTTGGCATTGCCCTTTGCCCTCCCATGGAGTCATCTGTTTATTCTTCCTTCAATTCCAGTCACCCATAGGTCACTCTCCCTTCTGCCAGTCACCCATTTTGTCCCCTTCTTTCTTCTCCCCTCACTCCGCACCTCCCCCGAGTCGCTCACTCCGGGGACCCGCGACGGGGATGCGGCGGAGCCCGCGGCCGGGGTCTGCTCTCCGGAGAGCCCGCCGTTCACCTTTGCTCCCTCCCCGGGGGCTCCGGAGGCAAGTTTCCGCCCCGTCCTTCCCGCAGTGACAGGACTCGGTGACGGCCGCGGCCCGGGAGGCGGAGGGAGGGACTGCCAGGCTTCCGAGCCCCCTCCCCTGCTCGCGAGCTCGCGCGGTCTGGGTTTCTCTCCGCAAGTGCGGAGACGCGGAGGAGGAGGAGGAGGAGGAGGAGAAGGAGGAGGAGGGAGTTGGGGGAGGATCTCCATTGAAATAAACAACCAGGCAGCAGTTATTAACACGGGAACATGGCGGCCGCAGCCTCAGCCACAGCTTCGGCGGCGAAGGTCAGCGCCGACGGCAGCCGGCACCTGACGGCGTGACCGACCCGAGCCGGTAACCGCGCCTTCCCCGGGGGCCGCGAGGGCGGGCGAGAGGCGGGCGGCGCGCGGGGGGCGCCAGGTCCCCACCCCCGGCTGCGACTGCCCTTCCTGCGCCGAGCTCCGGAGAGCCCTGCGCCGCCGGGAGGACTGTTTTTTGTGTGCGGAGATCGCGGCCGGAGTGCGCGGCAAGCGCGAGTTGCATCCCAGAGGCGCCGCGAAAACTGGGGAGTTGGGGTGCTGGGGGGGTTAGGGAAAGCGGGAAGCGGCGAGGAGACGCGGAGTCCCCGGGAGAGAAAGGAGGCGCTCGGGCGCCTGGCGAGAGCCCGGGGGGGACGAGTCCCGGAGCGTGAGGCGGGCGGAGGCTGCAGCCCGCGGCGGAGGGCGAGAGGTGAGCGGCGAGGCGCGGCGGGGAGGCCCCGGGGCGCGGGTACGGCCCCCTCCCCGCGAGCCAGGCGCAGGGTCGGCGAGCTCGGGGGCGCCAGCCCCCCTCGGCGACAGCGGGGCAGAGGCGGGGAGAAGCCCAAGTAGGTGCATTCTTTCATGGAAGCGCGGAAAAACTGCAGTGGAGGGTGGGCGCCCCGCGAGGGGAGGCAGGACTCGGGAAGTGCTTGGGGGTGTGTGAAGGTGAAGCCGGGTGTCAGGGGAGGCCGGCGCCGTGAGGGGCGGGGAGGAGGGGCGCCGCGGCCGAGCGAGCGGG
>NW_006399758.1:13575077-13625554 GCF_000299155.1 Elephantulus edwardii | reverse complement strand
GCCGGGCTCGCCCCTGACTTAACTTTCTGGGTGCGGGCATGTGTGCAGGAGGCGCGCTGGGGCCGGTGGCGGGAGGCGGTCCGGGAGGTTCCGGGTTGGCTCGCCAGCGCCCCCTTTTTCTCTCCCCCTTCTCCCCGCCCCTGAAGGGACAGGCCCCGAGGGCTCCGGGCGGGAAGCGGGAGGGGCCCTCCGGACTGCTCGCTGCGGTCACGCCGGGGGCTGGGGACACTTTGCTCTCCAGCCCCTGGGCGGCTGCTGGGGGAGGGGGCTGGGGTCGTCGCTGCGGACTGGCGCTCCCCACCCCCCTCCCCTATGGGGAGTCCCGGAGGCGCCTCTTCCGAGATCGGGGGTGGGTCTGTCCCTGGTTAAATGGTCCCTCCCTAATCCCCTCCCTCTAGTGGTTTCCGGGGCCTGCGGGACCGAGGGGCGGGAATCGGGGGGCCGGAGCCTGCCCCACTGCTCTGGACTTGGACTGGGCCTTAGGCCTTCTGGGATGGTCGCGGTTTGGGAAACTTTCCCAAACCTGAGACCGAACCCGAACATCCTCCCCTGCCACCTCGTTCTCTAATCCCACTCCCACTCTACCTCGTCCAACGCCTTCCCCTCCCTCCGACCCGAATCTCGCTGCGACTGATTGATGGTGCCATGAGCCAATTGAAGGCAGGGAGCTGACCTGCCGGCTGTGGGTAAGCCAATCGTAGGAACGGGGGGAAGGAAGGGGGCGGGTTTCTTCTGAACCAGTTAGAGCAGAGTTGCCTGCGGGGCGGGGGAGTCATGGAGACGCCAACAAGAGCTCTCCACTCTTTTCCATCTTTAGTCGCCCGTTCTTGGATCTGTCGGGTAGTGTCACTTCTAGAGGCTCAGACCCTAGAAAACACCTAGAGATACGTGAGATGCTGAGTCTCTCGTATCACGAGAGATGGTATCTAAAGCGTGATGAAGTCCGAAGCCACTTAGGTTTTGTGGCCGCAATCCCCCAAGGCCTATTTCTAAAATGGCATTTGCTGTAGTGATTGTGTTCTAGACCTTGGCGTCTGCTGTGTGCTAAGGATCAGAGAAGTTGTCGTTTAACTCTGCCTCGATTTCTCCGGCCAAAAATTTTGGTGAAATTTGAAAGGATACCCTGAGAATGAAGACATTAGGGTAGTTATGTGAAATGATTGAGAATGCAAGGCATCATTGTTTGTGACGGCTTTGTTGGTTGCCGTCCTGGTGTTAATAGACGGCAAGTTACCAAAGTGCACTTGAAAGTTCGGCATCTGAGGATGACATTAGAATAAAGTTATGATTTATGGTATGTTCTTTGGGGGAGAGGGCGAGGACTCTCGGGTAAACAAAATGAAATTAGCTACTAAAGCATCACTGAGAAACAAAGTGGTATTTAAGGATCAAAGCTTGCCAAAGAATATTTGTCTACAGGACAAGTCCCAGTAAATCGTAGTTGCCAAATTAAGTTACACGAAAGATCCTTGAAAAGATTTCACTTTTCAGTGTGTGGATACCTTTCTGGTTTAAACAAGGTTAGGGACATCTTTGGCTGTTGTGGGCTGTTTGTGGAGTCCAGTCAAGTGAGTTTCTTGACTCTTCACTGAGGAATGGGGAAGGCTGGTCTTTGGTTCTCCTTGGGAAGCACCGGTTGCTCCCCAGGAATAGCAGTCTTTTAAAAAGCACAGTGCTACAGTGCTGTTTGTGTGTATATGCTGTGCTTTTTTTGGTGAGGTTAGGCACCAGTTTCCATTTGGGATTTGTAGAATCTCGGACTTGAAGGAATGAATACTGTAGAGAATGAATCCATTAATGTTGTGATATGTATCAGGTGAATTTTAACCTGTAATTTTGGCATATTTATTTTTGGAGGAGTGGTATGTGCTTTATTTATTATACCTCCATTGGTTTCTCAAGCTTTCATTATTGTTGGGTTATGAAGAAAGAATTGATGGTGCTGTAGTTTTAGGGAAAATGTTTGGCAAGATTTGCAAAGTGTTCTGCTGTGATACATCATTTTGAAATCAACAATGCAAATTTCAGTCCAGTACTATTTTGGGTCTTCACCTAAACATAAATTACTTTATTACTGGAGCCTTTGTAGTGACATAATAGTGAAATTGCAAAGATAAAACATTCATTTTGACTGTAAGCATAGGGAATAGTGTAAATGAACCAGCGTCCCCTCCTCCCTCAACATTAGTTAATTTAGTTGCTGATAGCCCCTGTGACTTGTGGCCTCTCTTGTGTACTGAAGAAAAACCCTGTTGTTTTACTTCATTCTTAGAAAATTACAGCAGTCCTAGAAAATGTGCTCATATTCTTGGTGGTTGAATGTGTGGCATGTCTCCTAAAGCTTGCCTGCCTGAGGTGGGGAGGGGTAAGGCCCTCTCAAGCATATGGAGACATCTAGAAAAAGATGTGCATCGTCAGCTGTGATTCCATTGTGTGCTCTCAGACTGGATCTGAGCCTTTTCCTCCTGGGAATTTCTGTCTTAACAGAGGAGTTCTTTGACTTTTAGATGTCAGGGTACAAAGCAGAGGATAGAAAATAGTTCACAAATTATGAATTTAATGTATTTTAGATTGTTTTTACTCTGATTTTAACCCTTCGTTGGTTAAATATAATTGATGTGACTTAGTGTCAGAGGAGCATTTTCCTGGAAGCCTGAATGTAAGGGAAAGATGGGGAATTGGGCCAGGGTAGGAAAGTAGATAAAGGAATAAATGCCCTTGGGTATCCTTTATTTATAGTTCTTTCTTATTAAAGCTTTCAGTAGAAATAAGGATCTGGAAGCAGTGCTTCTACTACACGGCCTTTATGTAAGGATTCAGTACCGTAGCTGTTTGAGATCACTTCAGATTGAAATGTGACCCATAAGTGGATTTCATAGCAACTTGCATTTCATAGGAAAAAAATGGTGTGTTGGGTTTAAAAAAAGAATTTTAACATCTTAGGATGTTTGATAGCAAAAAAAAAAAAAAAAGCCCCCTATAAATAATGTTACTAGAAGATTATTAGTTTTTTGAAATGCATACTATGACTGTATTTTATTTTTTTACCCTTGTGTCATGATTGAAATTCTATTTTAAAACATAATTGAGGACTCCCTTTTGTGTCTTTTCCAGTATTTTGTGTTTTTAGATTTGTTTGATAATTTGACATTACATGCTTTATCAGTTTTAGATTAAAAGGGAAAATAAGTTACTATTTTATGGGTTTCATCTTATATTTATTAAATAATAAACAATAAAAACTTACTTCCTTTCTCTTAGTGAAATAATATGACTGTATTATATACCAGAAATGAAAGCCATTCAGAAGACAGAATAAAACAGTTTTTTTGTACCCTCTATTATCTCAAGCTTTTTTACCTCTGTGATTTACTTTTTTAAACTAAAAGGATATCCTTAACTTTTGTACTTAATCTCCTTTTTTATTTTAAAGACTTGAAGAAAGGATTATGAATTGCAAATACATTATCTAAAGTACATTAAAAGAAAGGTTTGTCAAACTATCAAATACAGTTTTAATACCAGAAATCTTCAATTCAGACAACCTATAGAAGATGCATACTTTCTAGTTAATTTCTATATAGGAATGAGAATTAGTTTAGTGGGCATTTTAGAAGCTGCTGTAGTTTTCCTAGGTGTTGTAAGACAGACAAAACTGATGAAATATGAGATAATTTTTAAGGGCAAGTTTATGAAGTTTACTGAAATTAAAAGACTGGATGATTTGCAGGTAGGCAGGTAGATTATATTACTTTAGTGTTTTAGGGCAAAGATTTTTATCAGTTTGTGAAACACTGATAATTGACCATATTTCTTATTTTCCTTGACTGTGATGATTCAATGCAGTTATGAAAAGGTTGATTCTAGAACAATTTTTAGTAGTTTTCTTCTTGGATATTTTAAAAGGAGAGACACATTAAATGATTAAGGAATCTTTGGTGGTGGTTTTACTTGTCTGCTCCTCTCTTTGAAAAAGTAAAAGAAAAATTCTTTCTTTGGTATACGATCCCCCCACACCCCTCCCACCACCCCAGGTACACTCCACTATGCTTAATTCTGGACTCTTGTGATAACTATAATACCCTATCATATATCGCTTTTAAATTATTCTCTCCCTCATCTGTTTCAATGCAGTATACATAAGTCATCCAGTTTTTCTCAGTCTTACCCCAACCCCCATTATCAGTCCCATTCTACAACAGTGACACTGTGCAGTATTTGTCCTTTTGTGACTGAGGTATTTCACTCAACATAATGTTCTCCCAGGGTCACCCATTTTGAATAATATTGTATGAGTTCCTTGATTTTCAATGCAGCGTAGTATTCCATTCTGTGAATATACCACAGCTTCTCTATCCATTCATTTGTTGATGGGCACCTGGGTTGTTTTCAACTCCTTGCTATTGTGAACAAAGCCGCGATGGTGTCAGTTATGGTCTCTTTGGGGTATATTACCAGTAGTGGAATTGCTGGGTCAAATGATAACCCTATTTGCGACTTTCTGAGAAAGCGCCATACCGCCTTCCACAGTGGTTGCACCATTTTACATTCCCACCAACAGTGAATAAGGGTTTCAGTTTCTCCACAACCTCTCCAGCATTTGTTGCTTGCTGTTCTGTTAAATTTTGCTATTCTTACTGGGGTGAGATGATATCTCATAGTTGTTTTGATCTCTCTTAGAGCTAGGGATTTTGAACATTTCTTCATGTGCTTGTTGGCCATCTGAATGTTGTCTTTGGTGAAGTGTCTGTTTATATCCTGTGCCCATTTTTCAATTGGATTGTTTACCTTTATCTTGTTGTGGTGCTCAAGTATTTTATAAATTCTAGATATAAGTCCCTTATCTGACATGTCATTCCCAAATACTTTTCCCCAGTCAGTGGCCTCCCTTTTTACCCTGTTGGAGAAGTTTTTGGATGTGCATAGGGATTTGATTCTTAGAAGGTCCCATTCATCTTATTTTTCTTCTCCTCGTTGTAGATACTTGACTAATACTCTTATTAATAGGTCTTCTTGTATGCTTGTGGATCATATCCTATCACTCACATTGTACTTAAGATACTTTAGTTATATAGTTACAACAAACTAACATCTAAAAGAAAAAAAAAATACTTTAAGTGACCCTGTTTTTAGTACTCAAGAGCAACGGTATGTCTCTGGAGACAAAAGTGCGTCTGGTACAGGCCATGGTCTTTGCAATCACTTGTTAATGCATCAGAGAGCTGGACAATGACCAAGGAGGATAGAAGGATGATTGATACTTTTGAGCTTTGGTGTTGGAGAATAGTGTTGAAGGTGCCATGGACTGCTAAGAGAACAAACAGATGCATCCTGGAGAGGGCTAAACCGGGCTGCTCCTTGGAGGCAAGGATTCTGAGGCTTTGTGTGACATACTTTGGTCATGTTGTAAGGAGAGACCTGCCCTTGGAGAGGGGCATGATGCTTGGGAGGGTGGAGGGCAGGCACAGGAGGGGAAGGTCCTCTGGGAGACGGATTGATTTGGTGACTGGGGCAATCAGGATGAGTGTGTTGGAGGCAATGAGATTGGCACAGGACAGAGCAGAGTTTAGAGCTCTTGTACATAGGGTCGCTATGAGTCACAAGCACCTCGACGGCACATAACAACAACAAATGACACTGAGCTGTTGTTAAAGTTCATAGACTATTTTGGAAACAGGTAATGGTAATGGATGTACAGCGTGACTATAATTGTATATGTATAAAATTCAAAGATGACAAATGATCTGCAGTGAAACCTGTGAGAGCTGGAACACGGTGCAAGTTGTTTTTTAATGGGTCTCTTATGTTTCTGTAGTCTTACCATTTTCTGTTACTTATTTAGTAGAAAGAATATAATTGGAAAGGTTTCTGCCTTTCATAGGCTTTTTACTATATGTATATTTATACTCACACAGACAAAAAAACAATAATGAAATAAGTTAACATTTATGGATTGCATATTAAGAATGTGATGCACCTTTAAGGCCCCATTCTTGTATAATCTCAGATGGTTTTCATTGTCATACTGTGAAGTGAGTTTGGCTCAGGAAATGGAGGCACAAAAACTGTCACATAGCTTGACTAGTGAAGAGGAATTTGAACCCAGGCAAACATTGCTCTGGAACCGGAACCAGGAACCTGGCTTTTTTACTTGTTTGGCTACATTTCCCCTAAACATAATGTAAATGTATCTTATTCAGTGCTTTGTTGAAATAATACAGAGCAGTGATTCTCCACTAGTGAAAGAGAAAGAGGCACGGAATATATTTTTTAAAAGCATACATAGGTTGTCAATCCTCACGAGAAACTAAGAGAATAGAACTCAGGAAAACTTGATTGTTGAAGACAGGTAGAAAGTAGATTGGGAAAACTGTAGAGGATTATTGTGTCTTATAAAGAATGAAATAGAGAGTTAACATTTAATTTCTTTAAAGTATGTAATTCTAATATGTTTAACTAACTAGAAAGTATATAATGCATATTTTGCAGAATTTTTGCAATCCTTGTAGCATAAACTTAGTGCTGAGATATTACAGTCCCTAAAGAAAGCTGATAATATATGCAGTCATCTGACTTCTTTGCTATTTGTGGAGTTCCTCTGTCTGCTCAATTGTTTGCAAGGAGAGGGAAGCTATCAGGTGACTCTTTCACCTGTATGCACATGAGGATCCACACATACTTCTGTTAATGTTCCAGCTGCCACAAATTGACTACTTGTCATAAATGAAAATATGATGCATGGTATTTTCTATTAATTCATTCATTGATTGTGTAAAGGCTTTTGACTGTGTAGATCACAACAAACTGTGGCTGACTCTTGAGAAGAATGGGGATCCCAGAACATTTGATTGTGCTTATGCAAAACCTATACTTGCACCAAGAGGCAGTCGTCAGTATAGAGGAAGGAGACACTGCATGGTTCAAAATCGGGAAGGGTGTCTGCCAGAGATGTGTTATGTCTCCATACCTTTTCAGTTTGTATGCAGAACAGATCATCCGGGATGCTGGGCTGTACGAGAAGGAATGTGGCATCAATACTGAAGGAAGATTAATCAACAACCTGCATTATGCAGATGACACAACCCTGCTTGCTGAAACTGAGGTGCACCTGAAGCACTTGCTGTAAAAAGATCAAGGACTGCAGCCTTTAATATGAATTGAAGCTCAATGTCCGGAAAACAAAGATTCTCACCACTGGACCATTTGGCAGCACCATTATAGATGGTGAAGAGATTGAGATTATTAACAGTTTTAGTTTGTTTGGCTTCACAATCAGCACTCTTGGTACCAGCAGCCAGGAGATCAGGAGACAAATTACATTGAGAAAGTCAGCTGTCAGGGACCTCTCCAGAGTCCTGAAGAGCAGTGATGTCAGTTTGGAGACTAAGGTGTGTCTGATCCAGGCCATAGTCTTTCCAGTTCCTTGCTGTGCATCAGAGAGCTGGACAGTGACTAGGGATGATAGAGAATTGATGCCTTTGAGCTGTGGTGCTGGAGAAGAGTGTTGAGTATACCATAGACTGCTAGGAGAATGAACAGGTTTGTCCTGGAGAGGGTGAAGCCGGGCTGCTCCTTAGAAGCAAGGATTCTGGAGCTTCGTCTGACATACTTTGGACATTTGCAATGAGGGACCAGTCCTTGGTGAGGGACGTCATGCTTGGGAGGGTGGAGGGACAGCACAAGAGAAGAAGACCCTCAATGAAATGGATCGATTCAGTGGTCGGGGTAATGGGAGTATGTGTGCCAGAGACAGTGAGGTTAGCACAGGATAGAGCAGGGTTTAGGGCTGTTGTACATAGGATCACTATGAGTCACAAACAACTGGATGACACATAATGACAGTGACAACAGTATGTCCATATGAAATGTGATCTCAGTTCTTCCAAGGCTTAACTAAGAGCTAGAGTGAGTTTTGGAAATTCCTGTGGCTGATTGATATTTGCCCGTTGAAGTACCCATCTAAAATGAGGATTTTTTTTTAGCAGATTATTCCTGCTTGTAAAATCAGCTCATCATTAAGTTATTTTAAAAATCCCACAGTACTTCCTTTGTCTTTGATGTTAAGGTAACTTTTGTAAGTGATTAATGTTAATATTTTACGTTCTGTTATTAGTATGCTTAGTAGTGAATGGACTCTTTTCAGTTGTTGTTGTTGATTACCTTCGAGTTGAGCAAGACTTATAGAGAACCTACGAACAGAAGGCTTGAAGCCCCTCTACAACTATCAACATGTATCAAGGTTCATAGAGTTTCTGGACGCATGTTATTTAGGAAGTGGATGCCACTACTGCTTCCAAACCTGTCATAGTATGTTATTTTTGCTATGTGCTGTTGAGTTGCCTGCAATGCATAGCGACACTATGTACAGCAGCTCTGAACCCTTCCCTGTCCTGAGCCAGTCCCATTAATTTGGACACACCATCTGCCATTGCGCTAGTCTTAAAAATGGAATTGCGTCTCTTAAAGAAATGTGTATCTAGGCGAGCTCTGGTGGCCTAGTGGTAGGAAACTGCCCTGCAATCCCAGAGGTGTGTGATTCAAATCCACCAGATGCTCTGCTGAAGAAGGAGGAACAATCGCCTCCTGTACCAGTCAGATCCAATTTGACGGTACACACATAAAAAGAATGAATGAATAAATAAATAAATATTATTAAAAAAAAAAGAAATGTGTATCTTTACTTGAGTCATTTGTAGGTCATCTGTACAGTATAGACCAAAGGAAAAATTTTTATAGTTAAAGGTAACAAGTTAAGAAAGTAAATTTTATATATGTTTATGTATTTTAAAAGGCTGAATTAAAAATAAATACAGATATACAAATAAATAAGTATTTGGTAATCACCTCTAAGTGGCTAGTATTGAAAAAACAGATGGAATTCTTTTGCATATATTTTTTATCTTCCTAAATATGGGATATCCGGTAACCTGCTTGTAAGGAGTTGCATTACCATTTCAAAGGCAAGTGGTTCACATCCATCTTAAGTCTTTTATAGCTTCTGAAAACCTATTGGTGGGTCAGCTATGAGTTGGTTCAGAATCCAAGGCACATAACAGTAACAAAAAAGGAATAAGAAGCCATGGTAGTATAGTAGATTAAATGCTGGACTACTAACTAAAAGGTCGGTAGTGGAAGCCCTCTACCGGATGCTCATGGGACGAGGAAATGCCAGTTTGCTCACTTTAAGATTTATAGCTTTGAACATTTATAATTGCCTTGTGTTGGATTTGATTTGGTTTGTGGTTTCTTGAGAGTCTAGAAGGGATATAAAAATTCTTTGCTAGGATTTTGAGTGTCACAAATCTGTGAATTTCTGCAGATCAGTAACTTTTTTTTTTTAATTACTGAAGCTGGTGGTAATTGTTAAGGTACCAGTGGTGGACTAGAGACCCCTGCCAGCTGTTGACATATTAGATATACTGCGTATTAGACAGAGCTGTCACAACTGACTAGTTATTTCTGAATAGTTGGAAGTGAGTGGAATAATAAAGAATGGCAAAACTTCTGACTGCTTTTGGTGTAAATCGTTTTAGATATTCTTCTCTGCTTTCTAAAATTCTTACTCTTAACTTTGTTTCCCTCCCGCCCCTTAAAGGTGAAGGTGGAAATTTGGTCTGGATTATTAACAAACCGACGAGCGAGTCTATTACTGTCGTTAAATATTTTGTTATGATGATCTAACAGTTTTCCTCTTTACCAAACAGCACATAGTGAAGCAGCTAGCTATTTGTTGAGAAAGCCATTAAGTTTAAAACAGATCACTTAACGTGGGCACAGTACAGTAATTTCCAGATTGGTTGTTGGAAGTTAGTTGGTTGCTGGGCTCTGGCAGACTGGAACTGAACCTTTGTTGTATAATAAGGATTTATTTACTCCTGTACAACAGATTTTTTAAAATTATTTTGACATGCTAGTCAATTAGAATTTTTGGTATACGTTACTAAAGTTTAATATCAGCTAGCAAAATTGAATAAAATGCTTTGATTAATTTGATATAATTTGGCAATTGTGTCCTTATAAATATGCATAAAATTGTGTTTTGATTTGGCTTGTCATGAAATTGTACCTGTATTCTAAATTGTTTTCTAAAATTAGAGGATATAGTAAAAGAAGAAAATACGTATTGTATGCATATTTGTATATACATACTCATTTCTACCTTTTCTGTCCCCAAATGTGAAAGAAAACATAAAGACTTGGTTAAATTATATTTTTGGGCAGATATTTAACAAGGTCCCTTTACTTTCTTGAGAATCTTTGATAATAAAATTCCCTATGGAATGAAGATGAATATCTCCACACATTTCTGAGGTAAGTTTGTCATGAGCCCATCTTTCCCTGTTTTTGAGTTTTCACGAACTTTTGTGTATGTTGGTTGCTTCTTCCTGCCGTCTGTTCTTAGTTGCCTGTCCTGACTCATAGCCAGTGTATGCAGAGTATTACTGAATGCACAGTATTGCTGCTCCATAGTTTTTTCCAAGGTTGTGACCTCTTAGAAGCAGATCCCCAAACTTTACTTCCAAAGTGACCCTCGGTAGTTGTTGGCTTAACTGTTTGTACCATCTAGGGACTTAATGTAATTCCTGTGTCTTTGATTTGCTTAAAATTAATGAATTATTTTAAATTTTATTATTAAACTATATAGCTGATCTTAGTTAATAGCAAAGTATGTTGTCACTTGGAAGGAATGCAATACTTTGCAAAGGTTGTTAGTAAGTTGCTTAATATGTTAATTACAGATTTAAAAAAATGTTCTAAAGAAAACGAAATCTGTTTATCTTTGAATCAGCTATAAAGATGTCTTGTCTCTTCAGTGAAACACACAGAACATTTTTCATATCCAGACTAAATAAATTTTCCCTGGTAGAATATTTTGACACTGTAGTGAAAAAGATTAATAATCTCAATTTACAATAAGGGGATAAAAAGTTAAAGAAAACCATGGGAAGTTAGTCTTGAAAAGGTAATAGGATGAAACCAAACACAGATGATCTCAGAAATATTTAAATTGACATGGTTTAGAAAGAAAATGATTGGAAAATCATTTGAAGAACTGGTAATAGTTAAATATAACTAATCCTCACTTATTAACTGTCTCATCATCCAACATTTCACATTTACAACAATAATAAAAGAAATACTACCTGACTATTGTGCACATATATTAATGAGGTACATCTGCCTCTAGCAGTAATGGACACCAACGTGGAAGGTGGAAGTAATGCAGGTTGTAGCAGTTAAAATTCTGTATCAGCTCGGCTGGGCCATGAGTCTCGATGATGTTAAGAAGTGATTGGCACTTATTAAAAAATACAATCATTCTCCGTTTTGTGATCTGCTGTAATGATTCCCATTTTCAAATAACCTGATCTTAGAACCTAAGCATGTTGGCAAATGAAGTATGGATGCAGAGAAATTCTAGTTACTCCAAAGAGCAAAGTCCTTAGAATTTATACATTATTACATAATTTTGACAATCCTGTAAAAAATACTCTCAACTTCTAAATTTCTACATCTAACATTAAGTCCTTATTTTGTATGATCATTTTATTTGCAATATAAATCAGAATGTCTATTCACAGTCTGTCACCAAACAGTTATGATTTAAACACTAGATACAATATATACACTACAGAAGAAAAAAGAAATGATAATTTCTAATGTGCTGTGTCATATGCGTCTCTTTTTTTAGCTCCTTCAATACTGTGGTATAACTAGTGTTTAAATAGAGCTATTTTAGTGCTTTAGTATTTTCACTTATGACAAGTTACTTATTGGCAAGAAAATTGTGTTGATTTGGGAGTGGCTAAGAATTTTCCTTTTTTTCCTTTTTTATTTTGCTTCAACTTAAAAAAAATTCAACCATATAGAGGGCTTAAAAGAATAGTACAGTGACTATATATATAGATTTTGTAGTTATCCTCTGCTTTAACCTCATTCATGTGTGTTGGATGAATCATTTGAAAGTAAATTACAGATAGGACACTGGATTCATAACATGCATTATCTTAAAATAAAGATACTATCTTATGTAAGCACACAAAAATACAGTGGTATCTAGAGGCATTGGCTGTAGGACCCTATGTTGTATTGAAGTGAAGTACAACTCATAGTGACTCTGTGAACAACAGATCTGAACCTTGACTTATTCTGTGACATCCTTATCATCTTTGACACGTTTGAACCCATTGCTGCAGTCACTGTGACAGTCCATCTCATCGAGTGTCATCTTGCTGGCCCTCCTTCACTTTCCAAGTGTGATGTCCCATTCCCAGGAATAGCATCTCTTAACAACTTGTCCAAAATATGTGACACAAAACTTTGCCATCCTTGTCTCCTAAGGATCACTGTGGTTGCACATTCTCCAAGACATAGCTATTGTTGTTTTGGCAATCCATGGCATAGTCAGCACTCTTCTCTAACACCACAGCTGAAATGCATCATTTCTTCTCCTGTTTTCCACATTCATTGTTCAGTTCTCAGATGCATAGCAGGTGATTGGATGGACAGTGGCTTCAGTCAGGCACACCTTAGTCTTTAAACTGACATCATTGTTCTTCAAGACTTAGGAAAGATCTCTGACAGTGACTTTCAAAATGCTGTATGTCTCCTGAGTTTAGCTCCTGAGGGCATTCTGGTGGTGCTAAGGATTGAACTGCCAACCTAATGGTATGTTGACTCTCCAGCAAGTTTTCAGATGTAATTAATTGCATAGGAGGAAATTGCCCAGTCTCCCACAGAGCTGCTGGTGGATTTGAACTTTGTGCCTGTGGGATTGCAGTCCAGTTTCTAACCACTAGGCCATCAGAGCTTCCTTTTTATAAGAATAGTGGAGCCTTTTCCCCCTCCTTTGTGAATCAGTGGGCATCAGAGTTTATTCTTTGAGAAACAGAGTATACAGAAAATAAGTGTAACACATGCACCACTAAGCTAGCTATCCAATTAATCTCACCTCCCTAATTCAGGGAGTTAGTAATTACATTCTTATTGTCAAAGATTATGAGGCTGGCACAGGATAGGACAGGGGTTCAGATCTGCTGTTCTTAGGGTTGTTATGAGTCATATTTAACTGGATGACACCTAACAACAACAATAATGTAGATATAAAACCCACAGTGTATGGCGTGTGGATGGAAAGGAGATTAGAAGGAAAGAAAGCAGAAAGAAATAATAGAAGATTTGAATACCTACAAAATAATTCCTCTCAGTTTAAAATTGTTAAACTAAATTGATTATAGTCAGAATTGACTCATAGCTCATCTTCCATTGGTACAAAAAGAACAAATATCACATGAAGATGGCCATACCTGACCTTTACCAGCTTTGCAAAGGGTAACTGTTATCATCAACAGCATCAGTAACACAAACCAATTCCTATGAGGTCAGGCATGTCCCCCACGCTCCTATACCTCTTTCCACTTAGCTCAACACACATCTTACTTCTTTATGGGGTCCAAAATCCAGTGTGATAGCCCACAGACCACACAGAACCATACTGGGGAAGTAAAAAAGTTATAATCCAGGTGAGTAGCAGAATACAGTCAGGACATGCGCTCACATGTGCTCACCTCAGCCTTGAGCCTCACAGCTTTAGGCCAGTGTGACAAGTTCTCAGTTCTGCCAATATTGGCTCACACTCCCTCCTCCCCTAAATTGTCTGACAAACTTGGGCAAAGACTCTTAGCTCCAGTTCCAATGGTGTAGCAGTCTCAAGGTCCTATCACATGTCAGGTCTTTGGTTCTCTGCTGTGGCTGCTGTTGGTCTTGCCCATAGGCCTCCTTGCTTGCTCTTTTTCTGATGAGGAGGTTTCTTCTCTTTGCTTCTCGATACACTCAATTTAATGGTGAGACTAGTAAACTCCCTTGTGGATAGGCTCACACATCCTGTTTGCATATTCTACCCCATTCCCATGGCAGAGTCCAGTGTCTTAGGAAAGCCATTTAGCATAATAACCTTCACAATTGGGTTTCAGCGACTAAATCACACAGGAAGAGAGTGCCCATGTTTCCCCACAGAGCAGCTGGTGGATTTAAAGCCTCCAGAGAAGCATCTTTGGGTTAGCAGCAGAAATCCTAAGGAGTTTTTTAAAAAACAATTACGCTTTTAGTGGCAGTTAACAGAAAGGTCAGGTTTTCTTTCATTCATTGGTACACATTTCCCTCCCTTTATTCCTTCTCCAACTCCCTTTGTAAAGCAAGCCTGTTTGGAAATTGTCATTTGTCATACATGTAACATGTAATGAGCCATTTCTTTCAGATAGTCCTTCCCTTCACCTTCATGCCTATTTCAGTGATTGAAAACCAAAAAGCATTGAAGTTGTCTGCTCAAATAATACATTGTTGTTAGGCTAACAGTCATGGAGATCGTTCTCAGTGAAACTTGGAGACCTTTCTTCCACTGCTCTCCATTCCCTAACCTCAAATTTACTGCTCAAATGATAATGTCTTTTGTAAAATTAATATTTAGTAATTTTGTTATTTTAGTATTAAATATGTAAATTCAATAGTTGTCACATTAATATTTACATTTAAGTTACATTTAAACTGAGAGATCATATACTTAGAAGACAGGTAAGAGCTAACAAGAATAGAAAGAAAATGAGACAGAAAATAGGGCTGTTTTGTTCAAGAGATTTGGGCAATTTCTAGGTAGTTATGAGCCTAAATAATAAATTGCTTAGAAATCCCAATTTCTGGTTTAGATATAAGGAAGCCTTCCTGGAATGTCTTAACAGAAATGCTAGATGCTACCTTCCTTGTTCTTTTAATTGTATGTGTATTGCTCTGCCTTTTAAAACTTGGTGGCGGAGTACATAATGTATTGGGCTGCCAGTCAAAAGGTCAGCAGTTGGGATCACCAGCTGCTCCTTGGAAGAAAGATAGGCATTCTCTTCCTGTATTGATTTACAGCTTTGGAAAGCAATGGAAGTTTGCCATGAATTGGCATAATCTCGCAGGCAGTGGGTTTATTTTGGCTTTTGTTGGTATAGTATTATGATCTACTGGTGAGTTGGAACCAACTCACAGCTGACCCTGCAGTGGGTTTTCAGAGACTGGCAGTTGCACAAGAGGGGGGTGCTCATCTTTCCCTTGCAGAGTGGCTGGTTGATTTGAACTTTCTACCTTTGGATTGGCAGTGCACTTCTTTGCCACTAAGTCCCCAGAGCCCCCAGGTTGTCAGATGGAGAGAGTTAAGTACTGTGGATTGATCTTTTGAGTGGCTCTGTTGTCCATCCTACTAGTAGTTCTGGTCAACTGAGAGTACTTCCAAAATGTTACTAACAGTTAAGGCTAGGTGGTGGCGGTGAGGAACCAAAATTGTAGAGAGAAAGTGCTGTCATGATGGAATTGTGGCTACATAAAATCCTCAGAAAATGAGATCTGTTGTTTATTTAATTTATCCAATAGCTGTGATTTTTATTTCTTTAAGCACCTCAAAATGTAATGTTTAGGAGGAATATGTCTAAAATGTGTGGTGTCTCCCCTGTTTTCTAAACTAACTTAAAATGGTTATGATGAAAAATCCATGGAAACTTTTAAGATCTCTGTCTCTTCACTAAATAGCTATAGTTTATAGATCCCACACTAAGGAACTGTAGATGACTATTGGAGTTTTCTTTTCTGCTCCTTTCATTTAATACTCATCTGTTTTAGGGTATATATGCTTTGCATTTTTATTTTAATAGTAGTTTAGTTTTGAAAATAATTTCATTTGCCCTGGGTATTGAAGCCAGAAAACCAATTTTGTTTGACTCAACACAAATGTAATGGTACAGTAGGGTTTAAGGAAAGTGTTGTGGTACAATGGTTATTAAGCACTTGGCTGTGTGATCATTATGTTTGAAGGTTCATATCCATCCACTGGTCTAGATATAGAAAACTTGTTGTTATATTTTGTTTTGTGGAGCTACTGTTAGTTGAAAATCCAACTTAAGAGCACCAAAAAAACAACACATAGTGTTTGATTTATATATCTCAGACACAGGTTTTATTAGAAAAGAAAGAGAAGTGTCTAAAGAGTGGCTTATATATTGAATGAAAGTAAGAAATAGTGAGTGTATGATTGCATTTTCTTCTATTTTGTCACTTTTAATAAGATCTACATTTTATTAATGGACTTATCAGTAAAGCTAGTAATCTTTAATACATAGAATTTGGGGTTTTTATTTTGATTGTTTGGAAAGAGGCTTTTTATTCCTTGTCTACTTTTTTCTTGCTTGTATTCTAGATGTTATTGTTAGGTGCTGTTGAGTATGACTCAGCAACTCTGTGAACAGCTGGCCTGAACCCTGCCCTATCCTGTGCCATTGTTGTCCTCTCTGACACACTAAAGCCCATTGCTGAAGTAAGTCACTGTGATAATCCATTGTTGAGGAGGATCTTCTTCACTGAGGCTCCATCATTCTAAGTATGATGTTCCTTTCCAAGGAATAGCCTCACCTAGCTACGTGCCCAGAATATGTGAGATGAAGCTTTATCATCTTTGCCTTCAAGAAGCACTCTGGCACTAGCGTGTCCAAGAGATATCTGTCTGTCTGATTGCATAGGATAATTCAGTACTCTTCTCCAACATCACAGTTTAAAGGCATCGATTCTTCTTCTATCACCCTTACTCATTATTATGCTTTCAGATGCTTAGAACGTATCTGAAAAGACCATGGCCTGAATCAGGCACACCTTACTCCTCAAACTAACATCACTTCTCCTTAATAATCTGATCTGCTCATTGTTGCAGGCCCCTTACTGCAGACTTTCCCAGTGTAATGTGTTTGCTGATCTCCTCACTGCTAGTATCAAGTGTATTAATTATGAATCTAAGTAAAGTGAAGTCATTGACAGTTAATTGTGGATCTAAGTAAGGTGAAGTTGTTGACAGTTTACTCCATGTATCATGATGTTACCTATCTTGATGTTGAGGTACAATCCATATTGAAGGCTGCAGTGTTTAACCTTTGGTAGCAAGTGTTTTAAGTCCTCACTTTGAGCAGGCAAGATTGTCTCTGCATACTGTAGGTTATTGGTCAGTCTTCTCCAGTCCTGATGCTGCATTGTTCATAGAGTCCAGCTTGTCAAATAATTTGCTCGGCATACGGATTAAATTGGAAGCAGGAGTGGCATCCACCTCCTAAACAACATGTCTTTGGAAACTTTATGAACTTTGATAAATGTCGATAGTAGAGAGGCTTCAGCCCTTTTATTCATAGGGTCACTATGAGTCCTGCTCAACTCAAGACAATCATTAACAACTACAGATTAAATAGGTCCTCAGACTAATAGATTAAATAGGCATGGAGGAAGTATACAACCCTGACTCAGACCTTCTTAATTATAGATTAAGGTATTCCATTTATGATTGCTGTGTAATAAACCATTCCAAACTTTGTGACATTATGCTCTCACAGTTTGTGGGTCCAGATCTGAAAAGGCATGATGATGGCATCTGGAATAGTACTGCATTGAACATATTGATTGCTTTTAGTACTATTGCAACTTTCACAAATGTTTAGTCTTCTAATCCATAAGCATAAACTTTATAGAATTAATTTCTTAAGTAAAGAAAAATGTGACCTTACTTTCTATTGTTGTTCTTTCTTACTACTATCTTATTATTGTTATGTGTAGTCAAATCAGTACCAGTCCTCCAGTAGGTTTTCAGAGGCTGTACATCTCATAGGAGGAAATGCTTGTCCTTCTTCTGAGGAGCGGATGATTTAATTTGAACCGCCTGCCTTTTAATTGGCAGCAAAAATCCATCCTCACTAGGCCACCAGAACTGTTGATATATTACTTAGAACTCGTAAATAAATGACAAGACGTAATATATTCTTGGACTGTTTATTTTAGCAGGAGCATTTCTAGGAAGTTAGAACTGAAAACTACCCATGATATGAGTAATAATGAACAAAGTGCCCTTTGAAAGAACCAGAACGGTGCTGTTACAGCAGATGATCCGTTTTGTAGACTAAGGCAGCCTTTTCTTTAAAAGCTGATGCTTTTAAGTGATTGAGGATGATAGACTTATTAGGCTGATAAGTTTGAAATATGAGAATTATAAAATTTTAGAGTGCACTAATTCCCTACTTGCTTACCAAAGTAGAAATTCAGTGGTCTCATTTAAGATTCAGAGAAGTATGGGGAGCCTTAGAAATTGGCTGTTTAAAAGAGATGCTATAGGTGAGTCCGATCAATATGATGGGATACCCCCGTTGAAGCCTACTTAGTCAGGTTCATGAGAAGAGGGAAGGGTATAGGCTAGGATGCCTGCTAGAAATCTCAGTAACCTGAGAAGAGTGGTAGAGACAGAGTGGCAATTACTAGGCTCAGCTGTCCATCTACATGTACTATCTAAATACACTTTTCCATATTAAAAAATTTCTCAATTGGAGAAAGATAAAGCCATACATTGAATTAACTTGCGATATTACATGTGCTGCCAGCTACAGAAAATGTATTTAGGAAAGACATTTCAATTTTAAAGAGAAAATGCAAGTAAAATCCTTTAAGATCTTGTTAGTACTTTCCCCCTAGTCATTAGAAAGAGGAGTTCCTCTCTCTTTTATTTGTGAGGGTATATGGTGTAGCTTTAGTCTCCTTGGCTCCACAGCCAACACTGTTGGCACCAGCAGCCAGGAAATACTGTGATGGGAAAGTCTGCTGTTAGGGACATCTCCAAAGTACTGTAGAGCAATGGTGTCTCTCTGGAGACTAAGGTGCGTCTTATACAGGCCATGGACTTTGCAGTCACTTGTTATGCATCAGAGAGTTGGACAATGACTAGGGAGAATAGAAGGAGAATTGATTCCTTTGAGCTATGGTGCTGGAGAAGAGTATTGAGGGTACCATGGACTACTAAGAAACAGATTGATCCAGGAGAGGCTTCAACTGGGCTGCTCCTTGCAGCTCAGGATTCTGAGGCTTCGCCTAACATATTTTGGTCATGTTGTAAGGAGAGACCAGTCCTTGGAGTGGGACATCTTACTTGGGAGGGGAAGGCCCTCTTATGAGGTGGATTGATTCAGTGATTGGGGTAATCGGGATGAGTGTATCGCAGACAGTGAGATTGGCACAGGACAGAGCAGAGTTTAGGGCTGTTATACATAGGGTCGTTATGAGTCGCAAGTGACTCGACAGCACATAACAACAACAATATGGTGTAGTAAAACTTTTTGAATTTAATTTGATCTCTAGCACTCGAACAGATGTGACCTTGAATGAGTTATATAATCTCTCTTTGCCTCAGTTTTGTTAAATATTCACTATTGTTGGTGTAATTGCACTGAATTGTCTATAGTGATTAATCTTTGGCATATACTCTGTCTTTAGTAAATCTTGGTTTATATTTGAAATTGTAGATTATTATAAATAAAAACTGAAATTGTTTCAAAGAACTGCTTATAAGTTGTCCTGAAGACTAGGATTATCTGTATATTTAAAACTAGTAATTTTCTTATGAACAAGTAGCCAGTTTTGGTTTTTCCTCAAAATCTCCTTCCTACATCAGTTATTACATATCCTGGAAATACAAAGTGTCATGCAGTTTTGCATTTTATAGTGTCTATAAAAAAGAGTACACATTATAAATTTTTCTAATTATTGACTATTTAGAGAAAATAAACTTCTACTTTATTATTTAATCTCACATATTTTAGCACCTAATATGTCTTATTCAGGATTTCTCAGTAGAAGTGAGATGAAGAAGATTATATGGTGTTATCATTTGATCTGTCAACTGTTTTGTCTCTATCATATGTAATTCTACAAAAGTAATAATGTTGTTAGTTTTATGTTGACAATTGAGAGAGAAATAAACCATAATTAATTACTGTTGAGGTGGTTCTGACTTATACTGACAGAGAGAACCATCCTAGAAAGTTTCCAGGGCTGTAAATCTTAATAGATAGAAGTGTTGTGTCACATCTTTCTTCTGCAGAACTACTGGTAGGTTCAAACTGCCAACCTTTTTGTTGTTGGCCAGATGTCTGACTGCTGCCAGCAGTGATTTAAATCTAGAGTTGAAGCTATGTACATTTTGGAAAAAAATTTGAGTATTTTATTGTTCAAGTATAGTAGATTTCAGTTGTCATATTGCAACTACCTGAAAACAAAGCACATAAACTCTATATTTCCTTAATGTGAGAAATTGACATATCTGAATTTTTACACCTAGACATGTAAAGTGTTGTTGTTCCTACGAAGAGATTATAACTTCTGTTTCTTAGGGGAATATCTAATAGACTTTTTTAAAAAATATTTGACTATTTATTTATACTTTTAAATAAAAACCCTCTTCTCTTGAGAAAAGTCCTGTGTAAAATTCAAGTGTTATTTTTGACTAGTTCAGACTGTGGCTAAAAAGAAATAATTTTTCTCAGGAACAAAAAAATGAAGCTCTTGCTGAGAGTGGTAGGACATAATTCACCAAAATCAGGTATCTGCTATTCTTGGAGGTTGAATGTAATCCCTTAAATAGAGCCTGTGAAACCACTTAAATCACCAAGGAAAGCAGGTCTCTTCAACTGCTTTCCATCTAACTGGTCTTCATCAGACAGTTAATAAAATATGATCATCAGTAATAGGTTTGTTTTTCATAGAAAAAGTTGGCTGAATTTTACCATGTTTGATCTGTTCTAAAGATAAATTCACATTTATTAAATAACTTAAAACTCAGTGCCATAGAGTCAGAACTCCATTGGCTTTCTGAGGTGGATTTGAATTGCCTAAGAAGTATGGCCTTGTCGCAGCCTCTTAGATTACTGTGTTTGCCCCCACTTACTATATAAATGGGAATTTCTTGATTCAACAGAGAGAGATGAGATAATTAGATATGGTTACCAGAGAAGAACATTTAGATTTTCAAAGGAATAAATACCTTTCTTTATTAGTGTATATGTAGAAAACTGTGAATAATAGTAAAGGAATTATTGAGTGACTGTAGTCTACATATAAGAACATAACCATTTTAGAATGATTGTTTAAAGGGGTCCAGTTTAAATATAATTTATAAATGTCAGTAACACTTCTGTACTTTAGACGGATAACCATCACTTCTAGTCAAGCTTCTGCCCACATGTCTGTTTCAAATGAGTAGTTACAGGCCAAGGGATTAAAACAAAAGATGATAATTCCTAGGTTGTAGCTCTTCCCTGGCAAGGCTTTTCCTTGGCAAGGCTTTTGAGTTTCAGGTTTGATTGTTGTATAGGCTGGAGCATAACCTAATTCACTGCCTTGACCTTATCGTGTCCCATCTCCTTGGAGCTTGGCAGGACTTGACCAGAATCGCCCACCACGGGCACAGGAATGCAGAGGTGCTGTGCAGTCTTGAGCACTAACCCTTTCAGATAGACGACATTGAATCTGAGAGGAAAAGTCACTGTTTTCTACCATTGTCTTTAATTTTCATCCTTTTTTTGTGTTACAGTTATAAGTTTTGCAGTAGAAACAAATATTAGTCAAATTACTTCAGGCAGAGATGTGGAAACTGGTGCACTGTGTCATTTATAATGTGCAGTATCAGAGCTCTGGTGGCCTAGTGGCAAGGAGCTGCAACTACAATCCCAAAGGCGCACGGTTTGAATCCACCAGATGCTCTGCCGGGGAAGGAGGGGCAGTCTCCTCCCGTACCAGTCAGATCTGATTTGACGGTACACCCACACAAAAATAATAAAATAAAATTAAAAAAAATGTGCAGTATCAGTTCATATTTGAGCTTTTAGCAGGAAAACTGATAGAATGTTACAAAGCGTTATTACTAATGCAGCTGATCCTAGGATGAGGCAGGGTGAGAAAATAGATCACTGGTGGACAAACTATTTTTATAAAAACTCTTTAAAACATGGGATATCATTTTGGAATTGATACTCATTTAATATGTAGGAAATAATGAACCAGATTGATTTTTTAATGAATAAAATTTAATTTTTCAGAATGTTGTTAATATGCCATACATTTAGAACTTACTCCAACGTGTTTCTGAGGCGATAAATCTGTGTGGGAGGAGACTGTCCATCTTCCTTCTACTGAACACCTTGGACATTGAATCACCTTTCAGTTAGTCTTACTCATTGTGCACTATGCCCTCAGGGCTCCTAAATCCTAGGGTTTTTATTCAGTAATAATGAAACTTACTCAGTAGAAAGCATATGAATTTTTGTCTTTGAATTTGGTCTTAGAATTCTTGCATTATTTTTAAACACATATGCTAGGATATATGTTGATCAGGAGAAGAAAAGTCTATAGACTATATTGTCCTGTACTTTACTGAGTTTTAACGTAGTTGGCTTTGACTGCTGGCTAAAATATTTCATTTTGGTTCCCCTCCCTTTATATTAAAGAATAACAGTTCATGTATTGGTATGTAACAGTTCCTCAAAACCTTGATGACATAAAACAACAATCACTTATGTTGCTCATGGATCTGTGATTTGGCCTAAACTTGATTGGTAAAGCTTACCTCTACTCTTAAGTAATGTAGACTGGCCTAAAGATCTACCCTAGATTGGCTTAGTTACAGTTGCCAGGTTGATGGTTGAGAGTGCAGAGCGGGCTTTTGACCACAGACCTCTGTTTCTTTTCATGTGGGGCCTCATAAAGCATCTTTGTAGTAAGGGGACATGGTTCCTAGAGTTAGTATTCCAACAAACAAAAAGTGAGAATTGCCAATATCTTCTGTCCTAGTGGAAACTGGCACTGTGTCACTTTCCATGATAGAGAAGTCAACCCAGAGATTCAAGGAGCCTTACTTCTCTGTGGTAGGAGTTTTAAAAACTGCAAACTTTTTAGTTTACCACAATAATATTGCTCATAAAGATTATAGAAAATTTGTAAGTAATGGAAAAGTGTTTAAAGCACAAAGCAGGACATTTTCCCTCCTTACTCTTCAGCCCTACTCAGCAGAGGAAAAGTAACATTTTGGTGTAGAACTTTTCACTAAAGATAAAATTGGAACTTTGAATTCACCAACTGCTCTATGGGCGAAAGATGGCAGATTGACAGCATTGGAAACCAATAAAGGGCCACTGTGAGTAGGAATAAACTACTCAAAGTTTGTTTTGGTTGCTGAATAGTATTTATATTTACCAAATAGAATAACTGAAATATCTGTTAAGATACTAGTAACTTGTAACTCTTTATTTGAACAGCTAGAGGCAGTATTTTCTTTTTAGTACATTGAAAAACCGTATGTACAGTACAAAATGAAAGCTGTCTTTCATCAGAGCCATCTTCCTCCTTCTTCATGCTTACCCTTATATAACACGTATGCCTATACCAACTTCTTTTCATAGTTACAAACAAGTCTTGTTCGTGTATGTGTGTGTGTGTGTGTGTGTGTGTGTGTTAGTGTTAGCTCTGTTGGCTTAGTGGTAAGGAGCTGTACTGTACCTAAAGCTACATGGTTTGAATCCACCAGCTGCTCCACAGGAGAAAGGTGGGCAGTCTCCTCACATGATATTAACTGCCTCTGAAAAACCGCTAAAGGGTTAGCTATGCACACACACATATGAAAGATGGACAGCGCCCTACTAGTCAATCAGCTATGAGTTGGCTTTTACTTGACCACACCACACAAGGTAGGCAGACACACACACACACACACACACACTTTTGCCTGTTAGTTATAAAAACCCTCTGAGGTAGGCATTATGAGATCCATAGAGATTGTGGGACCTTGGTGGCATCCATAGCAGTGAGTCATTAGCGAAAGGATCAGCCTTTCCTCTAACAGCAATGTCCTGCCGCTTTCATTCCACCATGTAGCAATATTTTTTAAGATTGGACAGTCCAATATTATGTAACTTCAGTTAACATCTGCTCAATTCACAGTATTATTCAAAAATTGTTCTTTATGCTAACGCCATGAAATTATATGCTGATGGGGATTTGATTCAAAATAACTGACAATAGATGTAGTTGGTTCATGGGGTTTATTATTTTACTTTGTCCACATTTACAAAATTTTAAATCTTGCTGTAATAACTCCAAAGAATAATTTTAACTAACACCAAAATATTAGCATAAGAATGGCAGAATACATATTAAAGCACTATTTAGTTCACTATATCTTTATGTGCTTTCTATTTAGTTCAGTAGGGACCTGGAATCCTAGATTTAGCTCAGTTATAAATGTCTTTTCCATTTGTCAAACTACTCATTGTTAAACTAAAGATAGTGTTAATAAATCTTGCTGAAAAAGACATTGCTGCTGTTGTTAGATGCCATTGAACAGAAGACAACCCCTGCACCTTTCCTAGCATAATTTTTCCCACCAAGCATTGGTTCTTTCTGACAACATAACCAAAGTATATGAGAAGTTTGGCCATCCTTGCTTCTAAGGAGCACCTTGGTTGTGCTTCCTTTGAGAGCATTTTGCTTGCTCTTTTTGCAGTCCAGGGGATACTCACTTTGCTAGTGTAGCCTCTCATTTCTATACGGAATTCTGCTTCCCTCAATTTATAGCTAAATTTTTCTATCAAATGTTTGTTCAACCAAAATTTTTATATATTTATATTAGATATGGCATCTTATGAAATACAATTTTTTAGTCATCTAGTTTGAAAATAATCTGTAATAACAGAAACCTGAAAGTCTGCATGCATAATTGTGATTAAATAATTATTGGTTCTTCTGTAGAATCTGTTTATAGCTATTCAGGATGGTTGATATGGGATGTTAAACATTTTGTCTGTTAGGTGGTGTTACCGACCCACATCTTCCAGGAGTTTGATAACTAAGGGGAATCCATTTTGTTTCATTATCCATGATTCCAATAACAGGCAAATTTTCCTCTTTTTCACTCAAACCCAAGCTATGATTTTGGCACTATTATGAGGGCTAGTGGAAGTCACACTCTGATCATTGTTAAAAATTGAAGCACTCAGACTTGTCATTTCCTAGGAAAACAAAAAAATTGAAATTCTGTGCTTTTCTTGCCCATTTAATTTAGATTTATAAGCTCTTTTTGGCAGCAGCTGTCTTATTTTTACATTTTGTACAAGAACTCCTATTTTTGTGATCATTGAATGTATTTTTACTTTTTTATCAAAATTAATGATTCTGTTCATGAATTAATTTACATATTCCCATTTGCAGTACTGCGGAAATTAGAAACGATGTTTTTTTTTTTTCAATTTAGTGCCTGGAATTTTAGATTGAAAAATTCCAGATAATCAGGGAGTAACATGACAGTTTTATTTGAAAATATGCAGTTTAAGTTCTTTTTCACACCCTCCCAAAATGTTTCAATCTGTTTTACTTAGGAAGATGGCTGAGAATTGCTCAGCTGATCAGAGATAAGGAAAATGTTAAGAGATTTAGTCTTTTATGCTTTGGATATTGATAAATAAATAAATATTAACTATTTATGACCAGTTAAATTTCCTACAAGGTACTATTTCAATTTTAATTTTAATTAAATAAACCATTTTAAGAAAGTATAATGATACTGTTAAGAGTTGGAAGAGGTTTCCAATAGTCCAGAGCAAGGATTTTAATTAAAAAGGTGTTGATTTTTTTTTTTTTTTAAAGAAACTCCAATAATACAAGACTTATTAGAAGTACTTTATTTTTTATTTTGGTAGGACTTTGAGTGCTTAAATAGCTTAAAAAGACATAAAGCATTCTTACTCCTTGTGTCGATCATAGTCTTTGTATATAGGGGAAAGAAAAACATTGTATAAGCACATTTACTGCAGAAAAAGCAATCATCATCTGTGGAAAATCAATATATATTTTTTCAAAATTTAGATTGATGATTGTGTGCCATCAGAGTTAGCTGAAGCTTAGGGATGTTCTGGGGTCAAGAGCAGGCCAGCCGAGCTCTTGCATCATTGGTGACAGTGAGATTGACTTTCTCAGACTGATCTTCCCTACTGTAGACCGTGAGTTTCTTGACTGAGATGACAGGCATACCTGAATAAGACTGACAGAAAATAGTTTTAAATAACTGCTGGATTTATCAGTAGTGCTGCTACCTTGAGCCAACAAGGAAAGTAGATTTTGCCTCTGTGTAGAAAATGACTCTTATTTGTGTGCTTTTTATGGAAGCCAAGTACAAAAGAAACTGTCCAATCACAGAACATTAAAATAATGATATCATTACATTTGCATTGCTTTCATAAGCTAACAAGTTTCCAAACTGTAGGTCATAATTCACAAGTGGATCTTGAAATTACTTTGTTTGGTTCTGGCCAGCTTTCAAAGAACATAAGAAAGAGACTAACCAAAAAAATGCAGAGTGCTTTGTATAGAGTAAGGGTAAATATATATAAAGAGAGAGAGATTGTGTGTGTGTATATATACAAGCTTGCTGTAGGTGCCATTGAGTTGACTGCACATAAACAGGTCTGTACATTACTCTGCCCTATCTCGTACCATCCTTACCATCTCAGACATCCTTGAGTCGGTTGCTCCAGTCACTGTGTCAGTCTCTCTTGTTGAAGGTTTTTCTTTTGCAAAAGTACACAAGCTTGGAAAGCTGCAAATCACTATTTTATTTGAGTTGTGCTCAAAATTAAGACACGATACTGATGTTGCTTATTGGTCAGAAGTGGTGTTGCAATTCCAAAGGCACGTAGTTTGAATCCACCAGCCGGTCCACAGAGGAAGGAAGAGCGGTCCTCCCTTGAGATTTACTGCATCTGAAAACCTGCTAGAGGGTCAGCTATTCGTTTGGACTCAGAGTACACAACAGCATTCCTGAATTAGAAAGTGGTGGTATCTTTTCTGGTGAGTTTTGTGGGATTGTCTCTGCTGTCTGTATTTGAAATGCCTCTGCTTCTGCTGCCTTCTTGCTACTCTTAAGTCTTCATTCTCAGTATGTTATGGAATAATGGCCCTTAGGCAGAGAACTCATATTTTATTGTGAAAATTGAGTGGAAGAGTATTTTTCCAAATCATAGAAAAGTAATATATTAATAGATGCAATTTCTTAATTTCCCCCTGTCCCCCCAGTCTGTTGTAATTAATTAGTGCCTCTTGTTACTTACTCTATGTTAAAGTGAAAGGAAAAAGAACCAATAGATGTTTGGAAAACATAACCTACCTCAGAATGCTGAATTTGATCGCTTCATGTTTCACATATGTAAGGTGGTCTTTCTGCTAGTAAAACATTTCCCGATCATATAGTGGGATCAGATATGTTAACATTTTATGATCATGTCATAATCAAAAGGAGACTGTCTGACACTTGAACTGATTTGAAAACTTTTCCTGGGTGTCTGTATGAATAGCCTACCAGTTCATGTTCATTAATGATGAATCTCTAAGGCTGAATCAGTATAACAAAATATCAACTGAGTACTGTAAATGGCAACTCCACAGTCTGGAGTATTTATATTTAACAAGGAAGCCCTGCTGACCTAGTAGTATGGAGCTGTGCTGTCATGGGGAATTTGAATCCTTAACTGCTTTGTGGGAGAAAGATGGTCTGTCTCTTCCCATGTGATTTACTGCCTCTCAAAACTCACCGGAAGATCAGCTATGAGTCAGTTCAGACTTGACAGTATATAATAACAACAGCAACCTAACAAACTTGTTCAAAATAAAACCTTCAATTTTAACTTCTAGGTATCTTAATTGTTAGGTACCATTGAGTTGATTCCAGTTCATGGTGCTCTTTGTATAACAGATTGAAACCTTACCTTGCCTCAGAATCTCTGCTTTCTCAAGCATGGGTTGGATTTACTGTGTCAGTCCATCTCCCTGAAGGTCTTACTCTCCTTTCCTGATTCTTTACTTTTCTGAGCACGATGTCCTTTTTCAGAGATTGCCTCCTTCTGATTAATAATCATGCCCAGAGTGTGTGACACTAAGTCTTACATCCTGGCCTGTAAGGAGAACACTGGCTACACTTTGAAGAAAGATTTGTTTGGGTTTTTTGGCACTTGCTACTCTTTGCCAACACCACAATTCAAAGGCATCACTTCTTCGTTGGCCTTCATTCATTTTCCAGCTTTCACATGCAGATTGTTCTGTTTTCTTATCGTCCTCACAGACTTAAGATGAATCCTTTTTAATTTTCTGAGGCAGCTTTCTTATCTGTGTGGCCTTAGAGAAATCCCTAGGGAAGCAAAGACTTTATTCAACATAAAAGATAAGAGACAAATGGTTAGAGTTTTGGTATATTGAATTTAAATCTTCCAGTGAGACAATCTTTTCATCAGAGCTAAACTTAGAACTTAATTCACACATGCACATGCACTGTTGCTCTCAGATACACTATTTTACACTGTATTGTTATTATGAGTTCTTAAAATTTTCTAAAATATATAAAATACAATCATAATAAAGCAACCAAACATAATAAATATATAAAGTATGTATAAAAAGGTGAAAATCCTGAGAATTAGTAATTTGGAGCTTATAATTTCAGACATTCTCCCCCACTTTTATGAGACTGAAGATTCAGAAATAGCATGATTAAGCATAATATTTTTTAAGTTATTCTAATGCTTTTTGAGTATTAATTATATGTAACTTTTACCCTTACAAAATTATTCATTAAAGAACATTTGGAAAACACAAATACAAGGGGGGAAAAAAACCACTAAAAAAAGATGGTCACATCTTCTAGAGAGTTTTTGTTGCCTACTGCTATGTATTTTCAGTTTTTTTAATGTATGCACCTTTATTCAGAGATTTGATTTAACCAAAATGGAGTTATACTTTTACTGTTTGCCAACTTAACCTCAGCAAAATCGTTAATGTCTTTTTATTTCATCAAATACCTTATTATTAAAAGTAAGATACTGAGGGGTATAAAAATAAGGTACTGTATTTTATCACATGAACTGCTGTGATTATTTAACAGTTTTGCTATTAGAATTTTAGATTTTTTTTTCTAAATACTAAGTAGAAATTACAGAAATTAGAACATTGATAGTGAAACGTAAATGAAAATTCAGAGACCTGGAATAGCTAAAATTATTTTGAAAATGAACAAAAGTAGAAATCTTAGACTGTTTCTTGACAATATTTATTATAAAGCTATAGGATTAAATATAGTTTAGTATTGACATAGTGTTAGACACATAAATCGTTTACTAGAGAAGAACCTCCAAATACTGCTTTTTGATCAGTAAATTGTGATTTGATAATTTGAAACAGCTGGGCAAGATTTGGTATGGAGAGTTCTGTGGCTTAGTCAATAGGGAATTGTGCCCCTGACCTAAAGACCGTAAATCTCCCGAGTTGAATCTGCCATTAGACAGCTCTGTGGGAGAAAGGTGGAGATCTCCTCCAGCAATTTATAGCTTTGGTTGCTGGAAGGTCAATTAGACTCAAAGGAAATGAAAGGATATTGCTATGAAAAAATGGGGGTTTTTTTAGCCTCTTGATTTCCCCCTTTCCCTTTTGCAGAATATATAAAATTTAAAGCATCTTACAGATCTTAAATAGAGAAGCCAAAACTTTAAAAAAAAAAAATATAAAAAGGGACAGCATGATACCTACTATTGGTTTCCCAGTCCTGTCGTAACACTACTGTCTGGCTTAAAACAGTCTTTAATCTGTCGTATTCTGTAGGATGTAAATCTGTAATCAAAGTGTGGGCAGGCATATGTTTTCTGCATAGGTTGAAGGAAAATGCTGGTGATCCTTCACAATCCTTGGCTGGCAGCAGCATCACCCCAGTTTCTGCTTTTGTTGTTGTATGGCATTCTGTCTTTTTGTCTGTCTTGTCTAAGGGCAATAGTCATATTAATTTTAGGGTCCATTCTACACCACTATGATGTCATCTCAATTTGACTTCATGTGCAAGGACAGAAAGGTCCCATTTACAGATAGGAGGGTTTAACTCTTGTCAACTTGAAAATTTCTGAACATTTTGGGGACACAATCCAGCATACACCATCAACTTCGGGATAGGCAAGTATTTCTTCTTGTTCTGTATTGTTGAGTCGGAACAGATTCCTAGCTGACCTTTCAGCAGTTGATCAGAAGCAGTAAACCACACAGTAGGAGATTTCCCATATTTCTCTTTGGAGCAGTTTGTGAATTGGAACCGTATACCTTTTGGTTCACAGTGTTTTTATTTACCACTAAACCATCAAAGCTCCCCAAATATTTCTTAGGACACCAAAAACCCCATTAATAACAATTTGGTAAGTTAGAGTTCATAAAAAATTAAAACCTTTCACATTTTAAAGAAACTATTAAGACGTGGGGAAAATACTCTTAACATGAAGAGCTAGAGTATATAACTATATATGGAACTCTTACAACTTCAAAATCAATCCAGTTTTAAAAATACTAGAAAGACTTGGACAAATGCTTTAAAAAAATAAATATGCAAACAGCAGATCCGCACATGAAATGATCCTTGAGAACATAAATGCAAATAAAAACCACAGTAAGATAAAATAGCTATTTTTTTTTAAAACCTGATAGTATGCTAAGATGTGAAGCAATTAGATTTCTCATTCCTTGACTATGGATGTGTCTTATAGTGTAGCCACATTGGAAAGTAGCTTGACATTTTCTTACAGTTTCTGGTAAGGCTTAACAGACATTTACCATATTATTCAGTATTTAGAAAAATACAGGCTCATACTCACACTTAGAAATATAAGAACATTGTATATCAATATTTGTTGAGGGTTTTTTGTAATAGTCCACAAATGGAAAAATTTGAATGCTCATTTAACAGAAGAAATGATTAAAACAAATTTTAATAAGTCATGCTTTGATATACTCTCGGTAGTAAAAAAGGGGTAGTAATAAATAAAACAACCATATGACTGAATATCAGAAATATGCTAAGTGAAAGAACTCAGAAAAATAATACGTGATTCTGTGTACATGAAGTTTTAGAAAAGGGTGTAAACAAAGATATGGCGACAGAAATCAGGAGTTGTCTGTAAAACTTAATTAGGAAACTTTCTGGAAGGATGAGAATAAATGTTCAGTATGTTCATTTTGGTAGTAGTACTTGTTTGTTTTTTGTTATACGTTTATTAAACTCATCAAGCTACATACATTCGATGTGTACATATTTGCCTATAAAATCATATGTTGATTGTTGTTGTTTACTGTTGAGTCAGAACTGACCCATAGTTGACCCTCTGGCAGGTTTTCAGAGACAGTTAATTGCACAGGAGAAGCTTGCCCATCCTATTCCTGCAGAGTAGCTGGTGGCCTCAAACCATGTGCCTTTGGGATTGCAGCACAGCTCTCTGCCACTAGGCCATCATCCTTAATAATTTTGATGAAATGGGAGGTTATTTGATTTAGACATCGTGTGAATACCATAGGACATGTTATGTGCTATCTAGTTGGAAATGACTCATAGCTCAGCCTCCAGTGAGTTTTCAGAGGTTGTAAATTGCAGGGAAAGAGCTCCTGCCTTTGAGTTGTCAGTGCACCCGTCTTAAACTTAAGTCACAAGAATGCTGCTTTTTCTTAATCAAAAAAGCTTCATGGCTTAGCAGTGATCAACAGTATGCTGAGAGGATTGGTTCTGTGTTTGGTCCTGAGTCCACATCATTAGCAATTTCTCTTTATTGCATATTTGTCTATAATTTTGTTAGCCTTGTAACTTTCAATCCATTCGGTCCTTTAATGGTTGTTGTGGTGTACCTTTCAGTCAGAACTGACTCATAACTGATCCTCCAGCATGTTTGCAGCTGCAATAAATCTCATGGGAGGAGATTGTCCATCTTTCTCTTGAAGAGTAGCTAATGGAGTTGTATCACTTACCTTTGGGTTGGATTTGAACCACTTACCTTTGGGTTGTCAGCTATGCAACCAGAGCTCCCTAATCCCTTTAATAACCTCTATAAATTTTTAGTTGCAGCATTTGCTGACTTTTTTTTTACCATTGTGGTGTTTAATAATTTGTTTCACTTCTAAATTGGTATTTCTCTTTTTATCATTTGCTGCTTTCATTGACATTGGTTTTTGCTACTATTACTGGAACTGATTTTCCTGTGTTTGGAAGCCATGATGTTCTTCAATGCTAAAGAAAGTTATACACCCATGTTTAGGATTTGTAAAACAGTGAAAGCATTTTTCTTTTACTTTTCCAAGAGGGTAGTGTACTAGGGGTGAGGGTTGGGAGGGGAGAAAAGTGCAACAATGAATGAATGGAAATCCAAAGTCTGTAAATTTTTACTGAAATTAATAATAAATTAAAAAAAATAAGAAAGTTAAGCAAAGGTAGCAGTGTAACACTCAAGAGATGCTGTATATAAGATTGGATGCTGCTGCCTGCAAGTTGGATTATACAAGTAATCCATATTACATGGTAATATGGTTAACCTTTTACATAGAAAGTAGGGTGTAAAACACATGTAAGTCAGCAACATAGGTGTTTATTGTGACTATCAAGACATAGACTTATACATGTTTATAAACTTAATGGATCATGGACAGTTGTTGCCTGAATAGATGTTATGTACTGTATGACTTTATTAATATATAAAATAGTATTGGTAAAGCCATACTATGGATTTTTTTAAAAAATGATAAATTATAAATGTAAAATTGAGAATGTAAATGTCTTTGCTCTAATCTCTCTTTTCTCCCTGGCATAGTCTTGGTTTTCAAAGAATAAAATGAGTTAGAACTGGCATTTGTAATACTTTCTTGCAGGAAGATTACTTACAGAAGTTTTCTGCTAGAACCGGGCTGTGCCGTTAGTACTTTGTAGCCTGTAACTAAAATTACTGTTGACAGTTCCACCTCATGGTGACCCTGTAAAGATAGAGAAGACCTTCCACAATTGGGTTCCCAAGGTTGTGAGTCTTTATGGAAGCCAATTGCCATATCTTGCTCGTGTCTGTAAGCTGCCTACCTTTAGATTAGTGGCTGAGCACTGAAATCATATTAAACTTTGTAGTCATTTCCCCCCCCCCCCAGTAACTGAGAAAACTTTAGTAATATTTGTATGGGTGGATAATCTTTGAGCTATTTTATAGTTTTAGAACTAAATTTAATTTCCAGATATAATGTTCTAAATTCTGTGTAATTTCCCATCTACCCTTTAGGCTTTCAAAATGAATATAACCTTGTACTTGTTTTTCTTTGTCTTGTTCTCCATTAACTCAGTAATGTAGCTTGTTAATTTTCCTATATTTCTTTGACCACATGATTCATAGCATGATTTTTAAGCCTTATAATAAAATTTTTTCCCAGTGTTTTAAGAGTTAAAAAAATTACATGCATATATAGTTTACACTTGTGGAAATTTGTTATTTTAAGCTTGTAGCTTTTTTGTTAATATTAAAAAAATCTATTTTATAGATTTTAATGAAAATTTTATAAGATTTATAATGAAATTTTTAAAAGACTTACAGTTTCTAGAGTAGCTCTCTTAAAATGTCCCTGTGACATTGGCCAGAATGTAAGGGAATTTCCTTTTCAGGGTTTTGAGGAAACGGATGCTATGAGTATCTTTTTTAAAGCTTGAACAGTGCTCTTATGTTCTCCTGGGACTGATGTGTTTCTCCAGATGTCGTTTGTTTGTTTATGTGGTTAAAAGTAGACCAGATGCCTTCTATAGATCTCCTTACCTAGAAGATAAAAAAATATATTGTAGCATAGTAAAAGGTCTGTCCTCATATTAAAAATATCAGGACCTTCCTTTTTTTCCCCTCCCTCCCTCATATCAGGACCTTCTATAAATCACTTAATACCTTTTTGTCTTTTTTGCGGTCTGTATAAGTGGGAAATGGCCCCTCCCCCAATCAAGCAGCCTATGTTAAATGAGAACATTTATGCTTTTATTTTAAATATATTAAAAAATCTATTATTCTATATTATTCCTACCTTATTTTCCCCGCCTTTATTATTTCATTTTTCTTTATTCTTTTGCTGCCTTTATTTTTCAAGATAATTTAAATGCATGTGTGTAGTAGTAGTCTTCAGAACAGCAATATACATGTAGACCTTTTTAGGTTTTTCTTAATTTAAAATAAATTTATAATTTTACAAGGCTGTTGTTAGGTGTGGTTGAATTTGCCTCATAGCGACCCTAATGAGCAAAAGATCTGAGCTCTAGTCTATCTTGTGCCGTTCTCACATTTCATAACACACAAGAACGCATTGCAGCAGTCACTGTGTCAGTACACCTGGTTGAGGGTCTCTGTTTCCTTTGCTGACCCTCCACCCTTCCCAGCATCATGTCCTTTTCCAAGGAATAACCCCTCCTAGCAACATGTCCAAAGTGTTTGAGATGAAGCCTCATCATTCTTGCCTCCAAAGAGCACTATCCAAGACATATCTATATGTTGTTCTCTTACCTGTCCATGTGATGTTCAGTGCTCTCTCTAATACCTCAGCTCAGAGGAGTAAATTCTTTATCTGTCATCCATGCCATTTATTCCTGGACTCTTGGAAAACTTTCTTCAGCTGTTTGACTCTTACCTCTCATTACCGTTTGCTGTTTTGAGCTTCTCCTTGGAACTTCTGTACTCTCCTTTGCCATTCTCATTTTTCCTTTCCTAGTTTCTTCTCAACAAGCAACACAAATGAAGGAAGCAGATGTGTTCATCTTAAATAATAAGATATCTTTTAATCTAATGCATTTACTTATAGAATTCCCATAGACATTTTCATTTTGTAATTGTTAATTTTGAAAACATAATTTCCTCTTGTGAGTAGAAATAAATTCAAAAGAGGAAATAATTTACGATGTAGTGTTCTTTCTCTGTTTTTCTCTATGTAGGTCCCACTTTTTCATAGTGTATGTTTTTGTATAGTGGTGAAATTAACTATATAAATTCATGGAGTTTAAGAAGTGGGATCAAGTCAAAGTTAATTCCCAAGAGGAAGAGGATAATTAGATACATCTCTGCTTTCCCGTTTCTCTTCTGATATTAGCCATTCCCTCACATGACAGCTTTGTTAAGTCCCTTCTCTGCAGTGTTCAGGAACTTATTGCATGTCCAGACAGAGCTCACAGTCCTCATAGTTACATGTGGTTTATTAAGGAGTAAAGACTGCAATTCAGGATAAAGATAGATTTGGATGTAAAATCGTCAACTCAAGATCAGGTCAGGAAGCACATAGGCGAGATTTGGAAGGCTTTCCCAAAGTGGGGAGCTCACCTCCTTTCCGTGCAGGGCAGCTTCCATCTGCAGCAGTTTTCTGTTGCTCTTCACTTGCCTCTCTGCTCTGTCTGGTCCAATGCATAGCCATGGTAGCAGCCTTTTCTCAGTCACCATGGACCCTTGTTGCATCTCTGCTATTAGTCACCTTCCAGGTTCTTACCCTCAGACTGCCACCAGACTACCTTTGGATTCTTCAGTGTTACCATTGACCCACATTACAGTTCTTGTAGGAAATTCATGCTGCAGGAACTGGAGGTCTAAACTTTTCTGCTAAAGGGCTTTCTGGGTCTTGAGGTGTACCATTCCTTCTCTCTGTCTCTCCCTAGTTTCAAGGTGCAGCTAGCTGTTCCAGCAGGACTCCACACAGCTCATTTCTTTTTGGTAATTTAGACACCACCTTTTCAGTGGTAAACCAACTATTCCTTGAAAAGTGAAAATAGAACAGAGGGCTTATTGTGGCTCAGTTAGTCATTTTTGTCTAATTGAGGACTTAAAAACCCATATATTAGCTAAACTATTTGCACTCTTCTGGGATTGCAGTGCAGCTTCTTGCCACTAGGCCACCAGAGCTCCCCTGTACTGCTATTTCTTAATACTAGGTTTATAATAATGGACAAAAATATGGTCAACAAGGTAGTATTGTTCTCAGAAGAAAGGTCTGACAATCTACTTTGGGAAGATCAGCCATTGAAAACCATGTGGAGCACAGTTCAACAGACAAACAAGGAGTTTCCATGAGTTAGAATTGATCTGATTCTGCCTTTAATACTTTTACCTTCTTTGACCAACAGAAAAGGGCCACTGTTTTTAGAACTCTACTTGTCTAGTTTAAACCCAGCATATTCCTAGGAAACTGATAATAGCATCCCACCTTGAATATATACATTTCCCATTTGCAGTGGGTTGGAGATACTACATAGCTAGCCATTTTCCCAAGCAGTATTTAAATAAAAGAATTATTGTAAAAATTATGTGCTTTCTCCTAGTTTTTGCTGTTTTATGTTTCCAGGGAGCAAGACCCAGTGAAACGTACTGTGAATTTATTGAGTCTGTGGTTTCCCAAGTCAGATATTCATCAATCGTGAAACTGAGTTTATCACAATTTTCTGGTAGATTTTCAAGGGAGTGATTTCAGTATTACGAGCCCGTTTTAATAGTACCATCTTAAAGAGCAAACTTTAAGAAAACCCAAATATAGACAAATCTGATTAATCAGAGCTGATTTATTCATTTTATATGGATATCTAACCTAGATATCTAGAACCAAATATGCTACAGACGTTTTCCAATATGTTTAAACTATGTAAGTTACTAAAATTGAATTTGTGTAGAATTATTCAGGATAAGTCAGTGTGCCAAATGAACCATGACTATCTAGTGAACTCTGTTTTTGTTAATGGATAGAAAATTACAGCATATTTAGAACTTTTATATTACTCTGCTTTATCATTAAATTACTAACTACAATAACATAAATTAATTGATTGATTAATTTCTGGGGGCAGTTTTCAAAGTGTGAAGAATTGCATAGCCTTAACCACCTCACCCCTTTTTCAGACTGTTTTGAAGAGTTTTAATAACTTTTTCAGTGTTTATACCAGAAATGCAAATTTTGGTTTTGTGTGGCAGATTTATAGGATGTGTAAGAAACTAGATTTTCCTGTGGGGAGTAACAAAATATATCGCTCAGTTTGGAGAAGGGTTACATTAACCAATACTTTATTTATTTGAAATGGCATCTTTATGGCCTGACAGGATCAATGAAGCTATGAGGCAACATTTATTTTCTTTTCAAAGTCTTAGAACCAAAACAGTAACTTTTAATTTTTCTAAATGACATTTTTATATATTGATTTTGTGACTTTTAAAAGAAAACAAGGTTTTGAGCTATACAAAATTTTTCATTTAAGTAAGAATTGATATATTTTACTAAGCCTCAATTCCTGTCAGTAGCAATTAAAAAACAACAACAAAAACCCAAACAACAAACTTAAGAAAACTCCTGAATAATAGCTGTAGGTCTTTTTTCTTCCCCTCCCCCCAATTATGTACCATTTACATTTTTGCTGGGTATTTGATCTAATCTATCCCTCCCCTTTGAGATTAAATTTTCTAAAGCACTTTTCATTCCTTCCTTAGCTTTTCAATGCCTTGTAATTGCCTATTGGTTAATCCTGGCCAAATATACTTTTATAGCCTCTTTTCCATTTATTTCCCCATGAAAGCTTTATGCTTCAGCTAGACTGCTCTAGCCATTATCAACTGATCCTTGTGTGTTGTATCCTTTGCCATTCTACTTAACTAAATTGTATGCATGCATTACATTTTAGAAAATTATACCCCCTTTAGCTTTCCAGACCAAGCCAAGCTATATACTATCCCATATTTTTATTAAATCGTTTCCACTACTAAATATCGTTTTCAGCATATAAGCTGTCATACCTTTCTTTGTCTTATAATATTATTAATAACACTTGTATTACTTCTGTTACCTCCTTGTCTTTATTTGTGAACTTCCTGTGAGCAGAGGCCCATAACCTACTTCTGAATCTATATTGAATTCATTGCTAAATCGTCCACATCTCTTTAATAGTATTTTGCATGTGACAAAACCAAACATACGGCAAGTTTATTCTGACAAACAGCTGTGTCAGAGAGAGTAGAGCTATTCCATACGGTTTCAGGGGTGTAAATCTTGAGTGAAGAAAACTTTCTTGTCTTTCTCCCACTAAATGGCCTGGTAGATTCAAACTGGAGACTTTCTTTTACTTTTGCAGCCCAAAATTTAATCTACAGCACCATCAGTGCTCCTTTTGCACGTAATGTAAAAATATAGTTTTTTAGAGCTAGAAACAATAGTCAAATGCTGTAATATATAGCTATGATGCTGAGTCATAGAAATATTGATTTGTTGGGAGTAAGTTCTTGAGAAGACATGGAGTTTTTTAAATTATGACTGTATTTTTTGCAGGATCTTTATAGGTTTTTTGCTTTGGTTTCTTATAAATACTTAGCATTTCAATATGCAATTATTTTACAGTGAATTTTCAAACATTTTGAATGGTACTACTTAATGCATGGAAACCAGTGATCAAACATTTAAATTGCAAGTGTTTGGCCCTGTGAACTGGTTTTTACTAAAAGCTAGAGTACTGTGATTATTGTTCCCTCTGTGCAGTAACTCCAAAATCTATGTTATATGCTCAGCAGTCCTATTTATATATCTTATTGGTGTAACTATTACTCTGTTGGTAGTCTTTTCACAGCATCGGGGAATGTAGTCCACCTCCTGAGGAAACAAGAAAAAAAATAGTAGTGCTTAATACCATTATTCCCACTGAGCTTCAGAAAATGGCACAAAAGTTTTCATGTTAATCACACAAATGCTATTATTTTGAATTTATTTCATTTAAAAAACAGTATTCTGGGCTTTTTCGTGAACTCAGAAGCTGAAACAAGGTCACAGCTATACAAGAAGGAAAAGAGCATGGTTTTTGTATGGAGTCTGTATTAAAGGAGACAGCTACCATTGAAGGGAAAATTTGGGCTACTACCCACTTGCATTCATTTCTACAACAACAATTTCTGCCTTCCTGAGGTGTAGGAGGTGCAGTCAGGTGTTTTGAAGATGATGAAGTCAGAAACAACAGAATTGCAGTGATTGTCCCTAGGATAGCAATGTCTAGTAATAGATGTATTATACAGCATGCAACATGTAGATTTGGAATATACAGTGTTACTCACATGAGTCTTCTGCTTTTACTTTTTTCACATCCAGAAATAAGAGATAAGATTTCAGAAGTCAAAATTTTGACTATTTTTTTGCCAAAGCATCTGACCGAGTTCATGAGGTCACTAGAATTCATGTGGGCACTTTTCTGGTGGCTTAGGTGGTAAGAGGTTGTGCTAGCATCCTGAAAGCAAGTGATTTAAATCCACCACCAGCTGCTGTTAGAGAAAAAGATAACAGTCTCCTTGGATGATTTTCTGCCTCTGAAAACCAGCTGGAGGGTCACGGCTTGATGATATATACAACAATAGAGTCCACATAAGAAGCCCTGGTGGTGCAGTGGTAAATGCTGAGAGTTGGTGGTTCAAAACCCAGTAAAAGACTCAGTAAGAATAAAGCCCTGCCTTTATCTATCTGTTCCAATAAAAATAGTTTTAGCCAGCCTAACAAGGTCACTCACTGTGGGATAGTAGCAACTAAGTACCACACAACACAATTCCCTGGGGATTTCATTTTTGCCTAAAAAAAAGAATTCTAGGACAGTATGCATTCACTTAGTACTCTACGCTTCTGAGTAACCATTTACATTATTTTAGCTTTATTTTTGCCAAAGTAATTTTAAAATTTTTAAATTTTTGTTTTGGAAGATTTCCCTCCCCTCCAGATATATACTTATTCAGGAAGTGGTTAGGTAGTCTCAATTATATATATATATATATGAAAAAACTTAAAAAGAATAGAACTAAAACTTCTCATAGAAAAAGGTGATTTGTAAAGTTTAAGATGACAGTGATCAATATTTTTAAGCCCGTGCTGCCTTTTCTACCTCAAGCCCTTACTTTTTATTATATTGATCTTGAGAGTCCTATCTTACTAAATTGTGAGTAAAATTTAGTATTAGATTTATAATTTGTGTCAAATACTCTGTTGAGCATATTCCAGCCTGTATTTGCCTTAAGTTATTTTACCATGAATCCTAATTCTAAATAGTTTAATTTCTGTTTCTTTTAGCAATTAGAAGCCACAGACTTTGACTAGGGTTTTTTTTTTTTCTCAATTCCTTGTACCTACTTTCTGACACTACATTTCACTTCTTTCACAAAATGTGGTGAAAGAACTCTTCAGGATCTTTGGGACCTGTCTTGTGTGAGATTCAGCATCTACGTCTAGAAGCACTTTGTTGCTTTTGAGGCTAGGCCAGGAGCAGGGCACTTGATGCTACTGATGGTGACACATGATTCTTGACTTTATGAACTGTCATTTAAAGCTCTGTTTACTCGCTGTGCCACCACAGCTTCTTTAAAACTGTCTTCTTAGACTAAGATTGGCTTTATTATTTGTTCCTTTTGTTCTTTCCACAGCAATCTCCCCCCTCCCATTATGGAAACAAGATGCTTATTGGACACTAGAGATTTTTAAGGGTGCTTTGATTCAGTGATGGAAGGATTATTGCATAATTTAATCTGAATATTTTTATTGATCTATCATTTATTTTCATAAGGTGTCCTTGTGGCATAGTGCATAATGTACTACTAATGGGAAGGTCAGCAGCTCAAGTCTGGGGAGAAAGATGAGCAGTCTCCTCCCATAAAGATTTCACTTACTGACTCACCACAGAGTAGATTCAGATTCATAGTGACCCTCCAGCAGTCTTTGGAAGCTGTAAATCTGTCTCTCCCGTGGAGCCACATGGCTGGAGACCTGCACCCTTTCTCTTAACTGCACAGCACCTTGGAAACTGTGGAAAGGTCGTTGTGGTTCGGAGTAAACGCCACAGTGGTTTAGTGTTTTGGTTTTTCCTTGTCATATTTACTCTTTGGTTGGGTTTTTTTCCTCTCTATTTTGTAGACAGTTCAGAGAAATGTTTTCTGGTGTTCTGCCATTGGTAGTGGCTTCTATAAACAGAAGAATATTGATGTCTGTCTCTTGTGTGGAACACTTGTAATACATCTTTAAAAACATTGATGTTTGTAATTGAAAGAAGACTCTCTGAGAAAACATGAGCTTTGAGTGTTTAAAAGTCCACACACAGGAGTGTTTTTCCTCAGAGTAGTTAAAAAGGAATCCCATTTACAAAGAGTGAGTATCAAATTCTCTTATTTTACCATGTAGGAAGTTGGCTATTATAATGTAATTTTTTATGCATTGGAATGTTAATGTCATTTTTTTTTCCTTGTAATCTCAAGGGGAGAATATAGTCAATTAATTCTGGTGGTAAATACTTAGTAAATGGTCTATTCTTCCCTGCCACAAACCAAAGACAAGCATAAAAATTTTCCCACCCTCTATTGTGTTGAGACTGAAATAGTACTTGTAGGATAGATTTGGCTTATGAGAGAAACTTTGTCATTCCTGTCTGTTGGGCCTGTTGTCAGGAGGGGCCAGTCCTTGGAAAAAGACATCATGCTTGAAAAGATGGAGGGTCAGTTGATGAGAGGCAGACCTTCAACAAGATGGATTGACACAGTGATTCCAACAGGGGGCTCAAGTATTTCAGAGATGATGAAGTTGGTACAGGACAAGGTTCAGACCTGTTGTTCGTAAGAGTTGTTATGAGGTGTAGTCAGCCCAGCACACAGTGACAAACAACAAATATTTGATGTTGTGTTCCATCATGTCTGCTCTTAAAATTACAAGTCTTCTTTGAGTAGTAAGATCAGTAGATGTGCTGTTTCACTTATTGACTCACTATTACCTTAAAAACTTAAACTTATTGCCAGTTGATGTGGAAGTGACTCATAGCTATCTTTTCACTGTGCTTTGTTGTTTTTGTTACTATGTGCCTTTGAATTGGGACCCACTCATAGCTGACACTCTGTCCAGTGGGTTTGCAGAGATAGTAGGGAGAAGATTGCCATATTCCTTTTGGAGCCGCTGGTGGATTGAACTGTGTGCTTTCTTGTTGGCCATCTAGTTTTAAATTGCATGGGAGGTTGCTAATCTTTCTCCTGTGGAGCTGATGGTGGATTCGAATGTCTGGAGAGGCACCACCTATGAGTAAACAGCACAGTCCCTACCAAAGCTCAGAATTATTATTATTTGACCTGAGTCAGGCAGAACTTGTATTTGGTTAAATGAAGTTTTTAAGATTGGTTAATCAACTGACCTAAAGGATAAGGTGTGGTTCTCAGAACTGCGAAGAGATTAATTTTGCTACCTACTTCATGATTATAATAATGAAAATAAGATAATGTATGTATACCATCTATAAAGGAAGTTCCTGTGGCATACTATTAAGAACCTGCGCTGCTATTCCCAAAGCATACTGTTCTAATCCAACAGACGCTCCATAGGAGAAGATGTACAGTCTCCTTCTGTGTGATTCCTGCCTCTGAAAACCTCTGGAGGATCTCCTATAAAGGAATGCATATGATCTATAGAAAGCAGTCAGTATATGATAAAAATATTGAAGTCCTTGACTACTAGTCAAAAAAAGAACAGCCATGTCTTTCCAAAAGGTGACAGTCTTGAAAATCCAATGGAGCTGATTGACTTTGTACCCATGAGATATTCGTTAGTCAAAATCTACAACAGTGAGCAGAAACGTACATAGCATAGAGGTCTTCATCATTGGTTTCTCATTTTATGTGTAACATACTGAAATTCAATTTAAGAATATTACATTTTTTAATACTTTTTGCCAGTCTGCAATTTGCCTTTTCACTTGCCAATTTTTTTCCTCATTTTTTAGCATTGGTTTTGTGAGATACCACCCTGCATTCAGCCTGCCTCGGCTTGTGTATATTATATAAAAATAATTCTGTATATGATTAGGGAAGCATTGCTTAAAGCACAAAGGGGGTATGCATGTTTGCCTTTGTGCATTATTATAAAGATACAGTTTGATTATCCTTGTTTCTTATTTCCTTTCCTTTCTTTGACATTACCTCTCCTTCATACCAACCTGTCCCACTACCCCCCTTCTTTATTTATTTTAAAATCAGGTCTTTTAGGGCAGTATAGCAAATTTCTATGTATAAAGAAAAATCAGTCCTGTCACACTGATGGACTTTGAAACAGTGCAGCTGTATAGGGAAAATGAATTCTGTTCTCTGTCAGAGTTGTAAAGGACTGCTTATTTTAACAGCTACTGAAGATGGAAGCCTTTCTGCTACAGCCATATAGTTTGTCAAACTGTGTTTAAAATATTTGAGATTTTCCAAAAGTTTATCATTTCCTCCTGATCCTTGTTAAGGATTACTTGGTTTCTGATTACACTTAACCCCTAATTCACTTTTGAATCTTCACTGAACAGCCTGTGTAGCTAAATGGTTGAACTTTGTAGGTATTATTTACAAATGTTAGAAATATATTTAGCAGTATTGAGTTATTTCATATTTTTATATTGATGACATATATTGGTACCAGAGTTTATAATGATTGTTCAACATCTTTTATTCTTTTTAAGTAATATTAGCAGATAATATACTCTGGAGATTCTAATTTTTCCTGGAGTTAAAGACTTAGAATTTATACTGCATTATTTCAAATGAATTAAAATTTTATAAATTTTCTTCAATTTCATAATTTTCATAAAGCTGAATTTTGATTGTTTATGCTCTTTAGAGACATGGTTTTGTTATGACGATGCTAATATAAAAAAAGTTGTTGAGGAAAACAGCATTGGAGAAACAGGCTGAGCTTGGACATGTTCCTTCAGAGCTGGCCGGTTAGCCCACACAGATGTGTAGATAAGTGAGAAAGGCTTGTTGGCTTGAGGAGCAGGGAGTCATGAGGACATGTGTCTTGTTGACTTGACCCCATATGGGAGCTAGGACTGAGTGATGAGACCAACAGGTTTAGAATTCAGAGAGAAGTGTGGATGCCTAAGCTTGCAGCTGATGCCCATTTAAACCCAGCTCCAATGGCTGGGGATGAGTTGACCAGAAACCAACTAGATGATGATGAGAAGGTGATCCTTGTTGTGAGCTGGGATAAATGGCTGCATCCTGATGGTTTGTTGTGAATTAGACTTTGCTTATAGATGCATATGCTCAAAGGTTCCTTGTTGAACAGAGAGGATTGTGTAACGGAGCGAGTCCCCCGAAAAGACCACCAAGCCAATTAGCCGAATTAACAAAGTTTATTTCGAGTTTGAACCCGGGCTCCCGCATGCTGACACTGCAGCATCCACCCGAGAGCCCAAGCGAGCCCTCTCTTTTATACTTTCTTTCTTCTTTGTCTGGCTACACAGTTTATGATTGGCTGCTTATAGTAGTTCTAGTACTAATTTGCTCTCTATTGGTTAGCCATAGCTTAGGGAGGCAGTCGGCCAACAGAGTGTGGTTTATCACAGGTGGGGGAAGAGGTTGCTTGTTGCAAACTACGCAAGCGAGTGGGATGGAGGTAGCTGCACTTTGTCAGAAACTGAGTTTTTGATATTTGATTCTTACAGATTGTTCAACAAAAGGGACATGTTCCCTCAGACTACCTTGATAGGGGTGGACAAGTCAGCAATTGGTTATCTAAAAGGGGGATGGATATACGGCATGAAACATGAAGTAACTGGCTTATATATAGTCACAAAAGTAGTTGTTGGTGGGGTGATTGTAAGGGCAGAACCACCCTACAATATAAATGAATAAAATAAAATGTAAATGAAAGATTATATGTAATATATTGTACATGCATGAACACAATGTATATGAATGATAAAAGTTAACTAATTTAAAAGAAAGATGATGAGATTAAGTTCTAAGTGCACTTACTGATTTTTCCTGTCCAAAGCAAAGCAGAGTGAAGAAAATCAAAGATTACTAATTCAGCGTACTAATGAACCAGGTAAACATCAGTTTTCATAACCCTGAGACAAGACCTAGCTGGCCTGATGCTTGGCTGCCCCTGTTGACCACTCTGAAAGAGTCAAGACAACAGCATTTAGAGCGTCACTAGTAAAGAGTGTGGAGAAAATGTGGAGAAATTCAAAACTCAAAATCAGAAAATAGTAAATGAACGAAGAAAGACCAGACATACTGCTCTGATCAAGACTGGTAGAACACCTATGATTAAGGCCCTTTAAGCTTGGAACTGAAATCACATTTACTACTCAACTTGTAGCCAGTATAGTTGGGTTTTTATAAGGCACCTCTGGTGGCATAGTCCATAGGTGATCAGTAACAGCAGGGAGGAACACATTGCTTCAGTCAACCATATGAGATCAAAAGGGCAGTGGTTGCCAAAGGATAAAGCTCAGTACAGGAAGGGATAGGACAGGCAAATAAGACAGGAAACAGGAATGAAGTGAAAAGGGTGTTAGAGTATGGGGACTGTAATCGGCGTTATGAAACATGTATGAATTGTTGAATGTTATTATGTGCCGTCGAGTTGCTTGTGACTCATAGTGACCCTGTGTACAAGAGCCCTAAGCCCTGCTCCATCCTTTGCCAACCTCACTGTCTCTGACACACCTATACCCATTACCCCAATCGCTGATTTGATCCATCTCATTGAGGGTCTTCCTTGCTCTGTAAACTTTATTTACTTAGATCAGAGTAAGAGGTTAATTTAAAAAAAATACTAAGATTAGGATAATTTTATATAGCCTACAAAGTTGGGCACGGAATTTAAATTTTCTTACAAAAGTTTTATTTGGCCTTTAAAAACTTACTTGGAGTTTCCCCTCACCCCAGGTTAAAAGATTATGATGACCATTTTAAATATACTTTTTAAATGGTTGAGATATTTCAAGGAACCCTGGTGTTTCATTGTTTATAGATTGGCAGTTTGAACTCATAAACCACTCTGGGAATAGGATGAGGCAGTCTGCTTCTGTAAGGTTTTATAGCTTTGAAGATCCTGAGAACAGTTCTGCCCTGCTCATGTGGTCACTGAATTGGAATCGATATGGTGGCAATAGATATGATGGGATTGATATTGATAAGAATGGCTGGGATAATTCAGACTTACAGATAGGTGTATTGCAGGACACTGCCTTGGTGGAAGAAATAACCATGAATATAAAATCTTCCAATGACCTCGTTTAAGATCTCATGTACTGTAATTAACTATCCTTTAAATATAAGGATTCTGTTTGCACTGCTAATTAAATTCATAGTTAAGACTTGTAGGACAGCATTTAATTTGTGTTTTGTTTTGGGGCTTCAGTAACTTCAAAGGTGATATGAAGGTATAATCATTAAAATACACTACAAACATATGTGCTAGGTTCTCCTATAATAACTAGTTCATGTAAAAAACAAAGCATATGACTAAAAACGTCTCTGTGTCTAAAACCCTTGATATTTACTATTGTTTTTTTTTTAGACTCTTTGTGACCTATTAATATTGCTGTGATTTTGGAGAGATTGAGAATGTACTAAAATAACTTGAAGAATTTGCTTACTGTGGGCTGCCAGTATGCTATAAATATTTTTTAAATGGTGTATTTGTAAAACTTAATGTATTATGGCATTTCTAAGAGTTTTGGCAAAATTTAGAGTCTTAGGAAACAAAGAAGAATTACAATAAATGTGCAGCTGAGAGATGATAGAATTATGAAATGAACCATACACAGTTTTGGGGTAGAGTGTATACAGAGGTATAGAATCTGACAAATATTTAAGTGCTTGACTACTAACCAAAATAATAGGCAGTGTGAACCTACCTAGTGAAGCCTTCAGAAGATAACACCTACAGATGCACAACAACTTGAAAACTTTGGAGCACATCTCCTGTATGCACGGGGCTGCTGTGAGTTGTAACAGAGCATTGCAAGGCTCAAAGAACCCTGAAACTCACCAACATTGAGTGGATTCCGATTAACATCAGCCCTTCACTAACTAGGTATCTGTAAATCTTAACAGGAGGCCACTGTGCGCCTTTGTCCTGCAGAGCTGTTGTGGATTAGAATTGCTGGAGATGCACATCCTTTTGGTTAGCAGTGTTAACACACTACAGACTGTGCCACCAGCTAGCATTATTATAATACATAAAAAGCTCATTATGGTATTTGAAATGCAGATTATAAAGAATGATTGACACAGTAATGACGAGAAGATAATGACTTGGCTATTTGTGTGCCAGTATGTTGCTGTTATAGGGTCCCTTGAGTTGGTTTGGACTCAACAGCCCCATCTTATGACAGAGGAGAACTGTCTATAAGGGTTTTCTTAGTTATAATCTTTACAGAAATTGATCAACTGGGCTTTCTCCTGTGGCGTTGCTAAGTGGAGTCACCCTTTCAGTTAACACCCTTAGGAGTCAGCATTTCCATTAGCAGATATTTCACTGTTTGTGACTCTAGAGTAAAAAGGATAGAATTATTTTTTCGAGAATCGGGCAGACAGGACATTTGAAATATATTATGAAGGATAAATTTTGATAATCAAAATAATCTGTGGAGGAGTGTATTTCATACACAGGGAACTTGGTAAAATATTTACTAAACTGTTTTTGGCTGGGCAGTTCGGGAAACAGATTTAAAAAGCAAGTTAAGTACCGAGAACAACTATATTAGGGAAAATAAGTACATAGAATAACTCTAAAAGAAAACAAGAGACAGTGGAATGAGAAATCAAAGAAAAAATTATTCTAATCCAGATTAACATTGTTTTCTGTTCAGAGATAGCCAGCCACTTTAATGATGGCATCAAATATTTTGATGGTTAAATGAAGATAAACTGACAAAAGATTTTTATAAACATAAGATGGAGTTTTTTCTCCTCGCCTGGGAACTTTCACATCATTAATTTTAAAATTATCAGTTTGTTTAATAATTTAGATAGTAACCAACTAATGGAGAAAACGAGTTTGTTCTTAGAGAGTTTAGTTCATTTTAAAAAGATGATCAAGGCTCCTTGTTTTTTTGTTTGTTTTTTTTTGTTTTTCCTTTGTAACTGAACTGTATTTGTTACAACCTTTGTGGTAGCAGGTGACCTGGCACTGTAAGCTTGGTTACATCTCAGAACCTGCCTTGACAGCAGCTGCTGTTTATAAAAAATACAGAACTAAACACATGTTTAGTATTAAAGATTTCAGGGTTTGGAATATTTTAGCTTTTATCTTCTTTCTTGTATCTTTTATCTTTTTAAAAATCTTTATTTTTCTTTTCTTTTATCGTCCTTCTTTCCCCTTCTTTAAATAATTGGAACAATGCTTTCTATGATAAGATATCCCCTTACCCTTTTCACAGTTTCATAGGGATGCAGCTGTTGTTGTTGTTGTTATGTGCCTTCAAGTCCTTTGCTACTCATAGTGACCCTATGTACAACAGCCTTAAATCGTGCTCTATCCTGTGCTAATCCCATTGCCTCTGACACACCCATCTCAATTACCCCAGTCACTGAATCAATCCACCTCATAGAGGGTCTTCCCCTCCTGCACTGTCCCTCCACTCTACCCAGCATGATGTCCCTCTCTAAAGACCTGTCTCTCCTTACAACATGTCCAAAGTATGTCAGACGAAGCCCCAGATCTTTGCCTCCAAGGAGCAGCCTGATTTAACCCTCTCGAGGATGAATCTGTTTGTTTTCTTGGCAGTCCATGGTACGTTCAATACTCTTCTCCAGCACCACAGCTCAAAGGTGTCAATTCTCCTTCTATCCTCCCTAGTCATTGTCCAACTCTCTGATGCATAACAAGTGATTGCAAAAACCATGGCCTGTATCAGGCGCACGTTAGTCTCCAGAGAGACACTGCTGCTCTTGAGTACTTTAGAGAGGTCCCTAACCACAGACTTTCCCATCGCAGTACGTTTTTTGATTTCCTGGTTACTGGTGCCAAGAGTGTTGACCGTGGAGCTGAACAGACTTAAGCTGTGAACAATCTCAATCTCTTCGCCATCCATCCTGATGCTACCGATTGGTACTAGGACTGAATTACTGTTCCTGTACTGCTGTGGTTGCCTCTCAAAATGATGATTAGTGAGTGATTTTGTTTGTATAATGGGAGCATTTATTTGGAGGAAATAAGCAGAAAAAGAGTATCTTTTTAAAAGGGAAGACATCTATAAAAAAAATTTCTTTTGAGTTGGCTCTGAACTCACATGTAATAGAGCATAATTGTACTGCTTATGATTTTTCTCTCATTGTTTTATATACATATCTCCACAACATTCATCAGTTTTGGTTTTTGCCTATGTAATTTCATGCCACTAGTTCTAATAATCATAGTATGTAACCTCACCAATATTTGATAGCAAATTTTTCATAACCCTAAGTAGAAATGAGTGCTTCTGAAACACTGAACCTCCTCTCACTAACCCCTTTGATAAATCTTTAATACACTTCGGTTTCTGTATATTTGTGTATTCCAATAGTTAGTACAATAGTTCATATAAGTTAAGTCATACAATAGTTGTCAATTTGTTATTGACTGACTTGATTTGATATAATGTGTTCAGGTTGCCTGCGTGTTGTAGCATGTGTTAAGACTTCATTTCTCCGTATTTCTTAGTGGTGTTAGGTTGTGTGTGTGTATATATATAGGTTACATTTGTTCATCTCCCATTGAGTTTCAATGGCTGACTTTCCAAAAGTAGATCACAGGTTTTCTTTCGAGATGCCTCCTGAATGGACTCTTAACTTTACGACATTTCAACTAGCAACTGAGCGCAGGAGCAGTGTGTGTTACCCAGACATGCCTACTCTCCTTATGTTGAAGTGCTGCCAATTATGACATATATATGATCCCCATATGACAGAATAGAAGTGTTCTGTAGGGTTTTCTTAGCTGCCCTCTTTTTTGTTCTTTTGACTGTGTATCTCTAGTTCAGTGACATTGATCTCACTCTTTGAGTTGCACAAGTATTCTCACCCTTCCTTTCATTAATAGACACTAACTGCTGCTTAAAGTTGTAGTGAATATTTTGAGTTGTTTTTCTTAATTTGATCACATATATACGCAGTTGCTTAGTTGTTAAAAGAGCCTAATACTTAAGCCGATTTTCTTTTACCGCTTAAACTCTTGGATTTAAGGTGACTTGAGGGAATATTTTTTGTTTACCTTTTAAAGATTCTTCCTTGATTCCAGAAAATTTAGAGTCCGTGATAATTTGAAATTTTGTTGTGCATTTTCTCCCTTTTGATCATGTTTCCTCTTTGGAATCTTGGGTCAAAATGCTCAGAAGTGATCTTAATTGTGATTTTAATGGAATTTTTATGGAAGTTAAGGATGCTGTTATAAAAAGCTCCCGGGTGTTTGCCACCTGCTAACCTGTTGCTCAGCAGTCAAGCCATAACTGTTGTATCACCAGGGTTCCTTCATTATTCTCTAAACTCAAGACTCAGTGCTGTTGAGTCAGAACTGACTTGAGTGCTGCACTACCAGTGGGTTTTCAGCAGGCTGTGAATTGCTCCAGAGGAGGTTAACTTTCCCTCAAAGCTGCTGGTGGAGTCAGACTGCTCAAGAGATGCCACCTTTGGGTTTCTAGCACAACTTTTTATGCACTATACCACCAGTGTTCTTTCTAAATTCCAACAAAGCAGGTAATTTTCTTGTAATTATATGTCTTTTTAAGAGAAATGTGAAAATACTTGGCTTAAGTAAAAACCTAATTGCTAAACTAAACTTTGTTGTTGTTTTTTTTTTTTTCTTAAGCTGAAGGAGTTGAAAAACAAATTCAAGCCACGGGTGGCAATACTTAAAGATAGTTTTGGGTAGAATGTTGAATGATCCAGGAAGTATAAAAAGAAGATGGAAGGAGTACACAGAGTCACTGTATCAGAAGGCATTGGCTGACACAGAGGAATTTCATGAAATAACATATG
>NW_006399758.1:13469614-13571102 GCF_000299155.1 Elephantulus edwardii | reverse complement strand
CATGTACCAATCACTAGGGTCTGCTTACAACAGTCTTTGTAATTGCGTCCTATGCATCGGAGAGTTGGACAGTGAATAGGGATGATAGAGAGAATTGATGCCTTTGAGTTGTTGTGCTGGAGAAGAGTGTTGAATACCATGGACTGCTAGGTGAACAAACAGGTTTGTCCTGGAGAGCTTGAAACCAGAATGTTCCCTGAAGTCAAGGATTCTGAAGCTTCGTCTGACATACTTTGGGCATGTTGCAAGGAGGGAATGGTCCTTGAAGAGGGACATCATGTTTGGGAGAATGGAGGGGACGGCATAAGAGAGGAAGACCCTTGATGAGATGTATCAATTCTTTAAGTGGAGTGGTGGGAATGAATGTGTTGAGACATCGAGGTTGGCACAGGATAGAATGGCATTTAGAGTTCTTGTACATAGGGTCGCTATGAGTCACAAACAACTTGATGGCACATAACAACAATAACAACAACAAACTAAACTGCTGTTTAGTCAGTTCAGATTCATTGTTATCCTTTTTTTTTTATCTGAGGCTGTAATTTACAGTAATGAGCAGTGACAGCCCATCTCTCTCCCTTGAAACAGTTGGTGTATTCGAACCCCTGAAGAGGAAGCTTTTTTGTTCAGCAGCACAATACCCTTTATGGACTGTGGTGCTAGAGCTTTCCAAAATGTAGGAATCTCTTCTCTCCTACCCCAGCTCTTTATGGATGAAGCCACCAGAGTTCCCTATTTTAAATACAGTCTATCTCTGTCTTTACCCAAGTGGAGAATACCATTCAGCCCATGCAAATGACATGTAGGTAGTCCATATACTTTGACAACTTTGTGTTGTAAGAAAGCTTAGGCCCCAATCACTGAGCCGCCGCCGAGGACTCGGCTGCCTCCCCCTCGAGCCCCCTTGCTTCCCGATGTTCCGTCCCCCCTGCCCACCTTCTCCCGCCACCGCCTTCCGCAGGCCGTTTCCACCGAGGAAAAGGAATCGTATCGTATGTCCGCTATCCAGAACCTCCACTCTTTCGACCCCTTTGCTGATGCAAGTAAGGGTGATGACCTGCTTCCCGCCGGGACTGAGGATTATATCCATATAAGAATTCAACAGAGAAACGGCAGGGAGACCCTTACAACTGTCCAAGGGGTCGCTGATGATTACGATAAAAAGAAACTAGTGAAGGCGTTTAAGAAGTTTGCCTGCAATGGTACTGTAATTGAGCATCCAGAATATGGAGAAGTAATTCAGCTACAGGGTGACCAACGCGAGAACATATGCCAGTTCCTTGAAGAGATTGGACTGGCTAAGGACGACCAGCTGAAGGTTCATGGGTTTTAAGTGCTTGTGACTCACTGAAACTTAAGTGAGGATTTCCTTGCAATGAGTAGAAAATTTCCCTTCTGTCCCTTGTCACAAGTTTAAAACTTCACAGCTTGTATAATGTAACCATTTGGGGTCCACTTTTAACTTGGACTAGTGTAACACTTTCATGCAATAAACTGAAAAGAGCCATGAAAAAAAAAAAAAAGAAAGCTTAACTTTTGTGGTGTTGAGTGCAGTTAAGTTGGAACTGACCCAAAGCTGACCCTCCACCAGATTTGTAGAGGCAGTAAATCCCACAGGATGAGATTGTCTTTCTACTGTAGAGCAGCTGGTGGATTTGAACCACATGCCTTTGGGATTGGCACAGCATAAAGAATTTAATTCTTTACCCCTAGGATGGCAGGTTTAAGTTCTCACTCTGCCTTGCTTTGTATCACTGAGCATATAAATAATGGATTCTGCTAATAATGTACAGTTTTCTTGTTGAAATTTGGACATACTCTTAGAAGCTTTTCCAAACAAAGACTCTAGATAATATTTTGGAATTATATGTAAATTTATTAAAATGCTGAGAATGTATCCAGAGTATTTGTCTAGACAAGAAAGTCCCCCTTCCCTCTTTTCCTCTCTCTAACCAAGAACCTCAAATAGTACTGTAATGTAGTAGGGACTCAGTGAATGTGAATCAAATAAGTTAAAGAATTAATATTTTCCATAGAAAGTGTTTGTGAGACATTAAAGCTTGATGAGTCTGACTTTGATTTCTGTGTTTGAGTTTGATTTCTGTGTTTGAGTTGAAAAGGTCACTGGGGTATGTTCCCCTTTAGATCGGTACTTGTGTATTTTTATTAGCTCAGGTCAGCACAAACTCTCCTTTGGTTTTGAATATTTCTATATGTTCTCTACACTGAGCATGGCTTATCTGGCCTTTTGCCACACATATGGTTGACATCTTCTAGCAATAGAGATACAAGTACATTTGATAGCTTTGATCAGCATTCGCTTCCCTATATATAATAGCTTAATTTTGTTGAGCTTGCATTTAAAATATTATAGACAAAGTGCTAATTACTACGATGTGAGTGTGGATTAGACAGCTGACAAAGCAAACATTTGAGGACCAACATCTGTACCAGAACACCTTTAATTCCAGTAGTCTTTGATCATTTAAATTTTCCCCATAAATCAGTTTATTGTAGTAGAACTGTTAAAATTTCTGACCATTAAAAAAAAAAAAATCATTGTTTTCCCAAATCTGTGTTACATGAGGAGTAAAATACTTTTTTCTATTCTTTCATATTTAATGGGCTTTTGAAAAAGATTTCTCATAGTCAGATGTGACATGGGTGTTTGGTTTGGGGTTTTTTTTTCCCCCCCTTAAAAAAAAATCCCTTAACATTAGGTAGATGCTTGTTTTAATTATCATTAATAGTAAACTTTTTACTGTTCATCTAAAGGTATGGGTACTAGTATTTTTTTCCCCTGTTAAATAGCATTGCCAGAGAGCTTTTAGGAACATACTATGCTTCATCAAAGAGGGGACCATGTGTGCACCCTGAGGGAACCTCTGTCCAAGCTGTTTCATTAGGGTATGTTGTACAGTTTAGGCATAGTACATTAGTGCTTTTTCTTTTTTTATTTTTATTTTTTATTGTATCACTTTTTTCTTTTTTATTATTAATTTTAATGAAAGTTTACAGAGACTTTGGATTTCCATTCATTCATTGTCGCACTTTTCTCCCTGCCTACCCTTCCTCCCAGTTTGCTCTTCTCTTTGAAAAGTAAAAGAAAAATCCTTTGTTATACTATCCCTCCTCCCAAGTCCACTCCGCTATGCAGCCTTCGTTCTGGACTCTTGTCATAACAAGAATACCTAATCACATATCCCTTTTAAACAGTTTTCTCCCTCATCTATTTCAATGCAGGATACATAATTTAGTCTCCCCCCAACCCTGATGCCAGTCCCTTTTTTACAACAGTGGCAATAAGTGCTTTTTCTGTGTAGAGTTACTATCTTTGCAAAGCATGTCTTTTCTGGGGAGTGAGTTTCGTCTCTTTTAAAGGGAACCAGCAGCCAGGTAGCTGCTTTCTGAATTTTCCCTTTAGAACTACCTGTGGAAGAATCTGTATTAGAAGACATAGACTTTTCATTGATTTGTATTTAAGTATTAAATTTGTTCTTTCTGGCTCCCAAGATAATTTAAAATAACATCTTTGGAACTTCAAAAGAAGCAGTAATCAAGCTGAGTCAAGTTTATTATTTGGTATTTTAAAACTCCACATGATTATGTAGTGATTTTTTAAAAATGTAACTACTTAATCATTTTTGTAAGAGCCAGTTCAAACAAGACATGAGCAATTTAGGAAAAATTAAAATTATGTATGCTTTAAAATTGGTGGTGAGGCTTTGCTTCACCTTTCCTGTAATTAAGTTATTTACAAATAAGACCACCTTTGTCATACATACCCTTGGAAAGAGGGTAGATTGCTGAGCAACAGTGATTATTTTTAGAGAGAAAATGATTCTCGTTGAATGGTTACAGAAACTGTGATGGAATCTGGAGCTAAGATCTTGGCAGACATTGTATACAATTAAGAAGATTAAAAATCAAGCTGATTTTCAGATAGTTTTATGACTAAATTATACTTCTCATGTTTTTTATAAGTCTTTTTGGTGAGTTAAAGCATATAGTAAGCATGAAGAAATAGGACAATATCCAGAGTTACATAAAAGATTAGTTATTACTTACGTAGTATTGCATACTTAAATTGTCTAGGTTAGACCATAGAATTTCAGATATGAAAGATATTAAGGTTGGCTGTTGTTACTAAGTTTTGTTAATGTGTGAACAACTGAAAGTAGAAAGGACTGCTTTTTTAACAAGCTCTCTGACAGATAAACAACCAATCATGACATTGGCTAAACCAAGAGGGGTCCCCCCCATTTCTGATGTGCATTTGTAGTCATTTTGAGCCTCTTCCATCTATGTTAACCAAAACCAAAATCACCAGGATGAATGTTTTTAAAATTAAAAAAAAATTGAATTATATAAATATAATGAATAATTTCGGTTGCTTCACACTCTTGAGAGAGAGATAGTTTTTTTCATAATAGATTTTCTTTATAAAAGCTATCACTTTGTCTAGTCACCTTGCTTATGTAGGACAATGTTTTGCAAAGTAGCATGATCTTTAAGAGGTTTGTAAAATTACTGAATCTTGGCTAGCATTAAGGAAAATGAAAGTTGAAGAATAAGAAAAAAGGATTGAAACGCTACATCAGGAAGACAAAGATTCTCACCACTGGGCCAATTGGCAGCACCATGTGGATGGAGAAGAAATTGAGGTTGTTAACAGTCATATTTTGCTCAGCTCCACAACAACACTTTTGGCACCAGCAGTCAGGAAATCAAAGGGTGAATTGCTTTAGGTATATCTACTGTCAGGGACCTTTCCAGAGTACTGAGAAGCAACCATGCCAGTCTAGAGACCAAGGTGCACCTGATCCAGTCCATGGTCTTTGCAGTTACTTGCTATGCAGCAGAAACCTGGATAATGACAAAGGGTGACAGAAGAATTGATGCCTTTGAGTTGTGGTGCTGGAGAAGAGTCTTGAATATACCATAGGCCACAAAGAATACAAATTGGTTTGTCTTGAAGAGGGTGAAACCAAGTTTTTACTTGGATGCTAGAGTTTTGAATCTTTATTTTACATACTTTGGGCACATGGCCAAGAAGAACCAATATGTGGAGAAGGACATCATGCTTGGAAGGGTGGAGGGACAATGCAGGAGAGGAAGACCCAGATGAGATGGATTGATTCAGTAACTTGGGTAATGGGGGTATGTGTATCAATCAGTGAGACTAGCTCAGGACAGGGCAGGCTTCAGAGCTTGCATGTGACTCGATGGCACGTAACAACAGCAACAGTCTTCATAAAGGGGAGCTCTGGGAGCCTAATAGTGAATTATTCTGCCAAACCAAAGGCGTGCAATTCAAATTTACTAACTGTTCCACAGGAGAAAGATGGATAGTCTCCTCCTGTGTGATTCACAGTTTATGAACCCTCTGGAGGGTCAGTTATCATAACAACAGCAGTTTGTACTGTGCAACACTAATGAACAATGGATTCGTAAAATACAACACAGCATGGGCAAGTCTGGAGGACATTATGCTAAGTGAATTAACTCAGTTGCAGTAGGACAAATACTGCATTAAAAGCTGTGCTGTGATAATAGGTAAAGGGGACGATGTATAGAAAATGAGCACTGACCTAAAACATGAGGACAAGGAGGATCAACTTGGGAAGAATCAACAAAAGGACAATACCTCTATTGTAGTTAGCAAATAGGAACAAGATATGTATAACTGTTTAGAAGGGAAAGGAGAGAATGCAAGAAGGGGATGCAAGAAGGGAGAGGGTAGAAAATCACACTGCAGAGGTTAGTGGACAAATGGAGGGTGAAGGAATAGATAGAGAGTGCAATGCAGACTTGTTAAGATGGGCTGATAAAAGGCATTGATCTATGGTAATTATATGAAATGTAATGTATACGAATGATTTTATACAAACACTGCCACAGCTTTCTTCCATAGTTGGCTGGTAGGTTCAAACTGTTAACCTTTCCATAAGCAGCCAAGCACTTAACCACTGTTCCACAGGGATTACTTATTGAAGATGTTCTTAAATGTCATTGAGTTGATTATACCTCATAATGACCCTGTGAATAACACATCTGTACCCTGTCCTTTCCTGTGCCATCCTTATTACCTCTGACCCCACTGCTGCACGCACTGTGTCAATCCATGTCGTTGAGGGTCTTTTTCTCTTTGCCAGACCCTCACCTGCCCTTTCAAATTTAAAATACTGTTCAATTGAAAGCCAAAATCACATTAATGTGTTACTTGTAAAGATTGAAAATAAGCCCTTTGAAATCAGAAAACCTAGCTAAAAATTCCTCAACAGTCCTTGAAATTCGTGGATATTTCTTTTTCTTTAAAAAAAAAATTTTTTTTAAAAATTTTTAAATTTTGATAATCTGACAGGTAAGTAGGGGGACCAGTTATAAAGGGAAGGAATAATGAGTCATGCACTTTGGAGTTGACAGATTTGGGATCTTTTTTATTTTATTATTTTTTGTACATGTACCATCAAAACAGATCTGACTGGTACAGGGGAAGATTGTCCCTCAATCTCCAGCAGAGAATCTGGTGGGTTCGAACCGTGCACCTCTGGGACTGCAGTGCAGCTTCTTGCCACTAGGCCACCAGAGCTTCTTAGATTTGGAATCTTAATCTTTCCACACATCGCTTCTATATAGCAGAAGTGGCTCTTTTATTGGGTGAGGCCAGGAGTTAATGGAATGACCTTGGCAGAGCATTGATGATCAACATTGTCACTGGTAGCTGTAAAATAACACTTTTACAGCCACTGGTATTTTTTTTTTTTCTTTATTAATTCAGTAGCCTACTTACTCTGTCAGAGGTCACTGATGTCTTCCCAATTGCCACAACTGAAGGACTCTTTTTAGCCATTGTTCTATTTGACTTCCCTACAGCCTTTTAGACATATACCGGACTCCATTTTTTTTTTAAGTACTATTTTCTTTTTCTTTTTTATTGTTATTATTAATTTTAATGAAACTTTACAGAGACTTTGGATTTCATTCATTGTTGCACTTTTCTCTCTGCCCACTCTTCCCCTCAGTTCGCTCTTCTCTTTGAAAAGTAAAAGAAAATGTCTTTGTTATACAATCCCTCCCCCCAGGTCCAGTCCACTATGCAGACTTCGTTCTGGACACCTGTCATGACAATAGTACCTAATCAAATATCACTTTTAAATGGTTTTCTCATCTGTTTCAATGCAGTATACATTATTTATCCCATCTTTCTCAGTCTCTCCCCAACCCTGATGTCAGTCCTGTTTTACAGCAGTGACACCATGCAATATTTGTCCTTTTGTGGCTGAGGTATTTCACCCAGCATAATGTCCTCCAGGGTCACCCATTTTGAATAATATTGCATGAGTTCCTTATTTTTCAATGCAGTGTAGTATTCCATTGTGTGAATATACCAGAGCTTTTCTGTCCATTTGTTTGTTGATGGGCACTTAGGTTGTTTCCAACTCCTTACTATTGTGAACAAAGCTGTGAGAAAGAAACATGGGTGTGCAAATATTAGTGGATATTTCTATGCACTGAAAATAGGAATATGTTTAAAAGACACCTTTTCTTTTTTAAAAAAGATAAAATTTATTTTTAAAAGTTAGGAACAAACTTTTATAAGAATGAAATATTTTGATCTTAATTATATATTAATTACAGCCAATCAGTTGTAAAAATGGTATCTGTGTAAGGACAGTGAAAAAATTATAAAGGATAAAATTATGGAGTTGTTGACAAGAATGTATATAACTTGTTAACCTTTTATATTCATAATATTTATTAAAGGATACTGTCAAAATATGCCCCAGTATAAGAAAGTTGGTAAAAGACTAACAGAAAGTAAAATCTTGTGCCAGTTAATCTTGCTATTATTTTAAAATTCAAGATTTCCGAACAAGAAATTACACTGAATCTCTGGTGGCTTAGTGATAAGGGGTGTGCTGCCAACCCAAAGGTACAGGATTCAAATCTCCCAGCTGTTCCAGAGGAGGGAGATACCTTCCTGTGCGGAGTTGGTTTCTGACTCAGTGGTATCCAACAATAGCAGCCACAGTTTCTTGAAAGAAATCCATGCCTTATTGGTATATTGGAGTTATTTTAGCATGTTGGTGAGAAAGTGAAAACAATTTCATGTAAATTATATAAAACCTATTAAGATAACTAATCTAAAAGGAACAAGCAGTTTTGTTTAACCATGAGATAGAAATGTTAATTTGTGGAGTTATAACTGACTTTAAAAACAGGGAGTAAAGGTTGTTTATAAACTGTCATTCTCTAGAGGAAAGAGTGTTTTATATGATCTCTAAGGAAATGGTGATGAGACTGATCTTATTTCACATTTTCATAATTGATATAAAAGAGGGGGTGTGTGTGTGTGTGTGTGTGTGTACACACACAATCAATTTTCAGCTTTTTTTTGGTGATTAAATGCTCTAGAAAAAAGCTAATTAGATAATGACCGAGCATAAAAATTTAGTGAATCAGTGCAGTGACACATTTAAGGGAGAAGTCACCTAAATATGTTTGTTAAATAAGGAGCATTAATTTAGTTATGATAACAGTAACTGTTACAAATGATTTTTAAACTCAGATAATACCAATATTATGTTAGCCATAAGCAATTCTTTGAAAGAGTATGGGAAAAACATGCTACCATGCCATTACACAAAACCATGCTTTATATACACTTTAAGAAATGCTGTATGTTGTTTTACAAATAAGAATAATGAAAGGGCTGGACATTCAGCAACATGCTATAAATACTTTTTCCTTGGAGCTATTAATATGGAGCGAGGGGTTTAAAATATAACAATGAGTGAATTTCTCAAATTCTATCATATAGTATAATTAAGGGGTGGGAGTAGAGTGCTGCTAGCAATTTTGAAGAGGTTTTTTTTTTTGTAAACATAATTCTTAGATTAAAGAGTGTATGGGTTGAAATTAGTATCATAATATAGACTTTAAATGGCAGAAATGTCCTGGAGACTAGATAGATTCACAGATGATAAAAACATAATTGTGAAGAAAATGGAGATGTTTAGATTTTTCTGTCCTATTTGAAAAGTGATTTGAAGATCCATTTTAGACAGAATTCAGAGTTTTAGATCTAAATGTTGATCTGAGAGATTGTCGCCCGCTTATATTTAGTTATTAACATTGGTGAAGCATTCTTCTAGATCATATAGCCCTGGTCTGTCCACTTGCTGTACAGAGGTAACTCGTGGTTGCTGTGCAGCTGAGTGTGTCAGATTTTAGAATGGTTCCCCATGGTGGACAGTGTTTAGAGGTGCTCCCCTATTAAAACAAGTGGATGACACAGGAATGGCATCCACTTCCGAAATAGCTTGCTTCCAGAAACCCTGTGAACCTAGAGAAAGGATGGAAGTTGTACAAGCGTTCAGGTCTTTCTTGTTCATAGTATCACTATGAGTCGCCTACAACTCAGTGGCACTTAACAACAGTAACAACATCATAGTATGGGGAAGTTCAAATGGAAGGGAGCTGCACTGCCAATCTGATGGCATGAAGGTGAAGGCATTTGGTTCAAATCCACCAAGTGTTCTGTAGGAGAAAGATGAATAGTCTCCTTCTGTGCAATTTACAGCTCCTGAAGACTCATTGACAGTAAAGGGCAAAACTTGTACTTGATTCTTTGTCAATGGTGTCAATTCCGGACATGCAGTGAATACTGATAATAAAGATTGCTTCAGGTTGTATACTATACTATTTTGAGCTAAGTTTGGCTTTCTCCCCTTTTTACCACTTTAATATATGTTCTCCCCTTTTTACCACTTTAATATATATGATAGGTGCAAATTAAACAATCATTCAATGAAATAATTAATACACATTTTTAAATTTTCAAAGAGGATTGGTCTTCCTTTCTCTGCAGGGGACTAAAACCCTCCCAGTGGATGCCTGAAATTGGGGACAGTACTGAACTTTATACACTTTAAATATTTTTATACATACACACTTGTGGTAAAGTTTTATTTACACATTAGATAAAAAAAGATCTTATCAGTTATAACTAATAATAAAATAGAATGTAAAGATTCTCACCACTGTGCCAGTTGGCATCATTGTGATGGAGGTTGAAAAGATTGAGATTGTAAACAGCTTTAGTTTGCTTGGCTCCACAATCAGCACTCTTGGCACTAGCAGGCAGGAGATAAAATGACATTATTGCATTGGGAAAGTCTGCTGTCAGAGACCTCTCCAAAGTACTTTAAGAGCAATGATGTCAGTCTGGAGACTAAGGTGTGCCTGATACAAGCCAGGATCATTGCAATCACTTGCTATACATCAGAGAAATGGACAGTGACTAGGAATGATAGAAGGAGAATTGATGCCTTTGAACTGTGGTGTTGAAGAGTATTGAATATAATGTTTTCTGCTAAGAGAACAAACAGGTTTGTCCTGGAGAAGGTTAAGCCAGTCTGCTCCTTGGAGGCAAGGATTCTGAAACTTCATCTGACCTTCTTTGGACATGTTGCAATGAGGGCCCAGGCCTTGAAGAGGGAGGTCATGCTTAGTAAGGTGGAAGAACAGCACAGGGAGAGTAAGACCCTTGATGAAATGGATTGATTCAGTGACTGGGGTAATGGGGGTAATGTGTCAGAGACAATAGGATTGGCACAAGATGGAGCAGGGTTTAGGGCTGTGGTACATAGGGCTGCTATGAGTCGCAGGCAACTCAACTGCCCATAACACAATTGTATGTGTAATAAAAGTATATAAATGTGATCTTAGCAACCTTGGTATATGATTGTTTTCTTTCTTTATGGCGTTGAACTCCTTTACCTTTTAGCTTAAAGGATGTACTTAGAGCTTCTTGTTGACATGCCCAAATTTCTAGTATTGCTGATCTTGTGCTTTGAGGACATTAAGTAAAATAAGATTTACTTTAACTCAAACACTGTGGTACTGTGACTGTAGAGCTGATGACAGAGATTGTTACTAAGTGAATAATGGGTGGTTATCTTCTACAACATGGATACACTGGACAGAGGGATGATTAACACCCAGACAGGAACAAGCAGGACAGCATGAGATTTCTCCTCACTCACAATAGCATGCAATTTAAAACTTAGCACGCGTTTATTTCTGGAGTTTTCACTTAATATTTCAAGATACTCACAGTTGACTGTATCTGAAACTGTGGAAAATGAAACCATGGCTAAGGGCATAAGATTGATAAGGGAATGTGAAAATTACTGTATGTGGAGGGAGCTTTGGTGGTCTAGTCCTTAAGGAGTTTCAATGTTAACTCAAAGGCCAGCCTTTTGGCAGTTCAAATCCAGCAGCTCCCAAGAAGAAAGAAGTGCAGCCTCCTTCCATGCAATTTACACTCTCAGATACCTGTTGGAGATTAGCTATCAATCAACTCTGACTATGGCAGTTAGTTTGAATTGAGTATTTAGGATTTTGAAATTTGGAAACTTGAGAATGTTTTTAGCCAGCTTATTTCCACAGCTTACCTTTCTCTCTTTGGACTCTTACCACACAAATGAACCTACCTTGGCCCTACAGACGTTATTTCATTTTCAGACACTTAACTATATGTTCACAGAGAATTTAATAATAAAGTTTCTTTGAGGTGAGCTCTGGTGGCCCAGTGGCAAGAAACTGCACTGCAATCCCAGAGGTGCATAGTTCGAGTCCACCAGATGCTCTGCTGGAGAAGAAGGGACAATCTCCTTCTGTACCAGTCAGATCCAATTTGATGGTGTACACACACACACACACACACACACACACGTGTTTCTTTGAAAATCGTTAGTGTAATGGAAAGAAAAATGTATACTTAGTAACAGTGTGTTGTGTTGTACATTTAAATATTCAAAAGCTTTTTAAAAAACCAAACAACAAAACCAAGTCACCAGGAAATGCATCTCAAATCTTTTATCCCACTTCAGATAAATTTCATTGTTGATTTGGCCTAGTCCAAAGTAAACTATTAAATATTCTTTGATAGGCAAATCTTCTGTAATTTGAGAAGTGAAAGCAGGCAATGTATTAGAACTTTGTAAATAAATCAGTATATTAAAAAAAAATGACTTGGTTGTATCCACCCTTCCCACAACTTTAACTTCATTCTTCCATCTATAAAAATGCCTGTTTTCATGCTGTAATCATTAAATGAAATGTGGAGGCACTTGGTGGAATGTTAGACTCTCATTTTTCTTTTCGGTTTGATAGGTAAGTCTATAAAAGGAAAAGATTATTTGATATATATTTTATTTACAGGATTGGTTTTGGTTGGGCTCATGCTCTTTTTTTCTGCTCTAACAAATACTACTTTAAAGTGTGTACACATTCATACATATGTGTAAGAGAGAATTACAGTTTTATCTTCTGTGGAGCATGAAGGATTACACATAAAATGGAAGGCAACTCTGTAATAATGCTGGAACTAAGCAGTCTCAACTTTTTTGGTTTGTTATTTTCTCATTTACTCTAGCCCACTTGTTTATTGCTAACAGATTAAAAACATTACAGAAAAAATGATAGATAATCTGGAATTTATCAAGTATAGAACTTGACTCAATAAAACTCCACTTACAATAAATCTAAATAGATGTTGATCTTGATTCATATTCATTCAGAGCCAGGACCCTTAGTAGTAACTGTGCCCCTTGACAAGATACTTTATTATCTGAATTTGCTCTTAAAGAGTAAATCTGAAGTAATCGATGGTTGTTTGCAAGCTAAGTCTAATCATTTGTGATTTGAAATTTAATTCCATCTACTAAGATTAATCTTCTCATAGACATTCTGTTGAATCTAGTAATTTTTTTTAAGTGTTCATAGCTCTCCAAGATACTGCTGATCAACAATTGTTAGCCCAAATATGCTTTTTTTGGAGAACTTCTCCAAGTCACAGAATAGCTTTGCTAAGACCAATACATTTTTCCCCAATTATAAATTTTCCCTATTGGCATGCATTCTTTTTTTATTTAGTTCTGATTCTTGTGATGATTTGGTTTGTTGTGTTGGGCTGTTTTGTTTGTTTTTTTTTCAATCAGGCTAATTTTTTTTTGGTGTGTGGGTGTGTTGGGGGGGAGGGTGTTTTCGTTCACAATTAGGTGTGACCTGTTTGGATTTGGCTAGACAGTATTTAAAAAGGCAGTGGGTCTCCAGTTTGGGGCAGGTATGCATTTTGGGAAGATGTATGGAGTGGTTGGATTCTACAAAGGTGTGGTTTTTTGTTTTGGTTGAGGCTGTTTGCTTGTGTGTTTGTTTTTTTGTTTTGATTTGTTCACAGTTGGGTGTGAGCTGATTGGCTTTGGCCTCATATTTAAAAAGACAGTAGGTCTTAATTGGTTTTAATTTTTTGTCTCCAGTCAAACATTCTTCTGGTTGTATAGCCCTGGTCTGTCCGTGTGCTATGCAGAGGTAACTCGTGGTTGCTGTGAAGCTGAACACTGATACTGATGTGTCAAATGCAATAATGATTACCTACAGTGGTCAGTCTTTGGTGGAGTTCCCAGATTAAAACAATTTGGAAGCATGATTGGCATCTACTGCTGAAATAGCTTGCCTCCAGAAACTCTATGAACTTAAAGAAACAATGATGGTTACACAACAGGATTCAGGTCTTTCATTTATAGGGTCACTATGAGTCTTCCATGACTCCACGGCACTTAACAACAACAATAGGCCTTGATAATGATGATGATGAAGATGAAGATGAAGAAAAAGCCTGACTGTGGGTTGAGTCCAGCCCTGTTAAATTGTCCCATGAGGTTTCTAAGAGTGAAATTCTTGTGGACACATATTGCCCCATCTTTCTTCTGCAGAGTGCTGGAGGGTTCAAACTGCTCACCTTTTGTTCAGTAGCCAAGCAGTGTAATCACTTTCCCCCCACCAGATTCCCTTAAGAAGAAAAAAAGAAAAAATGGTGGTGGTGTAACGAACAGGTCTGTTCTGGAGAGGTGAAACCAACTTGCTCTCTAGAGGCAAGGATTTTGAAGTTCCATCTTACATACTTTGGGTGTGTTGCTAGGAGGGACCAGACCCTGGAGAGGGGCATCATGTTTGGAAGGGTAGAGGGACAACACAGGAGAGGAAGAACAAGGATGAGATGGCTTGACAAATAGGGATAGGTGTATCTTAAGTCAGTGGAATTGACTCAGGATAGGGCAGGGTTCACAGCAGTTGTGCATAGGGTCGCTATGAGTTGAAGATGACTTGATGGCCCACCACCACCACAACAAAGAAATACTCAGTACTCCTTCAGCATAACATTCCCTTGTTCTCCCACTTTCTAGTTCATTCTAAGAAACTCCTAGTTAACCTATAGGACTGAGTAGACATGTTCTGCAGGTTTGCCAAGGCTCCACATCTTTATCAGGAGGAAACAAGGACATCTTTTGCCTGTGGATCAGCTAGTAGGTTTAAAGCACTGATGTTTTTGGTTAGCATCCCAGTGTTTTACCCCACAGCACCACAAGGACGTTTCTTTTCGTACAAATGGGATAATTTCATATTTATCCTTTGTGTCTTTAATGTTTTAAAGATTAATCTCTATTGTAGCTTGTATTAAATCTCTTAATGAATGATTACTATTCTATTGCTTATCTGTTTTGTTCATCTGTGGACGGATGAATGTTTGGGTTGTAGCCACCTTTTGGCTATCATAAACTAATGCTGCAGTGAACTTTTAATTCACAAGTATCTGAGTACCTGATTTCTTGGATATATATACTTGCTTTTTTGTATATATATCTCAAAAAAATCACCACAGCTCATCGCCATCAAGTTGGAATCAATTCCTAGCTCATCTTCCACTGGTTACAACTCAGTGGTAGTGAATGAGTGTAGGAAGATGCTCAACAAAATGGATTGGCACAGCGACTGCAGCAGTGGCCTTGAGAATGCGGAGAGCATAAGGATGGTACAAATAGGGCAAGGTTTTGATCTGTTTTCTAGGATCACTTTAAGTTAGAGTTGACTTGATGGCAGCTAACAACATAACCATAGTATAAGTTTAAAGAGCTTTGAAGAAGTATAGTGTTAACCTAAAAGTTGGCTTCTTTTAGCCATTAGTTAGCCACCTCTGGTCTCTGGCTACCTTAACTGTAGACCCATGGTTTTGCAAATCAGCATGATGCTGGTAATCATCAACAGCTGAAATAGCAATATAAAGGGTGCACTCTCCACACTTGCAAGGTGTGTGAAAACCCCAACACAGGAGCGGCAGCATAACTGTGTTTAAAGCTTCTTGTCGTGTCCAGCCTGGCCCATTGCTCACCAGTTTATAAAAAAAAAAATCGGCCTGTATACTTACAATCCTGTGAATCATTCCCCTGAGGTGTCTTGAATACCTGGAGGACCTTCTAACAAATCTTCAAACCCACAGGACAGTGAAGAATTGGGGAACAGAGCCACAAATTGAGCTGTTAATTGAAAGTATAGACTTACACAACTGGTATAATGTACAGCAACATACGTTTGGGGGTATGCTGATCTGAGGCTTCTCATAAATAGCCTACTAGTAATCTTGTTTTTCTATACTGTTGTGTTGGAACTGACCCACAGCTAACCTTTCAGCAGGTTTTCAGAAGTAGTTAATCGCACAGGAGGAAGATTGTCCGTCCTTCACCCACAGAGCATCTGGTGGATTTGAACCACAGAGCTTAGGGATAGCAGCCTAGCTTCTTGCCACTAGACCGCCAGAGCAGGACAAAGAATCAAGACAGACTCTTGATAGAATTTCAGATATCAAAGGTGAACCCTAATGAGGACTTAAGGGAAATGAGAAGAGCTATAAAATCTCTGCTATCTTTCATGATATACGTATCAGAAAAATGGGCTAACCTAGGGCCACTGCTATAAGAGCAGAGTTGCTCTTCCAGAGGACCTGGAAAGTGGAGCAGAAGCCCAAGGCCTGGGAGCTTCCACCCAGAGCAGAAGGAAGGACCATTGCTGGTCCCCCACAACAATGATTCTTTCCAAGCCTTGAATGACTAAATGTTAGTTATTCTATTGGATGCTTGGAGCCATAACCTTTATTTCCTTTCCTTTCCCCTCATTTGTACTTACAAAGCTGATGAATTTGTCCTCTAGATTTCACAGGTTCAAAGAAGATTCACCTTCACCTAGGAGGAAATAGGCCTAAAGTGTCAACTGTATTTTATTTAGATGTTTCGGAAGATGAGATTTTGTACTTACAGTGGGTTTAATACTTTTAAAATGATGTGACGGGTAACCATGTTTTGTGTTTAGCAAGGGCATGGATTTTGAGGAGAAAAGGATACATTTTTATGGATTGAATTATAATCTTTCCTCCTCCCAGTTTATGTGCCTATGGTTATCCTTGATCCCATTTGAGAATGAGTTGTAGCTTGTTACATTAATGAGACAGAATTAAGGTAGGGTTTGTCTAGAGTCAGTCTCTTTTGAGATAGGCAAGATACTAAGCAAGGAAACAGAGATGAGAGAAGAGATTCTAAGCTGTCAAAGTTCACCCAGTAAAGAAAGTTCAAAAGACAGGGCACCTTCCTCCAGAACTTACAAAGAAAGCAAGCCTACCCCTAGAGCTAACACCCTGCCTGCCAGCACCCTAAGCTGTGAGAAGATCCCGTCCACGTGTAATGTTTCTGTTACAGCAACACTGGATAATGATGACCTAGTTTGCTAAGAGTTTATTTTCCTAATTCTCTTGAGATCATCATACAGTTTTAGGAATTTTTTCTGTTAGGGGTTCTCAGGTAAAAATTATTTTTTAATTATAGTTTCAGATGTTTTCTTGAAGTTTTGATAATGTGCCATTTTCTAGAACACATTAATTACAAATGTTTTCAAAGTTCATATTATTTAAAAATTATTATTACTATTTTTGCTTTATTTGTTGCTATGATTTTTCTTAGGTTTCTGAAACTGCTTCTTTATTTTCCCCTGATTTTTATGACAGAATTTTAAAAGTGGAAGCCATATTATCATTATACTTGCAATGCAGTGCTCATCTAATACAGGCAAGTTTGGTAGAACTGAACTGAGTATGACTTAATTCTTCAAGTTAGACTCTGGTGTGTCCATTTTTAACCTTACTCATTTTCTCTTTGTGCTCCATCTCCTTTTCCTTCTACAGGTAGGCATTTGCAAATGTTTCATGTCTCATGTGCCAAAATGTTTTTTTTTTTAAGTTAATGATCTTATCCACTCCAAGTTTTGTCATCACCTTTATTTAGATAGCTCCCAAATTTATAACCTGAACCTGACCTTTCTTGTATAGTCCAACTGCTTGCTCGACATTCTACCTGGATATCTTGCTTACACCTTAAATGCAGAACAGCCAAAGTGAAACTCATTACTTTTCTCCACCCAGACCAGTTCTTCCTCTACATTTCCTGGTTTCTATTAACTGACACTGACACTTAACCTAGGCTCAAAGCATCAGTCATTTTTCTGCTCCTTGTGTTTGCTTCCACGCTGAAATAAGATTAAGTATACTAAAACATAGTGTGTAATTATACCACTGTCTAGGTTAAAAGAATTCATTCTTTCTTACAATCTTTAAGTACTAATTCCATAGCATTTCTGAGTTTTTCATAGCAACCAAAACCCCCTGTTCTCCCATCTCTGCTTCTCAAATTTATTTCTTATATTTGTTGTTAGTAACCAGCGCAACACTTTGCTATGTGTAGGACATATCTCACATTAAATGCTTCTAGTAAATAAAAACCTATCAGCCATGAAACTAATCAAGCACCTGTTTGTTTATTTTGTTTGTTTTATACTTTTAGTGACCATCTCTCATGTTGAGACAATAATTTACAGTAAATATTTTCATGGTGCTTAAAATGCCTGAAGTTACTAAGAGGAACAAGAGAATAAAAGATGATTATGAAGAACAAATCTTCAAATGATACCATAACACATTTTACTAAATCCTTAAGTGTATATATTTTATATATGTATGTTTTCAAATATATATTTATTCAAATAGAGAGAAAAAAACCCCCAGACTCAAAACTGCCACCATTGAGTTCATTGTCACTCATAGCAAACCTGTAGGACAATGTTTTTAAGGCTCTGTAAAGCTTCGTGGAACCAGACTGCCATGTTTTTCTCCTGTGGAGTGGCAAGTGAGTTTGAATTGCCTACTTTCTGGTTAGCAACCAAGTCCTTCTTAAGTAGTGTACTACTAAGGCTCCTTGTAGCAAGGAACTATTTCTTACTTTACTTTGTGTTGCCTCAACAGTTCCTAAATACTTAGGAATATATATTTATATATAATTGAGTCAGTGGGCTAGCAGCTAGGAATACAATGATGAGAAATGATGCCTTCATGGAGCTGCTATCAAATTGGACTTTTAGTATACAGATACCTGTGGTGAAGAAATGGATTTGTAGAAGAAAGTAAGCAAGATGTCCATGATCAGATGGATAGTTATTTGGGTGTAATCAGAACTTTTTAAGCATTAGCTGTGAAAGTACAGCTCCCAGTGTAGACACCAACCTTAATCTGAGTCTCATTTTGCTTACTCTGTAAATAGGGATGTTGGAAGAAGGAGAAACGATGTTGAGCAAAAGCACTTTGCTATTTACAACCAATGGCTGTAAACAGTTACCAAAAAACTATTATACAGGTCAGAATGTAAAGTACAGTGGCAAAACCTGCAGATCTTTTCAGCTTTGAAGCGGGAGATACACATGAAAATGTTTTACATGTGATAAAGATTTTACTCTAAAATGTTTACTGTTGGAATTCTATCTGTAGATTTCTGTAAGCTTTACAAAAAAATGCACAGGAAACCTATGTAAATTCTGTTTCTGAACACTGATAAATGTTCTTAAGTATAGCTTATTAGTAAGTATTTCTTAATTTAAGAAACCCAGCAAATTGATTACCATCAAGTTGATTGCATGTCATGGCAGACCTATTTTGTGTTACTTTTAGAAAACAAGGAGTATTAAGCAAAGTCCAACAATTTAAATAGCTAATATTAAAACCTTATTAGAAAAAAAGGAAATTAATGGACGAGTGTATAATAGTACAAAATAGTTGATAGTATAAAAGTAACACTGATTGTGGAAGAAACCTTACCTACTTACTGTGGTTATTATGTAAGAATATTAAGCTAATAAAACCAAGCCTGAAAAAAGGCTGCCTTAAAGACCACTACTGTTAAATAAAGCTGACTTCTAAAGCTTTTGTGAAGAGAATGTTAAATTTATCTGTGTAAAAAAAGAACCACAGGATAAGTTCAGTTTGTAAAGTTTGCAAGTGGGGAAGGGGAAAGAATGACTATAGTTGTAAAACTGTTCAAAAATTTTAATCAGTTGCGTGGTTTTGTTCCACATTCTTGGAATAGGCTGCCTGTTCCTTGAAGTTGTCCAGTAAATGATTAAATTTGAGTCTCAGTTCTCAGTGGGCTAAGTAGTTTACACTAAGATTTGACTTCCTTTTGCTATAACAAATGGGTTTAAGGTATCGTTTCTTTTTACTCGGGCTGCATGAGGGTTAGTAGGAGGGCTTAAGTAAAGTCTCACCAGCAAATTTCTGACGTGTACTTTAGTTAATAATATTTTCAATATATATATATTTTCGTGGGTGACCCTGAGAGCCCTTTGCCAAAGGTTTTTCTAATTGTGAAAAACAGCTAGACAAAAAGACACAGGTGAAGAGAACAAAGTGCTTATTCATAAATGAGTAGGAGTTCCAGAGGGAGGTTGGCCTTTGGAATTGGTCATAACCATGTCAAAGATAGAACACTGTTGGAACGAGAGTTTTAAAGACGTATCACGTAGCAAGATGCCCAAGCTTTTATAAATTTGACAGGTAGCTTCTTAGCAGTGTCCTGGAGAGTACACTTAAAGTTTACAATTTTGAAGCTCTTAATAAAATCACAAATCAATCAATACCTTCCCTGAACCAAGAAGCAGAGAAAAACCCTTAATCTAAACTTGTAAGTGTACAGAAAGTAAAAGGAAAGGAAAGCCGAAACAAATTCCACTGTATACTATGGATTCAGCACAATGTATGGAGATTCTAATCTGAGAGAATTGTTCACCCAGAAGCATCTTAAGGTGCATGGAGTCTCAGCTGTGTTCGAATCAGAGCCCAGGTCTTGGGGGAAAAGTTACCTTTGGATCTTGGTGCTGTTATCAAACTTGTAGTAGTGCAGAAGAAAACAAAAATTTGTTAAAAGTAAAACCAGAGTTTATTGTGAGATAAAAGAAAGCCTTTAAAAATGGAGATGCATATGGTGAAAGCAATTCACTAAATGCACCAGGAAATATGTATGTGTGTATATAGGTATAAAGATAAAAATATACACACACAGTCCATCTTGATGCCTTTGAATTGTGACGCCAGAGAATAGTGTTGAACGTACCATGGACTGCCAAGAAAACAAATAGGTCTGTCATGGAGAGAATGAGACCAAGTTTTCCCTTGAAGACTAGGGTTTAGAAGCTCTGTCTCACATACTCTGGGCACATGGCCAGGAAAGACTGATCCTTGGAGAAGGACATCCTGCTTGGAAGGGTAAAGAGATAGTGCAGGAGAGGAAGACCCCAGATTAGATTGATACAGTAATACAGTGACTGGGGCAATGGCGGTAGGTGTTGTGAAATCAGTGAGACTGGCTCAAGATAGGGCAGGGTTCAAAGCTACTGTACATAGGGTTGCTGTGAGTTGCAGGCGACTCAATGGCACATAACAACAATAAGAACAAGAAGCTTGACCTGACTCATAGTTGACCCTTCAACAGATTTTCAGAGACTGCAAGTTGGCATAGAAGGAGATTGCCTATCTTTCTCTCATGGAGCAGCTGGTGGATTTTGAACTCCCTGCATTTGGGTTGGCAGTGCAACTCCTTACCACTAAGCTACCAGAGCTCTATGTGTTTTTTTACACGTATATAACACTTGATTTAATCACCAGGAGCTGTTTAATTGCCGTGGCTTACAAAGGGGGGGAAACATTCCCATGCTTGGTTGACATTTATAGAATTTAAGGGATGGTCAGAAAAATGTTGAAAGTCTAGGACTGCATAAGGATCTAAGCACAGTTTAGAAAATTTTCTTTTAGGTTTTTTTTTTTCCTCCCTCCCCGAGATTCCTGGAACCTTTCCCCCTCCCCCTTTCAATCTATGTGTGCCATCTTGTCACCTGCAGGCACTATTTCTGAGAAATGATCAAACATCCAGGATGGGGTCAGGCCTACACTCAAATAAGAAGCTTCAGTGATGCCAAGAGCCTTAGCTTTGGAGTGTTTTTTTCCCACAAATGGTCTTGGGGTGCTTATGAGCTTTTTGTTTCCATATGCCACACATTACCTTTTAAACCCCGAGGCATGACCATATTGCCGTATTTGTGATCCTTTGGAGTTGTATGAAATTATAATTTGATTTTTTAGATGTGGTTAATCTACAAACCCAGTTTCCTAACTATTAACATATATAGATGACAGTCTTAAATGTTCCCATATGTAATTGAAAAATTTAGACACCAGATTACTTTTATTTTGGCTAGTCTAACTCACTCCTAACCTTCTGTCTTATTTACTACGGAACTTTAGCTGAGCAGTTGAAAAGATAAAAAACTAACTTTACTTGTGACCCATTTTACATTAAATAGATAAAACCTCCTTGAGACAGCTAAGAGGTGAGTTGTTTTTGTCTTTTGAATGCGTGAAGTTTTGTTAATAAGTAAGCGTTGGTTTACGTCATCCTTCATATCCCTCCTCCTGCCCTTTTCTTAACCCTGAATCAAAACTGAAACTTCAAATATGTCAGAGTTTTAATAAGTAAGAGAAGAGAGATCTTTATCCACAGAATTATATGTTGGTCATCCATTTTCCAGTTCTGTAAAACACCACTGATTACTTCTGTTTTTATCATCTTTGAAATGGTAATAGTATGTAAACATTAATCCTTTATTTTAGTTATTTGTGATCATCAGTTTTGCTCATATGTTAGTTCAAGTTGAATCCAGAGAAATTGAAAACAAGTTCACAGGAGTACAAGTATGACTTTTTTTTAAAAAAAAATTTTATTTTATTTTATTATTTTTGTGTGAGTGTACCGTCAAATCAGATCTGACTGGTACAGGAGGAGATTGTCCCTCCTTCCCCGGCAGAGCATCTGGTGGATTCGAAACAAGTATGACTTTGAGTGTATCCTCTCTGAATTTAGAAAACCATCTCAGGTGTAGATGGTGATGCGTTGAATGCTAATGACCAAAGACTAGCTAATTGTGGGATAATATCCAGGTTATTATATGTAAAAAAAGCAGAAAGTCATTAAAAAAGATAGGAACAAGAACCATATGATCCTAGCAATTGATGCAGAAAAGGCATTTGACAAAATCCAACACCCGTTCCTGATTAAGACACTCAACAAGATTGGAATAGAAGGGAATTTCTTCAGTATAGTGAAAAGTATATATGCAAAACTAAGAGCCAACAGCATTCTCGATGGAGAAAAACTAGAAACATTTTCCTTGCGAACAGGGACCAGACAAGGATGTCCACTGTCGCCACTTCTATTCAGTATTATATTGGAAATAATGGCTAGGGCAGTACAACAAGAGAAGGAAATAAAAGGCATTCCAGTCAGCAGAGATGATACGATAGTGTATGCAGAAAACCTCAAGAACTCAACAAAAACCTGTTAGAGCTAGTAGACCAGTTTAGTAGAGTGACAGGATATAAGATCAATATCCAAAAATTCTTCTACAGGAACAAAGAAAACTCAGAGAATGAAACCAAGAAAGCAAAAAGCTGAACATAGAAAGGCCATATGATCTAACTATTCCACTGCTTGGAAAATACCCTGAGAAAATGAGAATTGAGGCACAGAGACTTGTATATCAATATCCATAGCAGCCTTATGCACCATTGCAAGAACATGGAAACAGCCCAAATGTCCAACCAATGACAACAGAATGGATTGAGAAATTATGGTACATTCACACAGTGGCGTACTATGCAGCACACAGAAGCAATGATTTTGTAAATTACTACCTACCATTGGAGGGACTGGAGAGCATTATGTTAAGTGAACTAACTCAAATACTGTATAAGACGATTATTGTAGAACGAGTAGGGGATCCAAGGAGAGTAGAGGGGGTGCTTAATTGTAGGGTCACACAATTTGGTGGGTGGAGCGTGGGGTGGTAAAGGAAAGAGGAAAGATCTGGTGTGAAAAACAATATATACAAACTTTGTAAGTAAATCAGTATAAAATTTAAAACAATAAAAAGATAGGAAAGAAAGAAAAGATCAAAATAGATGTCAGGAGAGACCATACCTTTCTCTTGAATATAGATTAACTAAAGCAAGTAGAAGAAATGATGAAATAGCAGAGCTGAAAACATTTCAAAGGACAGATGGGAAAACCAAAGCCAAGTTTAATAACATGCAAAGATTTGACAAAGCAAAAGAGAAGCAATAATTTAGCTTTTTTTAAAAAAAAAACAAACCATAAAAACACACCACCAAAAGTAAAATTCAAGCAGAGTTGCATTAGTCAAAGATTTTATGAGCAAAGTATTGAACAAAGTAGGAAGATAAAAAAAGAAGATGGAAGGTGTATACAGAACCACTGAACAAACAATAATCCATATGCAATCATTTTAGGGGGTAGTCTAAAACTATATATGCCAAAAATTAATAGTTTTGAAGGAAGTCCAAGCTGCCACTGAAGACACTGGTTAAATACACGACTCCATTAATTAACAGAATGTCAATTAAGATATTTGTTTCAGCAAATGGGTATGCATATCTGTCTAATCCAAGAAGTTTGCATAATAGCTACCTGCCCAACCATTTGGAAGAATTTCATATTTGTGCTCATTCCAAAAAGTGATCTAGCAGCATGCACAAATTATTGAACATTAATTTCATATACAATTAAATTTTGCTGAGGATAATATAAAAATGTTGATGCGGTACAATGATCAGGAACTTCTGGATGTTTTAAATAGATCTAGCAGAGGAAGTAGAAGGAATATTATTCAAGACATCTGTTGGACCTTTGCTGAAATCAGAGAATACTAAAAAGAGTGTTTTATTGACTATGCAAGGCATTTAATTTACCTGTACAAGTCATAACAAATTATGGATAGCATTGCAAAGAATAGGAACCAACCAGTATTTCATTGTACTTGGGCAGAACTTGTACATAGACCAAGAATGAGGAGTTTAAACGGAACAAAGGAATACAGTATGGCTTAAAATCAGGAAAGGTGTGCACCCAACTTGTGTACTTTCATTGTATCTAACCAAACTGTAAATTGGCCAAATAATCTGCCTTCTGTGAAGAAGGTGGTGTCAGCATTGGAGGAAGAGTTTTGGAGGAAGATTCATTAACAACTATTTGCCAGCGACAGAAGCTTGCTTGCTGAATATAAAGCAGACTTAAAACACTTCCTGGTATAGATCATGGATTATACTTCATACAAAATAAAAATGCCCACAGATGGAGAAGCAACATCATGATAGAGAAAGATTGAAGTTGCCAAACATTTCTTTTTACTTGTATACACAGTCAATATCCATGGAAGAAATACTTAAGAAATCAAATAACAAGATGCACTGGTCGCATCTACTGCAGAAAATTTCTTTAATGTGTGAAAAGCAAAGATTTCACCTTGAGAACATGGTGCATTTGACATACACCATGATATTTGACATATACCTCAGTTGTGTGACAGCAGGCCATTAAATTGATGGTATTTGAATTGTTGTATTAGTGAAGAATATGAACAGTCTGTGAACTGCTAGATGAACAAACAAATCTGTCTAAGAAGACGTACAGAATAGAATGAGTGATGAAAATTTTGCTCACTTGCTTGGTATGTGTTACTAGGATGAACCAGTTCTTGAAGGAGAGATGTCATGCTTGGTAAATTAGAAGGTAAGCTAAAAAGAGGAAGGCAACAGAAAGGATGCTGTATGTTATGTCAGAATGGATCATAAGGACTAGAAAGAGCATTTGTAGAAATTTTGAAATGATTAATTTTTAAATCTACTCCTTTAAAGGAATATTTGATCTGAAGCATTATATAAACTTTCTACTAGTATTTCTGCCCCTCAAAAGTCATTTACTAATTATTGGATTATAGCTATGTTGTTGTTGTTATATATTACTAAATTGAACATTTGCTCATGTGCCTGCAGTGACTACAGAAGTGATTTAAATTAAATTGCTCATAGGAAAATGTTGTTATGTGCCATCAAGTTGCCTGTGCTTCATAGCGACCCTATGTACCCTGTCCTGGGCCAGTCTCACCATCTCCAGCAGGCCTAAGCCCATTTCTCCAGTTACTGAGTTAGTCCATCTCATCCTTTCTCTCCTTCATTATCCATCCTTCCAAGCATGATGTCCTTCTCCAAGGATTGGTCCTTTCTGACCATGTGCCCAAAGTATGTGAGACAGAGCTTCAGACTTCTTGCCTGCAGGAAGCAGTGTGATTTTATCTTCTGTAAGGATAAACCTGTTAGCTCTCCTGGCAGTCCACAATGTGTTCAACACTCTTCTTCAGCTCCACACCTCAGAGGCATTGATTCTTTTATTATCCTGAGTTCTTGTCCAGATTTCTGATGGATAGCAAGTAATTTTGAAGACCATGGCCTGGATCAGGTGCACCTTACTCTCCAGACTGACGTCCTTGCTCTTCAGTAGTCTAGGAAAGTCCCTGAGAGCTGACTTTCCCAGTGCATTTTGTCTCTTGATTTCCTGACTGCTGGTGCCAAGAATGTTGATTGTGGAACCAAGCAAGTGGAAGTTATTAACAGTCTCAATCTCTTCTTTGTCTATCATGAAGCTGTTAATTGTCCCAGTGGTTAGAATCTTTGTTTTCTTGATACTGAGTTTTCATCTGTATTGAAGATCATAGTTTTTGACCTTCTGTAACAAATATCTTATGTCCACCTTGGTTTCCATGAGCAAGGTTGAATAATATGTATAACACAGGTTATTGATGAGTCTTCTTTTGATCCTGATGCCACATTCCTTCTTATAAAATCTAGCCTTCCAAATGATCTGTTCTGCATATAGGTTGAAAAGGTATGGAGAGAAGATGCATCCCTGATGCACATCTTTCCTGATCTTAAACCATGTAGTATTTTCCTGCTCTGTTCTGAGGACTGTTTTCTAGTCTCAAATATGGGTTTTGCATGAGAACACTAAATGTTCTCAGATTCCCATTCTTCTCAGGGTAGCCACAATTTGTTGTTATCCACATAATCAAATGCCTTTGTATAGTTAGTGAAACACAGATAGACATTCCTCTGGTACTCTCTGCTTTTGGCCAAGATCCATCTAAAGGCTTTGATGTTCCTAGTGCCATGACCTCTTCTAAACCCAGCTTGCATATCTGGCCATACTCTACTAATGTGCTGGTCAAGTTGGTTTTGGATAATCTTCAGCAAGATTTTCCTTGTATGTGATATTATTTGATAGTGTCCACACTCTGGTTATCTTTTTATGGAATGGGAATAAATATGGATTTCTTCCATTCTGTTGGCCAGGTGGTTTCTTCCATATTTCTTAGTATGAACATGTCAAATGTAGCATGTGTTTGCTGAAATGCCAATTAGTATTCCATCAATTTCTGGGGCTTTGGTTTTTTGCCAAGTCTTTCATAGCAGCTTGAACTTCCTCCTTCATAACCATTGCCTCTTGATCATAAGCTAGTTCATTAAACTCTTGTGTGTCAGGCATTTCTTTTTGGTATAGTGACTCTTTGTATTTCTCCCATCTTCTATTAATGCTTCCTGGGTCATTCAACATTCTGCCTTCACAAAGACAGGAGGGAGAAGACCAAAATGGATATCAGAAGAGATTCTGAATATTGCATTAGAGTGCTGAGGAGCCAAAGGTGGGGGGGGAGTGGAATTAAGAAGTTAAGGAGCTGAACAAAAGATTACAAAGGGCAGCTCATGAAGACAAAGCAAAGTATTATAATGTGCCAAGAGCTGGAGTTGGGAAATAAAAATTTAATCTTTCTGCCCAGTTCCTGTAATGAAATAGAATATATGTAAAAGGTATTGGCTTATATGTTGTTATTTCTGAAAGACTGTCTTCATGTGCTCTATACAGTTGCATCACTTTGCTTTGCATTATTAAAAAGCACTTTTGGAACGTACTTTACGTAAATATTGCTACTTCGTAAAAAATATTTCCAAAGAGATTTTTATCTAGAGGTGTTTGTGTGTGAAAAATACAGAATTTGTGGACTAATGAGAAGTCTTTTTCTTTTAAAAAGCAAATTATATTATGTAAAGCAAGAACGTAATAATAATATTTAGTTTGTTCTGACACACCATGGCATTATTTAGTGCATTTACGAATGTATAAAGTTGGCCACAGTTGAGTGTATGATAATCTTTGGTAAAGCAATTTGGTGTTGGAATGACCAAATGAAAGCTATGTTTTGGATTTATAATCAGAGAAACACATTATTTGGACTTCTTTCAGTGTAATGATGAAATCTTACCAGATTAAAAATGTCTTAACTTGACAGTAGTTTTATTTGAGTTATTGTCAACATTAGTAGTCCTGATTTAACACCTGTCTGTTAGCTGAAAAGTTGGCAGTTCAAACCCACTCAAATGGACCTGAGCATGCAAGTGTGGTGATCTGTGTTTGAATATTCATATTGATAACTTTACAAGTTGTAGATCTACTATGCAAACTCTCTGAGTTGTAACGGACTAACAGCAACAAACACTGAGAGTGACACAAAGCAAGATTCCCATACTTTAAACTTTGAAGGGAAGAATTAATAGATTTTTACAATAATTTTCTAACAATAATTTTTAAATGTTTTTGTGATGCTGGTGAGTAAGGGAAATGTTAGGGGAGTTTTTGTTTATTTTGCTCCCTGATGCATTAGTTTTCAATATCCTATGTGTAGTTAATAGAAAAACAAAAATAACAAACTGTACATAACTATTTTTATTCTTTTAAATGGCATGCAACTTAGTTTTAAGGTTATTAAGTTGTCAAAACAAATAATTTCAAAGTTGATTGTGATCAGATGTGTGTGTGTGTGTGATTGTTTTTTGTAAAGAATTAGCCTGCATTCTCTTGTAGTTAAGATGACAAAGTTTGGAAAAAAAAATACTAGGGCAGTATGTCATATAGCATCTTAGACTTTTTGTCAATTTTTATTAATTAATTAATTAATTAATTAATTAATGTGGAGATCCCAGGGGCTTGGCATTGTTTGCACTCAGAAAGTATTGCACTGGATGAAAATATATGTAGTGAATTAAAAGTTTTGGGATAATCAAAATGTAGCATTTATAGAAAAAACATTGAGGAAACTAAAGGATATTTAACATGTATTATTAAATAGTTTACATTTGCCTATTGGAAAAGTCAGTCTAAGGTCTGTCTTCTGCCATTGTTTAAGCGATCTTGCTTCGATCTATTCCTCAAGAGAAGTTGTTGTTGTTGTTGTTACGTACAATCCAGTCAGCTACAACTTATAATGACCCTGTGCCCAGTAGCTCAGAACCCAGTCCAGTCCTGAGCCCATCTCCCTGTCTCTTGACACATCTACCTCCATTATCCCAGTTATGGTATCAGTCCATCTCAACGAGGGTCTTCACTCTCCTGCATTGTCCTTCTACTTCTCCAAGCATGGTGTCCTTTTCCAAGAACTGGTCCCTCCTGGCAACATGCCCAAACTGTGAGACAGAGCTTCAAAATCCTTGTCTCCAAGGAGCGGCTTGGTTTCACCCTCTCTAGGACAGACTTGTTCTCTTGGGAATCTATGATACGCTCAGTAATCTTCAGCACAACAACTCAAAGGTATCGATTCTCTTTCTGCTATCCTTAGTCATCGCATAGCAAGTAATTGTGAAGACCATGGTCTAGATCAGGAACACTGTAGTTGACTGACATCATTGCTCTTCAACACTTTGGAGAGATTCCTGATAGCGAGCTGTCCTAATGCATTTTATCTATTGATTTCCTGGCTGCTAGTGCTAAGAGAACAAACAGATGCATTCTGGAGAGGGTTAAACCAGGCTGCTCCTTGGAGGCGAGGATTCTGAAGCTTCGTGTGACATACTTTGGTCATGTTGTAAGGAGAGACCTGACCTTGGAGAGGGACATCATGCTTGGGAGGGTGGAGGGCAGGCGCAGGAGGGGAAGGTCCTCTGGGAGATGGATGGATTTGGTGACTGGGGCAATCGGGATGAGTGTGTTGGAGGCAATGAGATTGGCACAGGACAGAGCAGCGTTTAGAGCTGTTGGACATAGGGTCGCTATGAGTCGGAAGCTACTCGACAGCACATAACAACAGCAACAACAACAACAACAGTGCCAAGGACATTGATTGTGTAACCAAACAAACTGAAATTGTTAATAATCTCAATCACTTCACTTATCATGATGCTACCACTTGTCCCAGTGGTGAGATTTTTTTTTTTTTTTTATGTTGAGCTGCAATTCATATTGAAGACTGCAGTCCTTGACTTTCTACTGCAAACACTTCATGTATTCCTCAGTTTTGGCAAGCAGGGTTGTGTCATTGGCATAACTCAGGTTGTTGATGAATCTTCCCCCAATCCTGATGCCACCTTCCTCCTCAAAAAGTCTAGCCTCCCAGATGACCTGTCTGCATATAGATTGAATACGTATGGAGATGGAATGCATCCATGCTGCTTTGCTCTGTTCAAGAGAGGTTATAATTTACCAGTTAAAGGAGTATAAACAGATTTTAGACTAGCAAATATTTCAGATACTAATTGGGAAACTTTGTGAAGACTACCTTACTGTCTTTTTAAAATCAGAACGATGATGAGAGGTTTGATGATAGAATTTTTCTCTCCTATGTGGAAGATTCAGAGGTTAGATTTCTTGCTGATATAGGTGGCTACCACCCTCTTTTGGTGGTAGTTGCCTAGTAGTATATTTATCAAAACAAAATTCTTTAGTAATTAGCAAGATTATTAAGATACTTTTAGCAAATTCTTTTTCCTAATCTGAATTTATTGCAAGAGAGTTTTGCTTAGTTTTTAGTTATGGTTAATGAAATTTGTGCTTATGGGGATATATACACACACACCTATCTATATCCCCAATATATTTCTTTATTAATTATGAATTTATTATTTATTTATATATAAATGTAATCATAAAAAAACCGTACTTAGGACATGTGGTCAGGAGGCACCAGTCCTTGGAAAAGGACATCCTGTTTGGAAGGGTGGAGGGACAGTTCGGGAGGGGAAGACCGGGATGAGATGGATTGATACAGTAGCTGGGGCAGTAGGGGTAGATGTGTCGGGGTTGGTGAGACTGGCTCAGAATAAGGAAGGCTTCAGAGCTGCTGTACATAAGGTTGCTATTAGTTACAGATGACCCAGCAGCACATAACAACGACAAAGTAGGTGAGGCAACAAGACTTTGTCTTTAATTTATTTTCTTAACAAATGCTTGGTTAATGCTTGCCATGGGTTACACAGTCTTAGTGCCTTATTATTTTTAGCTCACTTAACCTGAAACCTCATTGCTGTTGTATGACGTGATGACGTGGTATGTTATCATCCCTGTTTGGCAGATGGGGATATGAGGCATGCAGAGATTAGGTAATTGATTTACAGATCCTAGTAGTTGGTCCCAGAGTTTGTGCTCTAAATTGCTAAACTCTACTTCCTATGTATAGAGATTTCTGGAAAAAGAGTCAGACCTTTCCTCACTGACCAGGCACAGAAACCTGGTGGGATGTGTTGGCCACAGCTGCTTCTGACCATGCTGCTTGTTAAGATACCTGGGAGGCCACCACAGTGATAGTTACTGACTGTAATTTGGTTTGGTGAGCAGTCATTCCAACATCTTCATTCTGTCTTGGATATTTTTCTTTACCAAGCATGAGCCTTCCCCCTTTAGTTTGTAGGTCTAGGCGTAAGAATTTCAATTTCATGGGCAGTGTTAGGATTATGGATGACAGAAGGAGGGAAAGAGTATTGCTGCCTGATGAAAAAAACTCTAGTGGTGTAGTAGATTGAGTGTGGTACTGACTGACAGGTTGGCAGTTCAAGCATTAGCCACTCCTAGGGAGAAAGATTAAACAGTCAGCTCTGTTAATCTTGGAAACTGCATGTAAGGTCACTGTGAGTCAGAATCAATGCCACAGTAGTGGATTTAGTGTTTTGGTTTAGGCAAAAGTAGTATAGATTGATGATATGATTTAAGTAGGCACTGGAACTTTCTAAGTCTTAAATACGAATTTCAAGTTGATCATCACATACGCTAGTGCAAGAGGAGATGCTTTTCCAAAGGACACCTTGTCTAGTATGCTCCTAGCAGAGCAGTAGCAGGAATTTCTATATTTGACCTGTGGTTAGTGAATATCTATATGGTTAGTGAATTTCTGCTGATACTGAACGTTCCAAAGATAAAATCAGTTTGGTTCATGTATTCTATCAGGTGAGGCTGATGTGTATAGTCATTGTTTATGCTTTTTTTTTTTTAAAAAAAAAACAAAACAAAATTTACAGTGAATAAGTCATTGTACAAAATTCCATCATGCACTCTCTGGCCACATTTCTTTAGTAGCAATCAAGAAATGAAAAGATGTGTTGCCTTGGGAAAGGGGCTGTAAGAGATTTCTTTAAACTGCCAAGGAAGGTGTGAAGAAGTATAAAGACTAAAGTGTGTCTAACCCAAATTGGAGTGTTTTCAGTTGCTTTATGTGGATATTGGACAATGAATAAAGAAGACTAGAGAAGAAGCAGTGTCTCTAAATTATGGTGCTGGTTGAGAGTACTAAACAGATCATGGACTGTCACACAAAGAAATCTGTCTTGTAGGAAGTACAACTTGGGCCCTCCTTAGAGGCAAACATGCTTTAGGTCTCTAATGCTTTGGGTATGTGGCCATGAGGTTTCAGTCATTGGAAAAGTAGAAGATTAGAGAAGAGGAAGATGACTGTCAGTGACATGGATACAATATTTGCAACAGTGGTCTTTAACATGGCAGAGATTCAGAGAATAGTACAGTATGGAACAGCAGTCTATTTTTCATAGGATTGCTATGAGATGTAGTCAGCTTGATGATAATTAACAATAACAGTGATTTGCTTGTGTTAATGAAGTGTATGTGATTATGTATAGGCATTACCTTTAAAATTATCGGTACTGGTTTATACTAGGTGCTTGAAAAGACTTATTAATGAATTCATTTAGCACTCAACAGTTGAAGTCTATGGTGTCCTTAAACCTGTGCCTCCCATCAGTATTTGTAAGAGGTACTCAGTTTCCCCTGCTTTAGAAGATCACTCACTGTCCATTTAAGATGCTTTGTCCTCTGTCCTATACCTATAGCCTCTCCAAAGTGACTTTTGTGTTTTCTCAAAACAAGCCCATTGCATTTATTTAGTGTAAGCGATTTAATGCGTTGCATTGATTGAAAAGTAGCATTTACTGGTAGCAGCTGGCACCATGATGTACCTTGGTTAAAACCAACCAACTAAATTTTGCTTTGGGGCATTACAGATACTGTGGAATGTATTTCTTTGAATTCAGAGAAATTGTGTAGACATTTAATAAACAAGAGACTGAGTATGGTAGGCAATATGAACAGAGATCACAGAGATGGAAATGATCCCAGCTTGTTCTGAGTGACAGAAAATGATCATGTATTTATAGGTAGAGGCAATGCTAATCTGACCAGATTGTACAATGATTGTACCTGACAGATAGGTATGATTTGTGTAGTCCATATTCTCTGTTTTCCAGGTCTCTGGTTTTTGGTAATCCAAACTTTGTGCTTTGTGTTTGTTCTTATTATTTCTCTTATCTATCTCATAGAGTATTTGATGGCTTTTGCCATGGATACAGATGGATTCGATTTATTGAGAGATAGTAGAATAAGTTTGTTACAGAAGGCAGCATGATGCTACTAGTTATTAGGATTGATGTAAACATAGCCAAGTTACTATGCTCCTGAGACATGGGCAAACTAAGCTGCTTGGACCAATCTGACTAAAATATGAGATGGAATACAAGCGACACAGGAAGTGAAATCACAGAGATACTAATTCTTGGTAATTCTTGGAGTGGATTGGGGAAGGTGTCTGAAGAAGTAGGAGCAAACTCTTGAAAGATGGGAAGGAAAACGATAGGAGTAATGGGGATATGGATCTGAAGTGAACAGAAGGTCACAGATAAAGGGAAGTCCAGGGTGCTGTGTGCTGGGCACTCATGTTAGTTTTCGCCAAAACCTAAAAGTTGGGGTCCCGTTTATATAAGATTTTATATTGTATTAAAGAGTTTAAACATTTATTAAAGAGCACAGTGCTAATGGGAGCCCAGGGTCTGGTGCCATTGCTAGATGATTTTACAATACTGGCATCCCGAGATAGAGATGCATCACTCTTGTTGTTAGATGCCGTGGAGTAAACTGTCAGGATCATCATAATGAACCTGTGAGCAACAGACTCAAACCGTGCCCTATCCTGTGCCATCCTTGCTGTTACTTTCTCTGATACGCTTAAGCCTGTTGTTAGTGTCACTACTGTGTCAGTCATGTTTCCCCCCACTTCCATGTTGTTCTCAGTACATTTCTTCTTCCTCTCTTTTTTTCCACCTTTCCTTCCATAATGCCCTTTTCCCAGGACTGACCCCTCCTGAGAACATGCCCAAAGTATGTGGAGTGAAGTTTTACCATCTTTGCCTTTAAAGAGCACCCTGGCTGCACTTTGTCCAAGACAGACCGGTTTTTTCTTTTGGCAACACAGAGAATATTTCCTACTCTTTTCCTACAATTCACATCAAAGGCATTGATGCTGCTTCTGTCATCCTCAATTCGTTGTCCAACTTTTCAGATGCATAGTAAGCAATTGGAAAAAAACCATGGCTTGCTTCAGGCACACCTTAGTCTTTATATCGCCATCTTTTTTTTTGTTTGTTTTAGAACTTTGGAGAGTTCTTGACAGCACATTTTTCCAAATGCAGCATGCCTTTTGATTTCCTGACTGCTGTTACCATGATGTTGATCCAGGTAAAATGAAATCATTCACAACTTCAGTGCAAAGTGCTATTATTATTACCTAGTTTCACTTTAATTTGTGTATTCTATTTGTGCTGTCATTTAACAAATCCAGTCTTTATAAATGCCCTGTGAACAACTGGAGAAGACTGGTCCATCTAGCTCTAAGAAATGCTATAGCAAAATATTGGAGTGAATAAAGACAGAATGAAAAGAGAATGACATTTGGAATACAAACTCCTCAGTTTGAAACTTTGCGTTTTGACTAGCACTAGAGTTGAAACGAGCTGCCCAAACTTTATTCTCTGAATTTCTTTGTTAAATTAGGGTTATAGTACTTACCCTTTATTGTTGCTCTGATAATTTGACGTAATGACTATAAAGAACAGGCACTTGGAATAAAAATATTTCTCCCACCTCCACGTTGATCTCAGAACATTTCTTCTTTCTGTATTAAGCAACCTCATCCCAGCCTTTTTGAAGGTTGTATCTCTAAACTCTGGACTTCTGGAGTTTGATCTTTCAGCTAGAATTGTCAGCGAGAAGAAAGCAAGCATTGGTCAAATGTGAGTTATTAGAAATAGAATAAATATGATAAAAAACCCTCAAAATTTGCTGATAAAATTTACTTACATTACAGTCCATTTACATCATGTCCATTCATATACATTATAAAGTTATTTTAACCAAACAACCTCTCCCTTTCAAAAGCCTCTATTCCTAGAAATATCAATAAAACTTGTGACTAACGTAGTTAAAGGGAATTTTGACAAAAGTTTTTGTCTGCTTCCATAGAAAAAAAGACTTATTTCTATCAGATATTAGAAAGAAGTTGGAAAAAAACCTAGGCAGACTAGAATTCTTGAGATAGACCATATTGTAATATATTATGGTATTGTGCAACACGTTCGGGTGTGGGTGGTTTTCTTTTAATTATTAAGGGTGGTTTTAAACTTGCTTACAAATAAAGACATTTTAATTCTTGGTAGGCTCAACTTGGCACAGCTGTTCTCTCTCAGAAAAGTGTAGTTGTGTTTTTTAACTGGGGAGGGAAGGCAAGGACTTAGCTGCTGTTTTTATTTCCTGGAGAAATGTAAATGGATATTTTGTTTTGTCCAGTTTTAGATACAAGCTCCCAGATAAGGTAATTTATTTTCTAGCCTCTACTGATTTGCAGTTTCTTGATTTTTTTAAAAAATAAACTGATTGATTTATAAGTCTAACATTTTTTCCATCATCATAGTAGACTACCTCTCCTAAATGTTGATTTTTGAAAACTTGATAACGATGTGCATGTAACATGAGTGTTCAAGAAAGTCTTATGCCCTTAAAGGGACTATGCATTAAAACATTTTTAATATCTCTATTCATGTTATATAAGATAAAACGATAATTTGTGTATGTGAAAACTGTGTTTCTATTCACACTGGCTTTGCTAGAACCTTAAGCCTTTTATTGATTTTGTTCAGTGTATTTGATTGCTGCTGAATAAGATTTTGTTTTAGAAATTTGACATGAAAATAGTTAAAAAGATAAAGCATGAATGAAAATGGAACTTTAGTTTAAAATGTATTTAACTTAATTTTATTTTTTCTGATAATATGCAGTTTAAATACCAGGGAAAAATGTATACATAAAAAATATATCAGTGATTTTTTTTTCCTTTGTGAAATTGCTACAAATAATACTTAGTAGTAATTTTAAATGTTTTAGCTTAAGAAAGGAATAACTCAGTTGCTCTTGGTTGTCCATTCTTGGTGAATGGAAGATTACTATGGAAAGGCTAATATGTCTCATTTATACAGATGTACTGATTATAATTTTTAAATAGCATTTTATGTTTGTGCAAAATAAAATTTTGAAGTAACTTCATTACATTACATTAAGTATACTAGAATTCAAAGGTTGAAATTGCTGTTATATACCAATGACTTGCTTGCAACTCATAGCAACCCTATATATAACAGCCCTGAAACCTGCTCCATCCTGTGCTAACTTGATTGTCTCCAACATAACCTACTCTCATGATGTCCCTCTCTATAGACTGGTCCTTCCTTGCAACATGCCCAAAGTATGTCAGAGGAGGCCTCAGAATCCTTGCCTCCAAGGAGCAGGGACGAGTCTCTAGGTTGAAATTACTATATGTTAAATTCTTGTGTTAGATTACTTTAAAATTTTTATTTTAATGTTCTAATATTATACTGGTCAGTGAAAGTGAGGATTTTTTTTTTGTTACTTCTGTTCTTTTTAGTCTAATTTTTCTTTTGACCAATAATGTATAAGAAAATTTAGTAATCTGTATGCTAAAAAGCTATTATGCTTGCTTTAAGTATATACTACAGGAAACTCTGGTGGCTTTGTGGTAAGGAATTGGACTTCATGACAAAAGTACCCAGTTCAAATCCACCAGCCTGCTCCATGAGAGAAAGATAGGCACTCAACTCCTGTGCAGTTTACTGCCTCTGAAAATATGCTGGGGGGCCAGCTGTGGGTTGGCTATCATTCTTAAGGTGCACAACAATAACAGGTGTAATATAGTTAGATTTTATAATTAAAAGCTATACTCTTACGAACATTTAGAAATGTAATGAAATAGGAACATTCCTTCGTGTCAGAATTCTTTTCTGTTCTGACATTTCTTAATTGAAATATCAGATACTTTAAAACAAACAGTTGTGTCTGTGGAGTCAAAATTGACACAGAGCTAATCCTCTGGGGGGTTTTCAAAGGCAGTAATTGCATGAGAGGAGATTGATTGTCTGTCCTTCTCTCAGGAAAAGCTAGTGGATTTGAAACAAGTGGGATTGCAGAGCAGCTTCTTACCATTAGGCCACCAGAGCAACAAAAGCTTATTCAAATTTTCATTTCACAGAGAAAGACTGACAAATTTCCTCCTAAATTTTACTGTAGTTCTTATGTTATTTGCTTTGCCCCCCACCCCCCCGCAAAGTAGAGATATCAGTCATTTGGTATTTGATGTAAACTCACTGCCATGGGATCTGTTCCAACTCTAGCAACCCTCCATTGGATTTCCAAGGGAGCAAATGAAACTTCATGGGCGATACTGCCTGTACGTCTCCTGAAGATTAGCTGGTGGATTCATATTGTCAGTCTTTACTTAGCACAACACGCTATACTACCAGAGCTCCTTTGATGTTAGAAGTAGCTTTTCTTTAATAGAGCCAACTGAAAATCTTCTCATAGTGCATAGTATTTATTTATACCTCTCTCTCTGTGTGTATGTATATAAAATCTCCTTTTCTTCATGATATAAATATTAAATATATGAACTTTTATTGCATTATGTTTAGATTTTGCTTCTTATTATGAATTAAGAATATTCTTATATATAATGTCAGACTACTCCAGATTTTAATTTCTTAAATCTGCTTTTTGCAAGTTGTCAGTTACTGTTTTTTTACTATTGGCCTTCATGCTCTGGTGACATAGTTGGTAGAGAATTGGATTGCTGGCCCAAAGCACGCACATTCTAAAGGCTCAAGTTCACCAGCAGTACCTCAGGAGAACAGTGGACAGTCTCTTCCTGGTGTGATTTATGGCCTCAGAGACCTAGGGGAGGGCCACAGTGATTCAGAAATGACTTGAACATTTGAGTTACTGGTTTTCATATCCTTCTGCCATCCTTCCTCAGATTAGAAGGTAGATAAGAAATAAGGTGTTAGTTGTTGTTGTTGTTGTTGTTGTTGTTATGTGGTGACTAGTCACCTGCAACTCATGGCGACATGTGTACAACAGCCCTAAACCCTGCTCTGTCCTGTACCAATCTCATTGTCTCCCGACAGACCTACCCCCATTACCCCGGTCACTTAAACAGTCCACATTATAGAGGGTCTTCCTCTGCTGCGCTGTCCCTCCACCCTCCGAAGCATGATGTCCCTCTCCAAGGACTGTTCCCTCCTTGCAACATATCCAAAGTATGTCAGACGAAGCCTCAGAATTCTTGCCTTCAAGGAGCAGCCTTGTTTAACCCTCTCTAAGACAAACCTGTCCATTCTCTTAGTAGTCCATGGTATATTCAATATTCTTCTCCAACACTACAGCTCAAAGACATCAATTCCCCTATTTTCCCTCCCTAGTCATTGTCCAACTCTCTGACACATAGCAAGTGGTTGGAAAGACCATAGCCTGTATCAGGCGCACCTCGCCTCCAGAGTGACGACATTGCTCTTCAGTACTTTGGAGAGGTCCCTAACAGCGTACTTTCCCATCACAGTATGTCTTTTAGTTTCCTGGCCACTGGTGCCAAGAGTGTTGACCATGGAGCCAAGCAAACTAAAGCTGTGAACAATCTCAATCTTTTCACCATCCATCCTGATTCTTGCATTTGGCCTAGTGGTGAGAATCTTTGTCTTCTTGATATTGAGCCTCAGTCCATATTGAAGGCTGCAGTCCTTGACTTTCTGCAGCAAGTGCTTCAGGGCCTTCCTCAGTTTCAGCAAGCAGGATTGTGTCATCTGCATAAGGCAAATTATTGATGAATCTTCCTTCAATCCTCATGTCATAGTGATTATTGGAACTTAATATAGAAATTTGCATTTTAATATATGTGAAAATATACTTATATCTTAGTAAATACCACCCACAAAAAAATCAATATCTAGAACATTCCCAGCACAGCACCAGGCTCATTTGTACTCCTCATTAATATGTCTTAGAATATAACACTAAACTTACCTCTGTTCCCATAGATAGACTCCTATCCTCTATGGCTTACTTTTGCCTTGTTTTGAAATTCAGAATCACATAGAAAATTCCGTCATGCTTTTTTCACTCAGCATTCTATTTGTTTCATTCATGTTATAGTATGTACTGCTTATTCTTCTTAATTGTCATGTTATCTTTCCTTATGTGGATATTTTTAAGTTTGTGTACTTGTGTTGATAGATCCTTGGATTATTTCCAGTTGTGACTATTGTGAATAAAATTGTGTACCTTTTTATACGTGGTTTTAATGATCATAAATGCTCACTTCTCTTGAGTTGTCTGGCCCAAAGTGGCTCAGAATGACTGAGTGTCAGGAATAATATATGTTGAATTTTAGTAGATCCTGCCAAACAATTTTTCAGGTGACTAAACCAATTTACACTTTATCAGCATAGACAGGACTTCTCCTTGTGCCATGTCTTCATTACTTGTTGCCAGTTTTATCATAAACAGTTGTTTATCTTGGACTAGGGAGCTCTGATGGAGTGAAGCAAGATGGCTTCTAAACTCAAAGTTGTGCATCTGTAGCAGTTCAAATCTCCTGCCCTCTCCAGGGCAGAAAGATGGGCCTCTTGTGATTCACAGCCTTGAAAACCCAGCAGAGGATCACTTTGAGTAGAGGCTCACTAGACAGCAGGGAGATTTGAGTAAATACAGTAAAAATAGTTAAACTAGTTTAAAAAGATTTGTTTTGAAAAACATTAACAACAAATAACAAGTCATTGCCATTGAGTTGGAACCCCAATGTTCCCTGAACCCCAGTGGGTTTTCTGAGGCTGTAAATTGGCTGGGAGGAGATAGTGTCTCTTCTTTGAAGCAACTGGTGAATTAGAACTGCCTGCCTTTGGATTGGCAGCACTACTCCTTACCCACATAGACTCTAGAACTCTCTTCTTTGAGCATTAGGCATTTTAACAAACTACTTTATGTGAGACAAATAAAGTATGGTATTATGTTTAAATTGACAGCAGCAATTCATAAAATAAGGTAGGAACTTAAGGGAATACTTGAGTTTATACTAATGAGTAAAGAACAACTCAGAAAAGGGAGATGAGAATGATAAAAGCTAAATAATGTAATCCATGTGCATGCAGAAACTGCTGAGTTGGTTTATGTTTTGCTGTGTGTATTCTCAGCACAGAAAGGCAGAGTGTTGACGAAGGAGAGGAAGACCCTCAAGCAGGTGGATTGACACAGTGACTGACTGCCACAGTGGTCTCTAGTGTGTCAGTAAGTATGTGGATGGCACAGGATAGGACAGGGTCCAGATCTCTTGCTTTTAGGTTTGCTGTAGGTCGCACTCGACTCGATAGCACCTAACAACATTCCCAACAGTAGTGAAGTACTAAAAGGTAAATGAAAAAAATATGTATTCCTTTGTTAGAGATTAATATTTGAACACTACTTTTGTATTTTTTTAAATATGTACTATTATAAGTGGACATTGCTTAGTTATTAATCTCTGATAGAAACAAGTTTTTTTCTAGTGTAGGGACAAAGCGTATATTCTAGAAATATGTATTTCGTTTAGAAATTAATTTAAGGAATTGAAGTTGGTAAAGCTCTTTATTTAAGGATTCAGATTTACAGATGATGTTTACAAAGAAGTGGAGAAACGTTTAAATGTGTAGGAATGTCAAGAAATATAGTCTTCTAGAAGAGCTCTGAAGATTTTGATAACTGAAAAATAATGCATCAGAATGTAATAGCTATGTATAATTCTGTGTGAATTTACCTGGAATGTTATTTATTAAATGGCCCACATAGTTTGAAATGGAGTTATTTTGCAAAAAATGGACTTAAGTTCTTAATATGAAGTTCAGTGCAGGTTATGCATGTCCGTTCCTCTTTCCTGTGTCTCAGGTAGGCTGGTTAGTCAGATGGTCTCATCTGAAACTAATGTATAATAGTGCTAAGTTGTGTAACTTGTCATACCAGTTTTACAATGTTTTTGTTTTGCTCAAAGTAGATGAAAGGTTTATTTAGTGTGGCTACACTGGTACTGCATTCCTGGTGATTTTGGTAGGTTAATGACAATCTATGTCATAGAAATCAGGAAATGTGGGTTGAACCTCTGGGATGCATGTTGTTGGTTCATTGAAATGCTGTCTTTCAAAGCACTGGAGATGGCTGGAAACATTTGGTAGGTAATGCAGCTTTTAAAAAGAAGTCCGTCTACCCTCTGTATCAATCAAATCTCTTTATGTTTTTAATACATCACCATTTTGCTATATTTATTGTTTGATTAATTTCTCTAGTAAAACTGAAGTGCAGTTTGAACTCTGTGAAAATAGATTATTTTAGCAGGAGCATTTTGGTTAGCTTTTGGATGGTACAGTCTTTGTTGGAGTATATTGCTGCTTTGTTTAGCTGGTAGTCTTGTAGCTGAACTTGGTCAGTTGATGTTGTGATTAGTGTCACTGTATTTTTTTGAATAATGCCACTGTATTTTTTAAATAGAGAATGAGTTTAATTAAGAGTTTCTTAAAAATAATCTTTAAAATGTAATTAAGCTTAGGTAAAGCAGTTTTGGTATCTAGTATCCCTTGGCAATGTTTGTATATGGATCACAACAGATTGTGAACTTCTTTAGAATTCCACTTATGAAATGTGCTTATGAAGAAAGGAAACATACAAGTTTTGCTTTCTATTGAGAATTATTTTACTAGGCATAGTTGACTTAACTTACTTCAGGTATATTATAAAATAATATTGTTCAGAATGTAAATGAATACAGAGGATGGTTTTTGTTCATTTGAAGATTGTTTATTTAAAGATTGTCCACATGTGTTTGTGTTGTAAAGAAGAGATGAGACAATCTAAATGTTTTCATTTTCTTGAACAATACGTGAGGAATATGTGTAATTTTGTGTTAGAAATGAAAAATGTTGATATTAAGTAAAGACATTGAAGAAGCTTAATTGCTAGCAAAAGGCTTGTCGGCTAGGAATGCGTGAGTTACTGATTGCTCTAAGACTGTGGTCTCTAAGAACCACGTAAATAAATTATTCATAAGAGCCACGATAAGGTAGCCCAGGTATTTTTTTTTCCTTAAGGCCATTTCTACTTTTTAGAAGTTTGTGTTGAATTCATGAATGATTAGCTGAAACTTACATACCTCATCCCTCCTCTTGTTCTACTTTTTAAGCATTTGGATGCTCGTGAGAGTTGGGAAAATAATTTAGAGCTACTAGTGTGTTTTATCTGTTGCAGTGAATCTGTATCGTGGTTAAAGACACGTCACTAGATTTGGGCCTTAACATCTTAACCAAGTCTTCTTGATTTATAAGTAATAAATTAAAAATGTTGCCAGTTTTTCTTATGTGAGCCTTTCTTTCTCGTTGATGATTTTACAAAAGGTAGGTCCTTCAAAATGACTGGATTTTTTTTTTTTTGGTATAATTCTTAGTTTCATAAAACGGCTGTGTGTGTATATGTGTGTGTATGTAGGTAAAATTGATGTTTTATATGACTTTACTAGTTTTATTGTTGTCATATTTTAAACTAGTAATAGCCATGAAATTGCTATAACCTAGAGTATGTCAGGAGAACTTACTTGATAAGGCTAAAAGCCTCCATATTACTTTATATACTTGTATGCACACTCACTCTGAATATAGTGACAGGAAGTATGTACTAAGACTAAGAGCATGTTTACTTAGTTATGTGTACTGTGTAACCAGACTCAGTTACATATATTGGGCCACTTTGAAGGAAGTTTTGAGCTATTCAGTACTACGTTAATTTATTATATAGGCACTTAAAATAATAGAGAAGTGTTCTTTCAGACTTTAGACATTTCAGTGGCCATCTCTTAAACTTTACATCTGTAGTTTAGCTTGTCTTGCCTGTTACAGGGCGCTAAGGAGTGGTTTGCACTGGTTTCCATTTGTGCACTCTCTGCCACCAGATTGGTAGGTGTGTCCTAGGAGGAGTAGTCACCTGCTTAGAATGTTGGTGGTAATGGCCTCCGTTTGTGCAGTGTTGAGATAGAGGTAGGTGACTAAAGCATGGCCAGAAAGACCGGAATGCCAGGTCAAGTTAATGGGCCAAACTGGGTCAAAGATTCTGGGGACAGCAGAGCCCCATTTTAGCTGCTAAAAAGATGACATTCTTAATAAAGAGTACCCTTCCCTCAAAGATCAAAAGAAAACAACTGCTTTGGATCTCATTTACTATCTGATTAGTCAAGTGAGTGAGAAACTGCCCTTTAGTAATTGTTGTTACATGGCAGTCAAGTCAGAACTGACTCACAGCTGACCCTTCAGAGAGGAAGTTGCCTGTCTTTCTCCCACAGAGAAGCTGGAAAATTTGGACCAAGTGTCTTTTGGGTTGGAAGGTTAACTCTTTACCACTAGGCCACCTCAGCTTTCTATTTGTGGTTCCTAATTAGATCGCATTTCCCAAAGCTTTTTTATAAACTACTGATTGTAGTATAAATTAATACTGCCTTTTAAAAAAGATTTTATATATCAGGAACTTTAAAATTGATCATCTCTTTTGGTCCAGGAATGCCACTCCTGCTGTTCTGTTTCATGGAAATAATCAGTTCTACATAAGAACAAAGATAACAGGTGAAAAAAAATTGTGTGTACAAAGATGGTCATCATATATTTTTTGTAAACAGTGAAACTTTGGCAATAATAGTGTTTAATAAGGGAGATGTGTAAATGATGCCATATTTCTTATACCAGCAACAGTAATGGTAAGGGAAAATAGCGAAGTGCTAAATTGTTATATAAACTTACATCTAATTATGTTTACAGATATATGTAGAAAAAGCATATGAAATAAATGAAAATATTAGTAGAAGTTCTTTCTGGGTAACTGCCACAGTGAATATTTATTTTGTAATCAGAGTGTGTAAGAAGAGAGTGAATGATGACTTCACTGAAGGGCAAGACTTAGCTGTAGAAGATCTGTTTCAGATACAAGACTGGGTTGGGAAAGAGAAGACCTGTTCTAACATCCATATGGAACAGGTTGAGAGAACATTACTCTTAAAATGAGTAAGCAAATCTGAAAAACAAATCCACTAACTTGCAATAGCCTGCAGTCAGGTCTCCAAGGCTGTAAATCTCTTTGGGAGAAGACAGCCAAATTATTCCCTTTTAGCATGGCTTGTGGATTTGAGCTGTCAGTCTTAGGTTAAGCAGCCTAACATATAGCATACTATTCCATCAGCGTGAGTAACAAACAGTTTTATTTAGAAATTGGGCTTTTTATGCTCTCTAGCCTACAGTATGGATTGAAGCTCAATATCAGGAAAACAAAGATTCCCACCACTGGGCATCATGATGAATGGTGAAGAGATTGAGATTGTTGACAACTTTAGTTTGCTTGGCTCCATGGTCAACACTCTTGGCACTAGCAGCCAGGAAATTAAAAATGGGGAAAGTCTGCTGGTAGGGAACTCTCCAAAGTACTGAAGAGCAGCAATGTCAATCTAGAGGCTAAGGTGTGCCTTATACAGGCCATGGTCTTTCCAGTCACTTGTTGCATTAGAGAGCTGGACAATGACTAGGGAGGATAGGAGAATTGATGCCTTTGAGCTGTGGTGTTGGAGTGTTAGAATATACTATGGACTGCTAAAGAAAGAACAGGTTCATCCTAGAGAGGGTTAAACCAGGCTGCTCCTTGGAGGCAAGGATTCTGAAGCTTCGTTTGACATACATTGGACATGTTGCAAGGAGGGAACAATCCTTGGAGACGGTCATTGTGCTTGGTAGGGTGGAGGGACAGCACGGGTGAGGAAGACCCTTGATGAGATGGATTGATTCTGTAATTGGAGTAATGGGAGTAGGTGTGTCAGAAACAGTGAGATTGGCACAGGGTAGAGCAGGGTTTAAGGCTGTTGTACATAGGGTTGCTATGAGTCACAGGTGACTGGATTGCATGTAACAGTACTACCACCCAATACTTCAATTCTTAAGGAATAATGAGTGAATTCATGAAACTTTGCACTAGATTTTGGAAACAAATTGACAGGATGTACCATAACTTTTAGAGTAATTTGTCAGTCCTGGTAAATGGAATTCTTTATTATTTAAGATCGCTTTGGAGAGGTATATTGTACCAGGTTGCCAAGGGAAGTATATCTCCCACCAACCCGCTCACTGAAGAACAGAATGACTTTTTAAGAATGCTACATTAACTGTTGTATTGTTTGAATAGTTGTGTAGACATAATTATTTTATTCTTTACATTCTGGACTTCTTTCCCCTTCTTTCTTTATTTTAATTATTTTCTTTTTTAATTTATTTCCTTCTAGAAGATCCAAAGTGTTAATCTTACAGATTTATTCTAGGTGACAGCAAATTTAACATTAATTTGCTAGATAATGCTAATTTAGTGAGTAGTGTTATAACCAAATATTCAGCAACCTGGTTTGTTACTGTTTTGTAGAAACTTGATCCTGGTAATAAATTAGGTGTTCTGGGCAGTGATTTTCTTCCACCTTACACAGAGTAATTAGCAAGGAATTAAGTGTATCAAATGTTAACATTCGCTATTATTACCCAGACATATTTGCTGCTTCTGTTCTTAAAGAAATTTTTCACTGTAAAAAATACTTATTTTGTACTCTGTTGGTATCTTTTGTTGCTATGACCACATTCAATGTTTCAATTAAAATTTATCTTTGTAACTGCTTTCCATCTACTCTTGTTGTTGTTGTTGTGTACAGTTGGAACCTTCCCATAGCTGACCCTCTGGCAGGTTTTCAGAGACAGTTAATTGCATGCATGGGAGGAGATTGCCCTTTCTGCTCCCAGGGAGCAGCTTTGAACTAGAACCTTGTGTCTTCTGGATTGCAGCAGCAGCAGCAGCAGCAGCTTCTTGCCACTAAGCCACCAGAGCTCCATCTACTAGTCACGCATATATACCCTTTCTCATCTTTAAACATTCCCATGTTAACTGATTCAACCAGGTTTTTGTAATTAACATAATTTTCCCACCAATCCCATACATTACCACCCTGTGCTCTTGTTAGTTGCCTGCCATACCTTGGGCTCCCAAGTAATTTGTCCCTACATAATTGATCAAAATGCCAGTCTTGCACCACTTCCATGATCAGTGCTTTTGACTATTGTGATACTTGAAGTCCTTTAAGCGGCAAAACTTTCTGTGTTTTGCATAATTTTTTAAAATCTATTTTCATTTATTCCCTTTAGTTGGTAAACTCTTTGATGAAAAGATTATGTTCATGTGTGTGCTAATATATAGTTGTATATCAAGTGGGGTTAATAAATACTGCCTAGCTGTTCACATCATTTGATGCATCCTCCTAATGTGTGTAGTCTATATATTAAGTAATTGCACAGTAGCAAAAAGTAGGAAACAACCTAAGTGCCTATCAACAAATGAATGGATAGAGAAGCTCTGGTATATTCACACAATGGAATACTATGCTGCATTGAAAAAGAAAGAACTCATGAAATATTATACAAAATGGATGACCCTGGATGACATTATGCTGAGTGAAATATCTCAGTCACAAAAGGAGAAATAGTGCATAATGCCACTGTTATAAAAGAGGACTGGCATAGACTGAGAAATATGGGATAAATAATGTATACTGCATTGAAAGAGATGAGGGAGAGAACTGTTTAAAAGGCATATATTATTAGGTATTATTATTAAGACAGGAGTCCAGAATGAAGGCAGCATAGTGGAATGGACTTGAGAGGAGGGATTGTATAAAAATAAAAGCATTTTTCTTTTACTTTTCAAAGAGAAGAGCTAATTGTTGGGGGAGGGGTGGGCAGGGAGAAAAGTGAAACAATGAATGAATGAAATTCTAAAGTCTCTGTAACTGTCCTTAAAATTAATTTTTAAAACTATTAAAAACATAAAAAAGCCTAAAAAAAAAAAAGTAATTGGTAGTGTTCAAATAATGATGGACTACCTGTTTGCCTTTCATTGGCATAGGAAAGTACCTGAAAGAGTTTTAACTCAAATGTAGTAGAAGTTCCTAGAAAAGGTGGTACAAGTACAAGTCTGAAAACATCTTTGGAAAAATTCCATGTATTATTTCTGAAGGTTTTGAGCATTGAACATCTTTCAATGACTATTTTTAGTAGAAGTTGGTTGGGTGATCTCTTCAACTTCATTATACTAATTACAGTAATTGCTTTCATTAATATACATTTGTGCTGTCATTACTATATGCCACTAGGTTATTCTCTTGGTGTTTTATATGTATTTTCTAATACAAGATAGGTAGTATATCCACTTTACAGATCAGCAAACTGAGGCAGAGACAGGTCCTCAGGATCACACATATCATAATAATAGAAACCAATATTTAAAATAGGGTGGGTTTTTTTGTTTTTTTGGGGGTTCTTTTTGTTCCAGCAGTGTCTGTTGCTATGAGTTGAAACCAACTTGGCAGTCAACAGACTCAACATCTCAAGAATGAGGGTACTGGAATTTAATGTGCTTAAATTTTAAATATTGGAGCTAACTCAAATTAAATGTAAATGCTCATATTACTCTTAAAGAAACTTGATGCCATCAAGCCAGAACCAACTCACAGTTTATCCTCCATTGGGTTTTTGAGGCAAGATTACCCATATTTTTGCCATGGAGCAGCTGTTGTATTAAACATGTCAGAGAGGCATGGCCTTTGGTTTAGCAGTGTGATTCTCTGGGCACTACGCCCCCAGTATTGCTTAAAATTATTGCATACAATAATTCTTGTTTTATGTAGAAATCCAGGTTTCCTACTTAGAAATACTGCTCCTCCCCCCCCACCTAAATACTGCTTTAAAGTGAAAAAGAAATTCATCACATTTGAGTTACACATTTTTTAACAGGAATTAACTCATTAATAGTTTTGACTGCTATGCTATAGGTTATTAATGTACCTGAATTTAATGACAAACATGGTTTCTTTAGTACTATATTTAGATGATGTGATGAAATAAGTAATTTACTGGCAGTATTTTAGATCTTTTTTATTCACTTGGTTATTTTGTCTTACATTTAGGAATATGTAATGTAGGAGTCTGATTTATCAAGTATATTTAACCAACCTAAAGAAAACAAAAGATTGCTGGGACTAAAAAAAAAATAAATAATTGCAATGTCACACTTTGTAGAATGCTCTTTTGCTTCCTGTTTGGTGGAGAGCATCTTGGCAAGACTCCTTCCTGTAACAAAGAAGGTGGGATCACTCAGTGAGCTCCTCAGATACCCACTCAGATCTTTACTGGATGAGTAATTTTTGAATTATTTGAAAACAAGACTAGAGTGCTGCCTCAGCAGGAATGGGGATTGAGATTAGGAGTATAGTGTTCGACATTTGTGTGGGAAGGTGTCTGACTTCTTATAGCTGGTTAAGATAGTTTCATAGGGGACACTCCCAGGGCTTGGTAAAAACTTGGTGCCTTTAAAACATCTCATTAAACAACTCCTGAGTTCTTGTAAGTCAAGCTCAGTCTTTCCAAATCTAACAAGTGCTTTGACATTGAGTGGAAACTAGACCCTTGATACTGAAATACAGTATGCTGATAGCAATTCATTTCAATTTAGTTGTATGTTTCAGAAGGACTATTCCCAGTACACACTTTGTTACTTAAGTGGAAATTTGAATGGGTCAAATAATTTTTCTTTAGGATTTTAAAATAAAAGTCATCATCCATTTAATTTAATTTTTTACTACTATATAATAGAGTATTATAATAATATAACCCCAGCAAGACACTATTACTTTGGGATCATACTAGGTGTTAGATTGTTTAGAGACCTACTGATTTTTCTTAATGTCTCAATTTCTATCTGGAAAGCATTCAGGACAACCAGTGTGTGGCCTGTCTGAGAGCACTAGGCTTTGGATGTTGGATGCGGCTTGTGGCAGGAATGTGGGTTTGCCCCATTAGTGTTGCAAAATTAGTTCTTAGGCAGAGAACCATCCTTTTCTCATTCTTGGTTTTAGATTATTTTTCTTGTGGTTTTGGTTTATAAGTGTGTGATCATGGTTTCTTTTCTCTTAATTCCTTTTCCCTCCTTCGAATGGGTGATGAAGGAGTGACTAATGACAAGATATTTTTATACTGGTCTGTATTATCGTTATATAGACACCTTCCTTTTGTCTTTAATAAAGACTGGGGTAGTTAAAATTGTTTTCGTATTAAATAAGCAAACCTGTTCCTGTCCGTTCTGACTCACAGAACCCTACGGAATAGAATAAAACCCGTGCCACAGGCTTTCTAAGGCTGTAAATCTTTCCACATGGAGAATGGTCCATCTTTTCCGCAGAGCAGCTGGTGGACTCTCTCACTGCTGAGCTTGACAGTCCTTACCTACTAGGGCTCCTTAGTATTAAATACAGCTTGATTGGTTGCAACTGGTTACATTGATAAAAGGTATCCTTGCATTTCCTTTTTGTTCTTTAAAGAGTTTTATCTCTTTGTTTTGGTTTCTTTCATGCCTTTACAGGAAATGCAATTAATAATTGGGAAGTTTTTCTCATTTTCTCTGTATTTCTTTTCCTTTGGGTTACTGAATAGACAAAAAGATAAAATAAAGAGGAAGAAGTCAAAGTTGGAAGGACTTTTAAATTATCAAAAAGCTAGATAGATTACAACTGATTATAATCCATGTCAGCTATCTTATGTGATGTTTATAAGAGATAATCAAGCAGTGGTTGTAAGATTGTGGTTGTGTGTTGTCCATCCTGGTGCTCTCAAACTTCTTTCTGTTCTTTTGATGAGAAAATGAAGGACTTCAGATAAATGGAGGGGAACCCCCAAAAGTTAAAATTTGTAGGTGTGAGTAGTGTCGCTTCGATTCACTTTTATCATTTCTACCTTTTTATTAGATAAAAGGAATGAAAATGGAAAGGAAATGTGTTCTGGAAAGCACTGACAACAGACCAGGCTTTGCTTTTGTAGGCTACTTTAGGAAAGCATGGTTAAATTCTCAAAAGTTATAAGACAATCTGTTATATAGCAGAGAAAGAAAAAAGGTCTGATTCATAATAACAAATTTTAAGAGATTAAAAAAAATTAAATTTCGCTGTTAATAGCAGACAATTTAAGAATACTTAAAATGCCTCTTTTCTATCCAACTTTTTGTTCCAAAATTATATTTTACATTTAGGGAATGAGTGCTGCATAGTTCTACATTTAAAGAACATTTCAAAACTCTCACTGTGTCTTACTTGAAATGAACTGAAGGTTGGATAAATGTTTTTGTTCTAGCTTAGCAGTCTCCAGAGTACAGATTTCTTTAGTGAATTCTGTCAGAGATGCTTAAATTGTTGGAGTTTTTAGGTGGTGTTATTACATACTAGTAAGTTGGAACTCATTTCTGGATCCACTGTGGTGGATTTTCAGAGGCAGTAAACTGCACTGGAGGAGATTGCCCTTCTTCCTCCTGTGGAGCAACAAACTGGTGGACTCTTTCTTGATTGTGTGCCTTTAAGTTGGCAGCGTAACTCCTTACCTACTCAGCCACCAGAGCCTCATCTTTTAATCTTCACCATTGGATCAAAAGGCAGGATCATGACAGATGGAGAAAAAAATGAAGTTGTCAAGGATTTTATTTTACTTTGGTCCACAGTCAGCGTCCATGGTAATAGCAGTCAAGAAATCAAAAGACATGTTGTGTTGCGAAAATCTGTTGTCAAGGATCTCTTCAATGTGCTAAAGAGCAGCATCGTCAGTGTAAAGACTAAGTTGTGCCTGATCCTAGCTGAAAGTAGTACAGTGACTAAAGATGCCAGAAGAAGAATTGATGTCTTTTGGCAAAAAGCCAAACAAATCTTTCCTGCCGGAAGTGCAACCAGGGTATTTTGGGCATGTAAGAAAGAGCAGTGTTTGGAAAAAGACATCATGCTGGGAAAGGTAGAGGATTAGAAAAAGAGAGGAGGAACCCTCAAGGAGTTGGATTGGCACAGCTATTTATGAGGCATGAGAATCATGGAAATCATGAAGATGGTGTGAGATTCAGATCTTTTGTTTGTAGGGTCCTTATGAGTGTGATGACACATAACAGCAACACACCATTTGAATGTAATGTTCAGAAAATATTGTTACCAGTTTTCTTAAATGATTTTAGATTTATCTGTTAAACTAGCACTTGGAGTCAAAACTCATTTGCAAAGAGTTGGCTTTATGTAATTTATTCCAAGCTGCAAATAGGCTAACTATAGGTTGGTGAAGCATATTATACTTTGATTCCTTTTTGTGAGTCTTTTGTGGTAGTGGTATTCAGTAGTTTATTTTAGAAAATGATTCCTTCACATATTTATAAACAAGGAAGTAGCTTTAGAAATTCATTCAGTATTTGAGAACTGTTTACAGCCAGCTTAGCACATTTACCTTTTAAGTTCTTTTAGAGAAAAAGAGAGATTTGTGTAAGTTTGTCAACATAATAAGCGTTTAGGAGTAACGCTTGAGGTATCTGAAGTCATCCAGCCAACACTACTGTTTCTCTTCTTAAAATAATTTTTAGATGTACCTTTAGTGACCAATATGTAATTTATTATGCTCCTTTTTTCCATTTTAAAACAGAAATTTGACCTGTGAGTTACATAAGCATTAAATTTCATATATGTGAGGAGGAGGGCGAGGCTTGAGACTAGAGCCCTTAATCTCTTATTTTCTCAAAATAGCCCTTTTCAGTCTTCAATGTTACCACTATTACCAGTGACAAGTCATACTTCTTTGCCTCAAGTGGTAAGTTATACCACTTCTGAAATACCATTACTAAAAACAGCTCAAGTTTCTAAGCTGCCTTACATTTTAAAAAGCATTTGAAAGTATTTTTGGAAGAGCGAATCATTATTAGGTGAAGTACAAAGAAAGTATGCTTGGTTCATTTGTTTGAGAGAACTCATAGTTGTCTGGAGAAAAGTTTAGCAATGTCTAATTCCCTTGGGATTGAAGTAAATTTGTCTAGGGTTCAACAGTTATGAACATAAGTTAAATTCATATTAGCAAATTAATTAGCCTTTGCCTCAGAGTTTTCTATTTTGTAAATAGGGCAAAACCTACACTTTTTTGAGATGTTATTGTTAGGCTAATTTGGGTTAATTGGAGCTCAGTGATTAAGTTCTTTTATTCTTTAACTGTAAATATTTGGTCCTGATTTTAAGCATAAATCCTTATAATGGTATCATGATTAGAATCAGCTCAGCTCTTCTTCTCTTAGGAACATTTCCCCCAGATTACCTCATTGATAATTATGTATAAATTTTTACATTTCATTTGAATTGCAGTCTTTTCTCACTTTATTAAGGTGGCCAGGTGATAAGGAATTGTGCTGCCAACCCAAAGACACATGGTTCGAATCCACCAGCCACTCAGGAGGAGAAAGATGGGTGATTAGGGTCCTCGGAAAAACCCCTGGAGGGTCAGCTGTCAGTTGGTAAAGATGATACATAACACAGCTGGGTTTCTGAAGGAGTCCTGATCTTGGAACAATTCAGTGTGTGGCTATTAATAAACTTAGGTTAGCAATTTGAGCATAGACAGTCAGTCAGTGATTCTTTAGGAGGAAAGATCAGGCAGCCTGCTTCTGTAAAACCTATAGCCAAAACCTAGTGGGGCAGTTCTGCCTTCTCAGGTAGGCATATAAGTCAGAATTGATTGACTTCAGGCATCTTAAAACTAATGTTGAGGCATTCAGGACAAACTTAAGTTTTATTAGGGAATTTATGATGTAAGAAATTCTGATTTCTAGAAAGTTTATCCACTTAAAAATCCTATTTTCTTTTTACAGATGTATAATTTATTTTGCAGATTTTGTAAATGGAGAGGGTTTTTCCCCCTCCAGAAACATCTCTTGAACTGCTGGGAGTTGGAAGATTTTATTAATAGACTTGTTGGATGAGTGACTTTAATCAAATCCCCTAACTTCGTAAAGCTCCTGCCATTTTGGTATTTGCTTCGTGTGCATAATAATTACAAGCTCAACTTAGCCGAGTTTTTCCAAAGATAAAATGAAAGAAAATCTATCAGTAGGAGTTTAAAACTTATAAAGTATAAACATGTAAAATTTGTCAGATCATGGTTCAAAATCAGAAAAGAAGGTACATGGTTCAAATCCACCAGATGCTCTGCCGGAGCAGGAGGGACAATTTCCTCCTCTACTAGTCAGATCTAATTTGATGGTACATGCACAAAAAATAATAAAAAAATTTTAAAAATCAGAAAAGAAGTGCATCAAGGATGTGTCTTGTCTCCATACCGTTTCAATCTACATGCAGAACAGATCATTCTAGAGGCTGGACTTTATGAGGAGAAGTGTGGCATCAGGATTGGAATAAGACTCATCAACAACCTGCATTTTGCAAATGATACAGCTGTACTTGCTGAAACTGGAGAGGGCCTGAAGCATTTGTTGCAGAGGGTCAAGGACTAGTTTGCAATATGAGTCGAAGCTCGTCATTAAGAATACAAAGATTCTAACCCCTGGGCCAATCAGTAGTGTCATAATAGATGGAGAAGAGATTGAGATTGTTAACAATTTCAGCTTGTTGTGTTCCACAATCAGCACTCTTAGCACAAGCAGTCAGGTAGCAGAAGATGAATTGCATTAGGAAAATCTGCCATCAGGGACCTCCAGAATGAAGAGCAATGATGTCAGTCTAGAGACTAAGGTGTTCCTGATCCAGGCCATGGTCTTTACATTTGCTTGCTATGCATCAGAGAGCTGGGTAGTGACCAAGGATGACAGAAAAATGGGAATCTTTGAGTTGTATTGCAGAAGAGACTTGAACTACCATGACTGCCAAGAGAACTAATAGATCTGTCCTAGAGAAGGGGAAGCCAGGCTGCTCTTTGGAGGCAAGGATTTTCTCACACACTTTGGGCAAGTAGCCAGGAAGTACCAGTCTTTGGAGAAGGATATCATGCTTGGAAGGGTTGAGGGGCAGCACAGGAGAGGATACCCTGAGTGGGATGAATTGACAGTAACTGGGGTAATGAGTCTAGGTGTGTCAGGGACAGTGAAATTAGATTGGCTCAGGTTAAAGCAGAATTCAGAGCTATTGTGCATAGGGTCACTGTGAGTCATAGTCCACTCAACAACAACAAACATGTAAGATTAGGGAAATAACGGTAATTAAGTAATCCTGTCTGTTAATCCCAGTGACACAGTGGGTTAGACAATGAGCTACTAACTAAAAGAATTGATGGTTCAAACTCAGCAGCCACTCTTTGGGAACAGTCTGTTTCTGTGAAGATTCACAGCCTTGGAAACCATTTTACCTTGTCCTCGGAATCAGCTCAGCAGCCTTGAGGTTACTTGTTGACACTGGTAGTATAAGCATTTATAAATTCTTGATTACATTCTTAACCAGTATTTTGACTTTCATATCATGCTTAAAATACTTAATGGACTACATTTTAGTAATAGAATTATTAGCTTTTTCTTTTGTGTGGTGGTTTGAAAAATAAATTCTAACAAATTACTGTGTTGTAGCACAATCGAAATCATGAGAAAGTTAAATAGAAGTCAGTTAAATACAAGTTTGTTTTATTAAGTCATTTTCAACATTTGAGATACAGGATCTTTTACTGTATTCCTACCACCATCGTATTTTGAGTAGAAAACAAAAAGGACAGATTTGTTGCTTCGTCATAATTTTAAAAGTACTATTCTTTTCTTTGCCTTAAATATTTACAGAGACAAAAATAGCATGGATTGTTTTTATTGACCATGTTTAAAAATTAACTGGGAAATAAATGTTATCAGGCAAATATTAGCTAATGTCTTCTGCAGTGATATTGTGCGAGATACTAATGATTTTTAAGAACTACTGTGTTCTTTTGTTCAAGATGTCAAAAAATTATTTACTGATGCTTTTAATAATGTATAATGTTTGATCAAGTCCTTGAGTTATGAATGACCAATTTATGGACATCACACTTGCCCTCCTATGGTTTATAAATTTGATCTCACTTTGAAAGAATTAAACCAATACCTACTCAAAATCACTGCTACTTGCTGCATTATGACTTTGTAATAATTGAATAGGTTTCAGGTCTTTTCTTGTAATACACCCACAACCAAACCCACTCTTGTCAAGTTGATTTAAAGTCATGGCAACCCTCTTTGGGCTTTCACGGCTACAAATCATAAAAGTGACAGACTGCTTTGCCCTCGTCTCTTTAAGTGATTGATAGTTGAACCATCAACCTGTAGGTAGGCAGCCCAACACTTAACTATGCTATCAGGAATAACCCCCCCCCCAAAAAAAAAAGGTTAAATACAAATTGTATGCACCTCCTCTGATTTACCTACATACCTGACTTAAAGACACATTTAGGAATGGATCTTGTTGATGACTCAAGGACTGCCTGTATTTAAAAATACTTGGTTGAGTAATTTTCTCAATATGTGGTCCTTTCAGTATCCTATGAAGTTTGAATGAAGAAATACTGCAAATAGAAAAAGTGAATAATTTTAGAATCCTGAGAATAATATTATGAAAGGTTAGATTGTGTTTTAATAAAAGAAGCAGTTGAAATTATTTCTGTCACTGAAATGGTGTTTGTTTAAACTGTAGCACACCTAGACAGAAATAAATCTTGTTAAAACAACAGCTTACTACTGACCTTACTTGCTTTGTCCACCTTGTAGGCCCCAGAACCTTGACTTATAAAAGGTCTGTTGAACATATTTGTAATACTATCATTAAAAGGTTCTTTAACTTAATATTTTATGAAGAAAAAGAATTTAAAAGATTAGTTACGCATGCCTTAAATTTAGAGTGAAATGAGAACCCGTGCATTTTATTTTAAGCTATGGTTAACTTAAGCATCTTTAGATACTACAAACTATAGATGACCTTTAGAGGGATTTTAACTCAGTTTTGTCTTTCTCCTCATCAAGGAGCTCAGACTGTCTGTTGCCTTAAGATTGCTCTTTGCTTTAATTTGATAGGTTATGAAAGGCCACTTGGTCTGCGTACGCATCTGTGTATTAGCCTTTAAAGTGAAAAGTCCCAACAACTCCACCATATTACACAGAAAAAGGAGAGAATTTATTTCTCTGTTACTAAGGTAATAAACTTATTAGAAAGGATTCTTCAAATATAACAACATGAAAGGAACCTGAAGCACTGTAATTTTTTTCTCATTTAGGTTTAAGCTTGTAAAAGCGATTCCTTCAGAGAGAAACTACATTGTCAGTGAAATTTGGAAAAACAAAACTTGTACATGAGAAGTGTTTTTTAATGTGCCCCCATAGCCATATTTATTTTATAAATTATTGTTGTTGTTGTTATGTGCCGTGGAGTCGCCTGCGACTCATAGCGACCCTATGTACAACAGCCCTAAACTCCGCTCTGTCCTGTGCCAATCGCACTGTCTCTGACACTCCCATCCCAATTATCCCAGTCACTGAATCAATCCAGCTCATAGAGGGCCTTCCTCTCCTGCGCCTTCCCTCCACCCTCCCAAGCATGATGTCCCTCTCTAAGGACTGGTCTCTCCTCACAATATGTCCAAAGTAAGTTAGACGGAGCCTCAGAATCCTTGCCTCCAAGGAGTCACCCGGTTTAACCCTCTCCAGGACAAATCTGTTTGTTTTCCTAGCAGTCCATGGTATTCTCAATACTCCTTTCCAGCACCACAGCTCAAAGGCATCAGTTCTCCTTCTATCCTCCTTGGTCATTGTCCAACTCTCTGATGCATAACAGGTGATTGCGAAGACCATGGCCTGTATCAGACGCACCTTAGTCTCCAGAGAGACACCACGGCTCTTCAGCACTTTGGAGAGGTCCCTAACAGCAGACTTTCCCATGGCAGTGTGCCTTTTAATTTCCTGCCTGCTGGTGCCAAGACTGTTGACTATGGAGGGAAAATAATTTTGTGTCATGGCGTCTATGAAAGGAAGGCTGTATGATGCATGATGCTAGATTCCTCTTCTGTACTGGAGGTTTTTAGTTTCATTAAAATCTAGAAAATGAAAGCATGATTGCCAACCATATAGAAACAGTGCTACCAAAACCAATGAAACTTACGTTACTATCATTATGTGATACTGTTTAGTTCTAATGAAACTGCTGCTTACAGTATACTGAGCCTGGTATGTATTACAGTGTGAAGCTATTTAAAATTTCTTCCATCATTTCCTTCACTTGAACCTTTGTGGTTGAAAGAGACTGTTGAATCTGTTACCACTCATAGTGCCAGATTGAAATGGTTAGAGGGCAATTGGTGAACATTTGAGGGCAGTTGGTGAATTGCTGGTTTTGTTCCCTTGTCCTTATTGTGAAGGGTGGGGGGGGGTAATAGGTGTGTGTTAGTGTCTTCTTGATGTCAGACCCCTTTTTCTGGGAAGGGAGGAAGAAATAGGTGAAACAGAAGTGCACAAGAGTTCAACCTGACAGATTGAGAATTAAAAACGTGGAAAGGAAGAGTGGAGACCTTGGGACAAAGCTGAATTTAAATGATAGTTCTTTCTTCATCTAAATTTATAAATTAAACTTGGAATTTGAGATCAAGTGACTTAGATTTTTACTTTGTTTTTCTTCATTTACCATATAGAACTGGTAGGTGTACCTTATCTATGAGAAATAATATATATAGATTTTCTAATAGTAACTTTGTTGTTGTGTACCATCAAGCTGGAGCTGGCTCATAGCAAACCTTCCAGCAGATTTGCTGATCATTCTCCAACAGGGCAGTTGATGGACTGGCAATTTGACTCCTCAGCCCTTATACCTGGTATTTAATAAAAGTACCTGATTTGTCACTCTGTGTCGAAAGGTTGTTGGAAGATATGACTTCAGATGTTTTCTGTTCCCTTAGATGGTCCATCCATAAATTTTAGATTGACACTAAATTACAAGTCCTTCTTATACCATTTTGTGTTTCTGTGTTGGTTAGGCTTTAGCAGAGTTTCAAACCTATTCATTTCCACTTAGGATATATTAAAGCAGGGTTCGACATTTTAGCAAACTTCAAGGAGATTCTATTAGAATTCTGTAAGAATCACCAGAGTATTTTAGTAAAAGAGTATTTTCTAAGGTGGAAATAGAAATTCTCAGTAGGTTCTAAGGCAGAAGGAACTATGTTGAAGTTCTGGTATTTTAGGATACTTGTTCCAGAATTAAATTCTGTTACTATAAGTAGTAGAAGTACTGTTATTAGTAGATGCTGCCGCTGAGTTACAAATGAGATCAGTTCCTACAAAATTGTAAACTTTAATTTACTCTTAAAAAGCCTTGGTGACCCAGAATGTAACATGTTGAGCTGCTAACTAGAAGGTTGTTGGTTCAAATTTACCAGCTGGTAACATACAGATTACTAGGTAAAACACAAATATGGCCATGCCCACATTGTGTGATCCAACACAGACTGAAGCTCCAAGAGGAAATGAACTTGGAAACGATTCAGATTTACATTTAAGCCAGCAGATAGTTTCCATTTTTCTGAGAACGTTTCTCTTTATGGATGTTAGGTACTATCTCATTGTGGTTTTTAATTGCATTTCTCTGATTACTAGTGTTGTATACTTTCATGTTCTGATTGACTATTTTTATATCTTCCTTGGAGAAATGTCTAATCAAGTCTTAACCAGTTTTTAAATTGGATGGCTTGTCTTTTTATTGGAATGAAGGTAGGAGTTTTTTCTTTATATATAAGGCTTTAAAAAAAATTGTTTTCTTTTTCTTTATAAATCTTTACCAGTTATATGACTCCCAAATATTTTCTCCCATTCTATTCCTTATCCTCACTTTTTTAAAGTACTCCTTTTTATATGCTGAGATTCTCATTTTATGACTAAGAATGACTTACAGTAGTAAGGGAGAAAAACCTAAGGATGTGGTGATTTTCTGAGATTATGAGAATCAAGGGTCTGTTCCTGAGTGCATATTCTTCATCGGTGATGGTATTTGAAGAGTGTCGATTTAATGTCACTAAGGAAGATAGATATTTCTTCATGGACTATTTTAAAAGTTAACAGATAATATATGAGAATTCTTTATTAGTATTTTGTGGTATAAAATTTACTCCAATGACTTATTTTTATTTCAAGGAAAATATTCAAGGAAAAAATGATCTGTATTAGTTATGAAAAAAACCAGTTAAAATCCTGGTGATGATTATATCGCTGGAGAACTGGTTACTTATCAGTTACTTATTCTAGTCTTGATGAGGAATTATTTCTGAGCCTTTTACTTCTTTCTACTGAAAATGAAATAATTTTTCCCCAATTTATTTTCCTTCCTTTTTCCTGTAATTCTGTCAAAGAATATTGTATCTTTTTGTTGTTGTTGTTGTTGATTAGCTGTCCAAATCTGGAACAGATACCCTAAAAAAATAAGACCCAACCACCTAGGGGCTTTAGCAGTTGTTCTGGTTTGACACACTACTGAAAATTTATTTTATTCTTTTAATAAGGTACTCTGGTGATTCTTAAAATTCTTACAGAAGAATCACCTGGAGGTTTGTGAACTCTATAACACAAAAATTCCCTTATTGTGTGAATTTTTTGGATACCCTAATTAAAGCCCCTAGAATTTTGCAGGAATGTTCTTTAAAAATCTCTGGTCCAGCAGCATGCTGTCTTCTTAAGCACAGATGGATAAGACTTTCTCTTAATCTTCCAAGAGCTCATAGTCTGGTCTGGTGGGGATAATTATTTTTAGCATAAAGTAATAATGGCCATCATAATTTGGACCTGATATGTTCAAATTTTACTTTCTTATTCACTTGTTTTACTTTTGTAGTATTCTTGACACATATATTTGCGTTTTATTTACTATATAGAAACATTTGTGTGGATTACAAGAAGTTATGGTTTACATTAAGAAGAACAGGAATTTTTATTTTCTTGGGGTATATTCCAAGCAATGGAATAGCTGGGCCATATGGATTTTCTATGTTCAGCTTTTTGAGGAAGCACCAAACTGCCTTCTAGAGTGTTGTACCATTTTATAATCTCACCAAAAACATATAAGTTCCTCTCTCTGACTATATCCTCTCCAACATTTAATTTCCTGCTGTCTTGTTAAATTTTGCCACTACTACTGGAATGAGATGATATCTCATTGTGGTTTGGATTTGCATTTCTCTTATTGCCAGTGATTTTGAGCATCTCTTCCTATATCTTTTGGCCGTTGAATATCTTCCTCTGTGAAAATTCAGATTTCTGTGTCTTTTGCCCGCTTTGTAATTGGGTTATCAATCTTTCTCGTGGAGGCCAAACCTGTGCACTAATGTTCATAGCAGCTTTATTCACCATCTCAAGAACATGGAAAAGCCCAGATGTCCAACCACAAACGAATGGATTGAGAAGTTATGGTACATTCCTACAATGGAATACAACATAGCACACAGGGGCTACCTTGGGAGGGACTGGAGAGCATTATGCTGCCATTATTATAGAAGGAGTTTGAGAATCCAAAGGGGTGGGAACACAGAGGTGCCTGTTGTTGTTATGTGCCATTGAGTCGCCTGTGACTCAAAGCCACCCTCTATATAACAGCCCTAAATCCTACTCTGTCCTATGCCAATCTTAGTGTCTCTGACAAACCTACCCCCATTACCCCAGTCACTGAATCAATCCATCTCGTTGAGGGTTTTCCTCTCCTACGCTGTCTTGTCCCTCCTCTCCAAAGACTGGTCCCTCCTTGCAACATGTCTAAAGTATGTCAGACGAAGCTTCAAAATCCTTGCCTCCAAGGATCAGCCTGGTTTATCCCTCTCTAGGACAAACATGTTCATTCTCTTAGTGTCCATGGTATATTCAGTACTCTTATCCAAAACCACAGCTCAAAGGCATCAATTCTCCATCTGTCATTCCTAGTCGTTGTCCAGCTTTCCAATGCATAGCAAGTCATTGCAAAGACTGTGGCGATTTCATGGCATATAACAACATAGGTTGTGCATAAGCACAATTAAATATTCTGAAATTCTTGTTCTTTTTTATTTTATACTGATTTATTTGCAGTGTTTGAATACATTGTTGCATCCTTTCTTCTTACCTATTCAGGCTTTACGCTGATCAGATTGTGAAGTTGGCCTCTATGAAGAGGAATGTGGCATTAAGATCTGAGGAAGACTCATCAACAACCTGCATTATTTAAATGTAACAGCCTTGTTTGCTGAAAGTGAGGAGGACTTAAAATACTTGCTAAAGGAGATAAAAATTGGGCTTCAGTGTAGATTGCATTTCAACATCAAAAAAGCAAAAATCCTCAGTAGGCCAGCAGACCACAGCATGATAGATAAATGATTAATGACTTTTTCTTCTTACTTGGATCTAAAATCAATACCCTTGGTACTAGTGGTCAAGAAATCAAAAGATGTATTGCATTGGGCAAATCTTCTGTGAAGGACCTTTCCCAAAGTATTGCAGAACAGTGATGCCAATATAAATACTAAGGTAGATCTGATTTAGGACATGGTCTTTGCATTTACCTGCTAGTTTGACAGTGAATAAGGATGACAGAAGGAGAATCAACGTTTTAGAGCTGTGATGTTGGGGAAGAGGTCTGAATATACTATAAACTGCCAAAAGAACAAACATAGGACTTGGAAGTACAACCAGCATGCTCCAAAGATACTGTCGGGGGCGGTGGGGTGGGGGGGCAGTTCTTGGCAAAAGACATCATGCTTAGAAAGGTGGAGGGTCAACTAATGAAAGGAAGACTCAACAAGGTGAATTGACATGGTGACCATTCCAATATCCATGTTATGAAGATGGCACAGCAAGTACAGGGTTCAGATTTGTTGCTGTTGTTCATAGGGTCACTGTGAGTCATAGTCAAGCCTAACAAGAACACTACAACCACAAATATTATAAACAAATGACTTTTAAGTACAGAAATTTATTTTCTCTCTTCTCAAAGTCTGATATAGGCCATGGTCTTTACTGTCACTTGTTATGCATCAGAGAGTTTCACAGTGACTGAGGACGATAGGAGAATTGATGCCTTTGAGCTGTGGTGCTGGAGAAGAGTATTGAGAGTATCATGGACTGCTAGGAAAGCAAACAGATTCATCCTGGAAAGGGTTAAACCGGGTGGCTCCTTGGAGGCAAGGATTCTGAGGCTCTGTCTAACATACTTTGGACATATTGTAAGGAGAGACTGGTCTTTGGAGAGGGACATCACGCTTGATAGGGTGGAGAGACAGCGCAGGAGGGGAAGGCCCTCTTTGAGGTGGACTGATTCAGTGGCTGGGGTAATCGGAATGGGTGTGTCAGAGACAGTGCTATTGGCACAGGACAGAGCGGAGTTTAGGGCTATTGTACATAGGGTCTCTATGAGTCGCAAGTGACAGCACATGACAACAACATCTCAAAGTCTGGAAACCAGATAGAGCACCGCCTATAAGGAAAGGGATAATTCATTGGAATTATCTCCTCTTAGATACTACAGTACTTGTCTTTACTGGGTTTACTTCTAGCTCTTAGATAATTTCTTCCCATTTTCCTTGACCTGTTGCTCTTGTGGTTTTCAATATGGAGGAGGCACTCAGTTGAGCAGACTCTCCGCTCTTTTTTTCTTTATATATTCTCTATATGAATCATAGGAGTTCTATGAAATGTTATTTTTAGGTTATAGTTGTTATTGTTAAATGTTGACTTTGACTCAGAACAACCCCATAAACAACAATGGATCTGAACCATGCACTATCTTGTGCCAGCCTCATCATCTTTAGGCACCAACAGTCAAGACACCATAAGATGCATTACATCAGGAAAATCTACAGTCACAAACCTTTCCAACATACTAAAAAGCAAAATGATTGAAAAATGTCACTTTATAGATTAAAGGGCAATGAAAGAATTTTTCATTTACTTTTCAGGGAGAAGAATGTACTGGGGAGAGGGATAGGCAGGGAGAAAAATGCAACAATGAATGAATGGAAATCCAAAGTCTCTAAATTTTCATTAAATTTAAAGTTAAAAAAAAAAGACTAGCGGGAACTTGATCTAAGTAATGATCTTTTAAATTACTTTGCTATGTATCTGAGAGTTGGACAGTGATAAGGATGACAGAAAATTAAATTGCCCTACAGTTGTGGTATTGGAAAAAAGTACTGAATATCCATGGACTGTTAGAAGAACAAATAAATAGGACTTGCAGAAAGTACGACAGAGGGGCTCCTTGTCAGCAAGGATGGTGAAGCCTCATCTCACATTCTTTGAACATGTTGTTAGGAGGGACCAGCCCTTCGAAAAAGACACCATGATTGAAAAGGTCATTAAAAAAATATGGACTGATAAAGTAACTGAATGGTCTCAGGTATTTCAGAGATGGTGAAGATTTTTAAAAGTAGTGATGCCAAGGGGAGCTCTGGTGGCCTATTGGCAAGGACCTGCAACTACAATCCCAGAGTCGCACGGTTCGAATCCACCAGATGCTGTGCCGGAGAAGGAGGGACAATCTCCTCCTGTACCAGTCAGATCTGATTTGATGGTACACTCACACAAAAATTTAAAAAAAAAAAAAGTAGTGATGCCAAATTTCGTATTGTTAGTTCTCTTGCAAATTTGAGCTGTGTATGTTTAACTACTGCTGGAGATTAATTTTTTTTTTTTTTTGTGCGTCTGATCTAAAATACGAGTCTTGGGAGAGTTAGTACATTGCTCTATTTACTTCACTATATGGCTATGAATAGTAGACAAGAGATGCCACTGAAAAGAATGACCTTACTGAGATGTGTGCACTTTATTTGTACATTAGTTTTTACTGTTACCACACTTGTCACTTATATGTGTGACCGTGTATCTTAACTGTAGTTTAGAAATTTTTTTCACACTTTGGGCTATTGGGACTTAGGTGTTTTGTGGTTTTTTGTGTGTTTTAAGGGTTTTTTTTAAGTACAGCATGGATAAAAAATGCTAAATTACAAACCTGAATCTCTACTTGTATACCTTATGGTTAATTGTATTAGCTGAGCATTTTGTTAAATTGAGTTAAAATAACAAAAGAACATTCTAAGTTTTACATTTATTTTATTGCCAGTTTGAGTAAACTAATGATTTCTTTGGCTAAATTGACTAATAGACAAACTTAATAGTTAGAATAATTAGAAGGCCAACTAATTAATCTTTATACATAAGTTATAAGGGCTAAACATTTAAGCAGGTGACTTTTGCCATGACTACTGACCCTTTTGAAACAGAGTTTGGGAAATCAAAATTACTTTTTGAATAGTTTCATTAGTGGAGAGTCATTAATGGTGTTCAGCAGAGATTTAGTCCTTTAAAAAAAGAAAATACCAGCTTGCCTGAAGTATATATAGAAGTTAATTAATTTGTAAATTCTTCTCTGTGGCCTAGATGCTTATTTTTAGCACCGTCAACTCAGTAATTGGAGAAGGATTTTACCTTGCTTGTCCAGTATACATCTTTCATAGTATTAAAACATTGCAACTTAACAGTACTTAGATTATAAAGTTATTTTATTGAATTAAAAGTAATATGAAAGGTATGGCTTGGTTCCCATTTGATGGTACACAACAAGAAGTAGACCTTTTTAGGTTGGCCTTGTTTTTGGTGTCTTCTTGTTGATGATCTGTTGGTAAAATGAGCACACAGTCACAATCAGAGCTCCCACAACAAGCCTTGTGTGTAAAAAGCACACATGGACTCTACATTTGAGTAGGCCTGAAACTCTTCCTCTCCAGCTGTGGTGCTGGAGAGTAGTATTGACTATATCATGGACTGCTAGGAAAATAAACAAGTTTGACATAGAGAGTGTAAAACCGGGCTGCTCCTTGGAGGCAAGGACTCTGAAGTATCATCTGACATACTTTAGATATGTTGCAAGGAGGGATCAGTCCTTGGAGAGGGACCTCATGCTTGGGAGGGTGGAGGGACAGTGCAAGAGAGGAAGAAGTTTGATGAGATGAATTGTCTCAGTCGCTGGGGAAATGGGAATAAGTGTGTCAGAGACAGTGAGGTTGGCTCAAGCACCTTGATGGGACATATAGACAACACTGTCAAGTCAGAATCGACTTAGAGCTGATCCTTCAGGTGATTTTCAGGGAAGATTGCTTATCTTTTTCCTGAGGAGCAACTGAATTTGAACCACAAACCTTTGGGATGGGAAGTACAGGTCCTTACCATTAGACCATCAGAGTGCTTTCATAGATATTTAAGACCTCAAAACCCATATGGAACAGTTCTTTTCCATGATAGAGGGCCAGTATCAGTTGAAATCATCACAGGTAGTGGGTTTGATTTTATTTTTGTTGGTTGGTTTTGTTAATTATTCTGAAGTGTAAAAGAGTCTTAAAAGAGTTAATAATGTTTTAAATTTTAGAAGGCATCCAAGTGTAAATTATTACTGACTGGTACCACTTGACAGAAAAATAAAATCTGATTTAGATGTTAAAACATTTTTTAAAACCAATTAAATTCAGTAGTTTTTAATGGTACCCCCCCAAAAGTTCTCAGTACTGTTACTAGTAGCAACCAGCTAATTTTCCCAGAACTTATAACACACATGGTAAAAATTAAGACCAAAAAATATCATAAGCACATTTTCTCTGAAGATAGATGGCCTAGTGTCAGTGGCGCAGTCCTGCGTAGCACAGACAGCCAACATGTAATTAAGTTGCTGGCACTCAGCAACATCAGTTGTACAATCATGTAATTAATACAGAAGATTGTAAATATTTGTCTTACACATATACTCTTAGAAGTCCAACAGCATCTTACAACTTTTATTCATGCGTTTTTCTTTCTTTTTTTAAATTGCAGATTTCTCTTGGATTTGGCTACAGAGTTCTAAATCTTCTGCACTGTGTACAGACACGGGTGAGTTAATTTGAACCCCTTGTACTGGGATATTTGAATTTCAAAGTAAAATCTCATTGTAAAAGTGAGGGTTTTTTTTTTTTTTTAAAGTGAGGTTTTAGAGTGTAGTCTATGTATAATTTAGCAAATTTTATTTCAAAACACAGTATAATGACCATCAGTTGTCATTGTGTGTATTTGAAGTATGCATAGGCAATAAAATGTTTCACATTATTTTAAATACGTGAGTATATTTTATGAGTTGAATTGTTACTATAATGAATCTGGTTACAGGCTGAATAAAGTTTCATTTCTTCTTATATGTAAAATATTTAACTAGTAGTGGTAAATTTTATCTCCTACCAAATTTAAGTAAAAGTATTAAAAAGAAAAGTTACTTTAAAATTTGGAGGCAAATCTCAGACTAATTGGAGTAATTGTCATAAAATACAAGCAGATTTTTCTCTCCAGTCTGAAATGGCTTCTGAGTCACTGTTTACCACCTAACTCTGATTTATTTTTATTATAATATTTATTACCATATGATATAGTCTTATTTGTTTTTAATCTCACCTACTAGAGTGCAACAGCATTCTTGGGTCATAGAATGGTGCTTAATTGTACTAAATGGTCAGTGCTAATTATTGAATAATCAATATTAAGAAAACACTAGCAGTCATGGAATCCTGTACCTATAAATTCAAATTTCTGTATTTCTGTATATGTAGTTCTAGGTATATATTGTGTACCAAAAAATAGATAATCTCTTAAATGTGATAAAAAGACCACTTTGTTGAATATTTTATAAATTCATGTATACTTAGTGAGGGTGGAATTCAGAAGAAGTTTCTTATGTTCAGGTAAGAAAAATCATGAGCCAGATCTCACCGCTTTTTGTCTCCTTGCCTGTTTGGTGTTCTTTTTCTAGAAAGTAAAATATATCTGTCAGTTGTTCAGTTTTAGTCTTTGAAAACCAAATAAGTTAAATTATTCCTAATTGACTTTCTATTTCTTGTTTGAGGAAATGTTGGGGCTCTTTGCTTGTCCTACGTATTGTTGCTTGAACTCATCACCAAAGCTGTAGGGGTTATTTGAAGGTTGCCTTCTTGTTCCATTTGTTCATAGGCATTTTCCTTGAATATTCCATAAATTGGTTGCTGATTTTAGGCACTTATCTCTTGGCGTTTGTTTGACTTACTATCTTTAGGAATTCTCTTCTGCTACTGTAATGCTTCACCTATAAAAACAGATACTGACCATTAGGTTGTTTTAAGTTACATTCTAGAGTTATACAACCATTTCTCATTCAGATCTAATTACAATTCAAGCTTGAATTTCAGTGATAATACTAATCACAGCAATTACTATCTTTCTCTTGTGCCAGGCATAATGAGAGGACTTTTTACTTATCTTCAAAAACAACAGATAAAAAAATTGAAGCTCGGCTAGATTAAGTGAATTTTCCAAGGTCATATCAATTAATTGGCAGATTACCACTGAAAAAACCTTGTTCTTAACTACTGAGCATTGTTTTATACTTAAATGCCCTTGTTGTTTGGTGCAGTATGATTTACAGGTGTCCTGTGAAGAACAGATCTGACCCTATTATATACTGTGCCATCTTCACAATTTCAAACACACTCATTGCAACTCATTCAAACACATGGTTGAGGGTCTTCTCCCCGCATCCTTCCACCTTTCCAAGCATGATATCCCTCTCTAAGGAATAGCCTCTCCTAGCACCATGCCCAAAGTATGGGAGATAAAGCTTTGTCATCTGTCTCCAATGAGCACTTTGACTTTGCCTTCTCCAAGACATATCGGTTTGATCTTTTGGTTGTCCATGGGATATTGAATACTCTGCTCCAACAACACAGTTAAAGGCACCAAATTTTCTTTTGTCAGCCTCATCCATTGTCCAGCCCTTAGCAGCATAGCACGTGATTAAAAAGACCATGGTCTAATCAGGTGAACCATAGTCCTCAAAGTAACAGCATTGCTCCTCAATAATTTCGTGAGATCCTAGACTACAGACTTCCCTAGTGTAGTATAACTCCTGATCTCCCAGTTGCTAGTACTACCTGTATTGGTTGTGGATCCAGGTAAGGTGAAGTCATTGAAAGTCATCTCTAGAACTTTTGGTCCAGTGTTGTCTTCTTGATGTTGAGATGCAATCCATTTTGAAGGTTGTAGTGTTTGATCTTCTGCAGCAAGCATTTCTAATTCTCCTCACTTTCAGCATGCGAGTTTGTGTCATCTGCATACCGAAGGTTATTGATGAGTCTTCCTCAAATCCTGATGCCAATTCTCTTTAGAGAATAAAGCTTCTTGAATAATTTGCTCTGCATATAAATTGAGTAGGTATGGAAAAAAGATAAAACCCTGATAAACATGCCTTTCTTGATTTTAAACCATGTAGAACCTTGCTCTGTCTGCACAACAGCCTCTTGGTCGAGATATAGGTTTTGCATGAATGAGTACAATAGGTGTTCTGGGATTTCCATTCTTCTCAATATTAGTCATAATTTCTTAAGATCTACAGTCAAATGCCATTGTATCGCAATAAAGCATAGACATTCTTCGGATTTTCTTTGCTTTCAGCCAGGGTCTATGTAACATCAGTGATAGCTTTGGTGTCATGACTTCTTCTAAATCTGGCTTGTACTTTTTTTGATAGTTCTCTGCTTGTGTACTGTTCTAGCCATTATTTTGATCATCAGCCGTATTTTGCTTGCATGTTAGATTAATGTTTGATTATTTTCACTTTCTGTTTGATTTCCTGGTTTAGAAATGGGAACAAATATGGATCTTTTCCACTCTGTCACCTTCCCACTAAATTTTATAGCATAAAATCAGTTGATGAGCTTGTGTAGAACTGAATCTGTCATTTAAAACATGTCAGTTGGTATTGCATCGATTCTTGCTTTTTACCATTGCCTTCTGTGCAGCTTCAGTTTTTTCCTTCCTTACCATTCATTGGCTCTTGATCATATGGTACTTCGTGAAATATTTTAGTGTTGGCCAATTGTTTTTGATACAGTAATTCGAAGTATTTTTTGCATCTTCTTTTGATGCTTTCTGTATCATTCAAAATTTTGCCCATTGTAGCTTTTAAGTACTGTAACTCAGGGCTTGCATTTGAATTTGTGTTTCAGTTCTTTCAGCTTGAGAAATGATAAGCAAGTTCTTCCCTTTTGTTTAAGAACTCTTACTCTTTGTTCATGCTGTGTCTTCTCCAGGTGTCCTTGAAATCTCCTGTTCAGCTCTTTTGCTTCAGCATCTCTTCCCATTGTTTTGGCTTCTCGATGCTCTAGTGCAGTTTTCGGGGTCTGTTCTGACATCCATTTTGAGGTTCCCCCCCCCCTTTTTCTTTGTAATGATCTTTTGCTCTCTTTGTGGATGATATCCTTGATGTTAGGACCTTTTGCTCTCTTCATGGATGATATCCTTGATGTTATCACACATTTTGTTTGATCTTCAGTCATTGGTGTTCAATGTTTCAAACATATTCTTAAAATTATTTTTAAATTCAGGTGGGATATACCCAAGGTCATATTTTAGTTCTCATGGACTTGTTTAATTTTCTTCAACTTCTTTGAACTTGCACATGAATAATTAATGGTCTGTTCCACAGTCAGCACCTTGCGTGGGTTTGGCTCTTGATAATGAGCTTTTTCAATGATTCTTTCCCCAGATAAAGTCAGTCTGATTCCTGTGAGGTCCATGTTTAAAAAACATCCTTTTTTTTTCCTTTTAAAAAGGTGTTTGTAATGAATAAATCATTATATATACAAAATTGGATCATTTTTGGCCTCATTATTGTTCCCAAGTCTGTATTTTCTGACTACTCTTTCTTCTTCATTGTATCAGTTTTTTTTTATCCCATCACCAGTTATCATTGCTACATCTTGATTGCATGTCAATTTTGGATTATAAAATTTGATGAAAATCTTTAATTTCCTCCTCTTTGGCTTTAGCTTTTGGTGTATATATTGGAATAACAGTTGAATTAACAGATCTTTCTTGTATGCGTATAGATAATATCCTGTCAGTCCCAATATAATTACTGAAATATGTATTATACTGGACATTATGCTTAAGTATAATTACTTCAGGATAGAAATTGTCTTTTTGGTTACTACTTTGATACCATTCGTACTCTGTTTTTCATTCCCAGCGTCATATTCCATTTGTCTGATTCAAAAGTCACCAAAGCCAGTCCATCTCTTTTCACTGATGCCTAGAATGTTAATGGTTCATACAGTCTATTTCAAATTTCATGGCTTCTGGTTTTCCTATTTCCATCATTATATACTTACTCAAAAAAATATTTACAAAATTCAAATACATTGTTTTCTTAACTTGTAATTTCAGTTTCAGAATATCAGACATAATGACACATTTCAGATTCTGTAGTGACTACTTAAAAAATTTAAAGTTCCACTCTGGGACTTCTGTACTTATTTTTGGGAGGGTGACACAAGGGGGAAGTCTTTTGGAATGATTTTCATGATAAATAAGGTATGTTATGAATCAGCATTCTTCCCCCTGGTGGTAGTAGAAATTACAGCTTTGTGATTTGTTGTTGAATGAGTCACTTTTTTCTACAAAGAATAAGTTGATGAAATGAGTGAGTGTAAAATTACTTAAAATACCTGTCTTGTAAAATGTGATAATTTATATTTTGATGGAAAATTTTTTAGTTACTTAAGAATTAAAATGTATACAGCTTTGAAATAGCAGAATTGTTTAAGATAGAAGTATATGTTCTCTTAGTTTTTGTTAGTGCTGAGTAAGAAATGTTTTAATAAAAATATAAACTTTAAATGTATATTGTGGGGGAAATTTCTTGACGACACTTTTTGATATGTTAACGTGACTAATTTTATTTCCTTGTACTTTCCAAAAAGAATTCTATGTATTGGAAGAAATTTAAATTACAGATTTTTTAGTATGAGAAAGGAAATGCTGTAGTTTAAATTAAAAAGACAACATTTATTTAACTGACTGAACTGTGCTTTTTAATCTGTAGTGAAATCGCTATTTCCATTCCAGCCTTAAATTTTAAGTATATTAAAAACTGAGCCATTAAAATGTCTTTGTAACTGTTAGTCAAAACAAGAGCAAGAATTAGTTAAATCTGCTTGACACTATTAGACTTGAAGTGCATTTTTCCATCACTATAAGGGGCTCTGGTCACCTAGTTGCTAGAAGCTGTGTGACAATCCCTAAGGCACACAGTTTGAGGCAACCAGTAGCTCCGTGGGAGAAGGATGGGCAATATCCTGTGAGATTAACTGCCTCTGAAAACCCACTGGAGGGTCTGCTATGGGTAAACAACGATATAATAATTTACACTCATTTTAGGTTTAAATACGCTTTAGATGTGTTCAGTGCTGTTGAGTCCAGTATGACTGCTAGTGACCCTATGAACAACAGATCTGAACCCTGTCCTATCCTGTGCCATCCTTATAATTTCTAAGATACTTAAGCCCATTGCCGCAGTCACTATCTTAATCCATCTCATTGAGGATCTTCCTCTCTTTTGCTGATCCTATACCTTTCCATGATGTCTTTTTCCAAGGAATAGCCTGTCGCGGCATCATGCCCAAAATACATGAGACAAAATTTCACCATTCTTACCTCCAAGGAACACACTGCACCTCCTTTTTCCAAAACATTTCTGAATTTTATTTTTTTTTTACAGTCAATGGTGGACTTCTGTGGTCTCCTTCAACCCCACATCAAGTCGTCTTTTCTCATTCTTATTCATTGTCCAGCTCTCTGATGCATAGCAAGTGATTGAAAAGACCATGGCGTGTATAAGGGGCACCTTACTCTTCATATTGACATCATTGCTTCTCAGTAGTTTGGAGAGAGCCCTGATATTGCACTTGTCCAGCATAACAAATCTCCTTACTGCTGGTACCAAGGTGTTGAGATAAAAGATAAAATCATTGATAGGCAAAATCATATTGGAAAAAAGGTTAAAACTATCAGTCTAATAGTGAGGGTTTTTGTCTTCTTGATGTTGAGATGTAAGCCATATTAAAGTCTTTGATCCTCTGTAAAGTTTCTAGTCCTCACTTTATCAGCAGTCCCGGTTGTGCCATCTGCGTAGGGCAGGTTCCTGATGAGCTCCTCTAACCTGGATACTAATTCCTCTTCATAGAGTCCAGCTTCACAAATTATTTGTTCAGCATAAAGATTGAATAGACATGGTGAAAGTATAAACTCCTGACATACACCTTTCCTGATTTTAAATTATGTAGTGTTCCCTTGCTTTGTTCAGACAACAGTTTCTTGGTCTAGGTATAAATTTCACATGACCACAATTAAGTATTCAGAGCTTTCAATTTTTTAAAATTTTTTTTTAATGTTAGTCATAGTTTATGATCTACACAGTTATCTGACTGGGATACCTTTGCATAGGAAATAAAGCACAGACATTTTTCTGGTACACTCTGCTTTGAGCAAGAATCCATCTGGGAGAGCTCTGGTGGCCTAGTGGCAAGAAGCTGCACTGCAATTGCAGAGGTGCATGGTTCAAATCCACCAGATGTTCTGCTGAAGAAGGAGGGACAATCTCCTCCTATACCAGTCAGATCTCATTTGACAGTACACACACACACACACACACAAATAATAAAAAATTAAAAAAATTTAAAAAAGATTCCATCTGACATGAGCAGTAATATCACTGGTACCATGACCTCTTCTAAACCCAGCTTGAATTTATTACATTTTACTGTCATTATACTATCCTTGCCATTTTGGAATAACCTTCAAGGATATTTTGCTTGTATATTAATGCTATTCTTTGATATTTTGCACATGATGTTGGATCACTTTTCTTGAGAATGGGAATAGCAGAGATTTCAATTGGCCAGACAGCCATTCTCCAAATTTCTTGGCATAGTGTTTCCAGGATTGTTTCTGTTAGTTGAAGCATGTCAGTTGCTATCCCATTGATTCCTGGGGCGGTTTTTTTGCCAATCACCATCAATACAGCTTGACCTTCTTCCTTTATTACCATTTACTCTTCTTGTTCGTATGGTACTTAAGTTTTTCAGTGCCAGCCACTTCTTTTCAGAGCTGTGATTCTGTGTATTTCTTTTATCTTCTTTTGGTGATTCCTGTATCATTCAAGAAGTTGTTACAAAAACAAAGGAAGAAAAAACCCCAAATTTTTAGACGAGACTCTGAAAATTGCATCAAGAAGCCAAAATAAAGGGGGTAGATGCCGAAATGAAAGAAGTTAGCTGAAGATTTCAAAGGGCTGTTCAAGAACACAATGAAGAAATTGTGCAAAAAGCTGGAGTTGGAGAAGGAAAAAAGGGAGAACACCCTCAGCATTTCTGATGTTGGAAGAATTGAAAAACTTTGAGTGCAATACTGAGAGATGATGTGAGCAAATTATTGAATGGTCTGGAAAGCATCAAAAAGAATATGCTTTAGGTATATTAGTTCCTTTTTGCTCTGCTGTAAAATTTGGGATAAGAGGAAAGAATGAAGTGTTGTTGTTCTTGTTACGTGCTGTCTAGTCTCTTGCAACTCATAGTGACCCTCTGTACAACACCTCTGAAGCCTACCCTATCCTGAGCCAGTCTCAATGACTCCATCACCAACCCCCATTACCCCAGTTTTTGTGTCAGTCCATCTTATCCAGGGTCTTCCTCTCCTGCACTGTTCCTCAGCTCTTCTAAGTATTCTGTCCTTCTCCAAGTACCAGACTCTCCTGGCCATATGCTCTATATTCTGGGTAAAGACAAACTTTTAAATGTTAACATATGGAAAGAAAATTTTCCATTTTATGATAATGTATAATGTAGTTGTGTAACAGACGTCCTTATTTGTTGTAGTCATTTTGTGCTGTATGATGAGAACGGATGCATACTCTAAAATCTGTATTTAAACACATCAAACATAAATAATATATGCTTAGATATGACATGATTAAAAGTACATTTTACGCAATTTTTATTTTTAATCCCCTCTTTATTTACAGATGTGAAAGAATGTATGGTTATATGTTTGATTAAAGTGAAAATGTGTTTCATGAAGACAGACAGCTTAACATGAGCAGTAGTTGGAGGAGTTGAGCATTATTCAGTGGAAGCCAATATTAATCTAGCTTAAATTTTATAATGTTTTATTATACTTCTTTTACCTTAGGCAAAATTTAGCCTCATTTAGTTGTTATTTTTAGTAATTTTTTTAAATATTCCCCTCACTTGTCAGTGTGGTAAGCATTTTGATCTGGAAAATAAAACATTTTATGATATTTGACAGACGGTTGTCATTCATTAAACTAGTCTAGTTATAATCCCTAAATGGGTAGGATCCTCTGTTGAACTCAGAACAAAGTGGATATATTATTATGTTGAAGTATTTTGAAGATGAAACCAAGTTTCTCCTTGGAAGCTAGGATTTTGAAACTGTCTCACATACTTTGGGCATGTGGCCAGGAGAGACTAGTCCTTGGAGAAAGACATCATGCTCAGAAGGGTGGAAGGAGAGCGCAGGAGAGGAAGACCCCAAATGAGATGGACTGGAGCAATGGGGGTTGATTTGTCAGTCAGTGAGACTGGCTCAGGACAGGGAATGGTTCAGAGCTGCTGTACTGTGGGTCGCAGGTGACTCAATAGCAAACAACGACGACATGTGTTACCTACTTGTTTAAACAAGAGTAAATGGAACAAGGGGCACAGAGCCATGAGCATCTTTCTGAAAGGGCCAGAGGGACAAAAATAACACAGCTACTCAGTGCCCCAGAACAGAGATGAGATAAAGAGCCTGTAGCCCAGCTCCATGGTGCCTTGCACCCCAATCAGCAGCAATGGTTGTTGACGCGGAGATTCACAGTTACAGTACCAACAATGGGATTTATTAGGGAAGTGAGTGGAAGAGGCAAAGAATATCACCCAATGCAAACCCAGGTTTTGCCAAACATTTTCAAGGAACAATTCCTCATTTAATCCAGGCTCTGGTTTAAGTTCAGTAGTCAGATCCAAATCATCCAGCATGGTGGGCCCCAGAGTAGTTATAAGTCAGTTCCTTCTTCAAGCATTAGGCAAGAATAGCCAGACCTTTAACTGTGGCCAGAACAAATGTAAGAAGCGTCAGGTCACACACCTTCCCTCCATTTCTCCACAGCAGTACCACAGTCTTTCCAGCACCAGGGTCTTGCTTCCACAAGCCTTTCTTGCCTCAAGTCTTGTTTGCGTGGGACGCACTCTTTCTCTTATCCTGGTACCGCAGATGTTGGTGATTTGCAGGGCCACGTGACTGCAATTAAGGTAGCTGTAGATCAGAGAGACCTAATTGTAATGGCTTTAAAAAAAAAAAAAGAGCCAACTTTTAGGTTACTACCACACTAACCCAGATAAAAGCTATTTATTTATAAGACTAGTTTTAAAAGCATTTTTGGGGGGGCTGTTATTTGCATCTTTCTTTCCTGTGTATACATTACTAAAACAATGTTTTCATTCATTTTTTTCTTATGAAGTGAGATTTTACTCAGCACTTTAAATTGCCTTTTCTCCTCTTTCCTTCCTTTACCATCATCCTGTGATTCTCTCCTTCCAGACTTTTCTTTGAGAAATAATTATTAATTCTCTTGAGCCTACAGTAGGCTCCATGTGCTGAAATTACCAGCAATTATTGAGCTAGAAGTTATATGAGTGCAAATTTAATACCCCTTTCCTTGTTTTATATAGATTTTTACATATTATATGTCATAAGTGAGTGGTTTTAATCTGTGGCCCTCAGGCCTGGTTTTAATTGGTTTTGGTTAAACATTCTTCTAAGTGATACAGCACTGGTCTGTCCACTGGTCTGTACAGTGATAACTCATGGCTGCTGTGAAGCTGAACACTGTGACACTGATGTGTCTAATGTGATAATGGCTACCCATGGTGGCCAGTGTTTGGTGGAGCTCCCTGATTAAAGCTTGGAAGCAGGAGTGGCATCCGCTTCTGTAATAGCTTGCCTCCAGAAACTCTATGAACTTTGAGAAATGATTTAAGTTATACAAGCATTCAGGTCTTTCATTCACAGGGTCGCTATGAGTCGTCTATGACTTAACAGCACTTAAAAACAACAACATGTTAATATATATGATATTTCTATTTCCTTGACTTTTAGCTTTCTGAACATTTTAAAAAGAAATAAAGTATTCTAATTTAAGAGTTTTATCAGACATATGGTAGAAATATATCTTATCCTACTGAAGTATTATACCTGCTCACCGTAGTTAGTATTAAGGTAACAGCAACAGTAACCAAAAAGCTGGGGATCATCCGTTAGCATTTTCTTAATTCACAGTTAACAGTGCTTGCAGGAACTGCTCAGTGGTAGGCACAGAGATAATTGAGCAAACATGTTATGCTGTGTGAGGGTGAGACGGTCACATTGGACCCAGACATTCTTCCTGTGACCTCCATTTAAACAGAGAAACCCTTTTTAGGAAGCTCAGTATATTGCTCAGAAGTGTACCAGAAATGAGGGGGTGGGGGCAAAATGAACCTGATTTTTCTGACTAATCAGTACTCTGAATAACAAAATCTTCTAATTACAGTAATTCAAAAATATTTTTTTAATTTCACAAGGATATTTTTGGGAAGGTAATAGAGTTTCTCTTTAAAGTGATTTTACTGTAAGAATACTTTTTTTTTTTTTTTTGGTAAGAATACTTTTTAAAAAAAAAAAACCAACCTGGAAAGTTTCTACATGTGACTTCTTTTAGTATAGCTGTATTTTCTGGAAAGAATGAAAATAAAACGCATTACTAGACTTGTGTCTTGGCTAGATCAAAAGTTAACTAGTCTTAGAGGAGGTAGCATTGGGGTCAGAATTTGAGACTATTATAGTGGTCTTTTTAATTTTTTTATTGATCTTTGAATTTCCGTTCCAGATTGTATATTCTCATGTGGATGGTGGTAGAGTTGTCATTGAGAATGTCTATGATAAAAGTTGTGTTGGACATAAATTCTACTATTACAGTAACTTTAGAACTATTTTACATTTTATTTAGGTCCCTTGGTAGACGTTGCTACAATGCCTTTAACTTTCATTTAGAAAGGAAAGTGTTGGATCATCTGTTATTTTCTAGGTAGGTGATGAGTTTTGAGTCAGCTGACCTTGCTGTAATCCACAAACAGACAAAAACGGAAAACAAAATCTGCTGCTTCTTACCCTCTTCATTGCTTATTATTACAACTCAGAGCATATATGTAATTTCTATTACTTAAAATTTATGATGATAAAAGTTAAAGTAAGCATGAAATTTTCTTTCTTTTTTATTAGCTTAATTTTGATGTTTTTGTCTTAATTCTTTCGTAGTTAGATACAGATTTTCCCTCCCCTCCATTCTTTCTTCTGTTGCTGGCTTGAGACTCAGGGAAAACCAGAGAAGTTATTATGAACTTTGGTAATTGTGATTTTAACTTAATTCCATGTATTATTAGGTTGTCTAAACACCCTTAGCTCTTTCATGAATGATTCATGGGTATCTACAGTCATTGGAATTATATTTTTGGCTCAGTCATTGTTATACCTCTGCTTTATCCTCAGAAAAGGAATAGGGCGAGTTGAATAATAACTAAATGTCAGGTTAAACATACAGCTCCAGTGTATGCGGTGGAATTTCGGAAAGGCTCTTCAACACAATTCCCTGTAAAGGATTGCTTGTAATAAGAGCATGACTCTTGCTTGTCATTACTACTTTTTTAGAAAAGTAATATTAATTTTGGAATTTTTCTTTAAACCAGTAGCTTTGCCTCTTTGCATTGAAGTTATGTAAATTTCACAAACAGACTTTGTCCTCACTTCTAAATCTGGAAATTTGTTCTTTTTCAGTCTGATAGAGTTTCTTGCAGTTTGTTTGTGCTGCCTTAGAATGTGTGGTCATCTGGATAGGTAGCTGGGGTAGGATAATGGAACAAACTGGATAGCTAGCCTGGGACAAATGTCAGTGGAAGAATGAATCAATCAGGAAGCCTAGAAACAGTCTGCCCACATTGTACTGAGTAGATCCAAGCTCTATGTAAACTGTGAAAGATTATCTTTAAAACAAACAAATATGTCATAGTTCTTTGAGAATTTAAAGTAGAATAGAGAGAAAAGGACCAAAGATAGCAATTTATCTTACTTTCTTTCAATTCCTTGTAATGGGGGGAAAAAAGCTATTTGATATTTTATTTCTTTTTTGTGGCAGTTTTATTGTAAGCCAGAGCCAATGTTACATAGGCTGTAGAGAGTGGAAAGAGAAGATAATGTCCAACTAACATATTTTGAAAGCTATTAAGGCAACTATGTATGCATTTGTTGTTGTTGTGTACCTTTGAACTGGAACTAACTCAAAGCTGACCCTCAAGCTAGATTTCAATGGCTGTAAATCCCACGGGAGGAGATTGCCCTTCTTTTTCTCTCTGAGCATCTGGTGGATTCCAGCTGCAAGCCTTTGTTTTTGACAGTGTAATTCTGTAAAATTCCTTCAGTATCTCCTGGAGAAGTTAATTTCATGAATTTGTTACTGATCTCCAACTATAGAACCTGCCTTATTTTTTATTAACCCAGTAATATCTAGATTTTCTTTTTTTAAGGAAAATCTGGATGCTTTTGAGTCATTTAAGATTTTCATTTTATTCTTTATAAATGTTGCTACTTTAAAGAAAAATCATCAGTTACATTACTATGTCTTTGAACTTGTTCACTGATACATTTATATTGTATGCCAAAGTCAGGTTCAGACTTACGATGTATTTTTTTTTATATATATAAAATGTGAGCCTTTTGCAAAGCATTACTTGTTGTCCTTTGGATGTATTTTCATCTTTACATGTTTTAATGCCAAAACACATTACATGAAACCATAGCATGCTTACTATATTATGTCATTGTTAGAATCATCTCATTTCCTTCCTTATCTTTAAAGGAATAAAGGTGAAATACTTTGCTCCCCTTTCCCATCACACTGAAATGACATTAAAGGGCTCACATCAGAGTCACTTTGTCCCAGAACTAAAGGCAGCAGCAGTCCTCACAGACTTAGACTCCATGGTGGCCATCCTATGAAGCTCAGTGAGACTGCCACACAGAGACCTGACACTCACTTCTCCCTCGGTCCTTCCTCATTTTCTCCAAGAACCTCAAACTCATTGCCGTGAAGTGGAAACTAACTCATAGCTGACCCTCTGTTGAGGTTTTGGAAGGCTATAAACTGCACAGGAGTAGGTTGCCTGTAATTTTTCCTCTGAAGCAGCTGTTGGATTGCAACTGCCAGAGGGTCACTGTCTTTGAGTTAACATTGCAACTCACTATGGACTGTGACACTAGATCTAGCAAATGATAGATAATATTTTAATAAATTTTCCATTATTTGGTTATTATGATGTTTTTGCATCATTGTTCCCTTTAATTAAGTCATTATTTTTACCAAGATTATCTTGGTTAATATTTCTGATTCTTACAAAAATTTCAAGGACTGACTATAAAAATAGCAGAGCTGATTCTTTGTTAACATACCCAATGAGATTTTATGAGGAGTAAATAAATGTTATTTTGAAGGATAGGCACAGAAGAGATAAAACAAGTATTACTACTTTTGACAAGACTGTCTTCTTAGTCTTCACATGTCTTGTATTAAATTAAACTCTCGGTAAATCTTTACTTCAGAATATGAAGTATATTCTTGTTGTGTCTAAATTCTCTTTTGGAATTGGGGCTAAGCCATTATCATCAGAGCATTTACAGGGCCATAATGTATTTAGTGAAACTGAACTTTGTTTCTTGTAACTGATCTGTTTTTAATCCAGTCATGAAACAATGGCATAGGTGTTTTGTGCTTTTTATATTGATTAAGTGGAGAAAATTATTATGAGCTCAGAAAAGGAACGTTTTGATTAGCTGTTTCCATTGGATATTATGAAATAAGCCTTTATCAGAAGAAAGTGCTCCATTAACATAGATCAGGGATGTGAAAAGGCCTTCTTCATTACATTATCTTCACTATATACATTAACTTTTCAGTTAATGTTTTATTTTTGGTATTTATTTACCAAACATTTTTAACATTCCTCCTTCTATAAATGCATGTAAAAATTTTCTGCCTACACATGCCATTGAGTATATACATTTGCTTTAAGTGATACCACTGTGTTACTAGTCATTATGGAAGCACCAAATAGGTTGAAAGAGAAGGACAGAAATACAGATACTGATCTGCTTGCTTGAGTGTATTTGATGAAATGTATAATTATATTTGATGGAATGTCATTTTAGGTAGTCAATATTGTTTTCAATAGGGAGATAAGAATGTGAAACTAAGTATTATCATCACAGTTGCGGTTTCATTCGTAGTGCAAATGGAATATATAATTCTTGGAACTGAACATTATTTATAATAGTGAGCATACATATTTTCGTTATCCTGTGCCAGGTCTTTTTCTAAGAGTTTTCACGTTAATTCACGTAAACCTTTGAGGTGGCTGTTGCTATGACTTCATCTTAAAGATGGAGATACAAAGGCATGGAGAGATTAAAAGTCATACCTAAAGATATATACCTAACAACTAATTACCCATGTTCAGTTTGGCTGTGGAGTGTTTGTGCTATATCACTTACTGTGTTTTGTTTGTGAAAGTATGTTCTCTTAAAAACCAAAAAGAACAAAATGAACAAAACCAGAAAAAGTGATTTCAAAACAAAGTCATTTGTAGCTGACTTTCTAAGTAATCGTGAGGAGGTGACAAGGCGTAATTAGGATTGTGTGAGCTCTGCCATCCTGTCGCGTCCCCCCACGCCCCCCAGGTCTGCCAGTTCATTCATATCTGTATCAGTGTGGCTTTGGTTGTTTTGAAAAGCTTCTTTCAGGTAATTCTAATAACGACCTGACCACATCCTTATAAAGCACAGAGCTCATATTGTTGTAAATCAAAATGTAAAGACATTATAAGGAGGAAATTTCCTTTTCTTGCATCATTGTGGTCTGCTGGCCTTTAATATGCAGTTTGTTCTATCAAATGCTCTTGACTTTATATATTCAACAGCTCTGGAAATGCTCCTCCATTTTATAGATTAAAATACTGAGGCTAAGAAAAAGGAATGATCATACAGCTAGATAGCTTGTTTTGGAATTTGAGCCTAGAACTTTATATTCCTAAAATCCATTTTCTTTGTATTCTAGGACTTCCTCTGCAGATGGAAGTGAGGATAGTGAGTGAGGTTTTGTCTCACAAATCATTGTTGGTTTTGTTGTTTGCTGTGAAGTTAAGCATGAGTCATAGCCACCCATGAACAAAAGGCCTAGAGCCCTTCTACAATATCGACATTTATCAAAGTTCATAGAGTTTGTAGAGACATGTTATTTAGGAAGTGGGTGCCAGAAGGTACCAGTCTCTGGAGAAGTACATTGTGTTTGGTGACGAGTCAGCAAAAAGAGTAAACCCCTCAATGAGATGGGTTGCCTGCAACACTTGGCTCAAATGTGAGGATGATTTTCATTCTGCGGTACCTAAGGCCACTGTGAGTCAGATCATTGTCAAAGAAACCCAACCACAACAGAAAGTGCCGCTAAGAGGGGAGCGAAAAACTGCTGGCTTGCAGTCCTGTCAGACTTTGTCTGAGAGTTTGGGCTCATGATGTTAGCTACTGCATTCGAAATCTTAATCCTCCTAGATTATAAATTTATTTCCCTGCTAAGTAATAAGAAAGGATGTTTGTCCTTGGACATACACACGGAAAGCTGAATATTGATGTTTATTTACCACCGTCATTACCGTCAAGTCTATTCTAACATGGTGACTCCACAAGTTTCAGAGTAGAAATTCTCCATAGGATTTTCTGTGGCAGTATAACTTTGTAAGAAATCAAATTGTTGGCCTCCCCCCGTCCCCCATGGTTCCAGTGAGTGAATTGAACAACCAGTGTTTTGTTTAGTCGTCAGCTGCAAACCTTTTGCATTGCTTTAGGGCCTAATTTGTTTATATATATATATATATATATATATATATATATATATATATATATAATACACATTATGTCCTACATAATCTCTAATTGAAATACAAGTCTAGTTGAAGAAGTGTACAAAATGGTTAAGTGCAGGGATATAAAACTTATTTATAATGTTAGAATATTTTAAGTCTACATGCTTTTTTGTCACTTTTGAGCATATAGCATAGAAATAAGTAAATGTTCAGTTTTATTAAGCATCTGTAGTAGAATTTACCATAAGACCTCTTTATTCTTGAAGCCAAATTGAATCTATTAGTATTCTTCTTTAGATTGCATTTCCCTGCCTCCCTAATGTGTATCCTTTTCCCTCTCTCTTTTTTTATTTATTTTAATTTTATATTGGTTTGTATACAACATTAATATATAATGTTAAGTTTATATGCATTGTGTTTCAAACATTCCCGTTTACATTGTGCTTCATACTGTCATTCCCATTCATTGTATTTTCTAAAATTAATCACCATTGATCTCTTGACATGTATACTTGTGTGTGATTTTATTGTTGTTGTTATGTGCCATGGAGTTGCCTGTGACGCATAGTGACTTTATGTACAGCAGCTCTGAACCCTGCCCTGTCCTGAGCACTAACTCAGAAATACCTACCCCCATTTCCCAGTTACTGTATCAGTCCATCTCATCAGGAGTCTTCCTCTCCCATGCTATCCCGCCACCCTTCCAAGCATGATATCCTCCAAGGACCTGTGCATGAGACAGAGCTTCAAAATAGGATGCTGACAGCACTGGCACCATTGATGTCACAGAATTTTTTACTGTGATGGCATGAGAAATGAAAGACACAGACAGTGAAGACGAAATCCACAAGGCTTTCTGAGTCTTTAACAATGGCAGTGGTTACATCAGTCCAACAGTGCCACATTACTTTATGACAAACTTAGAAAAACTAACAGATGAAAAAGTAGGTGAAATGACCAGAGAAGCAGACTTCAGCGATGACAGACAAGTCAACTATGAAGTATTCATTCAGATGACTGCAAAATGAAGACCTACTTTCAAGTCATTTTTCACCCCCTCTAGAAGATTCAAATTGAATCTTTTACTTACCTCTTTAAAAAGAAAGAGGCGCTCTTTCCGCCATCTTTCCGTCCATCAACAATGCCGAGAAGAGAGGCAAGCACCAGGTTCTCATCAGGCCGCGCTCCAAAGTCATCGGGCGGTTCCTGACCGTGATGATGAAGCGTGGCTACATTGGCGAATTTGAGATCATTGATGATCACAGAGCGGGAAAATTGTTGTCAACCTCACAGGCAGGTTAAACAAGTGTGGCTTTATCAGCCCCAGATTTGATGTGCAGCTCAAAGATCTAGAAAAGTGGCAGAATAATCTGCTCCCATCCTGTCAGTTTGGTTTCATTGTACTGACAACCTCAGCTGGCATCATGGACCATGAGGAAGCAAGACGAAAACACACAGGAGGAAAAATCCTGGGATTCTTTTTCTAGAGATGTAATAAACAGTGCAAATAAAATGCCTTAATTGGGGGGGGGGGAATCCTAGCCTCCAAAGAGAAACTTGGTTTTACCCTCTCCAAGGTAGACTTAAATTGTTTTCTTGGTGGTCCATGGTATGTTCAAGACTCTTCTCTCTTTTGCCTCTGGGTTAAGTTCATTTTAAACTTACAAAATCTTCTCCTCAGGGATGCCTTGATTAGGGAGTTTAGATGGTGGATATGGTGCTGCATCATCAACCTAAATGCAGGAAGTTCAAATTCACCAACAGTCTCCCTTTGTATGGTTTACATTTTCTGAAAAGCTGCTGGTGGACAATTACACATCCATTCTGACTCTATAAATCTTTGCTGACTCTGCAGCAGTGATTTTTTTCCCCACACACCTCTTTTGCATGTCTCATTCTCACCCCCACAAGGATTCCAAATACCCTTGTTACATAAGAGTCTCACTCAGTAATTTTTTTTTTAATCACTAGAACCCTACATGTTACAAAGGTGAAGGGATGGTGAAAGTGAGAAAAACTCTTAGCCAGATTTATTAACACCATGACTGCAGGATTAGGCTTGAGTGTGCCAGAGGCTCTGAGGATGGTACCAGGTAGGACCAGATTCAGTTCTATTGTTGTTCATTGGGTTGTTATGAGTCATACTTGACTCAGTGGCACCTAACAATAACAGACCAGGCTTGGCTAAAAGGGCCATAGTAAGTAATTCATTGTGCTACACAACATGCCTGACTACTTAACTTTAAAGTTGATGATTTGCTTCACTCACAGATGCCTCACTGTGGAGCCCAGTTCTCCTTTAATCCTCATAAGGTCACCCTGAGATGAAGAGAGTTTTACATTGCTGCACACTTTTTAAACTGGCAACCGTGCTTAGAAACACAGTTGCCGTCATTTGCGGTAACGTGTTAACAGCAGCTAGTTGTTAAAGCTACTATTAAATGCTGTTGTTCTTGATTGCCATCTAGTCAATCACGAGTCATAACGACCCTCTGAACAAAAGACTTGAAGCATTTCTATCACTATTATAATTTCTCAAAGTTCATAGAGTTTCCAGAGGCATGTTGTTTAGGTAGCGGATGCCACTCCTGGAGGCAGTTTCTTTCCTGAGTAGAAAACCCAGTACAACAATCAGTTGAAATTATCTTTCATAAAACACAGACGCATACATGTGTCACTTAGTTTACATTCATATTTATACAAATACTGTCATTTAGCAAAGGATTCTTATGCATTAGCTACACATTCTTTAAAATTATCAAATTATACCATTTAGAACAGAGAAACAGGACATAGAATAAGGTGACTGAGAACTAAGGACCCTCCACATTTATATACCTTCCTTTCTACCTTTGTTAAAGCAAATGGACATTATCATAAGAGTGTAAGATCTTCATACATAATGGTCAGCACTTGAGAAATCAATTTTCCAGACTTTTTCCCTTTTGAATACCACTGACTATTTCTACTAAATTTTCTTTTAACATGTGTTTCCTTTATGGTTACTTTCTCCTCACCCTGCTTATACCCTGTGATGCCTTCTTTTTCAGAGGACAAGAGATAAGAAAAAGAAAGATGAGGACATTTATTTTTAAAATTTGCTCCCAGCAAAAGCTTTGCTCACATTTTCACTTGGAAGCACCATCTAGAGATTCTGAGGATGAAAGTGTGAAAAGAGTTTACAAAATGTAGTTAAGCATGTGACTTAGACAAATGATCATATTTTCAGTCACTCTCATTAAACTCCCAGCATATCTTCTGTCAGTCCTCTTATAAGGAGGTGATAGTGTGTTTTTTTAAAAAGACACAATTACGCTTTCATTCAAAATTAGTTTCTCTTTTCAACTGTATTATAGAAAAGTTGGGAAAAAAGTTAACTCAGAGTATCGCTACATAAAAGTACCATATCAGTTTATAAAAAAATCCCATTGAAGCAGTGGGTTTTTTTTTTAAAATTTAGAATGTTTGCTAAGAAAGCAAATTAGAAAGCTCCCATAAAAATATCTTTTTACTGATTACATGACCATTGACTTTTATAAAGAAAACAAGTATAATTTCTTAAATGGGAAAAGAGAGTGAAATAGACATGCAAGGGGTGGTTTTAAGGAGGAATTTGTTTTCTCTGTACTCAGTATGTCAATCCATTGTGCCTCTGTGATTAAAAGAAACATGTTTTTAAAAAAACAAAAGTAAACACAAACCTCTGGCTCTTTTGAGTTTATCTTTTTGTCATTTTAAATAAACACCTTTACTTGAGGGAGCTGAGATAGTGGAGTCTGTAAGGTGAAGCTTGAAAGATACAGGCACTTGCTTTTTCCGGAGCTTGGGTATCAGCTAATGAGACAATTCCTAAGGTATACGCCAAGGTTCTCTTGATATAGCACAGTCCACCTCACAACTCAAACCAGTATAAAGAAACATGGAAATGTATTACCTTTTCATAAATGGACAGCAGTTTGCTCTAGGAGTAGCTGGGTGGAACTTATATGATAGATAATATTTGGGCTGTCTTTGTTTTATTTCTACTTTTCTCAGCGTTGCCTTCTCTTTCAATTAGGAACATTATGTGATAGCAAAGATTGTCAGCAGCAACAGCAGTAGCAGCTCTGTCTCCTTTTATACATGTTTGCTTTTAAAAGTATACACAGTAAAACTTATACCAATCCAGCAATTTCATGTTACTGATTACCATCTTTAAGTGTGCACCCATTCTCACGTTCTTTTTCTAAATTGTTTTTGCTCATGAATGTCTCCCAGCCTCCCTTAGCTTTCTATCTGACATTTTGAATTCTTGTTGATAATTTGATTACATATGGATAGTTATTAAAATGTGAGGCTGTTCAGGGCAAATATTCTTTATTATATAAGCTAATTTATTGTTTGGCTTATGGAAGACTCCAGGGAATATTTTTAACGTATTGTGATTATCTCTGGACAGCAGTTTTAGAATTCAACCTCAGTCTTCCAGAAAGTCTGAATTCTTTGAGAATTTGGAATTGTGTTCTGTATCTCTCTGCTTTTCCCCGTTTGAACAAAATTTGTCTGTAGGATTTTTGACCAGAATGTTCAGTAGTAATAGTTGGCACAGTCCTACTCTTCTGGTCTCAGTGTAAGAAGGCAGTTGTTCGTGGAAATAACTAGACATGCACTCTCTTTCTCTTACTGTTCTTTCTTAGCTATCTTAGGTGAATAAAAACCAAATATTTTATCTTAGATAGCTGTTTGCAAATTTTTAAGACCTCTTACTCATTTTAGAAGCCATCAGTCCTCTTGCATTTTTCTTGGTAACTCTCGACAATTCTTATTTGCCCAGCTTGAATTATCTTTATAGTCAGTACCGTGATGGAGTTGGGATTAGACAAGAATTTTGGTAAATCTTTGATGGCACTCGGAGTGATGTGGGAAAGTGGTGTAAGTGGAAGGTTGTTGTGTTGTAGAGATGTCACTAAGGTTAGTATTTGTGTTCCTTTACCAATCTTTTTTTTTTTAACTGAACTTACAAAAATTCAGTGACTAAGAAAGTTTTAGCAATCCGTAGGAGTTATTAATGTGTGTGAATACATTGTTGGGTGGGACAAATTACTTATCACACATAACTGCTAATTGAAAGGTTGGAAGGTTAAATCTACTTAAAGGAACTTAGGGAAAAGGCTGGAATGTCTGCTTTTCAAAAAGCAGCACTTGAAAGTGCTTTGGGACACATTTCTACTCTGGAGCTCATAGAGCCTGAGTGAATTGAGAGTTTACTTGATGGCAACAGTTTTACTTACTGTTTTAAGTAAGTAGCATTCCCTAAGCAAAGCTGCAAAAATCAGTTGAAGATATACTTTGTACTTACTCATTGTGCAGGCTTTAGTGATAGGAAAACACAAATTTGACTCACTTGGAGCTTATGTTATTGCTGGCATATAAAAAGGTAGAGTATAAAACCATAAAATGGTAAAGTGTAAACAGATTCTGAGTCAAAGAGAAGCTGCTATTAGGAGAGGCAGGAAAGGTGGCATGTTACAAAACAGGACTGACATTAGGATTGGGGTAAACTGAAAGGGGAGAAGTAGTGAACACTGCATTGGAACAGATGAAGGAAAGAACTGTTAAAAAGGAATATATGACTAGGCATTATTTGTATGACAACAGTCCAGAATAGTAGGTGCATAGCAAAGTGGACTGGGGGAGGGAGGAAATTATGCAACAATGAATGATTTTTTAAAAAAATGTGTAGGTGGGGGGGTTGGCCAGGGAGGAAAATGTGGAACAGTGAATGAATGAATGAATGAATGAAAGAAAATTCAACTTTTCTGTAAGCTATCATTCAAATCACACATACAAAAACCCTGTTAATAAAAAGAAAAAAAACCATGAAAGACGGCATGCACAAAGTTCAGAGATTCTATTGATCATTTTAAAATTTCATAACTAGTTTCATTTAATATAAGGAACATGTTAAAAGAAGAGCCAGTAATTTTTCACCTGTGTTTTTGTTTGTTAATTTGTTTGGGGTTTTTTATATTTGTTGCATTTTGTTTTTGAGGAGAGAGAGAAGATGGTTATCTTGAAAAAGTAAGGAATCGTATTAATGTGGGAAAATATGTTGGTGTAGGACATTATGTGTGACACTGCCAACTGAAAGGTTAAAAGTTTGAATACACTAGCTGATCCATAACAGAAAGACTTAGATTCTCTCTCTCTTCCTGTAAAAATTTTCAACCTTGGACACTTGATGGAAGGTTGCTTGTGAGTCAGACTCAACTCCACTGGAATTGGTTTGATTTGGGTGGAGAGGGTGGTTTAGTGCCAAATGGAGCATGATGCAAAGCATACTATATCGAGGAACATTCACTGACAATGCAGAAAGAGAATATTTGGGGTTTCAAAAGGAAATTTGGTGTTTGATTATTAGCTAGCTATTTGACATTTGTTATCCATATTTTTTTCAAATATAATTTTGAAAAATATCTTCTAAATTTTTACCCTTTTTTTGTCTCATTTCATTTTATGATATACCTGAAGTAGTCAGTAGTCATTGGGATGGGAGGACAGCTCTTAAATGAGGAAGCAGAGGATATAAGAATTTGTAAAGTTGGTCTATGAGTTAGAGTTGAGTGGAGACAATGTTGGAATTTTTTCAAGCCAAAGTATTTTAATCAATACATTTATCATTTTTGGTACTTTTTCTGTAGTTATTTTACTTGTATAATTGGACAACAAAATGGAAGAATGTTGTTAGGTGACAAGCAGTTGTTTCCTACTCTTAGCCACCTGCATACAAGAGAACGAAGCACAGCCTAGTATGCACTGCCATCCACACAAATGGCTGCTGTGGTTTAGCTCCTTGCCACCTCCTATGTCAGTGCACCTCACCGAAAGCATTCCCCTTTTGTGTTGACCCTGTGTTTTCCAAGCATGGTGTCCTTCTCCATATGCTGTTGTTAAGTGCTGTCCAGCCAGTTCTGACTTGCTTTGTCTTAGCTATCTAGTGGGTTTCTGCAACAGATAATTAAAGTGGGTGACTTCAGCAAATGACGGTTTATTCTCCCAGTGTGACAAGGCTAGACATCTAATGTTAGTCAAGCAAGCAGTCATCGGCATATCTCAAGTTGTTAAAGAGTCTCCCTCCAATTCTGATGTGTTCTTCTTACAGTCCAACTGTGCAGATTATTTTGCTCAGCATTTAGAATGAAGTTAGGATGATAGTTTACAACCCTTAGGCACACTTTTCTTGATTTTAAGCTGTGCAGCATCCCCGTGTTCAGTTCGTAGAACAACTTCTTGGTCTCTGTACAGTGTCTGCATGAACACACTAAGTGTTCTGTTCTTTACAGCTGTTATTCTCTATCCTATTATTTGATCCACACAGTTCTGTTCCTTTACATGGTCAAGGAAACGTCTTTATGGTCTTGGACAATATCCATCACTGGGCAACAGTGATATTCCTTGTGCCCATATCCTCTTCTGATTCCAGTTTAATTTCTGGCAGTTTCTTTGAGATGCACTGCTCTAATCATTAGGGATTATTTTCATAAAAATTTTATTTCAACTTGACTTTGATGGTAGTGTTGATAATTTAAGCATCCAGTGCCTACCTTTTGCTATAAATGTGATGGCTAAATATTATTAAGTTTGAAAATTACCAGAAAGTTTAAAATGTCATGTAAATAGCATGGATACTATAAATATTTAAGAGTCCATACATTATATTTTGAGAAATTTTAACAAATGTGTACTTATTTTTAGTACTTGGCGTTCAGAAATCCTGTTGCACTATGTTGGCATCTGCTCCTTAGGTTCCTCAATTTGCCAGCTAGTGTTAATCAGTTTTTCTCCCCAAAGAACCAGTCCCTCATCTTCAAAACTAGAGGATTTTTTGTCTTTCCTGAGAATTTCCATTTCTCATCTTTTTAATTGCAGTGCTGATTTGGGTCCTGTCCCAAATTTTTTCTTAATTTCTTTCTCTTCATTTAAATTAGGCATTCTCATTTCACATTAGTGACCTGCCTCTTTTTATCTTGGAGGAAGAAGCTGATATTCTCTCAGTGTATTATGAAGTTGTTCCATTGAAATGAATAGCAAATATTGAAATGGAATTGTCATTAAGAGAGAGGGAACGTTTTTAGGACTTTTAAAGAAACCTTTTTAGTCGGTATTGTCCTCCTTACATCAGTGCCCTTTACACTGAGAAGAACAAGCTTATTTATGTACTTATTTTGTCCAAGTATTTTTGCAATACTACGCAAGTATGGTCAATGCATAGGAAGCATCTTCTGAAACGCAAAGTTTTTGGTGCCCTCCCCCCTTAGAAGGCATGTATTCTTCTGCTTTTTGCATCTGTCTCATTCACATCTGTCTTGTCATAATTCTCCAAGAGAACTGCTGGTTAGAGTCCAACTCCAGTGTTACTGCTCTAATTAATCAAGAAAGAAAATTGTGCTTTTAAGTCTATATGAAAGCCTTTGCTAATTAGAAACATCAATATAGACTTTAAAACATGTGTGTGTGTGTGTGTATGTATATATGTATGTGTATTCTCTGTTGAACTTGTTTGGTTAACTTTTTTAAAAATACATTTTGTTTGCTGAAAATTAGAATAAAACAGCAGATTGTGGGTGCACCGTGTTAGGCAGAATTTCTTTCTGTTGTGCTTAAGGTCGCAATGAGTCAGTGCTGGCTTGGTGGCCCCTAACAACAACAGCACTGCTACAGAGATTTAGTCTGTTTATACAGATAAAATTCCTATCTATGAATCGTTTAAGTAGTATTAGAACATTTAAACTTTCATATGTTTCTTCCAGTTTTAAAAAGAGGTTCTTTTTTTAATATTAAAATGCAACTACAGATGAGAACTTTCCTTCCTCTTTTTAATGACTGTATTCTACCTGTAGAAGCTTTTTCTGCAGAATTATGGCCATGATTTCAATTTCCTGTGAATAAATTAGGGTAGAAGTTGCCAAGAAAAGGTTGCTGAGAAACTAAGAAAATTTTAGACAAGTTTTGTTGATATTTTGTACTTTTGATTTTGGTTTCATTGCTCATTTAAAACCATCAATTCATTTTATTGACTAGATGAAATGACCATTTTGTTAAATGTGTGTTTATTATTATATGCATGTTTTAATTCTGGTGTAAATCAGTTTAATCTGAAAATTGTGCAACTTGATGTCCTTTAGCCCCATGCCTAAATTGCATGCATCATTTCTTTTGTTCCCACTAGACAAGAGATGGAGTTGGATAGTGAGAATCTTACTAGTAGGGTTCACTTATTAAAAAGAAAAGTCGAGGGGAGCTCTGGTGGCCTAGTGGCAAGAAGCTGTACTGCAGTCCCAAAGGTACAGGTTCGAATCCACCAGATGCTCTGCCGGAGAAGGAGGGACCATTTCCTCCTGTACCAGTCAGATCTGATTTGATGGTACATGCACAAAAAATAATAAAAATAAAAGAAACTAAAAACTAAAGTCCAGAGAGAAATAGTTTTGTTTTGCTTGCCAAGTGAGTTCCTAGATTGCTCACAAAATTCTTGCGGTTAGGTATTTTAAAAAGCTGTGGTATTGGGAGAATTGTTTCTAACTATAAATAAAAAAAGTTACTTTATTACTAATGAGTCTCTCTGTAATATAAATGTGAAATGAATTTGGGGATAGTGCTGATGCTCTTGAGCATAAATTTGTGATTGTTGTTGTTAGGTGCTGTGCTGTCAAGTTAAATAGGACTCAAAGCAACCCTATGAACAGCATCTCAACCCTACCCTTTTCTGTGTCATCCTCATCTTCTCTGACATAGTTGAGCCCATCGATGCAATTACCATGTCAGTCCATCTCATTGAGGGTCTTCCTTTCTGTTGCTAACTCTCCACCTTTCCAAACATGATGTCTCTCTCTAAGGAATAATCTCACCTGGCAACATGCCCACACTATATGAGATGATACCTTACTGTCTCCTTCCCTCTAACAGAGCACTGAGGTTGTACTTTCTCTGACATAGTTTTGTTTGTTCTTTTGGCAGTCCATGGGATAGTCAAAACTCTTTTTCTAACACTACAAATTAAATACATCAGTTCTTCTTCTGTCATGCTTATTCATAACCCAGATGTAGAGCAAATGATGAAAAAGACCATGGCCTGAATCAGGTATGCCTTAGTATTCACATTGATACCATTGCTCTTCTGTAGTTGGATGAGAACCCTGACAGCAGACTTCCCCAATACAGTACACCTCTTAAATTTATGATTGAGTAGTAGTAGTAGAGTTTTTCAACGGTAACATAAAATGAAAGAATTTTGTGACTGGTAGTAAGAAAAAAGACTTCAAACTTTTAAACCTGCTTAAAAAGAAAAGTCTTGTGAATTCCGTGACTAAAGGATTATTATTTTATTTCAAAGAAGTTTTTTATTTAAATAACTCAAATTTTGTTACTGAACATTAGGTATTTTTTATTCAGTGAATTTCTAACAAGATATTCCTTTATATAATTGTGCTGTATTATGGTTTCTTTTGGTGCTCTAACCTTGTGTTTCTTCCTTGGATTCTCTCTTCATTTACTCACCTTGTGATTTCACCAGTTTGGTTGATTTGTAATCTGACTCGTGTGACAGATGTTATGAGAGAGGAACAAAGGGATTCTCGGCTTTTCAGACCAATCAGCTAAGACTGCTGTTAAATCTGTGGTTAGGAAAAGAAAAAAAAATTCTAGCCTTCTAGATTTACTCTTATCAGAAAAATTAAAATTGGAAGCACATGATTATATAAATGTTGGGATGGGGGGACTGATGACAGAAAAATTAAGGGAGGAGTAGCAGAGACAGTAAGATAAGTTAGACTCTTCACAAAGTTCCGGGCAAGGGGGAAGGGTTTTCATGTTGAAGCATGTGCTTGCTTTGACTGAATCTGGCTTAATTTCTATAAACATCCCTCCTTCTAAGATGAATCAGTGCTTTTTAGCCATGTCTGTACCTGTAACAGAATACTGATGATGAAAGTTTACAGGCAATTTAAAAATGGAAAGAAAACTGAAAAAGTTTGATGGTTTCACATCACATAGATGCTGCCCAAGTTGGAACATATTCCGAGGTGCTCCTCCTCCTTTTAAAAATATGTTTTGAAAACCCTGTTAATAGAGAGTTTGCACATAAGTTTTCTTAGTAGACTCAAAATCCATACTTTTTCATGTGTTCTTTCAGTAATCAGAATTTTCTTATCTCCCCCCAACCAATTTCTTGGGCTGTGTATACAATTTTGTCCTGTGTAAAGCATTTTCTGTGGAAAGCAAATAGGTTTTTGGAAGGAAGTTCCCTCATCCGGCCATGTGACTTAGTGGCAAGGATAAAGTCTGATAGTGTAGTAAGTGCTGTTTGTATAGAAGTGTGTGTTTGCAAACACTCTTGAGATCAGAGGCATAACATCAGTTTGATCATTCCACTTTGCTAAGCCCCTGCTGCCCATCTTCCTAGAGGCAGGGACCTAGCCCTGCTGGACTGTGCGGATTCTTTGCCCAGAGCTTGGCAAAGCAGAAAACACTGACATAATTCCAATTTTACTTTTTGATGTTCAAAGCATTTGAATGTTAGCTCTGGAAAGCATTATTTAGTCACTGCGATTTCTACAGTCAAGTCCAGTGAGAGCAGCTTTTAGTAATTGAAAACATGAAAAGTTGAGTATTTGTTCCCCTAAAAATGTTACTTTAGTCAAGCATTACATTTTAAAGAACTCAGTTTTCCCACTGGAGAAAAAGGGGGGGAGCATAATGACTGCTTATTACTCAATTCTCACATGATCATAACATTTTAAAATTACAACAGGGCTACTGATGATGGGTACTTTTGTCAGTTAAAACTGGTTAAAAAGAAAAAAAATAGTGATATGCCCAAATCTCTTGAACAATACTCTGATATTTACTTTGCTGCCATTTCTTCAAGAATTAATTAATTTGTCTTTTACTAGTTTATATAAGATGTATATAGATAATAAGATATATAGATGTATAAGATGAATATAAGATGTAACAAATTTGTCACTGTACTGTATTTTATAATTAAGATAAGAAATGAATGCTTATTTGAAAGAAGACAGAGGAGTTCTTTGCTTTAAAAGCATATGCCTATATTTGTGTTTATGAGGGGCCAACATTTATTGTTGGTGCATCTTTCTTTTTTTTTTAATTTTTACTAATTTAAAAGAAAGTTTACAGAGACTTTGGATTTCCATTCATTCATTGTTGCACACTTTCTTCCCTGCCCACCCCTCAGGTCCAGTTAGCTTTCTCTTTGAAAAGTTAAAAAAAACCAAACCAAACAAACCTTTTCATTGTTACACAGTCTTCCGCCCCCCACCTCCAAGTCCACTGCACTGTGCAGCCTTCATTCTGGACTCTTGTCATGCCAACAGTACCTAATCATATATCTCTTTTAAACAGTTTTCTCCCTCATCTGTTTTAATGTAGTATACTTATTTAGTCCCCCTTTTCTTAGTTCCTCCTCCAACCCCCATGTCAGTCCCGCTTTACAACAGTGGCATTATGAAGTATATGTCCTTTGGTGACTGACATATTTTAATCAGCATAATTTTCTCCAGAGTCACCCATTTTGTATAATAATTCTTGAGTTCCTTGTTTTTCAGTGCAGCAGAGTATTCCATTGTGTGAATATACCATAGCTTCTCTATCCATTCATTTGTTGATGGGCATTTAGGTTATTTCCAAATCTTTGCTATTGTGAATAAAGCCACAATAAACATGGGTATGCACATATCTGCTTGGTGGCAATTCTGGTTTCTTTAGAGTATATTCCCAGTAGTGGAATTGCTAGATCAAATGATACTTCTATTTGCAACTTTTTGAGAAAGCACCATACAGCCTTCCACAGTGGTTGCACCATTTTACACTCCCACCAACAGTAAATAAGGGTGCCAGCTTCTCCGCAACCTCACCTGCATTTGTTTGCTGCTCAGTTAAATTTTACTATTCTTTCTGGGGTGAGACGATATTTCATAGTTGTTTTGATTTGCATCTCTCTGAGAGCCAGATTTTTAACATTTCTTCATGTCTTTGTTCGCCATCTGAATGTCTTCTTTGCTGAAGTATCTATTCATATCATGTGCCCATTTTTCATTTAGGTTGTTTATCTTGTGGTTAGATTTCTTATTTCTGATTTTATTTGCTTTAACAAATCTTAAAAAGTAGTGCTTTGTTTTAAATGTTGTTGTGTACCATTGAGTCAGAACTGACTCATAGCTAACCCTTCAGCAGATTTTTAGAGGTAGCAAATCACATGGCAGGAGATTGCCCATCTTTCTCCCCTGGAGCAGCTGGTGGATTCAAACGTAATATCTTTTGGTGGGCAGTACAACTCCTTTCCATAAAGCCACTAGAGCTCCCTATAAGAATAGTTTTTTAAAAACCTCATTGCCATTAAGTCAGAACCAACTCAAACCTGAACCCTGTCTCTTTGGTTCCTGAAGCTGTAAATTACAGGAGCGGAGATTGCCCATCTTCATTCCCCCACCCCTCGAATGCCTCCCTCAAGCTACTGGTAGTTATGAACTGCCAGAGAGACATGGCCTTTGGGCTAGCAGTGCAGCTTAGCCTAAGCTACCAGATCAGGTAATCATTGTGTGTTTCTTTATCTTTAAACTGACAAATTGTATGTATGTGTTCAAAAGAAATTAATTGAAGCATGATTTTATATGATGTTGTATTTAATAACTCTGCAAGCATAATAGTAATGTCTCTTGAATAAGCAACTATACAAGTAGGCTTCATTGTACAGCAGAAAGTAAATGTAAGTTTCTCAAGTAAGAATAACTCAAAATATTTCTATACAGTTTTTGTTCTTATTGTTGTTCAGAAGAATTGCAGAACTTTTTGGGGAGAGGAGGTTTTCAGAATAGTCTCTGAACATCCCAAGAAGATGAAATGGTGGAATAGTAAGTGACTCAACAATTATTCATTGGGGTAGATGAACCCTGTATAGAAAGACAGTGAAAACAGAAAAAATGCCGTTTAAAGGATGAGTTAAAAATGAAGGTCTCAGGATGGACTCTATTAATTGATTTTCAGAGTTGCTTCTTCTCATCTGGGCAACTCTACCTAAAAGCAGCAGGCGTTTATTTATGTTAAGAGAGGTTAATGATTCTCCTGGAAAACCCAAGTAGGCCAGCTGGCTAATCACTAGTGAAATCCAGTGTATCTTCTTCAAAAAGGAAGTCAAACCAGTAATGAGTTTAAGAAAAACAAAAACAAAAATTTTTTGAGACATTTATCCTAATTAGCAATTCTGATAATTTTTTTTATTTTTTCAAAAACCAGTCTTATTAGGATTTTGGCAGGACTACAAATACGGTATGTATTTGTTGTGATAAATTGAATGCTAAAACATTTTTAACAAAAGACTATTTTAGGCCTTTAAAAAGATTCCTTTTTAAGTATATAATTTAAATAACTTTAATTGTGTGTTTCTCTGGGCCCATTTCTGTCAAATCATTCCTAAAACAAACTAAACCTTTTGGCCTCAGGTGATTTCTACATCACAGCATCCCCAGATTGAGCAGAGTATTAAGTAGAATGGCTCCACAGAATTTTCTTGGATATAAAAGTTTATGTCAGTGGATTGCCAGGCTTTACTTCAATGTACCCCTGGGTAGATTTGAGCGTCCAGCCTTTAGGTTAGTAGTCACATGTGAACATTTGTGTCATTCCAGATAGCTCAACAGAAAAGGGAGGAGTAGATATTCTTTATTATGTCTTCTTTTCAGAAGTGATTACTATTTACTCTTGTGGTGGTGGTGGTTATTGCTGTGTGCTGTCAAGTTGCCTGCAGCTCATAGCGACTCTTATGTGCAACAGCCCTAAACCCTGTGCTAATCTCACTGTCTGTGACAAACCTACTCCCCACCCACTTAACCCAGTCAGTGAATCAATTCACCTCATAGAGGGTCTTCCTCTCCTGTGCTGTCTTTCCACCCCCCCAAGCACGATGTCCCTCTCCAAGGACCAGTCCCTCCTTGCAACATGTCCAGAGTATGTCAGACGAAGCCTTCAGAGTCCTTGCCTCCAAGGAACAGCCTGGTTTAACCCTCTCTAGAATGAATCTGTTCATTTTCTTAGCAGTCCATGGTATATTCAGTACTCTTGTCCAACACTATAGCTAAAAGGCATCAGTTCTCCTTCTGTCCTCCCTAGTCATTGTCCAGCTCTCCGACACATCGCAAGTGATTGGAAAGACCATGGCCTGTGTCAGGCACACCTTAATCTCCAGAGTGACAATATTACTCTTTAATACTTAGAGTTCCCTAATAGCAAACTTTCCCATCACAATATGTCTTAATTTCTTGGCTGCTGAAGCCAAGAGTGTTGACTGTGGAGACAAGCAAACTAAAACTGTTAGCAATCTTAATCTCTTCACCATTCATCCTGATGCCTCCAATTGGCCCAGTGGTGAGAATCTTTTTTTTTTAATTTTATTATTAAATTTTATTAGTTTCAATGAACACTCACAGGGATTCTGGGCTGTCACTCCTTCATTGCCGCACCATTCTCTCCACCCTCCTCCCCAGTTTGTTCTTCTTCCCCGCCATCCGAATGTCTGTTTTAATTGTAGTGGTGAGAATCTTTGTTTTCTTGATATTGAGCCTCACTCCTTGTGATTAGTGTAGTAAATATATCTAAAGGACTAATGAAAGACTCTTCAACCCTCTGAAGACAAATCAGTGTGTGCAGAAGTAATAAAGAGTGAAGTCCAGGCAGGTCTTCTGACTCCAAGTCCATTGCTCTTGGTACATGAATATATATAACATAAGAAAATGTTGAAATCTCTAAGGCTAAACATTAGATATTGGAAATTAAGACATAATTGTATTATTGAACCCCAACCTCTAACAAAATGCTATTTGCTTTCTAAAATCCAACTGAGTCCCTTGTTTTTTCTTAAATGTCTTTCTTTGAGTCAAAGTGTCTAAATCATACTATTTCTTCATTCAGTTATCTGTACACTTTTTTATAGCATTATAATTTATTAATATCCTTAATTAAAATCCTGACAAACATTTTATCATATATCTCTTTTCCCTTTATCCAACTTACCCTTTTTCTACTCCTTTGCCATAGGGAGTTCTGGGGGCTTAGTGGTAAAGGCCAACAGTTCAAATCCACCCATTGCTCCGTGGGAGAAGGATGGGCAGTTTCTTCCCATGAGTAGGTTCTGAGCTGATGGTACAGAACAACAAGCAGCCCTCCATTCCTATTCCTGGTAACCATCTAAGAATGATTCTATTTGTGTGTAAACCTTTATTTTACTTCTTATACCATAATTGTCCTTTTGTGACTTAATGCATTGAGTTCTAAGAAGTCTACAATTGACAAATTAACAAGAGTAAAGAGGAATATTCATTTCTGGATGACATATATAGGTATTCTCTGTGTGCCCTGAAAATATTTTTCTTTTTTCCTCAGCAGTGCCCGTTACCTCGAATCTTGTTTATTTTACCATGATGTTTTTTTTAAAAAACAAAACAAAAACCCCTTCTTAACTATTTGTGTATTTATAATAGTTAATAGAATTGTCTGTGTTTTAATGCTTAGTTTTATTCTGTCTGTATTATTCTGCCGTTTGTCCTTTGGACACAACTCTTCCCCCTTTCTGAGTTACTGAGTTCTTTGCAAGTATACCTGTGATATAATTGGTTAAATGAACATACCTCAGTGTATCCATTTCTATTCTGTGAAGAGATTTGGATTGTTTCTCACTGCTTTGTGATTACAGACATTCCAGCGGGGAACATGCTTTTACATTTCACCTTGTGAACACATGAGAGTCTCTCCTAGGTTATTACCTAGGAGGATAATTGCTGGGTTGTAGAGTGTGTGAATTTTAGTTTTACTAAATATTTTCATTCATTCACCAGTTTCTTTTGCAACTTTCTACATAGTTTTAAAAATATTTTATTTACATTTTTTAAATTGTTGTGCATTTTCTTCCTCCTTCCTGTCTTACTTCTCTTATCCTTCCCCGCAGTGCACCTTTTCTAGATTGTTGTCATACATATAATGCTAATCATATATTCCTTTCGGACAGTTCTTCCCCTCATCTGATTGCCTGCAGTGTTCATTATCTAGTCTATCTAGTCTAGTCCCATTCCCTCCTCAGTGCCGCCCCCATGTCTATCTTATTTTATAACAGTGTATTTTACAGTATTTGTCCTCCCCCCGCCTTGTTGTGTACCGTCAAATCTGATCCTACTGGCACAGGAGAAGATTGCCCCATCTTCTCTAATGGAGCATCTTGTGGATTCGAACCAGTAACCAGTCGCCTTCAGGATTGCAGCACAATTTTTTGCCACCAGGCCACTAGAGCGCACCTTGTATTTGTCCTTTTGTGACTCAGATATTTCACTCAGCATAGTGTCCTCCAGGCTCCCCCATGTTGCATAATGCTTTACAAGTTCCTTGTTTTCAGTGCTGCATAATATTCCATTGTAGGAATGTACCATAGTTTTTCTGTCCATTCATTTGTTGATGGGCACTTTGCTTGCTTCTGTCTCTTTGCTGTTGTGAATAACACAGCAGTAAACATGGGTTTGAGAACATCTGTCTGAGTGGTGGCTCTGGTTTCTTTTCTTTAGGGAATATTTCCAGTAGTGGAATTGCTAGGTCAAATGATACTTCTATTTCCAACGTTTTGAGAACTTGACATTATTTTCCATTGTGGCTGTACCATTTTACATTCTCACCAGCAGTTAAGAGTTCCAGTCTCTCCACAACTTTACCAGTATTTATTGTTTGCTGCCCGGTTGAACTTTGCTATTCTTGCTGAGGTGTTATCGTATCTCATAATTGTTTTGCCTTTTTAGTTTTAAGACTTTTATTTAAAAGGGCTTTTCATTTTTACAATATTAAGAATATGAAATGATAATTTTATTGTAATACACATTGATTTATTGTTAAGATTTCACATTGGCTATTCTAGTTTCTCCTTCTGAAATTGCTTATTTTTATCTGGTTTTATTGGTTATGTTTTTCATGTTGATTTATAGTTCTGCATATATTCCATGTGCTTGAAGTTGGATTTCTTTTTTAGAGTTTTAATAATTATGGCCACTGTATAGCTAATTATGGCCACTGTATAGCTAATCTCATTTTCATTGCCATCGAGTTAGAGCTGATTCATATTGAGTTTCTGAGACTGTAAACCACAAGAGGGGAAATTGTGCACCTTACCTCCACTGAGCTGGTGGATCCAAACCAGAGACGTGTGGTTTTTTAAGTTAGTAACACACTTCCTGACTTACTAGGCCTTGTAATGGGATTGAAAAAAACACTAACATTTTCGTGTTGTGGGAGGATTTCATCACTACTTAATGCTCTCAACTTTGTTACTTTGGTATTCTGGTAAGTTGATCAACTGTATATCTAGACAATACTCCTGTGCTCAAAATGATCCCCAGTTGGTCAGCTGTATCTGGAATAGGAAGAGCAGTGAAATCTTATCTGATAGTAGTTTTGGTTTTCCCTGACTCTTAGAAGTGAGCATTTCCCTTGCGGAATTCCTGAAACTTGTTAAAAATGATACTGGTTCTTACAGAGTAGGACACTTCTAAGTGAGCAGTTGCTTTACTTATCCAGTAAAGATCCCTTTGCCCTTGAACTAAAATGTCCTGTGTGGGCCACATACTTCTGATACATAATGTTTGATGGCCTCCCTGCTATCAAGCCGCGTTTGAATCCTCTCCTTCTCACTAGACTGGAGCCACATGTTGCTATAGTCATTTTGTGAAGATTAATGTGTAGTTGAACCTAAGAAGACCCTTTGGTGAATATTGTGGCTCTTGAAGGTATCTGAAAAAAATGTCATTAATTCGCTTGTGGTGGAAAGTCTCACAGTGCTGGCCTGTGGTCCTTTACTGTGTGAAGTTAATCTATAATAAGGAGAATTTTCTTTTCCAAGATAGAAGAACATTAAATAGACATTTAATAAATGATGTCATTTTCTGAATATTTTTTATTATTATTTTATTGCTTTTGGTGGCCCGAAATGATGCACTTGAACTGATGGGGTTTGGCCGATGACGCTGGCAGACCACTGTCAACAGTTGTTAGATCTTCTTTCAACATTTCAGCTTAGCTTGTCGTTGTGCAGTTTTTTCCATGTGTGTATTTCTCTAGTATTATGTTACTCGCTCAAAAAAATAATATTTTAATATGTGGAGAGCATTCTATATATGCTCCAGCAAGAGACCACTGTTTGAATGACAGTGTGGCTCAGTGGACCTGCGATATATAGAAATACTTCAGTGGGCATAGATATGAGCCCTGCATGTGGGCCGTCTCCCAATGGATTGAGGATTGGGCATGTTCATTGTCTTGAGTAAGGTCTTTACTATTAATGTTTCATGACATTTAATACTATATATTACATAGTAAAGAACTAAACCAGACTTGGTTTGACTCTTTTATGTACTGTAAAATGGGGGCATTGTGACTATTTACTTCATAGGGTTATTTCCATGATTAAATGAATTGAATGATTAAGTACTGAACCCTAACTCTACTAGGCTTATATGTTATGTACCATTGAGTCAGGATTGACCCATAGCTGACCCTCCAGCATGTATTCAGAGGCACTAAATCACACAGGAGGAGATTGTCATTTCTCCTGCAGAACAGCTGTACCTTCTGATTATCAACACAACTCCTTACCATTAAAGCCACAGGAGCTCCCTCTACTAGGCTTATCACTTGACCAAACCACAGAAAACCCACTGTTACTGAGTTAGTTTCAGCTCACAGTTACTCTACATCAGTTTTCCAAGGCTGTGAGAGTTTAGGGGATGAGACCACCTTTCTTCTTTGAACTGCCACCTTCCAGTTAGTAGACCAGGGCTTTATGCACTGTGACACTGGCACCTACTAAATACTTATTATTTATTCTTAGAAGTCTTTTAATTGGAAACTGATGCTCGAACAAATAGGTTTGTTGTAGAGAGAGTGAAAACAGGCTGCTCCTTGGAGGCAGAGATTCTGAAGGTTGTCTGACATAAGAAGCTTTGGGCATGTTGCAATGCCTGGGAGGGTGGAGGGACAGCGCAGGAGAGGAAGACCCTGGATGAGATGGATTGCTTCAGTGACTAC
>NW_006399758.1:13430694-13469514 GCF_000299155.1 Elephantulus edwardii | reverse complement strand
TAAGGTTAGCGCAGGGTACATAGGGTTGCGATGAGGACGGCACTTAACAACAATAGCAAAAGTGCTTGCTAATGTTTTTTACTACACTTCTTTCACAGTATCTACTATACTACTGAATTTTTTTCTTTACAATTTAACATGTGTTACTAAATTCGGACTTAAATTTCATTACAGTATTTTGCCATGAGATTCACAGTATTTTTAACCCATTTTCTAAGCTAGAAAATGCACATGATTTTGTGTGTCATTTTCTCTCTCTCTCTCTCTCTTTTTTTTTTTTTTTTGGTAAAAGCACGCTGTCATATGTAAGCAGGGGGTGAAGTTAGCTTTGAAGAGTCACCCTTTATGAAATATGCTGTTTTATCTTTCTCATCACCTATCAGAGGCTCACAGGTAGGGTGGCATTTCTCAGTAAAATACCTGCTTTGTTCACTTACCAGTTCATGTTTCAGTAATTATAGGGACTCTGCTCTTCCAGTAAGCTATTTGTAATTATTTTTGGTTGTTAATAATTTTTCAGAAAGGCAGAAATTTCATTTAAAATCTTTTTTTAAAAAAAATTAAAAAATGCAAACCACCCTAAATTCTCTATCAAAATACGTAGTATGTTTTACAGAAAGAAAAGTGATGGCTTTTAATATCTTAGTGTACTATTCAGCATTTTTTTCATTATCTTTTTAATTTTGCATGTGACTAGTTAAACCAGTGGCCACTCGTAGCAGTCACATATATTAGCACCTAAGTCAGTACCAAGTGTAGATAGCTGTTTAATACTGCTATTTCTACCTTTTTATTTTGTAATGAACACTCACTTGAAATATCAGAGCCACAAAGTAGTATTTTTTGAAATGTTAAAGACGTTTCTACTCTTTTATCATTCCTGTGTAGATAATATCTAAGCAACTAGATATTTGATCTTTAGGATTCTAACTTCTTGGTAGAAGTATCGAATAAGAAATGATAAGTTTGAGTACTTAGTTTCTGTTAGATTTTCTTTACATTTTATATTTGATTTATCCTCTTATAAGCCTTTTGTTTAACACAAATAAAGAACCAAATTTTGCAATAATATTGCTCTCTACATAGTCATTTTAATTATTCATTTACATGTAGTATTCTTATGTCTAGTCATAAACTTTTATATGGGATTTTTCCCCTTAACAAAATATGGAAGTTTATCATAAAAGTTGGCATAAAAATTGAGGATTTTATTTAGTACTTTTTACTCTTAGTAATTGATTGCTTTGACATAATCTTTAGACTGATGTTTAAGGCTCAGTGATTGAGACTATAATTGCTATTCCTATGTTAATACTTAATTTAATTTCTTCATCTAAAAGATTTACATATATTTTAAAGGACCCTTCTGTATATTTTATTTGGTTGTTAATTTTTTACTATTAGAAAGCTTTTATTTTATTTTATTTTTTTATTTTATTATTTTTGTGTGTGAGTGTACTGTCAAATCAGATCTGACTGGTACAGGAGGAGATTGTCCCTCCTTCCCCAGCAGAGCATCTGGTGGATTCAAACCGTGAGCCTCTGGGATTGTAGTTGCAGCTCCTTGCCACTAGGCCACCAGAGCTCCGCTAGAAAGCTTTTAAAATCTCTGGAATAAAATGTTGCGCTATGACAATTCTTGCCATAAAATTTAGCAAAATGTTTACCCTAATTTATCAAGATCGTACAGTCATTGTATTAGAGAATACACAGATGGATGAGTAAGACAAAGTTTCTGACTTCAGAGAGTTTATAATCATAGCACAAGTTCAGTTTTAAGTTTGTAAGATGCTTAGAATAAAAGTAAGTATAGAGAGACAGTTGGAATAGTAGCTGTATTATACCAAGAGCATAGCTTTACACTATTGTAGTCTCACTTCCTTGAACACTACCTGACAACACATAGTATGTGCTCGGTACACACTTGTAGATTGACTGAAAGTTGCTACCAAATTCAGCTTTGGGGATTAAGATCTCCTTCATATCAAAGGTTCAGAGATTTCTTGAAATAAAGCCCCTTCAGGTCCCAAATCATGGAAGATCAGTCTGTATTAGACGGGCATAGAAGCAGGGGAGGGCCATGCATGCATGACCTGAAAGTACAGTGTAGTCCAGTTTGTCCAGAGCTCAGACTGTAAATGTTAATGGAGTATTCGGTGAACAGAGCTGGAAAGTGGCAAATGTACATAATCCTGAATGCCAGACCTCTGTTTGATTTCATGCTGAATGAGAGAAGGAAAGAGAACAGTTATTTATTGACTACCTACCATGTGTTTAGAGCTAAAGTAGCCATTTAGTTCCAGACTTAAATCTGAAAATCCATACTATATTTAAGTTGCAGCTCCATGATACATTGGAGAACTGTAGTGCTAACAGTTTGTTACTAATCACTGGATACATTTACTAAGGAAGTATTTGAGATTAGAAGAAATTACTGTAGAAACCCTTTGAAGAAGTAAAGAAAATCCTGGTAATTACAGGTGAATTGGAAAGAAAATAATGTCATCAGAAGTCATTGCAAAAATAAAATCTAAAGACCTTGGAAAAGTGTTTGAGTTGATGTTAAAGAAAGATTTCCTTAGTGACAGATGGGTTTTCCAAAAAGATCAGTTTTATTTTAGACACATCGGTGAGAAAGGTCCATGAGTGGATGAAATTTGGACACTGATCTAAGGTGATAACTTGAAAATACAACCTGGCCTCATTAACATGTTGTTGTTGTTGTTAGGTGATGTTGAGTCAGAACGTGAGATAAAATTTATGTATAATTGAAAATACATCCACAGGTTAAATTTGCAAGCAGTGGCTTTCAGGGGGCAAGAAAAAGCAAAGGCTATTATTCACCAAGTGTGTATTTTAGTGAGAAGGGGCTTGGTGGCAAGGAGAAGTGCATTCTGTACAGGAAGAAAAAGTCAAGGAGCTAGGAAAAAGAAGTATGATAAGGGAGTGTCCTTGAGGCCAAGGGACAAAGCTGTTTTAAAAGGGAAGTGGTAGTTCACTGTAAGGTCAATGTAGAAAAAAGCTAAAGAAAGTAAAACGAAGTCCTTACAAAGGGTGACTAGGTATTCTCAATAGGCCAAATTGTGCAATACTTAACAAGAAAAGGAGGAAAAACAGTTTTATCTGAGATTCTCAAAAAGGTCCATGGCTCTGGCATGTTTGGCAAAGAGAGAGTAGTGTCGTCTGTCATGGTGATAAAGGCATACTACTTGGCCAGAGGTCTAGCAAGGAGGGGAAGAATGAATCTCTGCTACTCTTCTTTAAATCTCAACAGCTTCTCTGTTCTAATTCCTCTTTGTGTTTTTCTCCCTCCTTAGTATGAATATACCACTATCTTATATATTCTACCTTTTCCTTAATTATTTTGTTTATTGTTCATCTCTAGATTGTGAGGCTCTTGAATGTGCTGTCGAGTTGGCTGCAACCCATAGTAACCCTGTGTACAGCCCCTCTGAACCCTTCCCTGTCCTGAGCCAATCTCACTAATTCTAACACGCCAACCCCCATTGCCCCAGTTACTGTATCAATCCATCTCATCTGGGGTCTTCCTCTCCTGCCCTGTTCTGTCTCATCTGGCCATGTGCCCAAAATTATGTGAGGTAGACCTTCAAAATCTTAGCCTCCAAGGAAAGACTTGGTTTAACCCGCTCCAAGATAGACCTGTTTGTTTTCTTGGCGTCCATAGTATGTTCAAGAGCCTTCTCCAGCACCACTGCTTGAAGTCATTTTCTGTCATCCTTACTCATTGTTCAGCTCTCTGAAGTATAATAAGTAATTGCGAGGACCATGGCCTGGATTAGTCGCACCTTAGTCACTAGACTGACATTGTTGCTTTTCAGCACTCTGGAGAGAGGACAAAGATTGTTATTTGATTCAACACTAGCAGCTGGAACATGTTCTGGCACACTACAGTGAATATTCAATTTAAAAGATGCATGGAAATGACAACGATCTGCATAGTTGTCCTTTCTCCTTCAGTGTGCTCTGTACTTCTCAAACAGAAGTGAAGCATATCTTACCCATAGTATCTATTGTATAAATTTTTATTCATTGCAACATCGTGGGGACAAAAAAGCAATTTGAGCATTCGACTGATCTGAGTGTGCATTTCTGTTCTTACTAATTTGTCCCTACATTAGCTGCCAAACCTCTCTAGGAACCTTGCTTTGTAGCTGTAGTAAGGCTGTGAGGAGGATAAAGTAGGGGTTTTGAGGGCAGTAACAAAACCCACTTGTCTGAGTGGCTGGCACATAATGTGTGCCTAATAAAGATTGCTTTTGTAATCTTTTGTTGTTTACCTTGTTTAATTTACTGGACCTTATTGAGCCTCAGTTTAAACCAGCCTCGTCATTTTTGTTAGGAACCAATAGGTGGTCAGGTGTGGAATACCTGGCTACCTTTGGAACTGAACTACTCTGTAATTGAGTCATCATGAGTTGGGAGCAAACTCGGTGACAGCTGACACCAAGAAAAACATGATGTTTGAAGAGTTGGCAGTGGCTAAGTAAACATGAGCAGCCCCCTGATTGATATCGATCTATACCCCCCACCCCACCCCCCCGCAATCAAAGTGATTAAGAGCATAGACTCTTGAATTAGACTGTTTGCATTCAAACCCTGAATCTTTTTACTTACCAGCTTTACTGTGTTTCAGTTTCCTCATCCATATTTTAGGAGAAATAGCAGTACTATACTAGTTCATAGTTTTGTTTGAGGAAAATACACAACATTAGTGTAAAGCTTAGACATGACACTTTGTTGTTAGGTACCCTCCAGCTCCTAAGGGTCCTGTCTAAAACAGAAGGAAACCTTGCCTGAACCATCACCATCAACATCGATGCTGTGCCTATTGCTTCAGCCATGGTGTCAGGCCAAATTATTGAGAATCTGCCTCTTTTTCACTGACCCTCTTACTTCACATGGTCCCTTTTTTTTTAGGGACTGGACCCTGCTGGTAATCTGTCCGACCTGGTAATCATTCTGGTTTACTTCTTCCAGGACAGATTTATTTGTTATTTGGCATTCTCTACTCTTTGCCAACAGCATCAGAGTTTAAAAGAATTCATTCTTCAGTTGTCTTATTAAATGTCCAGTTTTTACATGCATATGAGAGAATTGAAAATGCCATGACTTAGGTTAGGCACAAGGCAAGCACTAAATGTGTTTGTTTAAAAAGTAATAATAAAACAGTGTTTCTTAATTGCTTTTGTTCTCCCTCTTTAAAAGTCTGTTAAGTGGTTTTTAAAGAACCCTGGATAACATAATTATTAAATGCTCTGCTGCCAACCAGAAAGTTGATGGTATGGATCCACTAGCATGAGAAAGATGTGGCAGTCTGCTTGTATAAAAAGATTACAGCTGTGAAAACACGCTGAGGTTGTTCCATTCTGTCCCATTGGGTTACTGATTTGAGAGCTTACAAGCTCTTCAACAAATGGGTTTTTTAGTTGATATAATTTGAGTTGACTTGTTTATTGGGAGGAGGGAATATTGACCATATTTAAGTGGAAATGAGAGTATCGTTCATGGTTTGGCCTAAGAGAGCACTGATGTGAAGTCCCCTACATAAACAATGAAAAGCTACACCTTGACTTCAAGTCTGATTATTATTCATTCAGTAACAGTGGCAGGCTTTTCTCAATCTTTTCTAGAAAAACTTGCTTATTGTCACTTGCCTCGATTCCCATTGCTCCTGTTTTCCAACTGGTTTCTAGAAATGATTTTTTTTTCTTTTTATTTTTGTCTCTAATTTTTTTTAAATTTTTAAAATTTTTTTAAATAACGGTAGAATGTAGTTTGAGTAGAAATAAAATTATAAGAACATATTCCGTATTCTATCCCTTCATTCATCAACGTCAAGGATAAAGGGTTTATCTGTAAAGGACCAAGGCATTTTTTTTTAATATCACTGAAGACTTAGCTGGATTCAATTTTTTATCTTAAAGACAGGTTTATGGGTAGGTGGCTCAGTGATAGACTTTTCACAGTCCATACAGGGAGACCTGTTTCAGTTCCCCTTCATTTCCTCTCAGCCCATCATGTTGCTGTTATACTGAACAGTTTTCAGCAGAGCTTATTTATGAAAACAGTAGGAAGATAAGCCTGGCAATCTCCTGAAAAATCACCCAGTGAAGTTTTATAAATTTCATGGTCTGACCTCATTGTCCATGGGGTTACCATGAGTTGAGGGGTCAGCAAAAGAGTTGGGAGCTGACTCAGTGGCAGCTCACCAAAATGACATCAAAATAAATGGGCTTAGTTATTAAAGATAAGTGCGCCAAATAAATAAATTGCATCCGCATCCTCTACTAACTGAAGTTCGTCTGCAGTTCTTGGCAACTCAAATCTTTTTTCCACCATCATCCTCGTGTTGGGATGGCAAGCAGGCCTTAGCTCAAATGCCAGTGTCTATTGATATAGTAATTGCCTACAGTACTGTGTTCACAAAAATTGTGAGGCCGCCTAGAGATTCAGAAATAATTCATTAGCATTGAGTGCTATACAAGGGATGAAGCAGGTCATAACAGCATACGTGCTGTGTATTTGCCTTTCTTTGATGGGGTATAGTAATGAAATGGAGTTCTGCTCTGAAATGTTCAGAGTCACATGTTGGATCTTAGAATCTTTGCCTTCAGTTAGTATGTGTCCATTGCTTTATTCGCAGTGAAATACAAATAAGCAACTAACAGATGATTCCAAATTTATTTCTAGTTAGAGCTGCCCTGTGCTTCTTCTTGCTCATTTTAAGGAAGGGCACATGTGCATACACTGTCCTTTAACTTTTTTTCCTGTGGGCCAGAGATAATTCCTCAGCCTGACTGCTGATATTTCTTCTAATTTGTTTGGTTTTCTTCCTGTCAGTGAAAATAAGCCTTTCCTATTTTGACAGCTGACAAGAAGTGCCCTTTGGTTGAGGCAGTATTGGATATGTTGAAAATAAAACAAAGCTTCAGATAGAAAGACATTTTTGACATTTCCCAACTAAAATGTATTTTAGACTTTTTAATGTTAAGAGTTCCTGGGTGTTAGAAATAGTTAATGTGCTTAGCTTCTGGCTGAAAGTTTGGCTGCTTGAGTCCACCCAGTGGTTCATGGAAGTAGGGCCTGGAAGTAAAGCCCTTAGGAACACCAGCCATTGAACATGCCATCGAGCGCAGCTCGGCCTGGCAGACTGGAGTGGCTGTGAGCAGGGTGGATATCGTGGTCGCTGTACATACACATGCAGTCATCATATATATAGCATTGTTTCTCAGTGGCACTATTGCTCCAACTTCTTAGCTATTTTGATGTAATTTCTTCAATTTCACACCTTGTGTAACCATTGAGAGTAAAATGTCTTAAAACAGTTATCTTTGTGCCTTGCTTTGTGGGGAGATTTTGTTTTGCTGTGTATTTGTACCTGTTCAAAACCCGAACAGGTTCGCCATCCCAGGAAGGATGAATTTCAGTGACCTTACTTCTGCAGACACAGCTCTTCCGTCCTAGCCTAACTCAGAATCTTCTCCCATCCCTGTCCTTTATGAACCTTTGGGATAGAAAATTTCTTGGAGCCTGAGTTAAAAATTTGCCTCCCCCAATACTTTTGTGCCTCTTTGTCCCCTTCCCCCTAGATTTGATTGTAACCCTGCTTGTCCTCCTTTTTCAAATTTAAGCACTTTCTCCCTTCTCTTTTGGAACCTCTCAGATCATGAGATGGCTTTTCTCATAATGTTTTAGAAGTTTTGCAGCTGTTTTATAAGTTTTGCAGCCTTTTTTTTTACTGTCTTACATTTACAGGCCCAAAGAATGTGGGTTCAGTTCTGTTCATGCTTGTGTCTTTAACATCTGAGTATCTTAAACACCTTATCTCTGTTAACACCTTCCACTAAGGTACTGAATAGCCAGTTCTTAACCATAAGAAATGAATCTAGAATTTTAAAAAGAATTAAAGAGGGAAAGAGCCATCAGCAGGTAAGATATCAAATCTTCCCTTCCTGAAAACTTTCTTGAGGCTTATGGAGTTTTAAGACAAGGTTTTTTAAAAAAAATGGCATTTTCACGCTTTTTGCCCCTCATTGATTCCTTTATGATTACAATTATTACTACTCTTGCTTATAAACCAAGGAAAATAATTCTAACATTTCAACATTTGATAGGAAGTGGAAACAGAAAAACAATGCATTGGTGTGAGGAACTGTAAAAGAAATTTTCTCCCTCATTCAGAGTGACACTTCAAATTTCATCAGACTTGGCTTCAAGTGCTAAGAAGTGGAGCTATGCTGTGAGAGATGCAGTCTTATAGATAAACATAAGACACTGTTCTTTAGCACCTTTTGTCACAAGTGAATCTCATGTCTGTGGAAATTTCGAATAGATGAATACTTAATCATTTGCCTCAGAACATAGTTTTTAAGAACTTACGTTTTGCCTTATTTTGCAATTCTTTTCTTTTATTAATTTTAATGAACATTTACAGAGATTTTGGATTTCCATTCATTCATTGTTGTACTTTTCTCCCTGCCCAGGCCCCCCCCCCCCCAGTTCACTCCTCTCTTTGAAAAGTAAAAGAAAAATTCTTTCATTGGTATATAACGCCCCCGCAGGCCCCCCACCCCCAACCCGAGTACCTTCCACTATGCAACCTTAATTCTGGACTCTTGTGATAAGCAATTATTTTTGTATGGCTAAATTTGTGAATCCGTGAAAACTCTTAGCTAATGCCACAGACATAACCACCTCAGTCTGATTTTACCCGTCTGGTCCTCCTGTATGGTACAGTGAGACCAAGAGCCACATTCTTCTAGCCACATCCTTTAAAGTGTGTAATTGTCATTTTTCCTTTCCTTTATTTAGGAAGTATTAATACACAGGGGACCTCAAAAAATACTTCTATTTTTCAATTACTTTCAGCTAGAAAGTAGTATTTTTTCAAAATACTTTCAGTTAGAAGAGAAAGTTAACCTAGTGGCGAGAAAGGAAGTACCATTGGTCTTCAACAGTTAAATAAATAGTTTATATCTGGAAACCGTGAAGAAGTCCCTGGCCTTGATTACTTGGGTGCTTCTAACCACTTGGGTGGTAAGTTGAGTTCATCCACAGATAACTGTGTAAGAAAGACCTGATAATTGACTTCTGAATCATTAGCCATTGAATACTGTTCTGCTTTCACACAAATAGGGTTGCCATGATTCAGAATTCATTGATAGCCACTTGAAAATAAGAATGGAGATTTCTTCTTTAATTAATATATAAACGGTTTTAAGGTGCGGGCTATTACTAGGTACCACAGAGTTGACTTTGACTCACAGTTGACACTTTGAACAACAGGTCAAAGCCATGGTCTGTCCTGTGCTATTCTCATGACTTCTGACATGCTCAGACTCACGATTGCCGTCACCATGTTGATCAGTCACGTTGAGGATCTTCATCTTTTTCACTCACCCTCTGCTTTCCCCCCTGATGTCTTTTTCCAAGGATGAGTTCCTTTTTAAGATTGAATTTAAAAAATTGAGCTAGAAGCTGTGCAGTTACCCAAATCTGGAAGTTTGATGAGGATAAATTTTAGAGTCCTGGGACTAGATGATTCTCAAATCCTTTTTAACTCCAGGATTTTAAGATTAATTGGTTATCTGTTCCATCAGAGACTTTGATTGGTGAGCAATGCCAGACTCGGGGGATTGAATCGGAAACCAAATTCTAGTGATTTATAGTCTGCTCTCTCACCCTTAGGCAATTTTGGAAACTTAGAATATATAAGATGTACACTCTTATAAGGCCACTGGAGTCTTAATTCCCACTGAAGACTTTCACTTAGAGCCTAGTGGTATTTTAGTGAATTCAAAGAAAATAGGCATCTTTCATAGGTGACTTTCTTTAGAGTGAGTTATGTATGAATGCACTAATTGAGAAGTCTCTGACTCAGTGACTTGAAGGCTTTGAAATCTTTGAAGTACAAATGCTGTGATGGAAGTGGAGTGTGCTATTTGTAGGAGTTCATTTCATGAAGTAGTAACTTGGCAGATTTGTGTTTAGAAGTTGATTACACTCCATAGTCCTTTTCTCATTCCACTTTTGTGTTGATACAATCCAGTGCAGTGGTTTCATAGACAGTTAGGCAGGGCTGTTTGTAGAAGCCTTTTATTGGAAATAACAAAATAGCACTCAGTGTTAGTTTAACACAGTGGAGCCTGTATCCAAAGTGTGAGATATTTTAGTTAATGTTAAGTAGGAAATGCACAAATTGACCTTTCTTTAACCTTCATCCACCTCTTGAGGAAGGATGTCTGAAACCAGGTGACATAATTCTATCCCACTGCTTATGAAATTTATTCTCATTGCCTACTTAAAGAGCATTAACAAATAGATAACAATTCCATATTTTGTCAGGCCTCAAAAATCTGATATTTAACTATAATATAAAATTATATTAATGGATTTATGAGTTAATACTGTAAATGATTTGTCCATGGTTTGAAAACTTTTTGAGCATATCACATTTAGAATGTATCTTATTTTTAATTACATAAATATGTGGTCACAATGTTATCAAGAAATCTTTGTAGATTACATGTTGCTACCTTTTGGTATATTCACTCATTCCAGTTGGTTCTGACTTTTGGTGACTCCCTCCCCTTCTGAGTTCCAGTGGCTGTAGAGCTGGGGAGACTGTCCATCTTCCCTGTCCTTTTGGCATAGTGGGTTCAATTTACTTTTTTATGTTTCACCATGGAAATTTAGACGAGGTGAAATTATTAACAGTTTGCCATATTTATTTATTAATCTTGGTCTGATCATCTTGTGTATTCTCCTTTATCCTCTCCTTTTAATATACAGATAACTTTTTTTTATTGACCACCATTATCAGACAAAAAGCTAGTAATCACTACCATCGGTTGATGTTGTGTACCAAGCTTTAGACGCTGGACACTGGACAGATGGCTGGTGTCCCCTACAATCTTCATGGTATCATGCATCATAGGCATTTCCCCTCTAGCTCTAGATCATGAACAGGGGAGTGAGAGAGATTTAAATATCTTGCTCCCGAGCCATATGTCCAGTGTTTGGATTGAAACTGAAGTCTTAACTCCATGGTTGGGTTTCTGAGTTTTTTCCCCCTCTGGCTCTTGTTAAAATAATAGTCTTCCAAAAGCACTTCAAGTCATCATGCAGTTAACGTTTTTTTTTGGGGGGGGGCGGGGGGGATCAGTATATAAATTAAGCCATGTAATACACAGAAGCACTTTACCACTGGGGCCTATAGATAACAACATCATGATGGATAGAGAGAAGATTGTCAACAACTTCATCTTGCTTGGATCTACAATTAATACCCTTGGTACCAGCAGTCAGGAAATTAGGAGACACGTGGCACTCGGAAAGTCTGCAGTTAAGGACCTCTCCAGAATATTGAGGAGTAATGATATCAGTTCGAGCACTAAGCTACATCTGATCTTGTGGTCTTTCTGATCACTTGCTGTGTGTCTGAGAGCTGGACAGTGACTAAGGATGGCAGAAGAAGTATTGAAGCCTTTGAGCTGTGGTGTTGGAGAAGAGCACTGAACATCTCATGGACTGCCAAAGAATAAACAAATATGTCTTGGAGAGGGTGCAGCCAGAGTGCTCTTTGAAGGCAAAGATGATGCTTCGCCTCACATACTTTGGGCATATGGCTAGGAGGGGCTGTTCCTTGGAGAGGGACATGATCCTCGGAAAGGTAGAGAGTTGGCAAAGAAGAGGAAGACCTTCGACCAGGTGGATTGACAAGGTAACTGCCACAATGCCTCTAATGTGTCAGGAAGTAGGAGGATGGCTCAGGACAGGACAGGGTTCAGATATGTTGTTCATAGGGTCACAATGGGTTGTACTCGACTTGACAGCACTTAATAACAACAACAGCAGTACACAAAAGAAGCATTAAGTTTAGATCCTGTTAAGGATGCAGAGGATATGTTATATAGTCTCTACCCTTGAACTGTTTATGTTCTAATAGTACACCAGCGAAGATTCTAAAACGGCTTCAACGTTTATAGAAACTCAATGGAGAAGATCAGTGAGGATAGGAAGGATGCTGGCAGACTTAAAATTTTAACTAAAATGTAAAAGAATGACAAGAACCATGTTGGTGGGGATGTGAGACAACCATACCGTCATTCAGGCCTGGTGGGAGTGTAAAATGATGCTGAATGTAAAATGAACTGCTTTGGAAAACAGCTAGCTTGGCACTTTCTTTAAAAGTTAAAAATATGTATGTATCTACTCTTTGAGCCAGCATTTCTACTAGTAGGTATTTATCCAAGAGGAATGAAAACATAAATCTATGAAAAGATGTATATGCGAGTATTCATAACAGTTTGTGTGCATGTTCTCCTTGTATGTATTAGTGTTGTGTTTGCTGCATAATAAAGTACAACAAACAGTACCCATTTGTTAGCTTACAGTTTGATACCTCAGAAATCCTGAATGACATCGTTGAGTTCTCTACTGAAATTACTATATTAGCTGGGCTGAGTTCTCATCTGAGAAGGTTCACTTCTAAGCTTATTCTCGTGGGCAGGATTTAGTGTCTTAAAGCCATAGAGTGAGATTCTATTTCCATTTGGCCCACTGTTCTGGAGCAGCTGGTGGATTCAAACTGTGTACCTTTGGGTTGTTAGTGTAGCTTCTTCCCACTAGCCATCCTTTGGTCCTTGACATGGGATCTTTTCATCTTCAAGGTAGCAAAACCTTCTCACCTGTCAGACCTTTTGTATTATAACATAATCTTTGCCTCAAAATCCATCTTATTCACAGTACTAAGTACACTTGCAGGCATGTACACCAGAGAACAGAATCTTGAGAACAATTTTGAAATTCTTCTTAGAATTCTTACTGTAACCACCATTTGTAAAAAACATAAATGTCTATCATCAAGAGAATGAGTAAACAACTATACTCTTAGGAATGAAAAGGGATAAGTCGTGATACATGTAGCAATGAATGGATCTCAAAAAATTTATACTTAAAAGAGTTGGGCACAAAAGAGTACCTATTTTGTGATTTCATTTACTTGAACTCACCATAAAAGCAAAAGTAGGCTGTGGTCGTAGATATCAGAATAGTGGTTTCTGAGAGGGATGGGAAAGGGGGGATTGCCTGAGAATAAGCACAAGGGAAACCTCAGGTGGATCAGCTCATTCTGTGTCTTCTCAGAAGTGCAGTGTGGGTTCCACAGGTGTTTTCCTTTGTCACAACTCTTGAACTCTACACTTGAAATCAGCAAACTGTGCTGTATGTAAGATTTAATGAAGCCGAAAAAGTGAAGCAGTACTATTAAATCCATCATCCGTCTTTAATAGCCCACAATAACTACCATCAAAAAAATCTTAAACAAAAAAATTTTAGAAACCACAGAACTTAAAACTACTTTATAAATGATCTAGTCTAATTTCCCACTAAACACTACTTTGTTGGTGAAGAAAAAAGTTTTAAATTGCTAATGATAAAATCTGCTATAACCACCTTCTGCACTCCTGTGGAAAACAAGACAATTGTGCTGATTGGTTCCTGCCGGCAGAAACTATGACGGGAGGACAGATTTGCTAACAGCAATGCATCTTGAAGTGTAAGCACAGAATCTGCATCAAGACATTTTACTTAGAAGTGTTTGGCAGAAGACATTTTCTTACTGAAATTGATTTGATCAGGCGCTGTACAACATTTTACTGCTGCCCGTGAATTGGCTGAGAAATGATTTGTAAAATCTCCTGTTAGCTAATGAAGGACATATGGTGTTAAGTTTAGAATGTCTGCTACCACACCCAGCTTCCTTAGAAAGGGGACCTAGAAGCTTACACAAAGTGATGATCTTGTGAACAGAGAGAGGACAGACTTTGATTGATGAATTTTGCAAAACTACCCTATTTTCATGCTAGGTTTTTATAACTGTATTTTTTTTAATATCTGCTAGCCATTGCATTAATACCATGTAATGCCCTGAGCTGATTATTGAATTCAGGTTTCAAGTGCCTAATGAAGATATTTCTGGAGCTTCTAAAATCATTATGACTTTAAAAGAGTTTTAAGGAATTAATTCTCTTAGAAATGTTTACCGAGGCCTTTTTATGAGGTGTTGTCAGGTGCTGTTCTCAGTGTCTGTGACATTTGTTATGTGCTTCACTCAGTCCTGTGGAGCAATCTGTTCATGAGACCTTGTGAGTTAGCCCAGGCCCTGTTAGCTTTTGGTGATGTCTTCCTCTGTGGCCACAGTCCCCTTCACAGGGCCTTAGAAGAGGTTTTTTTTCCAGTGGCTTTAGCAGAAACCTTCATATGAATTGGTTTTGTGTTGAGTTATTGGGCTAAAAACCAAGAATATTGGAATTATAATTGTTCAGTTTTTTTATTTTTGAAAAAATTGAGTTTATAGGTAATTTCTATATGACAAATTTGTCATTTTAGCATAGTTGTATCTATAACTGTTTGTGGCCTTTTCTCAATGTCTGTAACCTAGGCATTAAGTACTCATGAATGATATAATTTATGTAAAGTGATTTTGTGAGATTGTAACTCTGGTGTTTTAAAAAAAAAAACAAAAAACCCAACCAAACAACAAAACAGAAAGGAACCAATAATCATGTTCTTTTTCTGAGAAAATGAAAACAATTTTGACTAAGAAATGCCTTAAGATTGTAGCTGGAATTAATCTGTGTATTTCAGATGAAGTGGTTTTTTTCTCTTTCTTTTTGCCTCATACCATATGACATTTTTCGTTTTGATTGTTTGTTGTACTTCTGTTTGATTTTCTTCTGGGGCCAGTTCTTCACTCCATAATTTCCTTCCATCTCCAACTTTGCAGGACACTTACAGTCCTTTCACTTTTATTGCCATCCCCAAAATCACTTGATTGGTGAATAGAAAACATTTTTTAATGTGAAACAGACCATATCCTAAAACCAAAACAGGTGTATAATTTGATATCTTTTTTTGACTAGGGCTTCAAATTGTTTGTTACTGAGATATTAAAAACAACCAACCAACCAACAATGAACAGTTGCTCCCTAGTTACAGACATCCAGTTTGCATAGCACTAGACTGTGGCAATGAGATCAGGTGTGTCAGAGACAGCAAGGTTGGCTCAGGATAGGGCTAGGTTCAGCACCGTTGTTCATAGAGTCCCTGTGAGCCTTAATTAACTCAGCAACTCATAACAATAAATAATTATCATCTGATCACCATAAAACCTATTTATTAAAAATTCATTTATTATAATCATAATAACAAATGGATGATTTCTGTGTAAGAAAAAATCAGTAGTAGTACTTTATTATTGTATTATTATATATTCTGCTTTATGCATGAGGAAGGATGTTATATACATTAAGACAAACATTTGACAAATGATATGAACCAGACCTAATTTTTCCAACTTAGATACAAATTTCACTTTGAAACAACTTTGCAGGGAAGTGCTTTCTCCTAATAGCAATAGTAATAATAATAATAGTAGTAGTAGTAGTAATAATAATAATAATAATATCATCATCATCATCATCATCCAGGGACTGATTTTCTAGAACAGCCACTTTATGCCAATTTTTTATGTTTTCACATAGATGTTTTGAGAGGTGGTTGTTTATTAGGATTAGATAAAGTTGACCAGATTCCTAGGAATTTTGGGGGGTAAGAATTATTAGGGCAATGGGAGAGGTTTTTCTTTTTTGTAAAACTTGAAAATTATTTAATGAACTTATATTCTTAATAAGACTACATTATGATCACTAAGATGTTTGCTGCTTGTGTTTTACTAATACAGAGAATTATTCATTGTATGTGGGTAGCTGTAATGTCTTCAAAATGTTTGTTATGCTGGATTTACCAAATCTGTATCACTAGAGAGAATACAGGCTTTCTGATAGCTGTCCCACTCCATGCATGCTGCAGGTTATAGAGAAGAAATCGAGGTCTCTGCTGTGTCCTAGAGAAAGGAAGATAGTGCATCTGATACTTGTTTTGAGTAGTTCTTTTTAGCAGCAGATCTAGATATTATATATATTTTCATCTCATGGTATACCTTTTTATTTATTTTGGCAATTCCAGATAGAGTAAATAATTTTAGACATGTGTGTGTGAGTACATATGTGCATTGTATGCATGTGCATGTGTGAGAGCGAGAGAGACTGAGTCTGAGACTGTGTGTTGAGAGAGAGAAAAGAAAAAGACATCCCCTTAATAGAAGGAGGGGGGTAGAGGCTTACTCAGTCTATTATCATAAAGCTCTGCTAATGTAGCTTCTGAGTCATGTGACTGCAGAAAAGGCTATTATCTCAATGAAAAGGAAACCGCTTTTTAGAGCAAGCAATAGAATAGAAGCAAGAGGAATTTTCGAGTGTTCCACCATGCTGGATTGTCAAAGGGGGATCTGTCTGATCAGCAGCTAAAAAAAGGATTTGTGTGGCTAGTTTGTCAGCTATCCTTAGAAACAAATGATAGAGGAGATAAGCGGTGGGGTGCTCAGCATGTGCTTAGGTTTACATCAAGACATAATGTGGATTTGGGCTAATAGAAGAGATTTATCTCGCAGGCAATAAATCTATTGCTTATTGTAGGTTTTAATTTTTTTTTTTCCCGTAAAGAGTGATGTATGGTATTTTTTACATCATTGACTGAAGATAAAGAGAAGCTGCTGCTGAAGTCTCACATGAGCTGCAGAGGCTGTGGATGATCACAAGGTGTGTTTCAGAAGTGCTCTGACTTAATATTTGGTAATGTTCTTGGAATTCTGTGTGCTTGTGGATTGGATGTGCGTGTGTTGCCAAAGAGAGAACTGAGCATGACAGCCAGGCAGTGATAATGTTCTCAGGAACAAATAGATACGATGCAACCCAAATTGATTCCTTCATGTTCCTTTTTATTTTCTTTTGTGTTTATTTAGTGATTAAAGATTTACTTGCAATTTCTTCATGTGACCAATTACTATCAGCCTTATACCTGGTTTAAGGGATATTTTGTTACTCATTTTTGGAAATTTAGAACAATTAACCACGGCAAATCATAATCATTAAACGATCAATATTCATAGTTGCAGCTCTGTATATATTTCTGTTTGTTGTTTCAATATCCTTTTGTAACCCCAGACTTAAAGTGCAGCTTTGCAATGTATTTTAAATTATTTTTCATTGAGTAATAAATCCTTTCTTCGTAGGCTAAGGCTTTGATTGAATGATTTTTGGTTTTTGTTATGTGTAGTACCTCTCTCTGATTTATTACAGTCTTACACCAGTGTATGCTGAAAGCTAAATGACATTCAGTTAATCTTCAGACTATGTCCACTTTTACTCATGTTAATGCTGTTAATTCTCTTAACAGTGTGTACCTTTCTTTTATCCCTAAAAGGTGTACTATAAAAAAAAAAAATAAGATTGAGAGATAATAATAAGCTTTCTCTGAAAAAGAGCAAATATACAGTGTATACCTGAGGAGTGACTTTGTTTTTCCTGTAACTTCTCGGATAGATAGGTTCAACTTAAAAAAAGTTGCGTTTGTGTATTTCCAAAGTATAAGTTACTTGGAACTAAGTGTTGTTGGTTTTATAAAAATTAAAAACAAAATAGGTAGGACATTTTTTTAGATTATTCATGCAACAACATATAGGCAGATTTGGGAGAATTATTGTCATCCATCTGTTCTTGAGAGAGTTCAAACACAATTTTTAATTATAGTAAGTGTGTGAGATTATCTTTCTTTAATATATCTCCAAGCCATATCTTAGCACAATATAGTTAAATAAGTCATTACTCTTATTAAATGATGTTTTCTTTTCTTTTTTTTGTATTTGTGTGTGTGTGTGTACAGTCAAATCTAATCTGACTGGTACAGGGGGAGATTACCCATAATCCAGCAGAGCATCTGGTGGATTTGAACCACATACCTCTAGGATTGCAGTGCAGCTTCTGGCCACTAGGCCACCAGAGTTCCCTCAGAATGACATTTTCTTAAGCAAAACCAGAAAACAAAAGCCACAACAATGTTGATATCTTTGCACAATATACATAAGAGAGTTAAGTACTTACTTATGCCTAAAAGATATTAGCAGCAAGCATTAGCACTAAGCATTTTGAATAATAAAAAATTCAAAGCCTTTTAAATTTTAATTTTTAAAATTTAATTTGAAATAATAAAAGGTCTTTTTTCTTAAACAACTAGTAATACTATAAGAAAACAAAGATAACTTAAAACTGGCATTGAAACCGATTCTTAGTAAGTGTAGTTATTATCCTTCTTTTTAAATTGCTTTAAATGAAAGTTTACAGATACTTAGGGTTTCCAGTCATTCATTCTTGCACTATTATCCCTGCCCACCCCTACCTCCCAATTCACACTTCTCCTTGAAAAGAAAAAGAAAATCATTGTTATGCAGTCCCTCCCCCCAAGTCAACTCCACTATGCAGTCTTCACACTGGACTTCTGTCATGACCAGAATACCCATTCATATATTGCTTTTAAACAGTTCTTTCCCTACTGTGTTTCAGTGCAATATACATCATTCATCCCCTCCTTTTCTGTCTTCCCTCAACCCTGATGTTAATCCCATTTTACAACAGTGACCCAAATATTGATTTGTCCTTTTGCGACTGAGATATTTTACTCATAATTTCCTCCAGGGTCATAATTTTTCATGAGTTCCTTGTTTTTCAGTGCTGCATAGTATTCCATTGTGTGACTATACCAGAGCTTCTCTCTCCATCCTTTTGTTGATGTGCACTTGGGTTGTTTCCAGCTCTTTGCTGTTGCGAACAAAGCTACCATAAACATGGATGTGCATATATCTGCTTGGATAGTGCTTATGGTTACTTTAGGGTAAATTCCCAGTAGTGGAATTGCTGGGCCAGACGGCAGGCATTTCTATTTGCAACTTTTTGATAAAGTGCCGTATAGCTTTCCATTGTGGTTGCACCATTTTACACTCCCACCAACAGTGAATAAGGGTTCTAGTTTCTCCACAACCTCGCCAGCATTTGATGTCTGTTGTTCTATTTTGCTATTCTTACTGGGGTGAGATGATATCTCATAGTTGTTTAGTTATCCTAGTGTGTCCACTTGCCATACAGAAGTAACTTGTGGTTGCCATAAAGCTGAAAACTGTGACACTGATGTGTCAAATGCAATAATGGTTACCCACGGAGGACAGTGTTTGGTGGTGCTCCCCGATTAAAACAAGCTTGGAAGCAGGAGAGGCATCCACTTGTGTAAATAGCTTGCCTCCAGAAACCCTGTAAACCTGGAGAAAGAATGAAAGTCACACAAGTGTCAAAGACTTTCATTCATAGGTTCGCTAAGAGTTGCCTATGACTCGACAGCACTTGACAGCAACAACATATCTTAATAAGGAGCTCTGTTAGTTTAGCAGTTTGAAACTGCCAGCTGCTTTGTGGGAGAAGGATGGGCAATGTCCTCCTGGGTGATACTGCTTATTAAAACCTTCTGGAGGGTCAGTAACAGTCCCAACTGGACAGTACATAACAACAACAGCAATCAGTATATCTTAATAGAAGTGTTAAATAGATAAGAGGAATTTTGTGTAAAGCTCATCTAGCTATTCAGAGAATACTTCACTGATGACTTTGTGAATGACTTGTCACTTGAGCTGATGACTGGTAGTTTAACTTTATCAGTTCGTTTTTCCTTCCTATAATCACTAAACTGTTTCTTGTATTTTACAATGTTATAAACTCAGACCAAGGATATTTTGGAAGAAGCTCTCGTGACACCTGAGTTAAATACTCAACTACTAATTTTTAAAAGGTTGTCTGTCAACAGCTCAGAGGACAGAGACCTGATGATCTCTCTCTGTGAAGATGACGGCACAGGAACACCTGTGTGGCCGCTCAGTTTTATCACATGGAATTGCTGTGAGTTGAAAATCAACTCAAGGGCACATAACTACAACAGAACCCAAAACCTGACTGCTTTGAATATTGTTGGGTTTGCATCTATCACGTTAAGTATCTGTCTTTTACAGTCTTAAATTAATTTTGAGAAATGATTAATATGCTATTTTATCTAAATGTGTCTTTTTGCCTTTGGAGATTGGAGAGTGAGGGTAGAACCTCCATCTTCCCGTAAAGTTAAAAGACCTAGGTTTTGAGACCAGAGCAGTGTCTTAACAAACCAGATGACTAACTTGCAAATCCTGCCACACTTCAGAATTCCAACCACAAGAATTAACTAAACATATCATAATCAGGTCTGATCATGCCAGGCTGAGGGGGTTTGTTTCTTGAAGCCATTTAAAAATTTGTTGAAAAGATGGATTTGAAGGCAATTGTGTTACTCGGCATTGTAAAACTCAGTAATATATGATAATAAAACTTTTTTTTTAAAAAAGGTAAAATTTGGGAAGCCTTAGCTAGGATTTAAGTACTTGTCTATACCTTGGATACAGGTTAATTCCCTGGAAGACAAGAGGATATAAAATTCATGAAGTGAAGAAAACAGTTTTGTTGGTTTTTTTTTAAATTATTATTAAATTTTATTAGTTTTAGTGAACATTTACAGAGATTTTGGGTTTTCATTCATTCATTTTTTGCACTACCCTCCTCCCCAGTTCGTTCTTCTCCCCCCCATGTCTGTTTTAATTGTCCACTTGTCACAGTGCTTGTCGAAGCCAGTTCTGATTAATCTCCTTTGTCAGTGTGTCCTTTGCCATTCCCTATCTCTCCTCCCTGAGAGAGACTTGACCCTGATTCATAAGGAAAAGGGGATGCCGTATTTTCTTAGCTACTTCCTGCTGAAAAGGGACGCTGTGGGTTTCAGGGTGAAGATCTTCTCTCACTACTCTAAAGGGCCCCTTTGGCAGTAGAAAACACATAGACTATTATGGAGATTGATTTTGGAATTTAGATTCACTATTATCAGTTGTGCTTAGCCGTACATGTTCATATCCTTGAAGATGTATCATGGAGGTGTTGCAACCTAGAAGACACAAATTTAACTAGCAAGTTAAAAGTACATGAGTCAAAAATTGAAAAGCAATAATATTCCAAGTAGAGGTTCTAATAGTGGCACAAATCAAGTTACAGAGGGGAGGTGGTTCTTACAATAAAAGGCCTATAGACTAGCACTTTGTCTATTATAGTGTAGAGGTTAGGAACCACAAGATGTAGAGGCTCAGCTATGTCATTTATGATTCTTAAGTCCTGGAGGAAATTCCATCTACCACTGGGTTGTTTTACAACTCGGAATTTCGAATGCAAGGTAGAGGTAAAGTAAGGAACTGCTTATGAGGTTTTCCGTCCATTCCAACAACTAAGAAATAGTGAGAAGAGTTGGGACCTCAGAAGGCTTTTAGGACCAATTAGTAGGCTCTGTGTCCAGGAGAAAATGAATATACTTACCAGTAATATTAATGCTCACCCACAGCTCTTCTGGGAGGGTCTAAATCATTGAAGCGTCCTCCTTTGTTTCCAGCTGGGAGCTGGGGCCTGTCAGTCCTGTCTGCCACGAGGACCTGATGTGGGCCACCTTGGCCAGGTGTCCTTCAGAGCCACACTTAGAGCAAGTGAGTGGAAGCTTCCTCTCTACTCCTTTGCCTATTTGTGACACTCTACTGAAGTGGCCCAGCTCTTCCACAGTGGAAGCAATTCTGACCTCCTTTATTACCTTGGGTGACATTGTATATGAGTAAGACTTCCTTTTCCTGACACAGGCCCTAAACTGCAGCAATAGCTGCCCCAATAATTTTGGCCATTCTCTGGTCTTTTCTTTTCCCTCTAGATCCCAGTTGTTAAAAGAGGGGAAAATTTAAGCAAATGTATAACAAATAATTTAGAACATTATAGTCTTTTAAGCTTAAGGCTAGAAGTATTAACAATATCATCATTTCCAATCCAGAGATACATGTTCCAATGCAGTACCTAGTTTCCATAAATGGTTTTGGTAAGAGGAGTGTTGTAACTGTGGATACATTTCCACTCTTCCTCCTCCATGCCATGATATAGTGTTATTAGCTTGAGCAGTTATAAATTCATTGCCATCCTTACTCTAACTTAATTCTTTTTTAAAAAAAATTTAAATTTGTTATTACTTTCAGTGAAAATTTACAGAGGCTTTGAATTTCCATTCATTCATTGTTGTGAAAAAGACTGTTATAGCCAGCAGAGTACCTCTTCAGGATTTACTTTAAACTCAGTGTATCTTAGAACAAAAGCATAGTGACTTTTTTGTTTGTTTGTTTTGTTGTTTATGGGAAAGAAATTTCCTGTAAGCTTACTACTTTCTGGGTAACTTAATGAGCACAAGAAATAATTTTTTCCTCCCTTTGGCTAATAGACTTTTTTTTTTTTAAATTATCACTCAAAGCTGCGAAAGCTTTTGATTCAGATGGCTTACTTAACTTTTCTCACAAATGGCAATCTTTAACATTGAGAAGTACAAAATAGAATTTTCAGGTATTAATTTTAGTTGAAGCTATGCTACTCAACTTTTTACCAAATTTATGAATAGCATGCAAAGTTACAACTTACAGTAAAAAATTACTAGTACAGTTTAGCATAGACACATGCTAACTATCTCCATTTTAAACGTAACTTTTGTTATATAATAAAACTTATAATAAAGATTTGTGAGAGACATCAAATGTTATACTCTTGATTTTGATACGAGTATTTCTTCTTATAGACCAGTCAAAAGAAAAATGGAGATGTTGAAATAGAAAATAAAACCATCAACACCGGTTTTGATTTTCTGTATCTCTATTATCATTAAGGCATCTGAGACACGGAGAGGTAAAATGACTTTTCTAAGACCACACAGCTAGTAAATCATAGTGGAAGAGGCTTGAAACCCAAGCCAACAGGTTCCTGGTATTTCCTTTCATCCTTTCAGATAATCAGGTCAAGTTATAGTAATATATTAATTGACTAGAACAAAAGTGGTAAAGTATACTGAGCTTTAAATTTATATTACTTTTTTCTTTTGTTTTTGTAAATCCTGAAATCTTAATCCAAGTGAATGATAGTCATTATGTTGAAATGTCACCAGATAATCTATTCAGAAAATTTTCTTTTTAATTGTTTACTAATTGCCCTTTTCCTTTTTACACTTCCATATTCTGAAGTAGAATACTGTATATAAATAGTTAATTTTTCTGTCACTTTTATACATGGTTAGCTTTGTGGGTTTTATTTTTACTTTCTGTATCTCTTTTACTGAAGAAAATCGTTAGCAAAATAACTAAAAATGCTATTAACCAGTATTAAACATAAAGTTGTCTTTATGTCACATTTCTTGTGTACCAAACAGTGTTCTAATGAGCCATATATTTAAAAATGCGTTTGGTCCTCTCACCAGCACTGGATTTGATATTCTGTATCTCAATTATAGTTAAAGCAGCTGAGATAGGGAGAGAGAGGAACAATGGCTTGTCCAAGGCCACACAGCTAGTAAATTGTAGTGGAACAGGCTTGAAACTCCGGCATTTCAGACCCATAGTCTGGGTTCCATGCATCCTTACAGTATGCATACAAGTGGTGCTGTTTAAAAACCAGTTTGTTAATTTGTTTTGCAGTCGCAGGATAGACTTTGAGTACTTTTACTATCAGAGAACAATACTAATGTGGAAGTGACTTTGTTTTATAATGTATGTGCTTTTAATAGAATTTACTTCTGTTCCATATTAAAGGTGCTTGGTTTTCATTGATTGGAAACATATACATGAATATTAACTCAGAATTAATTGATAAATGTAATTTAGGAAGGAAAGCATTAATGCTAGAGATGGCCTATTAATTGCCATGCAGTCAGTGGGGTTAGGGGGAGTCCTGTAGCTGTGGGGTTTGAGAAATATGTAGTACATATTTTCCTGCTTCCCTTTTTACTTAGCATATGAAGCACTTGTTGTTTCCATTTTTCTTTACTTACTTCATTGCCATGATGTAGTGTTTAGATAGAACAATCACAAAGAATCCAAATTAAAATTCTTGTTTTTAGACAAGGGCACCCCTGGAATGTCAGGCCTGACTGAGATGTGTTCTAAATCATTTTACATTTGTGTAAAGTTCCCTAGAGCATTTTGTCTTCAGAGTCTTTTGGATAGGATTCCCTTGTACCTCATATAATTTAGTCATTAGCAACTTACTTATTTCTTAGTGATTTCATCCTTTATGATCAAATGTAATGGAGCAGACATTTAAACCCAGTAAATCATTGTTACTGGATCCTTGAGTAGAGTCAGAAAGGAATATAGCTTTGACTTTGGTCCTCCTTTTATGTAGTACCCTGCATGTTTGTTTTTTTGAAATTCAGATATAACCAGTTTCATTCCTGTGCCTAATAATTCTTCTATTTCTTTATTATGAACTTTTTATTGAAAGATTGTGTCAAATATTTGACTTCATTAGAGCAAGAGAAGAGTAAGTGACTCTTGGGGGTGAGTAGAGGATTAAACAGGAGAGACAGCAAGGAGAATAGTGAAAAGATACTCTCCAGGGACAGGAGGTACAAGCTTCTCTAGTCTTTTAACTGCTCAGTATATAGGAGGCTTTTTCTAAACCCTCAGACTTCTAATGTATAATTTAAGATTAGAAACAATTTGGAGCACACATTCCTTGAGAGAGCATGAAAGGCTCTTTTATGATCTGATTCTTCCTTTCCAGCTTCATCCCTCAATGAGGACTTGCTCTTTTTATGTCTAATGAACTTTTTTGCATCACTGTCAGTAATAACCCTTTTCTCAGAACCTACTCTTCTCACCACTACAGTGCTTTGTCACTTGTGTGCCTGTGAGCTCTTTGCTGCATGTACTCTGAAACAATTTTCTGACCCCATTATTTGGCTACTTCTCCAATTTGAATCAGGCACTGCTACCTGTATTTTCTTAAATGTTCACTGCAGCCTTTCCTACTCCATATTAAATATTGTATTGTGTTTTAGGGAAAGTCTGTGGGAGAAGGATTGGCAGTCTCCTCCTGTAGTTTTTAAACCCGCTAAAGGGTTGGCTGTGAGTGGCTTCTGACTAAATGGCACGCAACAACAGCAGCAACACAGCAGATCAAGTTCTCGTTTATACATACATGTGTTGGGGAAGTTGACTTGTCAGGGATCTCTCCAAGGTACTGAGGAGCAGCATGGTCAGTTTGAGGACTAAGGTGCACCTCATTCAAACCATGGTCTTTGCATTTGTTTCTTATATGCATCCGGAAGCTGGGATAATAGTAGAACAACTGATGCCTTTGAGCTATAGTGTTGGAGAGTAGTGCTAAATATCACATGGACCGTCAAAAGAAAAACAGGTATGTCTTGAACAAGGTTGACTCAGGGTACTCCGTAGTAAGAAGGATGATGAACCATTATCTGGACCAAGAGACCAATAGGCAACATCATGTTAGATGGGGAAAAGATTGACATTTTCAGTGATTTCATTTTACTTGGATATACAATCAGTACTCATGGCAGCAGCAGTCAAGAAATCAAAAGATGTGCTATATTGGTGAAAATCTGTTGTCAAAAACCTCTCCCCAAGTTTTACAGAGCAAGCCTGTCTATTTAAAGACTTAAAGTGTGCTTGCCCTAGCCATGGTATTTTAAATTAACTTGGATGCATCTGAAAGTTAGATAGTGAATAAAGATGACACAAGAACAACTGATGCTTTGAACTGTGGTGTTTGCAAAGAATAATAAGTATCCATGGACTGTCAAAAGAACAGCAAATCTTTGTTGGAGGAAATGGCAATCAGCATGCTCCTTTAGAGGCAAGGAAAGTGACACTTAATCTCACTTTGGGTATATTTTCAGGAAGCAACTAGTCCTTAAAGAGAGACATCCTACTGAGAAAGGTCTGTAAAAGAGAGGAAAATCCTCTATGAGATAGATTGACCCAGTACGTACTACACTAGGCTTAAGCATGACAAAGACCGTGAAGATGGTGCAGGATAGGGCTGGGTTTAGATCTTGTTACTCATAGAGTTACCGTGAGTCCTGGTTGACTGGGCAGCACCTAACAACTACCGCCACCATCAATACACTTTCTGTCCTTGTGGATCACAAAATCCCCAAAATCGAAAAGCTTGGATGTCTATGTGATAGACCAATTGTTTACTACGTGATTTACAATGAGCCAAAGTTGAGACTCACTGTATTTATTAACTGTATCAGCAAAAGTTCTTTCGGCATTTACTTTTGATGCTTCTGCTGCCAGGCACCCAGCTCCCATTCACTGCAGGACATACCCTTACAGCTTTGGTTCCTTTGTTGCTCCTTGTATATTTACCATGTTGCGGTTTTTCTCTGTGTCTCTTCAGCTTTCTCTCTTTGTGTCTTTCTCTTACTCTTACCCTGCCTCCCCCTCTCCCCATCTCCAAGTGAACAACAGAATCTGTTTTGTAGAATTGGACTGCCTGAAGCAAATCCTACTGTAATTTGAGGGAATGGTGTCACATGCTACTGTTAAAATGTATTTTGCGTAGGGAACTAGATAAAAAAGCTGCCTCCTAACAGTAGCTTATGGATCCTTAGGAAGGAAGTTTAGGCATGAATTGTTTAGTCAAGTATATACCTATGGAACCTTTACCAAGTTCTGTGGAATCCTGGGCCTTAACATTTTTTCATGTCTAAAAGTAGGTTGTTGAGGGAGTTTGAGATGCTGGCTTAGACACATCCTATGTCCCTCTACACCAAAGACCTAAGAAACCAAGTCAAAGAGATGCAGATGACAATCCTGGTACCCTGAACACCATGTGGAAGGAAAAAGAATTGAATCAGATCTTCACAGAAGAAGTTGGAAGAACACAGAGTGACATGTCAGCCATTCCAGCTTATCGTCACAGTTTTGCGTCAAAGCCAACTCAGGGAGAGAAGAACGGAAAGGCAACGCCATGGCATTTCCAGTAAGACACAGAGAAACTGTATAGACACACTGAAGGGAAGCAAGGTGAGCTGGAGATCCAGGGGTGCTGTCCACAGAGTAGGGTATAGATTAAGGTCCAGACTCCACTATACTCACAGGTACCATAGCCTGTGTCTCACATTGGCAAAGAACAAAAGATCTATGGACGTTTTTGTCTTTTGCTTGAGCAGACTCTGGCTTGTCTTCTTACCCTTGCATTTCCATGAAGCATTTCACCACCAAACAATTCACCCTTAACTTAGCAAGTAGAAGTGGATATGGTCCCACAGATCTACTTAACTGCCATTCACCTGCCCAACTCAGTGACCGCAGGTGCCCACTCTCATATTTGCTTTCTTACACTTTGACTCCAAATCTGCACATGTTACTATTACCATTACTGCGTGCTCTCCCTCCTGTCTCCTTGCCCTGGACCCAGTGAACCTGTACTCCGACATACTTAAACATTCACTTCATGCTTACTCAACTTGGTGAGCAGTGACAGTGTGGCACTGCCCTGCCCACCCGTGTCAGGCCCCCTAACACAGCAGGTACAGGCAGCAGCACTCCCACAATCTCCCTCCCCCAATCGTCACCACAAGCCAGTGAGTGACACAGCCACGCTCTTCAAGCTTGCCATTCTCCCCTTTGACTGGGCTATGCAGAGAAGCACTCCTACCCTCCTCTTGTCCTATAGACAGCAGATGAGAGCCCACTTTGACACCTTGCTTACCTGTCCACCATACTTGGCAGGTGGTTATTGTTGTTATGGGCTGCCATGTTAGCTACAACTCATAGTGACCCTGTAAACAAGTGTCTGAACCTTGTCCAGTCCTCAGCCAACCTCACCATCTCTGTCACAACTGACACCATTGCCAGTAATTGTGTCAATCCCTCTCCTAAGTCTTCTATTATACACTTACCTTCTACCCGTTTAATGATGTCCATCTCCAAGGAATGACCCCTTCTGACAGCATGGTCAGAGTATGTGAGATGGAGGTTCAAAATTCTTAGCTTCAAGGAGCAACTTGGTTTTGCCCTCTGCAGGACTGACCTGTTTGTTTTCTTATCACTTCATGATATTAATGATTCTTCTGTCATCCTTAGTAGTCAGTGTCTCGTTCTCAATGCATAGCAAGCAATTGAGAAGACCATGGCTTGGATCAGGTGTACCTTGGTCTTTAGACTGACAGAGTTGCTCTTTGACACTCTGGAGAGGTCCTTGATAGCAGATTGTCCCAGTGCAACTTCACTGTTGATTTCCTGACTGCTGGTTCCAACCGTGTCGATTGTGGATCTGAGCAAGATGAAATTATTAGCAACCTCAGTCTTTTTTTCTTTTCTTTTCTTTTTTTCCCCCCATTTATCTTGATGTTGCCTGCTGGCCCAGTGGTGAGGATTTTTGTCTTAATGTTGTGATGTAATCCATATTGAAAGCCTTGATTTTCTGCAGCAAGAGCTTCAAGGCCTCCTCAGTTTCTGTGAGCAACTTTGTGCCATTTGCAACAAAACTTAGCACAAAGTAAACAAATACAATCAAGAAATAAATCATTATCTTAATGTTTTAGATACTATAGTAAAAGGAAATAGAAGTCAAGAAATCAATAGATGTGTTGCATTGGGGCTTTCTGTTGTCAAGGACCTTATCAAAGTGCTAAAAAAGCAATGATGCCATTTTAAAGACTGAGGTATATCTGATCTAGGCTGTACTATTTTAATTTGCTTCGTATGCATCCGAAAGTTGGACAATGAATAAGAAAGACAGAAAAAAATAATCAGTGCCCTTGGATTGTGGTTTTAACAAGGAGTATCAACTATCCAGTAGCCTGCCAAAAGACCAAATCTGGCTTGGAAGAATTACAACCAGGATATTCTTTAGAGACAAAGATGGTGGATCCTTGTCTCATTTTCAGAAGATGTCAATCCTTGAGTGAAGACATGCTTGGAAAAGGCAGAGGGTTAGTGAAAGGGAGGATGATTCTCAAGGGGGTGAATGGACACAGTGACTGTAAAAATGGATTCAAACGCAGCAGATAGTAAGGATGGCACAGGCTAGGCAAGATTCCACACTGTTGTTCATAAGGTTGCCACGGATCATAGTATAGCACCTCACAGCAGCACAGTAAATGGTGTAACTGAGCAGTTCCCACAACAGTGTAACAATCAGTCTATAGGTGATCCAAAGAGCAACATCTGAGTAAAACTAAAGATAAGAAGGCAGGAACAAACATTGAAACCAGAAGAATGGGGATGAGCCCAAGCAGACAGGAAGGAGAGTGGACATACTGTGGGCATTGCTATCAATGTGCAGAATAATCTGTGTATGCAGTTAGGGATTGGAAAACTAATTTTGCTATGTAAATAATCACATGGTCAAACAGTATTAAAATATTACAAAATAAAAATGTTGTTATGTACTGTGGAATTACCTCCATCTCATAGCGATTCATACACAGAACTCTTTCCAATCCTGAGCCGTTCTGACACACCTAGCTCCACTTTCCCAGGCACTGTGTCAATCTCGCTCATCTAGCATCTTCCTTTCCTGTGCTGACCCTTCTAAGCTTGATGTCCTTCTCCAAGGACTGGTCCCTCTGGCAACATGCCCAAAGTATGTGAGCTTCAAAATTCTTGTCTCCAAGGAGCAACTTGGTTTCACCCTCTCCAGGGCAAACCTGTTTGTTTTCTTGGCAATCTTTGAACTGTTCAAAACTTTTCTCTGGCACCACAACCCAAAGACATCGATTCTTCTTCTGTCATCCTTAGTCATTGTCCAGTTCTCTGATGGATAACAAGTAATTACAAATACCATGGCCTGGATTGGGTGCACCTTAGTCTCTAGACTGACATCATTGCTCCTTAGCACTTTGGAGAGATCCCTGACGGTAGATTCACTGAATGTAATTTGCCTTTTGATATCCTGTCTGCTGATGTCTAGAATGTTGATTGTGGAGCTGAGCAAGCTAAAATTGTTAGCAATTTCAATTTTTCTCCATCAGTCATGGTGCTACCAATTGGCCCAATCGTGAGATGCTTTGTCTTCTTGATTTTAAGCTTCAATGCAGAATGAAGCCTGCAGTCCTTGAAGCAAACCCTTCAAGTTTGCCGCAAATATTGCAGGTCCTCCGCAGTTTTAGCAAGCAAAGTTGTGTCATCTGCATATCGCAGGTTGTGGATGGGTCTTTAATTCTCATGTCACATTTCTTCTCATAAAGTACACTCTCAAATGATCTATTCTACGTATAGATTGAAAAGATATGGAGACAAGACACATCTCCGATGCATTCCTTTCCTGATTTTGAATCATGCAGTGTTTCTTTGCTCTGTTCTTAAACCTGCTTCTTTGTCCAAATATAAATTTCACATGAGCACAATCAGGTATTCTGGGATTCCAATCATCTCAGTGTTAATCATAATTTGTTGTAATCCACCCAACCAAGTACTTTTGTATAGTCTGTGAAGCATAGATAGACATTTTTCTGGTACTCAGCCAAGATCCATCTGACATTGATGATAAAATCTCTAGTGCCAAGGCCTTAATCTAAACTCAGCTTGCACATCTGGTAGTTCTCAGATGTCCTGTTCCAGTAGTTTTTGCATGATCTTCAGCAGAATTTTGCTTACATGTGATATTAGTGATACTGTTCAAGAATTTCCATACTCTGTTAGGACACCTTTTTTTTGGAATGGAAACAAATATAGATCTCTTCCAGTAAGTTGGCCAGGTAGCTGTTCTCCAGGTTTCTTGGCACAGCTTGGTGAGCATCTCCAGGGAAGCATCTGTTTGTTGAAATATGTCCATCAATATTTGGGGCTTTGTTGTTTTGCCAGTTCCTTCAGAGCAGCTTGAACTTCCTCCTTCATCACCCAGGAAGAATGCAAAAGACAGAGGAAGAAGACAAGACTGAGATGAATGTCAGAAGAGACTCTGAATATTGCACTTGAATGCAGAGAAGTAAAAGCAAAGGGAAGAAAGCAGGAAGTTGAAGAGCTGAACAGAAGATTTCACAGGGGGGCTCGGGAAGACAAAGCAAAGTATTATAATAAAATGTGCAAAGAGCTATAGTCAGAAAATCAGAAAGGATGAACTCAGTATTTCTTAACCTGAGAGAAATGAAGGGCAAATTCAGGCCTCAAGTGGCAATAATTAAGAATGTTATGGGCATTATATTGAATGATCCTGGAAACATCATAACATTTTGAAGATGGAGAGGATATACTGTACCAAAAAGAACTGGCTGACACAGAGGAATTTCATGAAGCCAAAATATAAATAGATCAACTCAAATTCTCTTGATTTTTTTTTTTTTAGTCTTTCATTTAGATTGTAAGTTGAAATATGTGTTTATTAGAACTGAACATTGTTGAATTATATAGATATCTCCCTTTATAAGGGTTGAACTAGAATTCTTAGAATGATCCATTTCAGAGGCCCCATCTACTTTTTCTGCATTAATTTTTTATTTTATTGCCTCTTTGTTTAAATTCCTAGATACCCTCAAGAGAGTAAAAATTCTAGAACATGATATTCTAATGTGCTTCATTAGGCATTTAAGATTATGATTGAGAAGACACAACAGGTACAAGTGAAAAATTGTTTCTTATTCTGCTGCTCTTGTCAGCAGGATGCATCAAAGTCAGAGAAACAGACCCATTATTGTGAGATAAGAAGAATGATGTTTTACTGGAATACAAAACCTCGGCTGGCACTATGGAGATAAATGGGGTACAATTGATTTTAGGGAGAATTTAGGTTACGCAGTACAGTGCTGTGTATCTGAACTACCGGGATGGAATAGAATTCGTTTTTAGATGAGTAATGTGTGCTACATTGGCACCTTGAGAAGGTGGGACCTGATAGTTATCTGAGAGCTGGGAATAAAGAGGACAAATACATACATAACAGTTAAATAAAAATGACATTTTAAAAAACCACCAAAACAGCCAACTGAATTTAGGGAAAGTGAAAGTTCCTATTTCTGTGGTGATACGGAGAAAAGAGAACAAAAATCTGATTTGTTCATATAATAATACTTTGTAATCATCAGCTTTTGGTTCCTCTGTTGGAGTTTCAGTTCACCATCAGATGATCGATTGTTTACAAGCAGTAATGCTGTGGGGCTTTGGTGCCCTAGTGGCAAGAAGCTGCACTGCAATCCCAAAGTCACTTGGTTGGAGGCCACCAGCTGCTCCATGGGAGAAGGATGAGCACTCTCCTTCTGTGCAATTAACTGCCTCTGGAAACCCGCAAGAGGGTCAGCTGTGGGTAGGTTCTGACTTGACAGTACACAACAACAGCAGTGCTGTTCATAGCTGGCAGTCTTGCCTAAACTATCCATGCCTCAGATCTCAGAGGTGGATATTTGAGGATACTCATTTTTTTTTCTGACATACTCATATTTTCTAATAATTTTCTGCCTTGATTATTATTTTTTGTTATGTGTTTGCCATACTGAATAATTCTCGTGCTATGGATTTTGAATTGTTGAATTCTTTTATCAAGGAACATGTTGGATTGTGGAAAGCATGTGAGATTGGTTGGTAAATCAGAGTTTGGTTTCAAGTCTAGACTTTGAAGCTGTGAGACCTTGGTTAAGTGACATAACTTCTGAGCCTCTACCTACCACAGTAAAACTGGAGACAAAAATTTGCTTCTTAGATCAGAATGAAGTAAAATAATGTAGTGTTTCAAACAGTCCAGTGCTCCATAATTGCTAGTAGTTACTGACTGCCTAGCCTATTATTTTTGTTTTTTTTTACAAAAACCAGTTTTGACGAAATGGTTATGTATTTTGTCAGTGTAGAGTCTTGTTAATCTGAAAAACATCCCTTCAACCTTTAGTTAGTTTGTAATTTTTTTTCTCATATGAAAATCATTATTTTTGTTGTTGTTTTGGTTCCTATCTTTAAAAGCACACATACCTTTTGTTCCCTCCATAAAGTTGAGCTCTGGATTTTAACCAACTGAATCATCACATCTTCTGGCACTGAATTCCAACTTGTGTGAGGACTTTGAAGACACCAAAGAACACTGCAGGGCTCAAAAGCAGCTCAGACTTGTGGAATTATCTGCTTAGAGTCAGACTAGAAGGCCTTCCCAGAATACGGTTCCCTATGAATGAACCTTCCCTATGGCCAGACTTTGCTTAGTAGGAAGTAATATCCGATCCCTGCGTAGCAAAGTTATTTCTCTTCTAAGTTATATGCCGTAATATCTGCCCATGGTGGACAGTGTTTGGTGGAGCTCCCTGGTTTAAGATAGATTTGGAAGCAGGAGTGGCATCCACTTCCAAAACCACATGCCTCCGGAAACTATGAACTTGGAGAAACGATAGTTCTAGAAAGGCCTCAGGTCTTTTGTTCATGAGTCGCTGACTTGTGAGCAACTTGACAGCAATCAACAGCAACACAACATGAATATTTTAGGAGCTCTGGTGGCATTAATAACATTTCATGCTGTAATTCAAATCTGCCAGTCACTTTCTGGAGATAGAGGGTCCATTTACTCTGTATAAATTTATTGCCTGAGACACTTGATGGAGGGTTTCTCAGAGTGAGGGCAGTGAGACTTTTATGTATAGTTTTTAAAATACACACATACACATAATGTAAGCATACAAAGACCTGCTGATTTAGAAAAACACCTAGTATCTGTAGATTGGATTAATTACCCAGGAACATGTTATTTCCATCCCCTGAAGCAACTTGAAATCATGTTTCTGTCTGGTGACACTTAGGGAACTTGAGGACAATTTCCATCTTTCTTCAAAACCAAGTGCCCCTGACTTCAGTTCTTTGTTCAGAAATATGTGTTTATTTCTCCTCCAACAAAGGCCTGTAACTTCTGTCAGTGTCTCCCAAAGTCTGTAACTCCTTCCCAGACCCAGCCTGCCTACAGAAAAGCTTAAAGAGTTACTTACCACTGTGATTCTTTTCTTAAAGAGCCGTGTGTGTGTGTGTGTGTGTGTGTGTGTGTGTGTGTGTCGCCATCCCAATCACTCTTCATAGTGGTGAATCAGAGATATTACTCAGTCATGTTATAAATAACCACTAAGAGATTGACTTGTCCCTAACATTTTAAATTTTGCTTTCACTTGAAATCTAAGAGTGCAATAATTATTTTTAGTATCAGGTCATTTTGTTGATTCATATTAAGCTTGTCATCACCTTGAAATCCCCTAGTAATTTTCATTTAAATTACTATAACCTTGGTCTCCTCTATTTAGAACTTTCTAAAGTTGATTCCCCCCCCACCCAACCTCATTGCATCTTCATTGTCTTTATGGTAATTACGGCACTATGAAGGCTTTTACAGTAACACTGAAATGGTCTTAAATATAAAAACTAGAGATAAAATTACTGGGTAGGAAATACTTCTTTGAAAAGATGTTTCTGTTGTGTACCAGAACTGGCTCATACCTGACCCTACAGAGGGTGTTCAAAGGCTGTAAATCACATGGGAGGAAATTGCCCATCTTTCTCACATGGAGCTCCTGGTGAATTTGAACCACGTACCTTTGCTTTGGTATTGCAGTTACCACTGAGCCATCAGATGATGAAGTTGTTAGGTGCTATCAAGATGAGTTCAACTTTAAAGCCATCCTATGAAAAACACACTTGAATCCTGTCTTATCCGGTGCCATCCACATTATTTCTGATACTTTTCCAAGGCACTTTAGTTCAGAATTTTTTTAGCAATACATGGGATATTCAGTCTTTTTCTCCAGAAACACCGTTCAAAGGCATTGATTCTTCTTCTGTCATCTTTACTCTTTATCCAGCTCTCAGATACATAGCAAATAATTGAAAAGAGCATGGCTTGAATCAGGTGTTCCTTAGTCTTCAAACTGACATCATTGTTCTGGAGTATTTTGGAGACATCCTTGACCGTGGACTTGAAAAAGCAATTTGTCATTGACAATTTCAGTCCTTTCTCCATCTATCGTGATGTTGCCTAATGGCCCAGTCAGGACCTTTGTTTTCTTGGTGTTTAGATGTAATCCATATTGATAGTCTTTGATCTTCTGCAGCAAGTGCCTCAGGTTCTCCGCACTTGAAGCAAGTAAAGTTGTTTATATAACGGAAGTAGTTGCTGAGTCTTCCTCCAGTTCTTATGCCACATATTTCTTTATAGAGTCCAACTTTACATATTTTCTCAGCATACAAATGGAATATGTAGGGAGGAAGGATACAACCATGACACACATCCTTCCTGGTTTTAAACCATGCAGTATTCCCTTGTTCTTTTTGTGTTGTCCGTGATGGTCTTCCTACACCACAACTACTTCTTCTGTATCACTTCTTCTGTCATTCATTATCTAACTTTCAGATGCATAGCACATAATTGAAAAGACCATGGCTTGGATCAGGCACAGCTTAGTCTTTAAACTGATGCTGTTTGAGAGGTTCTTGACAGCAGACTTTCCAAAGGCAGCACTGTGTTTGGTTTCTTTTCTGCTAATACCAAAAGTATTGATTGTGTCTGAAAATAATGAAGTTTATAAAAGACAAACAGACCAAGCTTAGAAGGCCTAGTCTATGGTATAAAGAGGCTGATAACTACAACCAAAAATGCAGAGTCTGGAAAGGATAGAATTGATTCATGAGACCTTCAGCAGATTAAATCCTTGTGTTTATCAAAAACCTTTTCCAATAGGGGGGAAAGAAAATCTACCAATTGGGGAAAAACACTGGCAATACCATCTCAGTCAAGGGTCTCATAGTAAGTTTAAAGAATTCTCCATGGCCTCCAGAAGAAAAAGACTGATAATCCAATTTAAAAATGAGCAAAAGTCATAGAACGTTTTCACAGAGGAAGACATTTGGATGGCCAGCAGACACATGAATATAGGCTCAAAATCACTGGCAATAAGAGAGATGCAGATCAAAACCACAGTGAGATACCATCTCACTTCAGTAGTAGTGGGAAAGTTTAACAGGACAGCAAGCAATAAATGTTGGAGAGGATGTGGAGAGGTAAAAACTTTCCTATCCTGTTGGTAGGATTTTAAAATGGTACAACCACTCTGGAAGACAGTTTGGTGTTTCCTTTTAAAGCTAAACATAGAAACTCTGTATGACTCAGCCATTCCACTACTAGGAATATTCCCCAAGGAAATTAGAACTGAGACACAAATGGAGATCTGTACAATGTTCATGGCAGTGTTATTCACCATTACAAGAACATGAAAACAGCCCAAATGTCCAATTGCAACTGAATGGATTGATAAATTGTGATATAATGACACAATGGAATATTATACAGCATTCAGGAGCAACAATTTCAAAACTACAACATGGTAAAGACGGGAGAGCATTATGCTGAGTAAACTCAGTCTCATAAGGACAAATACAGCATAAAACCACTATTATAACAATAGAAGAGTAGCTAGTAAAACATGTTTGGGGGCCCAAGACAGGGAAGGATGGGAAGAGAGCGGTGAGGATGGATAGTGGCAAAATCACAGGTTTGCACAATTTGGTTAGGTGGGGGAGGGGATTAGAGTAAATGCAAAAGAACTGGCATGGACCTGTAAAGACAGGGTAAGGGTGGACATAGTCCAATAGTGATTAATTTTGTAAAACATAATGAGTGGGAATGATTGTATGAAACGCAATATGAATTCACCACATTAACAAAGGAAATAATGAGAACCATATGATTTTAGCAATTGATGCAGAAAAGACATTTTACAAAATCTGACACCCTTTCCTGATTAAGACACCCAGCAAAAAATTGGAGTAGAAGGGAATTTTCTCAACACAGTGAAAAGTATATATGCAAAATACTTCATATTTTTTAAAGGATTAGGACATAGAGAGTTTTAAATGTTGGTGAGTAGTTAATAATCACTGAGTTATTTAATTTGTAGTTTTTATTTACAACCCATGAGTACAATAAATAGTTTAATTGTTGTTGTTGTGTACCATTGAGTCAGAACTGACCCACGGTGGTTTTCAGAGACCGTAAACTGCTCAGGAGGAGATTCTCCAGCATAGCAGCTGGTGAATTTGACCTGCCGGCCTTTGAAACTGAAGCATAGTTTCTTAACACTAGGCTGCCTCTCACAGTTGGTACCATATCACACATTCCTAGATTTTTACCCAGTTTATCTCAGGCATAAAGATAGTACAAGTAAAGCTTCCCCCCTTTAGATGATTTAAAAACAACAACACAAAGACACTTACACATACCAAAAACAAAACAGAAATTGAAAGTGATAAAATCATAGTTCAACCAGAAGAGATTAGTATGGTAGTGATAGAGGTGACATTTCAGGCAGAATAGGGAGAGACTGAAGACAGCCAGCTAATTGGAGAATGCAAAAGGCCACATATTGTGTGAGTCCATTTATACATGAAATAAGCAGAAGAGGCAAATCCATAGTGACCAACTAGATGAGTAGTTGTGCCAAGGGCTAAAGAGTGACTGTTGATGGGTGCAGGGTTTCCTCTTAGAGTGATGAGAATGTGCTGAAATGAGGGGGATACCTGGCCAATTCAGTAAATTTACAAGGATGAGTGAATTTAATCTCAAAACTTTTTTTTTTTTTGGTAAGGGGAAAAAAGTTGTTAAGTTTAAGGTTGACAACCTGGCAAAAGGTGGTGTAATAAAAGATGGTTTGCACGTATTGAAGAAAATTTACTGGTGATTATTACAACCAACCATGACTTCTCTAAGGACAAACATTCTAAAGGAATTTTAATTTTTTTAAAATTTTTTTTTTGTTAAACAGAGTAAAATTTTAATTTCATTATAAAATCAATACATGCACAAAGCAGAAAATACTGAAGAATATACAAAAGCATAGATTCATAGTACTCAGAGAATAACAATTTTTTTAAAAAATGTCACGTCCTATACATACACAATTAAGCTTGAACTCTACCACTTTAACACTACTCCTTCTTTGGCAGTTTGTTTCTAACTTACTATAGTAGTAAATTGATAATTGCTCAATAAAAATGGGTTCATTTACAATCATAGTAACAATGTGTGTGAACTATCAGCTGACTGTAATACACAAAAATATTTTATATTATGATATTTTGCCTAGTAAGAGGCACAGACTTCTTTGTTAATAAAATAAGAAATTTTACCCAATTTTGCTTACTTAAGAAGATACTTTCTACAATTTTCAAATTACTCTTAACATAAATTTATAGTAAACATTTTTAATGTAATTTAAAACTTCTTTGTGAAAAAGATGGAAATACAGTCATTTTAGACTCACTCTTTATAAACTTTGGCATGTTTGCTCTCTGCTGACTTGACTCTTTTTGCAGTTAACCACAACTCCTAGCATCCCTGACAACAACAGATCTGACCCTTGCCCGAACCTGAGCCTCCTCATCATCTCAATAGGCTTGAGCCTATTGTCACAGTCACTGTGTCACTTCATTGTGGTGAGGGTCGTCCTCTCTTTTGGTAAATCTCAATCATTCCCATCATAATACCTTTTTCTAGAAACTGGCTTCTCCTGGCAAAGTATGAGAGACGATTGGATTTTGTTAAGGATTTTTACATGTATGTTCATGAGAGATATTGGTCTGTAGTTTTCTTTTTTGGTAAAATCTTTGCCTAGTTTTGGTATTAGGCTTATGCTTGCTTCATAGGATATTATCCAGGAGTGTTTCTTCACAGAGGAAGCATTCAGATGGCCAGCAGACACACAAGAAATGCTCAGAATCACTTGCAATAAGAGAGATGCAAATCAAAACCATAATGATATACCATCTTACCTCAGAAGCAGTGGCAAAGTTTAGCAGGGCAGCAAGCAAGAAATATCAGGATATGAGGAGATGGGACCTCTCATACCTTGTTGGTTGTTGTTGTTGTTGTTGTTGTTGTTGTTATGTGCCATCGAGTCGCCTGCGACTCATAGCAACCCTATGTACAACAGCCCTAAACTCCGCTCTGTCCTGTGCCAATCGCACTGTCTCTGACACTCCCATCCCAATTATCCCAGTCACTGAATCAATCCACC
>NW_006399758.1:13424840-13428348 GCF_000299155.1 Elephantulus edwardii | reverse complement strand
TGTCACTGACAATATTGTACTTCAAGACAGATCTAGCAATGACTTTTTTAACTATGAAAGCAACTCCATTTTTCCTCACTTTTTCTTCTCCAGAGTAATATATCATATGGTCATCCGACTCAAAATGCCCCATGCCAGTCTGTCTCATCTCACCAATGCCTAGTATGCCAATATTTATGTGTTCCATTTCTTCCTTAACAATATCTAATTTTCCTACATTCATGGTTTGTTGGTAGGATTGTAAAATGGTACAACCACTCTGGAAGACAGTTCAGCATTTCCTCAAAAAGTTGAATATAGAAAATCTGTATGACCCAGCTATTGCACTACTTAGGAATATACCCTAAAGAAATTAGAACTGAGACATAATGGAGATCTGTTTAACAGTGTTCCTAGCAGCTAAATGGTGATATCATGACAAAGTAGAATACTCTGCAATGATTTTTAAAAAATCTACATAACTTGGGAGAGATTGAAGCGCATTTTGCTGAGTGGACTTAGTCTCTTAAGGACAAATACTGCATAAGACCATTATTGTGAAAATAAAAGGATAACTAGTAATACAACTATTAATATCTGTGGGGACCGAAGGGCTGAATGAAGGTGTGAGAGCAGAAGGGTGAGGATGGGTAGGGCCCAAATCTCAGTTTGGTTGCACAATTTGGTGAAGGGAGTAGAAGGAGGAAATGGGAAGTATCCAGGTGAAAAGACAGCGTTAATAATGGGCAAGATCCAATGGTGATTGATTTTATAAACATAATGCATGGGGATGATTGATTGAAACACAATATGAATGAAGAATAGTGTGAAACACAATATATATATATGAACTTTGTGAGCAAACCAATATAAGAAAGCAGACTGTAATTTTGTAAGTGAATGACTTTTCTAAAGTCATTTGCCATTATTTTTAATTTGAAATGCTACTGGATACACTTAAACCACTAACCTTTCTGTTAACAACTGAGTATATGGATTACATCTTAACATCAAGAAAACAAAAATTCCTCACTGCTGGACCAATAGTCAGTATCATAATGGATGGAGAATAGATGGAAACTGTTAATTTCATCTTACTTGGATCCACAATCAGCATCTTTGGTACCAGCAGTCAGGAGATCCAAAAGACATGGAGCATTGGGAAAATCTGCTGTTGGGTCTCACCAAAGTGCTGAAGAGCAATGATGTCACTTTAAAGACTAAGGTACACCTCTTCCAAACTATGGTGTGTTTCGTTACTTGCTGTACATCAGACGTTGGACCATGAATAAAAATGGCAGAAAAAGAATTGAGGCCTTTGAGTTGTGATGTTGGAGAAAAGCCCAAAGAGAAAACAAATACGTCTTGGAGAATGTACAACCAGAGTGCTCCGGGGAGGCGAGGATAACAAAACTTGGTCACACACTCTTTGGCCATATTATTAGGAGGGTCCAGTCCTAGAAAAAGGACATCATGCTTGCAGAAAGGCAGAGACTCAGCAAAGGAGAAGACCCTTAACAAGATGCATTGACACAGTGACTGTACCAGTGGCCTCAAGTATAGCAGAGATGATGAAGCATAGGATAGGGCAAGGTTCAGAGTATTGTTCGTAATGCTGCTGTGAGTTGCGTTCAGCTTCATAGCCCTGAGCAGCAACAACCACCAGCTACCCACAGACTACAATTCTACAGTAAAGTTGATACTTAATAAACACTCGGAAGAATTAATGAATCAAGTTAATAATGTATGTTCTGTCTCATCTTACCCTTTACTCTACCCTGGAAAGGAGGATAATAAGTAGAAGTAAAATTCCTGCTCAGTAGTAGAGTAAGAAAGGTTTTGGGCAGTGGAGACCACAGAGGGAACTTCTTAAGCTGAATAGTGGGCCCTGCTTATATTATTTCTGACTTACTCAGTTCAGGTGCGGCCTGAGAGTGTGCACTTCTGACATTATTTTGAGAACTATGGTCTACATCCAAGCTGGCTAAGAGGGCAGCCAGTGAGTTAACAAGGTCTAACAATAAACCGGCATGGAAAGAGACTGGATAAGGAAGGAAGGAAGGATCTAGACATCCAAGTTGTTAAGTCATTTAGACATCATAGTCTTCCAGTCTCATTTCCGCAACTGTTGCCTTGTCTAATACTTTCATACCTTCGTGCTCTGGGGATTTCTCACTTAAACTCACTGTCTCCCTATTTTTACTTTGGAAAATGCTTAATCACTTTTCAAAGTCCAACTCAGGTCTTCATGAAAACTGTGCTGAATCATCCCCACAACCAGCTACAATTTTTTCTTTATTAACACTGTGTGTTTATATTGATATAAACACACATATAAAGTACTAATAGAACCGTGCTGAAAGTGAGGAATACTTGAAGTACTTATTGCAGAAGATCAAGCATTATAGTCTTTGGTATGGATTACATCCCAGCATCACCACAACCGTGAGGCAACCAGACAACATCATGATAGATGGAGAAAGGATTGAAGTAGTCAGTCATTTCAACTTGCTTGATTCAATAGTTAAAACCCTTGGCACCTGCAGTCAGGACAGCAGGAGGTGTATTACACTGAGCAAATCCATTGTCCAGAATCTCTCCAAACATACTTAAGAGCAGTGATGTTAGAAGACTAAGTGATGACAGTGCCCCTGATTCAGGCCATGGTCTTTTCAGAAATCTGCTATACATCTAAGAGCTGGCAAGTGAATAAGGATGACAGAAGAAAAATTGATGCCTTTGATTGTGGTTCTAGATAAAATTACTGAATAGCCCATATACTACCAAAAGAACAGGCATATGTATGTCTTGGAAAAAGTGTAGCTAAAGTGCTCCTTAGAGGCAAAGATGACAAAATTTTGACTGTCATACTTAGGGTATGTTGCTAGGACAGGCTATTCCTTAGAAAGGGGCATCATGCTTAGACAGTTGGAGGGTGAGCAAAAGAGAAAAGACCCCCAAAAAGGTGGATTGACACAGTGACTGCTGCAATGGTCTCAAGAGTATGAGAGATGATGAGGATAGGACAGGGTTCATTCAGGTCTTTTACTCATAGGGTCACTGTGAGTCATACCCCATTCATTAAAATCAATCTATCTATTCAGTTTGCTTAATTCTAGACTTACTTCAGTATCATTTCTGTATACTAAATATCATTTATTAATATAATTTCTTGATCCTGTATTTTGTTCCATACTTACTGATTGCATTACATTGTATTCTTTAGTGATTTGCCCATTATAGCTACTCAGTAATTATCAATAGTTTGACATCAGAAAGAAATACATGCAAATAGATTTTTAATTTAAAAACTTGTGATTTAAGTTCTATTTTTACTATCAAAAGGGGCACTCATTATTAACTTCACATTATATAAAACTTACGTTTCAGGGTCCACATATATTTTTATCCTTAGTAATAATGCTTTTGATTCGCTGGAGAAGCTCAATATCAGCTGTGAAAACTAGGCCGGGGGCTGATTGTGGAACAGACCACCAATTACTCATATGCAAGTTCAAGCTGAAGCTGA
>NW_006399758.1:13413429-13422830 GCF_000299155.1 Elephantulus edwardii | reverse complement strand
GGAAACGACTCGACGGCACATAACAACAACAACAATAATGCTTTTTGTTTTGATAAACACTGACTTAAAACGCCATACCAAAGAAGCCCTCTGCCTTGCCTATGAGCACATGTTTGATGTGTGGTGATGTCTCTGAAAGGTAGCTTGGTTTTCTGGCCCATCATTCTGGTCCAACTGGAACTAGGGTTTGAATTTCAGCTTACTAAATTATTCCTTTTATTTCTTTGCCAGACAAAGTGAATATAATATAGTTAGCTGTCTCTTAGGTGTCACGCAATTATCTTAATTTCCTTAAGGTTTCATTGCATGCTTATTACCTGGCAGTTGTGGTTAAATAAGGTACAATAGCCTTACAGATCTTTATCCATTGGTATATATTTTGCGAAACAATTGGTCTTTATTCTCTCAGTGTAAACAGGTTTTAGTACTCCCCCTCTCCAAAGGTACAGAACACGTTCTAAAATACTAGAGGTTTTTCTTTATTCTAAATAATTTTTATTTAGTTCATTAAATTATTATTTAAAGCACTTTGAGTTTATTTGGTTTAAATTTGCATTAATTGTCAAAGGGGGCTAATTAGAAACTACCATTATTTTTCTTTTAGTATTTTTTTCCTTCTCTTTCTTTGCTGTCCCAAAAAACTACCATTCTTGAGTTTCAGTTGTATTTTTCACTGTACAGAGCACAGTAACTCTACTTCTGGAACTATAAAGGGGAGAAATCCTCCATTTACAGCATGCCAGGCAACTGTGGGCTCTTCGTTAAGTCCGCAAAATGCAGGCTCCCTGGCCTCTGCACGCAGGGTCAGGGAATCGGGCTCTGTCGTGTAATAACAGTAATAGCAGTGTGATCATATTTCTGCTTACAGATGTTTGTTAAGTTTTGAAAAGGTGTGAAATTGACACTCCTTTGAGGGTCTTCCTCTCTGTCTCTGGCCTCCACCTTCTCAACACGATGTCTTTTTCCAGAGACTAGTTCCTTTTGACAATATGCCCAAGATACAGGAGATACAGTTTCCCCATTGGTACCTCTAAGAAGCACTCTGGTTGCGTTTCCTCCAAGACACGTTGGTTTGTTCTTTTACAGTCCATGGGATATTCAGTACTCTTCTCCAGCACCACAATTCAAAGACATCGTCCTTATTGTTTGTCTGACTTTCAAATGTAAAGGAAGAAATGGAAAATATCATGACTTGGGTCATGTTTACCTTAGTCTTTAAACTTGGATAAACATCCTTTCTTTTTGGCATTTTATAAAGAGCTCACTGATGACAGATTTCTCCAGTGCAACACATCTTTTGATTTCTTGACTGCTGCTATGAGGAAGATTGATTATGACTCCAAGTAAAATAAAATTGTTGACAACTTCAGTCTTTATCCTGATTTTGCCTGTTGGTGAAGATATGAGATGATATGATACTGAAAGTCTTTGAAGATCAAAGACTTACTTAACTACAAATACTTATTAAATCTGAGTCTCAGTCTTCTCCCACTCCCCCACACTCCTAAATATATTGCCTCTACTTTGTTTTCCTGTTTTGTTGGAGATACATAATAGGAAAGTTTGGGAGTTAAACGGATAATGATGGAGGAAAGGGAAGAAAGAATGAGTAGTGTTGTGAGCCTCAACCGTTACATCCAGAAACTGAGGTCTGAGGCAGCAATGTCTCCTGTTGAGGGTCTACAGGACAGGGCCCTGAAGATAGTCTTGGCAAATGGCAACCAGTCACAGGAAAAGGAAGTATTAATTATATGGATTTTGAGGCTCCATCTAACATACTTTGGACATGTTGTAAGGAGGCACCAGTCCTTGGAGAAGGACATCATGCTTGGGAGGGTGGAGGGACAGCGCAGGAGGGGAAGACCCTCTATGAGGGGGATTGATTCAGTGACTGGGGTAATCGGGATGGGTGTGTAAGAGACAGTGCGATTGTCAGGGGAGCTCTGGTGGCCTAGTGGCAAGGAGCTGCAACTACAATCCCAGAGGTGCATGGTTCAAATCCACTAGATGCTCTGCCGGGGAAGGAAGGACAGTCTCCTCCTGGACCAGTCAGATCTGATTTGACGGTGCACTCACACAAAAATAATAAGATAAATATTAAAAAAATAAAGAGACAGTGCGATTGGCACAGGACAGAGCAGAATTTAGGGCTGCTCTACATAGGGTCACCGTGAGTCTCAAGTGACTCGATGGCACATAACAATGACATCATATGTTGGGAACAAATAGAAGGGCGATCTTTTCATTCTTTATAGTGCAGTCCAGGAATCCTTCATATAAAGAACATTTCCACTGAACTCTAAGGATAAAAAGAGGAAGAAGGAAGAGCAATTTTAGTAAGCTTTGCTGGCATACTCTTAGGATCTCAGTATTTTTCTTGATAATAGCAGTCAGGAAATCAAAAGATATGTTGCATTGGGAAAATTTGTTCAGGATCTCTCCAAAGTGCTAAAGAGCACTAATGTCATCTGTAAAATTAAGGAGCACCAAACCAAGCTGTAGTCTTTTCAACTCCTTCCTAGGACTCTGAAAGTTAAACAGTGACTGAGGATGGCTGAAAAAGAATTAATACCTTTGCATTGTGTTGTTGAAGAAGAGTTCTGAGTATCCAGTGAACTGGGGTGGGGGTGGGGGTGGGGACCAAACCAAGCCCAAGTTTGTCTTAGAGGAAATGCAGCCAGGTTATTCCTTAGAGACAAGGATGGTAAAATTTGATCTCACGTACTTTGGACATGTCAGCAGGAGAGCAAACATGCCAAAGTTCATAAAGTTAAAGTGCCCAGAATGACTGTATATCCATCTTTTTCACATGGAAGTTAAACTGCATTTAGAAAAAAAGACTTTTATTATTTTTTGTTCAATTAATAGTAATTTGGAAATTGTAAAAATAGTGTCGTCTTAAGTAAGCAAAATTGGGTTAAATTTCTTGTTGTATTAACTTCAGGAAGTCTGTGTGCCACTTAGTAAGCCAGCCCCACTGTCAGCAAGTCTGTTCGAGTCATGGTTACTGTCCATCACACTTCCAAGGCTAGATAACCTTTATGGGAGGAGACTGCCTGCTGTTACTCTGCTGAGCAGCTGATGGATTCAAAACACAGACCTCTGGTTTGCAGCCCAGTGTTTAAACTATTACACTGCCAGGGCTCCTGCTGCTAGTATGTAGCAAAAGTTTACACCTTTTCATGGAGTAATTCCTCCATAAAATATGCATGTAAACAATTTGTAAAGTAGTAATTTGCATTCCAGAGAGCTATTTATTTGAAGAGATTCACTGTTTGGCTTGCTTGTTGTTCTTCCAGCCACCTAAACAGATTTATTTCCTGCCTTTCTCCCTCTCTCTGTCCTTACTTCTGTCTCTCTCTCTTCTTTCCCTCTGTTCCTTGCTGCTTCTTTCCTGAATTTCCTCAGTCCCTCCATCCTTCATTTCTTCTCTGCCCATCTAAACACTTAAGATGCTGATACTTTGGTGAATTTTCTTTCAGTTTTTCCCCCTCTAGATTAGTTTTCTTTCCTAAAGTATAACTATTAGCAGTATGCTTGTTTTTGGTTTAGTCTTCCATAAACATTTTACTTATTATTGATCTCATATATTAATAATAAATGCATAATATGTATTTTAAAAGTCCTTACCTTGTGACAGATACCCTTTAGGTTTCAAAATCCTATTACTTAACAATGCATTTCTTATGACAATGAGTATTCGTTTTTCTCAAGTTTTACACATGAGGAAACCAAGACTCAAAAGAAGTTAAATAAAAACTTGCTATAGTTTATATCGAAATATCAGCTCTTAGCCACTGTAAGGTACAAGTTTGCATACATTTTATTTTTTTTGGCTGTATTACCAAGAAATTCTACCAGAGAGGATGTTCAAATTGCCTATATTATTATGTCTTCATTCTCCATTATACTTTATATTACCCCCAACGTCATTTAGTCATTTTAATTTTACTATCATCTGATATGGTAAATAATCTGTTTTCCTCCCTCCCCGGTAGATTGTAGGCTCTGTGGGTAACATGATTTAGTCTCTTTTGCTCCCTCAATCCCTAAAACTGCTGGGCACATAGTAGATATTTCCTAATTTGTTGAATTTCTCCTTTCCTCCATTTAGCTTTCTTGTAAAATTTTAAATTTCTTAACCAATCTCTGGTGAACTGAAAGTTTGGTATAGTCAAATAATCCAGTTTCCTCTGCAAATCACTGGCAGATGCTTCCATCAAGTTGGCAGGCCAAGTATGGTTTACTCCAGTGGTGTCTTCTTGTGCCTGTCAAGAGTTGGCTTCTTGTTTCCGTACTGATTTATGCCGGTTGTACTTGTTATTGCAATTTAAGTCTTCTGTAGCTGATTTTGGAAAGACAGAGTTGTTTCTGTGAAATTAAAGATGATTACTCAGAAAAACTCAAATGAACAAATGTTGCCAAATAGGTATGGGCAACCCGTCTATAAAACCTGTGTAAAAGGAATAATAAATGTCTGGAAATATTCTGCGCCTGAGGGTTTTTTTCCCTCTTGTAACTCTTTTTAAGTTCCATTTCTATTTTAAAGAAAGAAAAATTGCAAAGAGTAGATAGTATCTTAATTACAGGTTTGCTTTATGTAAGAAAGACAATATGAAACTCTATTGGAGATTGACACTAAAACGTATATTTGTGTTTAAAATTGAAATGAAATTATTAAAGTAGTATTCATATTTTCAAATTGCCCTTAACAAGTGACTTTTTAAAATTAACAAATTATCACTTTCCAAAATATTGGAAAAGAAGGCTTTTGCTATGTTGAATGGAACTCTGCATTCTTGGTATGCCAGAGAAAATACCTAGCTGGTTTTGTTTGTCGTGAATATTTCCTTATGTACTAGAATGTGACCTTCAAGAGGACAGGGACTTGAGGTTCACTGAATTCATTGCTCTGTCTCCAGGGTCTGCAGCAGGTCCTGGCATATTAATTAATTGTTACATGGGTAGATTAATTACCATAAATATGGTAATATTTTAGATGATGATGATGATGGGTGTGGGGGTGTGTGTGTGTAAAGCTAAAATACTTTCTATTTCAACATTTTTTATGTGGATAATATTAACTTTAAAATAAGATGTACAACAATCTCCACTTCAAAAATTTCCACTATCTCTTCTAACAAAAACTAGATGCTTCTCTTCCCCTAGCATTCTAGTCCCACCTGTCCCTCCGATTTAAGTTCAGACTCAGTTGCCATCGAGTTAATACCTGCATATAGTGACTGGCCCGCCATTTGCTTCCTGAATGTTCTTTACAGGAAGATCCTGCCTTCTCCTGTAGAGCCGCTGGTGGATTCTCACCACCCTAGACATGCAGCATTTTGCTTAGCAGTACAACATTCTACTGTCTGTGTCATCAGGTGCTCTTTCATCCACACCCGTTGTTGTTAGGTGCCATAGAGCTGACTACAACTCATAAAGACCCTGTGAACAACAGATAGGAACCTTGCCCAGTCCTGCGCCATCATCTCCATCACTGCCACATTCCAGCCCATTGTTACAGTCCTTGTGTCAGTCTGTCACCTTGACAGCTGTCCTCTTTTTCACCGACCCTTCAACTTTCCCAGCCTCGAGTCTTTTTCTAGGATGCCCAAAGTTTGAGGTAAAGTTCACCATCCTTGCCTCTAAGGTTCATCATGGTTTTACTTCTAACACATCCCTGCTCCCCACTACTAAAGTTTGGTCTCTAAACCTTTGCCTGTTGTAGATAACTTTATGCAGGTGAGATCATACAACATTTATTCTTTTGTGACTGACTTAGTTCTCTTAACATAATGTTTTGAAGCGTCGTTCATGCCATCTGTGTATTAGTACTTCATTTCTCTTTTGACTGAGTATATCCATTGTATAGTTCCACCACATTTTGCTTAGCAGTTCATTTAGGATCTTTCTACCCATTGGCTATTGTGAATAGTACTACCGTGAAAATTGGCTGGCATTCAGTTCTTTTTTGATTTATACTAGGAATTGAGTCAGTGAGCTCTGTGGTGATTCTATTTTTAACATTTTGAGGAGCCACTGAACAGTACCTTCACCATTTTACATTCCTTCAGGAATTCCTGAACATTCCAGTTACTCCACAGTCTGAAAAGCACTTGTCCTCTGATTTTTCTGGTGATCATTGTCCTAGTGGGAGTGAAATGTTTTCTCATTGTGGTTTTGATTTACATTTCCCTGGTTACTAATGACTTATATTTGACATCTCTTCATGTGCTTGTTGGCCATTTTTATCATCATCCTGGGTAAATTGCCTTTTCAAGTCAGTGACCCTTTTTTGGATTGTGTTGATTACCTTTTCTGTTACTAAATTTAAGATGTTTTAAGTAAAATCTGGGATTTAAATCCTTACCTATTAACCATTTCTCACAAAAATTCACCCAGTCTTTGTTAATAAAGTTAACAAAATCCTTTCATTCTACTGGAATTGTCTCTTTTTTCTTTTGCTGTGCATACTTTTGGTATCACACCTAAACCATGTATGTGTATTTTTATACCTCCTCAAAAAAGGGAGCTTTGCTGATCCTAGTAGTAAGAAGCTGCACTGCAATCCCAAAAGGCACGTAGTTCAGATCCACCAGCTGCTCCAGGAAAGAGGAATAGGCAGTCTCTTCTTGGGTGATGTATTACCTCAGAACACCCATTGGAGGGTCGGCAGTGGGTCACTTCTGACTCTACAACATACTACAACAACGTTAAAAAAAGTGTTTCACTTTTTGTATTGATAATGCTGTATTTTCTGACAAATAAAAAGTACTTTAAAATTATGTATTCAGTATGTACTAAAATAAGTGTACAGCTTTCTATAATGAGTGCCTGCCGGGATACTAAGTGTTCAGGTTGTAAAATTACACCTGAGATTAAGTGCTGTCCTATCATTTGTTATCTGTGTAACTTGCACAAAGTACTTACAAATATAGGTCAGAAAGGTTAAGTAACCTCCTTATATGATGTAAGCAATAAAAAAGATTTCTTAAAGTCCCTAACACATAAAGAGTTCTGATGACCTTGTGGTAAGAAACGGCACTGCAGTCCCAATGCCATGTGGTTCTAATCCACCAGATGCTCTTCAGGAGGATAACAATTTCCTTCCAAGCGGTTTGCTGTCTATGAAAACCTACAGGAAGATCAGCCAAGTGTCATTTCCAACTTGATGAACAACAACACACAAGAAATACTTAATAAGTGTTAACAAAAAGGAATAAAACAGTATACGTTTATACTATAAGAAGGCTACTACTGGCTTATTTATTTAGGGGGTGGTTTTAGTATTATTTTTTAACCAATTAATTGTTTGGAAATACTTTTTATATATACAGACTTATCTTTTCTGTTTCAGTGAATTTTCATCAAATTCAGAAGTTAGGTTCGTTTTTGTTTTCTTTTTTATTTCATACATTTAAAATGGTTTTCAGAAATGAAGATAATTGAATTTTAATCTAGATAAGTTATGAAAGTCAAACACAAACACTGCTTTGTAGTTCTTAGTTTGACAGTTTCTTAGCACAATGCTACTTGGAAGGGAAACTGGTTTTCAGAATATTAAGTACTCTTCTGGATTGTGGGGGTTTATTTTGTTTTGTTGTTGTTTTGGAATTTTTTTCTTTTATGGGAGAGAAAATGAGCACATTATGTAAGGAATGCAGCTTCTTCCAGGGGTATTTTTTTTTCATTGGAGACCGTATTAAAGTCTCGTCTTGCTATTTCTGGCCATATTATCACCAGCTGCGGGTGTGGGATATTTAATCTGTCCAGTGATTGGCTATATTAAGGAATTGAGCCTATGCAAATGCAGAAAGCAGAAACCATCATACACTTCTTTTTCAGGCTAGGCCTTTCCCCCGTTGTTGCTAATGTAGCTTAGCACAGACTCATACCTAGGTAGATTTGAACCAAAAAGCAGGTGATGAAAATGTTCTGGCAAAATATTTTTTCATCACTGAACATGAATTTAGCCATTTGTTTGATTGTTACAGTATGTGTTAAAGAGCCACTGCTGCCCGTTTGCAGCCTAATGTGTTTATTACAATCTTCCCAATAGCATCTTGAAGTGTCTCTCAGCTAAAAAATTCATGAGTAATATTGGCTTTCAATCAGAAAAATAGGATATGAATTCTAGTTACTGCCTAATCCACCACTTTAAGGCCATTATACAAAGGTAAATCTAAGAGATCATATTGAGGAGGAAATGTTTATCTTAAACATTTGTTTATACACTATTCATGGGCCGTGAAACTTTCTGTAAGAAAGTAGGTTCTGAAGTGATTTTGCTCTGAGAAGAGTAATTGTAGGAATATCATACTTAACTGTGGTACTGTTTAGAAATGAAAACTCACATGCTAGTGTTTTGTTTTTTTGCTTATAGCATTTATTTAATTTTTAAAAAACATTTTTATTTTATACTGATTTATTTACAAAGTTCAAATACATTGTTTTTCAGACCAGATCCATCCCATTTCCTTTACACACCCCCTCCCTCCACCCACAACGCCTGTCCAGGCTCAGCCCTCTGCTCTCCCCTCCCCTCCTTGGATCCTCATACTTGTTCTACAATAATGGGCTTAATACAGTATTTGTCTCTATGGGACTGAGTTAGTTCACTCAGCATAATACTCTCTAGTCTCTGTCAAATTAGATAGTGATTTATAAAATCATTGCTCCTGTGTGCTGCATAGTATTCTATCGTGTAAACGTACCATAATTTCTCAGTAATCCATTTGTTTGCAATTGGACATTTGGGCTGTTTCTGTGTTCTTGCAATGGTGAATAATGCTGCTATGAGCATTGGTGTACAAGTCTCTGTGCCTCATTTCTCATTTTCTCAGTGTGTATTCCATGCAGTGGATTAGCTGGGTCATACGGAATTTTTATATTTTGCTTTTTGAGAAAGCGCCAAACTGCCTTCCAGAATGGTTGTATCACTTTACAATTCCACCAACAATGTGTGTAAGAGTTTGTATCTCTTGACATATCCTCTCCAACATTTTTCTCTTGCTGTCCTGTTAAACTTTCCCACAGCTACTGGCGTGAGATGGTATCTCATTGTGGTTTTGTCTTGCATCTCTCTTATTTCCAGTAATGTTAAGTGTTTCTTCATTTGTCTGTTGTCCATCCAATTATCTTCCTCTGTGAAAATTCTTTCCATGTCTTTTACCCATTTTGTAATTATGTTATCAGTCTTTTTCTTGTGAAGGCCCTGGATGATTCTGTAAACTTTTGACATGAGATCTTTGTCTGAAATGATATTTCCAAATATTTTTTCCCAGTCAGTAGATTTTTTTTTCACTATGTTGAAAAAAAAATGTCTATCTGTGTTTCATTGATTATGCAAAGGCGTTTGACTGTGTGGATCATAACAAACTGTGGCTGACCCAGAAAAGAAT
>NW_006399758.1:13394762-13412514 GCF_000299155.1 Elephantulus edwardii | reverse complement strand
AATCGGGATGGGTGTGTCAGAGGCAGTGCGATTGGCCCAGGATAGAGCAGGGTTTAGGGCTCTTGTACGTAGGGTTGCTATGAGTTGCAAGTGACTTGACGGCACATAAAAACAACAACATAAACATTTAATCTTTAGAAGGTCTCATTTATCAATTTTATCTTTTCCAGATTGTGCATTTCTGGCTGTATTTAGCCTTCTAAGCTTGATCCCAGTTTGACTCTGATAAACTTTATGGTTTGGGGCTTTACTCCCAGATCTCTGATGGACCTTGAGTTGATTTTTCAGTATGGTGTGAGATGTGGATGTGACCTGCAGGTAGCAGGTCAGTTTTGCCAGCACCATTTGTTGAAGAGATTGTCATTTCCCCATTTGGTAGGTTTTATTTCCTTGTTGAATATCAATTGACCATAGATGGGTCCATATCTGGGTTCTCAATTATGTTCCATTGGTTTGTGTGCCTGTCATTGTACCAGTACCATGCTGTTTTGGTTATTACTACTGTGTAGTCTGGTCTGTGCATTGCTGTGCAGAGGTAACTCGTGGTTGCTGTAATGCTGAAGACTGTGACAGTGATGTGCCAGTCGTGGTAATGGGTACCCATGGTGGACGGTGTTGGCTGGAGCTTCCCGACTAAATCAAGCCTGGAAGCAGGAGCGGCATCCACTTCCGAAACGGCTTGTCTCCGGAAACTCTAAGTACTAACAGTGCTCAGGCCGTTCGTTCATAGAGTTGCTATGAGTTGTCTACGACTCCACGGCATCAGACAACAGCAACTGTGTAGTAGGTTTTGAGGCCAGGGAATGCTATGCCTTCCACTTCATTTTTGTTTTTCAAAAGTGCTTTGCTTATTCAGGGTCTCTTTTCTCTCCAAATAAACTTGAGAATTTCCCTTTCAATCTTGAAAAATTAATTTGGTATCGATTGGGATTGAGTTGAACATGTATATTGCTTTTGGTAGGATTGTCATTTTCACAATATTGAGGCTTCCTGTTCATGAACAGGGCACATTTTCCCATTTGTTTAGGTCTTGCATTGTGTCTTGCAGAAATGCTCTGTAGTTTTCTTTTTCTAGAGCTTTTTTATCTCTAGTTAGGTTCACTCCCAAGTATCTCTGTTTGTGGTTGGCTATTGTAAATGGTATTGCTGTCTTGATTTCCTTTTCTGAGTTCTCTGTTACTATAGAGGAATCCTACTGATGTTTGGATGTTGATCTTATATTCTGCCACTCTACTAAATTGGTCTACTAGCTCTAAAAGGTTTTTGAGTTTTGTGCTTTTTGGTTTTGTTATTGAGTCCTTGGAGTTTTGTGTGTATATAATCATATCATTGCTAATTGCATTTCTTTTAAAAAGCCCTGTGTAGTAAGTATGTTGCTCTAAACTAGTGAAGGTTAACTTGAATTTGTTACCAACTAATATGTGAGTCTCCAAAAGTTTCTAACTTAATTATAGTGACCATTATAAATTAATAATGAGCAATTTTATGAGTCTGAATCTGTACATTATATATCTGTATATATATTATATGTATAGTATATCTGTATGCTATATATTATAATATTATAATATAGTGGTTAAGGAAATGCAAAAGATCCAGTGTGAAAAACAAATGTATCCAAACATTGTCAATAAATCTATATAAAGTAAAAAATAAAGATTGTAATATGGAGATAATTGTAATTTTATTGCTTGAAAGTGAAAACTTGATCAACATTTTTCTGTGTAAAATGATGTAGTAAAAATATTAATAATGTGTCTGGGAAAATAGCATGTTATGTAGCTAGCTAAAAGAATTTTATTTTTGTAGTGTAGAATAGCATCCTGTATCTATGTAAAACGTGTTCTTTATCCAGTGAAAAGAAATGTGTGATTTTTCTGCATGGTCTAATCCATGCGTTTAATAAATCTTCATAGTTAGAAATCTTTAAGCTTTGATAATTTCATTGTTGCCAGAAATTGAGATTGTGCCAAAATATTGTTTGGTTTGGGGTAATTTTGTCCGGTTAATACTGTTGTGAAGGAGATATTTTACCATCTGTGTCAATTGCCTGTCTTCTGTTATCAGCTTACCAAATGCCGAAGTTTGGCCCACTCTCTGTTTTCCACTTTTTCAAGACATCTACACCTAAAAGCTAAAATCACATTGTACTTACTCAAGTATTAAGGACAGTGTTTTCTTAGATTTATCCAAGTCTGGCCCAGAAATTCTGCTTTTGTGAAATCGAAGGAATCCCTTATGAGATTCTTTTTAAGGGAGAAACTTTAGGATGAGTGTTTTCGTTGGTAATAAGGAGTTAGTGAGCAGAGTTTTAGCTGTTGAGCTTCTGAGCAATGAAAGCATTTCCTTCCACACTTTAGTTGGTTGAAAGTGGAAAAGTATATAAGTGAATATTAATGTATTTTTTTTATATTGCTTGACTATTTATTGGCCTTAAAAAATCTGTGAAGAATCAGATTGTAGATTATACACCCTATTTTGTGTGTCTCTTGCAAAGAGTTCTTGATGAACCTGGCAGGCTCTGGAAACCATGGACGCCTTTCTGGTTTCACATCAAGAACTTAGTGATTTATCTGGCCACAGCAGGGCCTCCTCCTGTAAGCGGTGACAAGGTCAGTTGTTCTAGCAGCTTTTTGGATGGCACTTCTGAGTTGGCAAGTTTGATCACAAAGCAAGGAATTTCAGAGAAGGTCGAGCTTTTAAAAAATATTTCTTGGAGAAGGCAGTGAGATCTGATTTTTGATCCCATTATTCATATTTTTGCAACAGTACTATCCTTACTTATTCTTTAACTGAATTTGTTTAGCATAAAATGAACAGATTAACAGATTGGGCTTGGAAGATGGCCTATACTGATAAAAGATAAAGTGTACCTTATCATTTACATTAACTCTGGATGATTAACTAGATTTTATGGTGTGAGGTTGTATTATAAGCACCAGCTATGTTACCTGATAAGCTGTATTCTGTATTAAAGGAGTCTGTATTAAAGCGTCTTTTGAGTTGTGTTAAGAGTTAACATTTTATCTTGCTTGCTGTCATTATGCCATCCACTTAGCTGGTTGTCTCTCACAAGATTTGGTTGTTTTAAATAATACAATTTATTGTTCAGTTGTATCTTAACAGCTGTAATTCATTCCTCTCCTATTTACTTTGTACAGGTAAATATCAGGGAATGTAAGGAAGGCTGTATGGTCACAATGAGAGCAGAGACATTGTTTTGTTGTTGATAGCAAGAACTGACAGGACTGAAACTTCTTTTCCAGTCTTGTCCTTTCCCATCCCCCACCCCAACATCTGGCAGAAACTGGCTTGGCTTGCTCTTAATAACTGTAATTACCATCAGACGCTGCCCACAGTTACTTCTATCAACTTCAGTTCTCTGATTTACATCGAACAGCTTCTAAAGTAAGAAAGAAATGCTTACGAATTTGAATTTTGTGTGAATTTTGAAACATGCAAAAATTATGAGAAACTGTCAGTTTAGGACTGTTCCAAAATGGTATAAAAGAGGAAGACCCTCAGTGAGAAGGATTGACAAGGGTCTTTAACAATGGCATCAGACACAGCAGTGATTGGAAGGATGGCACAGCTCTGGTTTTTTGTTCTGTTGATCAGGCTTCTATGAGTCGGAAATGACCTGATGACGCCTGACAACAGCAAAACAAAGTTTTTAAGCTTTCTGTTCTGTTCTTCTTTATTTTCAGTTTCCTACCTTTTCACGAAAAAGAATTTTTAGCTTTAATCTACTGAACCATATTTAACTTAATATGCAATTTATTTTCTTTTCCTTTACATAACTGAGATCTGCTAGCATAGTAGTTAGTGTATCTGACCAACTTTTAACTGAAAGGTCAGCAGTTCAACTCCACCAACTCTTTGGGAGAAAAGTGGATAGTAGAGGAAGGCCCTCTATGAGGTGGATTGATTCAGTGAGTGGGGTAATCAAGATGGGTGTGTTGGAGACAGTGTAGTTGGCACAAGACAGAGCAGAGTTTAGGGCTGTTGTACATAAGGTCACTATGAGTTGCAGGTGACTCGACGGCACATAACAACAACAACAACAACTACAACTCCTGCAAAGATTTATAGCCTCAGAAACCCAATGAGATCTTCTTTGAGTTGGAACTGACTTGAAGGTAGTAGGTTTTGTCTTGGTATTTGTTACTTACTGTCCATAACAGCTTAGTGTGCTTGTCTGTGGGCTAGAACACAGGTGTCTGGGTGTTGGGAGACAGACCCTCATCTCAAGGTCCACTTTTCCTCTGCTGCTTACTGTTTGAGGCCCAGAAGCCACCCAGTATGCAGCAGTGGAGACCTGGACACAAAGTCCCAAACTTGTTACCTCTTACTTCCTGTAACTCCTTGAATCTAGTCCCTGCATTTTGCCTGTCACCATTTGCTGCCAACAATGATAATCTCAAATCAGATGATCTTCTAGATTAGGACAGAACAGATTTTCTCTTAGAGTGTCTCATTAATGATTTTCACTATGGTTCCTCCACCAAAGGACAGAACATGAACCCACTTATCTGATCAAGGATTGCATTTCCAGCTTCCCTGTGGCAAGGCAAGAAAGGGGAAAGGGAAATACTACAGTCTTAAATTTTGTCTTTTCTCACAACCTGCATTATTTTGTTTTTCTTGGGGGACTAATAGTGATTCAGACAGGAAATCTTGAGCACTGGATCCCACCACAGTGGGATTTGTACTGTCCACCCTTCTTTCTTCCCACAACCCAGGAGAGACTATTGTACCTTCCCTTGTCATTGCAAATCACTCTGGTTTTTTCCCTTTCCTTGTTTCTTTGGTGAATTAAAAACTGAGGTGTGTACTGGTGACATACGTTGTGGCTCTGTGCCATCAAGTCAGAACCAACTCATAATTGACCTTCCTGCAGGAGAATTTTGTCCATCTTTATCCCCAAGGGACAGCTAGTTGGTGGATTGGAACCCCCATGTCTTTGGGTTGGCAGTACAGTTCCTTACCTACTAGGCTACCAGAGCTCTCTTGGTGACACATAACCTAGGAAAATTATTCACAAATTAGGATATTCTGGCAACACATAAAAATAAAAGGAAAAAAGCATGCTTATAAAGCTAAAAAAATTTAGATTTGGGGGAAATGTGTCTAATTTACTATCTCAAACGGAAAACTTGGTACTTAAATAGCTTCAAGAAAAAATTAATGACATTTGAAAACTATGTATAGAGTGGTTTAGAAGCATCCTTGAGTAGGGACAAGTAAAATATAACTTGTCCATATGGACAAATTAAAATAGTTTTATTCTACTTAGCCAGAAAGTGTTGTTATTAGCTCTTTATTCCTTATCTCTCTCAAGTTACTTTGTTGAGATGTGATCTATCTTTTCATAAAAAGATGAAAGTACTGGTATATGTACAATTTTGATAATTTAGAAGAAATTGTTTCCCTTCCAAACTGAGTGTATGCAACTTTTAAGTATTTTCATTCTCTTGAAAGCTATCTAATCTTATCACACTGTATACTTTTCATGTAAGGTCATTCTTTGTGAAGGAGAGAGCCACTTTCATGCACAAAAGTTACCAGATGTAGAACATTTTACTGTATAAGAGAGGTTATATTTTGATGAAATATAAAATTTACTTAAACTTTTATGACTTCTAAAGAGCTTCCTTCTGGGTAAAAAAATCCTTAGGTCATTTGTTGAAAGTTTACTTAGATTTAATCTGTAGTGTTTTTGTTTTACTTTGTCTTCTTTTTTTACATGCTCATAAATGAAACTATGAAAATTGTGGTTTTTAGAGAAACACAATAGTGAGTGTTTTCGAGTTGCATGAAAAGGGTTTTTGCTTCAGCCTCTTTTCCTTTATTATTCTCCTCATGTCTTGGCTCCCCTTGCTACCATTTAAAATCATATGTACCTTCCTCAAGGCCCAGGGCAGTACTTGCTCCATTGAGCATTCTTCCTTCTCAAATCTCACACTATGGCAGAAACCCACGTGCTTGATCAAAGAGTGCATAATTTTGTATTAGTGCCTTTCACCTATTTTATTGACTAGACTTTAATAGCTGCCTACAAATTTATTTCCCATCTTTTGTTTGTTTTATTATGGAAAAACATGTATGGGGACCCAAGGGGGTAAGGATTGGGAGCAGAAGAGTGAGGATGGGCAGGAATGAAATCACTGGGTTGCACAGTTTGGTGGGTGGAGGGAGTGGGTGAAGGAAATGAGAAAGATCTGGTGGGGACCAGAAAAGACAATGAAAGATAGAAAAGGTAATGGTGGGCATAGTCCAATGGTGATTTATTTTTTTTCTTAACAAAGAAATTGTCTTTTTCATTTGTGCGTTTCTAATTTGGGAATAAGACACAGACTCTCTGGCTGCTTCATGCAGAACAGGGGATTTGAGTTGAAGGGGAAGGGGAGCCTACTTTAACACTTTACTGGTGGTCTTGAGTTGAAGCTGTCTGCCTTATTGTTCTGTTAGGAGATACTTTTCTTAATGGTTTTCTGACCCCCTGGACTGAAAACTATTTGCCTAGGTGTTTGCCAGTGGGGTGACCTTTGAGGCTCCATCTACCTTTGCTTCCTTAGCTGGCAGTTATATTTCCCTTTTGTCTCTGGAACTGGGCTCAGGGTTCAGGTCTTGAACAAGACTCAGTGTTCAGGTTACCTATAGGAAAGGGAGCAAACTTAGAGAGAACAAACTTGTGGGTTACAAAGAAAAGGGCTATGGAGGTGTGACTTACAGATGTACTAGAGGAGGAGATGGAGGAAAGGAGCTTAGATAAAATTCTCATATACACCAGCAAACTCAGCATCTCCTCAGCACTCCCTAGGGTCTGGACAGCTCTCCCTGAGGGGCCAGGCAATACTAACTGGGGGCCAAGCGGCTCACCCCAGGGCTAGGTGGCAATCTTCATGGGCCACTTGGCACTCTCCCCCACCAAAGCCCTTCTGAAGTCAGTACCTTGTGCCCTACTGGAGACCAAGGTCAAGGACAGTACTTCTGGCTCTAGCAGTGCCATCATTGCCTCCTTCCTCTCCACCAAGTTGTCTCATTGTAACTTTTTTTTTTAATTTTTAATTTTTTTTTTTTACAGAGGTTTTGGATTTCCATTCATTCACTGCCGCAGTTTTCTCCCTTCCCACCCCTCCCCACCAGCTCACTTCCCCCTCCGAAGAGAGAAAAAAAGAAAAAAATTCCTTCATTAGTATACAATTCCCACGTCCCTTCCCCCCACCCCCCACCCCGAGTACACTTCTCTATGCAACCTTAATTCTGGATTCCTGTGCTAACCATAATACTCAATCATATATCACTTCTAATCTGTTCTTTCCCTCATCTGCTTCAATACAATATACATAATTTATCCAAGTTTTTCTGTCATACCCCTACCCTGATGACACACCCATTCTACAACAGTGGCACCATACAGTATTTGTCCCTTTGTGACTGAGATATTTCACTCAGCATAATGTCCTCCAGGGTCACCCACTTTGAATAATATTGCATGAGTTCCTTGTTTTTCAATGCTACGTAGTCTGTTGTGTGGATATACCACAGCCTCTCTATCCATTCGTTTTGTTGATGGACCCTTAGGCTGCTTCCAACTCTTTGCTATTGTAAACAAAGCTGCAGTAAACATGGGTGTGCATATATCTGCTTGGATGGCAGACATGGTCTCTCTGGGGTATATTCCCAGTAATGGGATTGCTGGGTCAAATGGTATCTCTGTTTGCAATTTTTTGAGAAAGTGCCACACCGCCTTCCACAATGGTTGCACCATCTTACATTCCCACCAACAGTGAATAAGAGTTCCAGTTTCTCCACATCCTCGCCAGCATTTGTTGCTTGCTGTTCTGTTATATTTTGCTATTCTGACTGGGGTGAGATGATATCTCATAGTTGTTTTGATTTGCATCTCTCTTAGAGCTAGGGACTTTGAACATTTCTTCATGTGCTTGTTGGCCATCTGAATGTCTTCTTCGGTGAAGTGTCTGTTCATATCCTGTGCCCATTTTTCTATTGGATTATTTACCTTTATCTTATTATGGTGTTCAAGTATTTTATAAATTCCGGCTGTAAGTCCCTTATCTGACATATCATTACCAAATATTTTTTCCCAGTCTGTGGCTTCCCTTTTTACTCTATTGGAGAAGTTTTTGGATGTGCATAGGGATTTGATTCTTAGAAGGTCCCATTCATCTATTTTATCTTCTCCTGGTTGTAGATTTTCCAGGATACTTGGAAGACTTTTTATGTTGTGGATTAGGACCACTAAAGTTCTTCCAAGCTTTTCTTGAATGAAGTTTATAGTCCTTGGTTTTAGTCCTAAGTCCGTGATCCACCTTGAGTTGGTTTTTGTATATGGAGTGAGGTGTGGATCTTGTTTTAGTCTGCATACAGCTTTCCAATTTTGCCAGCACCATTTGTTAAAAAGGCTGTCATTTCCCCACTTAACTGGTTTCATCTCCTTGTCAAAAATCAGTTGACCATAGGTAGATGGGCTGATTAATGGATTCTCAATTCTGTTCCATTGATCTATGTGTCTGTAATTGTACCAGTACCATGCTGTAATTGTAACTTTTAAGTAGGCATGATTACTTTCCCCTTCCACAAATGGAGAAGGGTCTTCCAGAGTAGAGAACAGACCCGCTCAAGGTTGAAAAAGTAATAAAGGCAGTAGAGCAAGCATTCAAACCAAGGTTGTCTGAAGGCAGGCTGTGAGATGGCGAGCTCCACACGGTGCTCGGGTTGGTCCTTTTTCATCTTCCTCTGTCAATTTAATTTAGTTCTTGGAAGCAGTAGTCAATAAATCAAAAGATGTGGTGCATTGAGAAAATCTGCTGTCAAGGATCTATCCAAGGTAATCTTCACTGGGAGCTAGATGTTCTGCCAGATGGGTCCTTTTTCTCCCGTGGCTCCATGGCACCAACACCATCCCACCATTTCTTCCCGTGCCCAGGGCCCGTGGCCACTGGCAGCTACTGCTGCCCACCATGTGGGGTTTCTGTCATGCAGGGGTGCCTGCTGCCTGGCCCAAGCAAGAAGATTTCTGGCTCCAGCAGCTGCATGGGACTGCAGCAGCATGGGCTCAGTGGCAGAATAGTCAGAGGCAGGGGAGCTTACCCATGGTTTTTCAAGAATCTTTGTCTTCTTGATATTGAACTTTCATCCATGTTGAAGACCAGTAGTCAGTTGTTTAGCTGTTTCGGTGTAGATAAACTGTGAGCTGTGGAAGGCCATGGTGATCCTTTTCAATGGGACTCAGTGCACCTCCATACTCCTCACACTGTTTACCCCCATAGCCGTCATCTTGGTATCCCCTATCACCTCCTCACCTTCTTCATTGTATTTTGAACCTTATTTTCAGTGGCTGATAGGCAGTTGTAGTGTAACATTTGTTTCATTGTGTACCATCAAGTAGAGAGAGACCCATAGCTGGTCCTCCAGCAAGTTTTCCAAGACAGTAAATCTCACAGGAGGAGATTACCCATCTTTCTCCCATGCAACAGCGGCCAGTGGATTCAGAGTCTGTGCTTTTGGGTTAGCGGTGCCACTCCTTACCACCTAGAGCTCCCTGAGGAACATTTTAGGTGCGAGGAAAACAGCCCTGGGAGCACCGACAAGCTGGGAGCTAGAGCTGTTCCTGCCTCACTGGTAACTTCATAGTTCGAGATAAGAGTAGCTTATTTCAGGAAGGGATCTTTACTATAGCATTTTGTTTTGTAAGCCTGTATATAAATCCAGGTTCAGCCATATGCTAATTCAGTAACCCCGGGCTGTTACTGATTGTATCCTCATTTGAAAGATGAGGTAACTAAGAAGCTACTTTAGCATGCATGCTTTAAAATCGTGTGTCTAACCAGGTAGTAGAGGTAACATGAATATCTGGTCTTAGTTTCTCTTCTGTGTGGTTATGGTGAATAGTACTGAGTATCCCATGGTGTACCAAAAGAACAAACAAGTCTGCTTTGGAAGACGTGCAAACAGTGAGTGCCTTAGGGGCAAAGATGATAAAGCCTCATCTCACTCACTTTGGGCACATTTTAAAAAGCAACCAATCCTTGGCGAGAGGCATTATGCTGGGAAAGGTACAGGGCCAAAAAAAAGGAGAAGACCCCCAAAGAGATGAATTGGCACAGTGACTACTACAGTAGACCTGGGCATGGCAAAGATTGTGAAGGTGCTGCAGGATCGGGCCAGGGTTCAGACCTGTTGTTCATAAAGTTACTGTGTGTTGTAGTTAATCTGACAGCACCTAACAACAGTAGTCCGTTTTAGAAGATTCATTTTGTCGGAAGATTACTTACTTTATTGTAGCGGAATACACATTATACTTCTTATCACACCAAAATTGTGCCCCCAGTATAGGATCTCAGGAGTTGATTATATTGTTCCCACCCACAGGAAGCGCCAGTGTCAGCTTGGAGAATTGTATCCTGGCTGTTGACCTCTGGTATCAGATGTAAAATTGATGTTCCTTCCCATAACTGAAACAGTTTCTTTATCCTACTTAAATATATGAGTCTTAAAAATTAACTTTAACTCACCTGCCCCTTTGGGTTGAACTAGTGGCTAGAAAAAAGGGTTGTAATGAGATTGAGGCTGGGCACCCCAGTGATGCGGTGTTGAGGTGACTGCTGGGTGACAGGCGTGCTTGGTCGTGGATGTTTTCTTTTGTTTACTTTTCTCTCGTCCTTGATGAACATGTTGCTCCCTGGTGTCTTCTCTGAGCCCCTTGGTCTTCTAACTTGCTCTTCCCTCTGATTTTTCCCATCCAGAAAAACATTAACCCACCTACACACTTTGAAGGTGGTTGTTTTTTGGAAGCCTGGGGGCAGAAGGAAGAAAAAAAATAACAGAATTGAAACTCAGAGAGACTTTAAAATATTAATGTAATCTTCTTTCAGTGCCTATTAAAAATTTTTGCTAAGAATTTTACTAAGTACCTTAAATAATAGTCATCCTCAGTGTTTTCAAAATCTCTGATAGTCTTTTAGTTTTTCTTGGAACTTAAACCTTTATTACTCACTTGCCCCTTGCCTTCTTCAGTGTCATTTTGATTTTATTAATGATGACAGTGTGAGGTCACTGCTTCTCTTATCACATGTTATTTTACTTTTTTAACCAAAAAACCGGAATGGAAGCCAGTCTTGGTGTTCCCCACCAGCATCAGTAAAGTTTGGCTATTGGGTTGTGATTTTTTTTGTTTGGGGGTTGGTTTTTTTGTTTGTTTGTTTTGTGTTGTGTTTTGTTTTGTTTTTTAATACATCTTAAGAACTTTAGTGTTATGATTAGAATCAACTAAGGAGACTTAGGGATGTATGAGAGGAAGTCAGTGGTGCAGAGAACAGCTGAAGAGAAGGTGCCGTAGGAGAGAAGGAAAGTTCTTCACCCAGGGACATTGCTAACAAAGGCTTGTGGAGACTGGGGTGTTGCAGGAAAGTAGGAGCCTCAGATCCCCCAGGCTAGATTGAGTTTCACAGCCTCTTTCTGGGTTTTCTGTCATGATTGAGCTATAGCAGCACGGGCTTCACATTGGCCAACCCAAAACAGAGACTGGGAGGAGCCCTTACACACCTGTAGTTTCCACATGGTGCAAAATTGTTCTTGGAACTGAAGGCTGCTGGCATAAGACCAGGGTTAGCATATAGTTTATGGTTCTGTAGAAACATGACTCTTGTTTAAAAAAATATGGACCCAGTGAGGTAGGGTTGTTTGTTTTTTTAACTGTTAACTTTTGCATTGACTTTCTAGGAAAGTATCTTTCAAAATTTAATTTGCCATTATAAGCTAGACACAATTATAAATAAAAATAATGCTTTGGTTACTGTTGTCAAAAGGCTGATGTTTTATTGTTAGTACACTAATCGGACACATCATCAGGTCTTCTCAGTTTTGTTTTCCTTTTTTCTGTTTGCAGTTGCTGATATGTGTTCAAGATGAGTGGGATGGGAGAAAATACCTCTGACCCATCCAGGGCAGAGACAAGGAAGCGCAAGGAATGTTCTGACCAGCTTGGACCCAGGTTAGATTCTTGTTGAGAAAAAGAATGCATGATATTCATGAAGACCTTGAGGCCTATTTGAATTTTCGCATTGTTAATCTCGATTCAAATGTCCTATCTGATTTTTCCTGTTAAGTGTTAAACTTTTAAATACATATGTGTTTTCTATTTTAAATACACTAGTAACTTAGAGTTTTTATTACTCTTTATAAGAAGAAAACTACGTGTTACTTTTAAAACTCCCTCTGCCTTTGATTCTCTTCCTTTGATCTTGAGGGGGGTTTTTTTGGACTTTGAAACAGTCTTTCCCTGTTCAGTCATGGCAAACAAAGAAGCCAGAATGGATTAGAATTTGTAAAATACAGATATACTAGAACAAGAACTAGAAGAGTGAAAGGGATTTTTTTCTTTAATTTTTTTTAAATTTTATTTTACTAATTTTAATGAACATTTACAGAGATTTTGGATTTCCATTCAGTCATTGAAGAGTAAAAGTTTTAAGTATCCCTTCTGGAAACTCAAAATCTGTGTTAAAAAGCAAGAACAGTGTGTTGTGTAGGAACTAAATCTCTTGGCCAGCAAGAGTTCGAAACCACATAATCTAGTGCAAAGATGGCAGGTAACTGTCCTGCTCTGAATGTGTTTGCCATAATCAGCCACTGGCAGTGACACCCTTCAGGCACCTGAAAGGCCTGCTCCACCTGTCCTGAATCTCCTATTCCACAACCTTGACCTTTCTGAGTTATTCCCATTCTGGCTATCATTTCATTACATCCACTTTTTAGAAATTCAAGCAGGTCTGTTCCAGTGGCAAAGCATCAGCCATGACTGAACCAGTTCAAACAAATTTATAAAGTCCTGGTTAAATCACAGAATACTATAAAGATAAGAAAAAGGAAAAATACTTTCTTTTAGGCTGAGTTTTTTAGTTTTAATGATCAAGACATGATTTACTACACTCACTTGCTTTTGAGTTGAGGACAAAGATTATAGCGTTTAAGTGAATAAAACAAATACTGTAAAAGTTCCATTACCTTTATTATGGATCAAAGTGTAAATTGTCATAACCTTTAATCAGGTAAATTTAGCAAAAATCTATTAAAATTATAAATGCATAAAAATAAGCAGCAAAAATTTATAAGGGCATGGCTGCTTTTATTAACAAAAAAAAACCAGTGTATATGCATTCATTGGAACACGGAATGGATTGAGAAAAAGCATGGTTTTAAAAATTGTGTATGGGGTGCTACTACTTGTGAAAATGGAAGTCTGTAACTGCACTGCTTAGGATCTTAGAAAACTAGTAAGAGTTGTTTACTGTTTTGGGAGAGGAGAATTAAGGAGATAGGTTAAAAACAGGCTTTAAGTACTATCAGTTACTTAAAATGTTAGAGAAAAACAGCAAGTTTTAATATGTGATCAATAAGATTAGATAGAAGAATAATAAGGACCATTTTAAGACAAGTCATCAAGAGAAGGAAAAAAGGCTTTAAAAGGAATATTTTTTTTTCAAATCTTTCTCCAACTAAAGACCAAGCAGAACGTAGTTTTTAAGCCTAGTTTCCTTAAATCCCCTGCCCCAGCACCTCTGTTACTCCTAGATTTTCTTAGTACTTCTTGCAAGCTAAACCCTTCTACTCCTTGACTGCTTTTTATCACTCAGAAATTTACCTAAAGGGGAGTTTGGTAAAATGCATGCTGTGGCAATTTATGGTATTGCCATAGCCAGGTGGGCGTGTGGCAGAGGCCTCTCCCTCATCCATCAGGCGCTTTATAACCAGTGTATCATGTATTATTAATTATTATTATTATTTTGTGCCACTGGGCCCAAGATCAGAACTGGATTCTTCCAAACATTCTGCTCTCTCCTTCCTTTCCTCGTACTTAATAAAGTGAAAACTAGAGGTAAAATAATACTTAGAAAAATTAATTTCTCCTCACCCTCTGCTCTACCAATAACTCACTGAGTGATCTTGGACAAATCTTGAAACCACTATAAAATGAATAAATTGCGTTATATTTCAGCCTTACTACATTATGGAAGCAAATCTGACGCTTAGAGATGGATAGTTGGAAATCTATTCCAAAGTTTTAGATTTTTTTTTAATTTTTATTTTATTATTTTTGTGTGAGTGTACCATCAAATCAGATCTGACTGGTGCAGGAGGAGATTGTCCCTCCTTCCCCAGCAGAGCCTCAGGTGGATTCGAACTGTGTGCCTCTGGGATTGTAGTTGCAGCTCCTTACCACTAGGCCACCAGAGCTCCCCAAATTTTTAGATTTTTAACATTAGGATTGCATACAGATGATTCTGTCAGGAGACTGACTGATAGCTTCATAAGATAATTTTCATTTCCTATTTATTGTGTTGTTGTAAATGCCATTTACTAGACTGTACTGCACTTGAGAAAATGCACACTGTTCTTATCAAAGAAATCTATTTGCTGTTTTATCAAATACAAAGGACGTTTAACCTTTTTCCCTCTTACTAACTTTTTAAAACTTTAGTTGAACTTGGACTGATTTTGTTTTGCATGTCATTCACCTTGGGCAGTTAACAGCTACGCTGCTTCAGTTTCACTTTTGTTTCTAGCTGGTGTGTGTGTGTTTTCTATTTTATTTTGTTTGCATTTGGTTTGATTACCAACATTCTAAAAGTCTGAAATTATAGTACTTTTTTGTTGTTATATTTTGTTTTACCAAAATTATATTATGATTTGTTGTACTACATTTTTTTCTTTTCTTTACCAAAACAATCTTATTTATTCCTATCTTAATTAGGTTAAATTCACGTTCTTTTTAAAATTAACCTTAATTAAATTGTTGCACCATATTAAGCATGTGAGTCCTGGTCTTTTCTGTTATGAATCTTCTAGTCCAAAAAAAAAAAAGACATTAATTAAATATATTGAACAAATGATCACATACATAAATGCATAATTGCAAACTGAAATTTTAGTTTACAAAAACTATACATTACTTAGGGCAGTTGTAGATGTTTTTTAAACATCCCAGTGTACTTCACTGCTTATATAAATAAAAGTTTGCTGTCCTTATGTTAGAGCTTTTTTAGAGGGGTTATCTCTTTTTTTAAAAAAAAAATTATATATATATATAAAATAACTCTTTCAAAATTCATAATGAAAATGCGTTGTTTTTTTTTTTTCTGTTTAGCCCCAAAAGGAGCACTGAGAAACGTAATCGTGAACAGGAAAATAAATACATAGAAGAGCTTGCAGAGCTGATTTTTGCAAATTTTAATGATATAGACAACTTTAACTTCAAACCTGACAAATGTGCAATCTTAAAAGAAACTGTGAAGCAAATTCGTCAGATCAAAGAACAAGGTAAGAGAACTGAATTCATATTTTGAAGGGTTGTGTTGATTTCTGTTTTACCATGTGTGAGAAGTACCTTCAGAATCCCTTTAATCCATTTCTGATGCTTAAATTATTGATGAGGAAATGATGTCACCATGCAAGACAAATGCAAGTATCACTTGCAGTGGTTTATAAATAGGCATTATATAAAATTCATCCATTCCCTAAAGACAGAGGAGACTGAGGTGAGTCAGGGTGATGCAACTTTTCATCTAGTAAAACTAAATTAGGGGCCCACTGGCTCTCCACCCCACCTTGGAGTTCTCAGTGCTTACACAGCAAGTGGCTGTCATAATTTGCAAGTGAGGATCCAGTTCACAATGGAAACCAGAAGTAAGGAAGTGAGGCACCTTCTGTTTCAGCTAGTCAGCATATTTTATTGAGTCAGAGGCTCCACTGGCCACGCCACCAGATTAGAATTTCATGTCCTGAATGCCAAGCACTTTGAAAGCCTCTAACTTCTAGTGAGAATTCTTTTGTGAAGTTGAAACATAGAACATGACAGTTTTCTTCCTGGGGTTTTCTTTTACTCTTAGATCATTTTTTGCCTCTCTTCTTTGATACTATTGCTTACAGAAAGGTTTTAAGAAAATAATATTTTTTTTAAAAATTTTGACTTTGTGGTCCCCAAAAAATCCTTTTTAAGGCAAGTATGAACAGTGTATATTCAGTGCTCAGGGCTAAGTGTACTCTTGAAGTGTCTGTCTGGTGCTTTCCTTGGGCTGAGGTAGATTATTATCTCTTGTAATCCATTTTTTTAATGCATTCTTTCAGATTACATATTTTTAATAATGTCTTTTATAGAACATTCATGGAATATTTTCTTGTCTCTAGTTATATGTCCCTGAATCTGTCAAAAATCCTGTCTGAGCTTAATATCATCATTGGATTTTCTAGTTTCATGCATAGACTTTGTATAAACTCTCTTTTTTAAGAACTTGCAAATAAGTAGAGGATACACAACATACTTTCTAATACAATGCATTCGGAAATTCAGTTACTTAGTGGTTCCTCCCTGAGATTCTTAACCTGTGAGCCAAGTTGTTGTTTCTCTTAGTACTTGTTTCAATCAGTCTTCATCTCTCTTCTCTGTTTGGGGTTCACTCTTCAACAAAAACCATTTCAATCTCAATTTGAACATTTTCTCATTTTTTTTGGTGCCAGCAAATGGATAAAATAGTATTCCCATGACTTAAAAGGAACTGTATTGGAGTAACCTCTTGCGTGTTATGATCCTAACCAAAAGACAGCATCTCCTGGTGGTTCTGATCCCTCAGCAGTTCTGTGGAAGAAAGAGGAGTTGACTCCTCAGAAACATGATGGAGGGTCACTGGACGTCGGAATCAGCTGATGGCAGTGGTTTTGCATTTGAGAGTTCTTGGGAGAATTGACTAGTTAAAGTTTTAAGGCATATTGGCATTGTTGTATTACTGGTTGCTGACATCACTGCAGTAGAGTTTTGTTGGGTTGTTTGGGGCTTTTTTGTTTTTGTTTTTGTTTTGTTTTTGTGAAGCAAGAAATACTTTATTGTCCATGGGGAGGGCTGAGAGTCCACAGTCTCTCATGGGTCAGGCTAAGTAGAGAAATCTTTAAGCTTATTCTTAGATTTCTGAAGAGTTTGAGTGACACGAGTCTGTGAACATTGCACATTATATAATACATTACATTTTGAAGTAATTCTATTTATATAAGCCACTAGCAAGGTCTTGCACAAGATTTTAAAGTTTTGCAAAACCTTGTTAATTCCCCCTTAAACCATAAAACACGTTCAGATGTGTCATGCTGGGACTGTGCCATACTGTAACTTGCTTTATTCACAGTCTGCATGCCACAGCCACCCAAGAAGCAACAACAGTAAACACCTGGTCACATCTTACTCTTTTAACAATGTTCCTACAAATTTGAAAGCAACATGTTTTGAAGGTGGAAACCAAAGTTAAATGCCACCCAAAAATTGAAAAACACAATCATAATTTCTCAACTAATCAGATGTGTTTTTTATTCAAAATGGGTGACCCTGGAGGACATTATGCTGAGTAAAATGTCTCAGTCACAAAAAAGACAAATACTGCATTTGTACCACTGTTGTAGAATGGGACTGACATCAGGGTTGGGGTGGTTGTTGTTGTTATGTGCTGACGAGTTGCTTGTGACTCATAGCAAACCTATGTACAACAGCCCTAAACTCTCGCACTGTCTCTGACACTCCCATCCCGATTACCCCCCAGAGGGCCTTCCCCTCCTGCGCTGTCCCTCCACCCTCCCATGCATGATGTCTTTCTCCAAGGACCGGTCTCTCCTCACAACATGTCCAAAGTATGTTAGACGGAGCCTCAGAATCCTTGCCTCCAAGGAGCCACCCAGTTAAACCCTT
>NW_006399758.1:13379382-13393038 GCF_000299155.1 Elephantulus edwardii | reverse complement strand
CTTAGGTGTGAGAATTTCTAGTTCTGCCACTTAAGAACTTTTTTAAATCTGAAAGAATTATATCTGTGAAATTTACAGCATTTAACAGTAATACTTGTGCTCATAAACAAATTATAAGTTATGTAAACATACCTAGCAACTAAGTATTCAGGAGTCTTTTTTTTCCCCCCCCTTATTAAGAAGAAAGTTATCTATTTTGGGGGATATTGTTATCAATATTTTCCCTATTGGTCATTTGAAGAAAATGTCTTAAAGAAATTATGCCCTAGAATTCTGCACCTCCTGTGCATGCTATACCACCAGACAGGTAACTTAGGGTCAGTTTTCCTTTCCTCTTGGCTGATGTCAACCAAAGGTTCCAGTACAACATGTAAGTCAACCTCGAGGCCTTCGTTCTCCCTGTGTACTTGTCTGATTTCCCAACTTCCAGTTCATCTACCATTTTTATTTCAGTCACACTGTTGACCTGAATAAAATCAATTTGAGAAATCAAGAAAAGAACCACCTTAAGAGATTTGAATAATTATCCTAGAGAAGATAGAACTGTATTGAGGTCCCACATTAAAGAATACAGATGTGTGAAACCTATTACCCTTAGGGAACCTTACCAGGTAAGGAGCTCTGGTGGTGTAGTGTCAAGAGAGTTGTACCACTAACCCAAAGGTGGTGCCTCTGGCAGTTTGAATCCACCAGTGCCTCCAGGGGTAAGCACTCTCTTTGTGTGTGATTTACAGCCTCCAAAAACTCACTAGAGGGCCAGCTATGATTTATTTCTGACTCTGCAGCAATGAGGTTTTGAATTCTTTTTATCAAAAGCAGAGGTAGGGCAGCCAGGCAGGATTAACTCTTTTACTCAAGTCAACCTCCCTCATTAGCTGCTCCTCAGGTTTCCATATTCTATAAATGAAGGGAGCGGAGAAAGGATATTTTTAAATGACCTAGCAGACCAGAATTTGGAGAAAGAATTACCAGATACTTAAATTAATAAGCATTCCTTTGTATGTGGGACTATATGAGATATGTTTGATAGATGTTAAACCCACCAAGAGCATCGCTATAGAAATGACTCATGTAGAATCAAAGCATATATACACAAGAGTTTGATGGTGACAATGTCTTTCCCATTTAAATATGAAATTCCACATATAATAATGGTTTTCCTGTGCCCTGTATTCCTTGGGCCTTCATAAAACTAACAGACTAATAATCTTTTTTTTTAGGGGTTTCTGTGCCAACAAAGACTTGACTCATTTATACTAGGCAATTTAAAAAGTAATCCTATATCATAATTTACTTAATCCAGAAATGCATAGATAAGTTGTTTCTCCTTTGTGTGTGGTAACCTAAAGCAGGATGGGTAAGTAGCTGGCAGAGTCCCGTGCCACTGAGTGAAGGACGTAGAAGTTCACACATAGGCAGACAGAGTCTGTGATTAAACCATCACCCAGCTTTTTGTTCTCATTGTGTGTGGTTTCTTCATAGTTGACAGGCTGCTGACAAATGTTTAAAACCTTTGATTTACAGACAGCAATCATAAATACCAAGTAACTTTCTTCCCCATTGGAAAAAAGGGTAATTCTTTTATTTCTGTTCTGCAGATGAAGAATAAGTAGTAAATTTTTTTTAATAATTTCAATGAACATTTACAGATTTTGGATTTCCATTCATTCATTGCTGCGCTTCTCTCCCCGCCCAGCTCTCCCTCCACCCCCCAGTTCTCTCCTCTCTTTGAAAAGTAAAAGAAACACTCCCTCCCTGGTACACAGTCCCCCAGTAAGTAGTAAATTTAAAACAACTATGAGATATATCCTCTCACCCCAGTAAGAATAGCAGAATTTAACAGAACAGCAAGCAACAAATGCTGGCGAGGTTGTGGAGAAACTGGAACCCTTATTCACTGTTGGTGGGAGTGTAAAATGGTGCAACCACTATGGAAGGCAGTATGGTACTTTTTCAGAAAGTTTCCAATAGAGATACCATTTGACCCAGCAAGTCCACTACTGGGTATATACCCCAAAGAGACCATAACTGCCACACAAGCAGATATATGTACACCCGTGTTTATCACCATTTTGTTCACAGTAGCAAGGAGTTGGAAACAACCTAAGTGTCCATCAACAAACAAATGGATAGAAAAGCTGTGATATAGTCACACAGTGCAATAATACACCCCATTGAAAACAGGGAACTCATGCAATATTATTCAAAATGGGTGACCCTGCAGGGCATTATGCTGAGTGAAATATCTCAGTCACAAAAGGACAAATACTGTATAGTGCCACTGTTGTAAAATAGGACTGACATCAGGGTTAGGGGGAGACTGAGAAAGATGGGATAAATAATGTATACTGCATTGAAACAGATGAGGGAGAAAACTGTTTAAAGGGGATATGTAATTAGATATTATTGTCATGACAGGAGTCCAGAATGAAAGCTGCATAGTGGAGTCGACTTGAGGGGAGGGATTGTATAACAATGAAAGAATTTTTCTTTTACTTTTCAAAGAGAAGAATGAATTGGAGTGAGGGAGGGATGGGCAGGGGAAAAGTGCAACAATGAATGAATGGAAATCCTCAGTCTCTGTAAACTTTCATTAAAATTAATAAGAATTAAAAAGGGAAAAAGAATAGTAAATTGAAAAATACAAATGTTCTCATTTTGAATTGGTCTGTCATAAAATATTTCATTCTCTTTAGCTGGAAACTTAGGTAAAACTTTCCTTGGAAAATATATGGTGATTTCTAGTACTTTAGAAATGGAACAAAATAAAACTGAAGTGTAAGTGACTGATATACTTGGCCTGCTCTGTGTTTAAACTATAATACTTCTTCCATTACTCTTGAAATAATCATACCTTTCATTGGTTGTTTTAAAGTGATGGTATAAATTTAATTTTAACAAAAATTTGGAAACCATTGACGACACCTTATTTAAAGCTCCTTTAGTGCAGTGTTTTTGAATGCAAGATGTTCTGTCAGTTAATACTAATCTATCTCAAATTTTCTGTGTTATTTTATGGGAGTTTTTGAGCTCTGTTTGTAGTTTTTAAAAGTTAAAGTAGCTACAAATATGAAAACTGTTTTTCAAAAATCTTTATTGGTAGTAAGCTCTGGTGACCTAGTGGCAAAAAGCTGTGCTGCAATCCCAAAGGCATATGCATGGTTTGAACCCACCAGATGCTTCTCTGGAGAACAGACTCCTCCTGTGCTAGTCAGATCCAAGTCGATGATACACAACAAAAAAGGAGGGGGGTAATCTTTATTGGTACAAACTAGAATTAATGGTTAGACAAAACAACCTGAAAGATCTTACTGATTTGTAATTGTAATGACCATATGAGAACACAAGAAATCCAGAATTCTTGTGATTTCGCACTGATTGCTGATGGTCATATACTGGTTCATAGGATCATTATGAGTTGTAATTGACTTAATGGCACATCAGAATAGCAACAGAATTCCAGACCATTTCATACATGTCAGCTTCAAAAAAACTGTGGACAGTATTAAAAAAAACACAACAAACATTGGTATGCTAGTCAGATCCTGTGATCCAGTTTTTGTATTTACAGGAATTTTGCAAAATTCAAGAAACATACTGTCATTGAGTCAGAACCAACTCATAGCTGACACGTAAGTGGCATTTCAGAGGCTATAAATCAAGTGTTGGATTCGTATCTTTCTCCTAGGGAACAGAGCCTCCAGGGAAGCCTTTGGATTGGCCATGATATTCTCCACAAACTATGCCACCAGAGTGTAAAACAGTTATTTTAAATTAGACTTTAAATTAAATAAATGACATAAAAAAAAACAAAAAAAACCTGTTCTCTATTTTATCAGCATGCATGCCTTAGAGGCTAAAGCTGTCTGGTAGAAATACTATACGATGTTGGCTGCTATGCACTTTTTGTCATTCTTCTCAGTGATGTCACAGTGGTAAATTGAAATCCACCTTGGTGAGATTATTTATTCACACTGTGGAAGTACCAGTTGTTGCTGTTATGTACTGTGGAGTAGGAACCAGCTTGTAGCCGAGCCTGTAATGGGTTTTCAGAGGCCATAAATCACACAGGAGGAGAATGCTCATCTTTCCACTGTGGAATAACTGGTGGATTCGAACCATATACCTTTGAGTTGACAGCACATTTGTTTACCACACTGGTGCTCCCTGAAAGTATCGGAAAGCACTTCAAATCATGGCTTAATTTATTGTTTTGTTAACATTATTTTAAACTTAAGGAAGTAAGGAGGAAACATTAATAAATCATTTAGGTAGTTCATAGGGGGCAGAGTCTGCCTGATCCAGGCCATGCTTTTCCCAGGCCATGCTCTTCTCAGTTGCTCGCTATGCATTTGAGAGCTGTTGGACGATGACTAAGGATGACAGAAGAATCTATGGCTTTGAGTTGTGATTCTGGAGAAGAATATTGAACATAATGTGGACTGCCAAGAGAACAAGCAGGTCTGTCCTGGAGAGGGTAAAATCAGGTTGCTCCTTGGAGACAAGGATTTTGAAGCTGTCTCACACGCTTTGGGCATGTTGCCAGGAAGTTAACAGTCCTTGGAGAGGATCATCACGTTTGGAAGGGTAGAGGGTCAGCTCAGAAGGGGAAGATCCTAGATAAAATAGATTGACACAGTGACTGTGTCAGTGGAAATGAAGTCAAGTGTGTAAGAGACAAGTTGTTTGAGGGTAGGACAAGGTTCAGAACCATTGTTCATAGATTTGCTATGAATTACAGTCAATTCGACAGCATAACATGTATCTTTAAATCTGCTGCCTAAGACCTCGGTAAAGTGCTAATGAGTAACAGTGTCACTTGAAAGACTAAAGCACACCTGAGTCAAACCATGGTATTTTCAATTACTTCCTGTGCATCTGCAAGTTGGACCATGAATAATGACAGCAGAAGAATTGATACCTTGAGTTGTGATGTTGGAGAGGTGGGTACTGAACATTCCATGGCCTACCAAAAGGATAAATAAGTCTTGGAGAAAGTGTAAGCACAGTGCTGCTTAGAGGCAAAGATGGTGAACCTTTATCTCACGTACTTTGGGCACATTGTCATGGGGCTCGGTAAAAGAGAGGAAGGTCCTCAACAAAATGGATTGACACAGTGACAGGAGCTGTCTCAAGTATTGTCAGAGATGATGAGACCAGCACAATGTAAGGCAAGGTTCAGATCTGTTCATAGGGTAGCTATGAATTGTAATCGACCCGATGACACTAAAAAATAGCAAGAAGTAACTACATTGTGATTAGCACCAAAATCAACCTGAGGAAGTATCTTTCCTTACAAAACCAATTGCTCTAGAATGAGAGCCAACTCAGCTACCATAAAGCCTTGGATTTCCAAGGCTGTAAATCAGCAGGAGGAGATTGTTTATCTTTGGCCTGTGAAGAAGCTGTTGTTCTGTAAGATCAAGTCAGAAACGACCCACAGCTGACCCTTTAGTGGATTTTCAGAGGCAGTAAATCACATGAGAGTTCCTTAGCACCGAGCCATCAGAGCTCAGATTGGACGAAAGATCCAACAACAGTGAAGGAGATGGTGGATTCAAATCCCCGGAGAGGCATAGCCTTTGTGGTAACAGCAGAATTGCTTAGGGAACCTGGCACGAGAATATTGTAAACATGTTAACCAATTTGGGGGACAAATAGAGAATGTATGACAAATAAATTCATTTCCACAGAGATATGTACATCTCTGTTGTTTTCTTTTTGTCTTATTGATTAACAAAAAGGAAACGTTCAGCCAGCATTCATGTTGGAAATATATTCTTTCCTCAGTTATAATCCTATTTTGGGTATAATACAGCAGTTTTGGGGCAAAAAAATCAGTGGAAGTAGTCTGTAAGAATCCATTGACTACATGGAATTTGCAAGAACAGAATGTTAAAATTTTTTTATCATTTGTACATTATATTCTTTATACCAATAAATTATGTAGAAAAATTATGACCTATTATTTTCCTTTCTTTCCTAAATAGAATTTTAAGCTGTTTTTCAGCACATCTTTGGAATTATGGGGAGGAGTTATTGGTGAAAACGGGCAAGTCAGTGGAAGACTTGTAAACAAACAGTTCTTTAAAATTGAAGGAAATACTAGCAGAAACAGCTGTAACAGGACAAGGAAAAGTTAGAAAGCATATACAAGGCCTATTAAAATCAGGTTTTCCCTTCTTGTTCTCCCTTCCCACATTCCCCAAATTAAATGGTTGGGGTTTTTTGTTTGTTTTTGGTGATAGCAAAGGTACTTATTCAAAGCGAAAACCTACTATTAGGTGCAATAGAGTCAGCTTCTACCTGTAACAGTGGATCAATCATATGTATAACAAATGAAACCTGCCCAGTTCTATGCCGTCCTCACAATCCCTGCTGTGTGAAACCCATTGTTGTCACTTTGTCAGTCCATTCTATTGAAAGCCGTTGTCTTTCTGCTCTGCTTGTATGAAACCAGCCCTTTCTTTATGCCAGGGTACATGAGATGAAGTCTCCTCTGTTCTTCCTTCTTAGAAACACTGTTCTTCTTAAAAACAAATCTTCCAAGACAGATTTGTTTACTCTTTTTCTGGTTAGTGGTATAATTTTTATTCATCACCAACACCACATTGCCATTGTGGTATTGGTGAACCTAAAGCCTAGATATGTACAAATAGCTGTGACTAAGCATATTAAGAAAAATGACTTTGATATCTGATCACTTTCAAGGGTAGGATATTGTTGTTGTTATGTATCATTGAGTTGTGAACCTACATACAACAGCTCGGAACTCTATCATTGTCTCCAACACACTTACCCTCATTACGTCAGTCGCTGAGTCAATCCATCTCATCCAGGGTCTTCCTCTCTTGCCCTGTCCTTCCACATCTCCAAGCTTGATGTCCTTCTCCAAGGACTGGTTCCTCCTGACAACATGCCTAAAGCATGTCAGACAAAGCTTCAAAATTCTTGCTTCCAAAGCGCATTCTGATTTCTCCTTCTCTAGGACGGACCTGTTTGTTCACTTACACTCCATGGTATATTCAGTACTCTTCTCCAGCACCACAACTCAAAGGCATCAATTCTTCTTCTAGCATCCTTAGTCCAGCTCTCTCAGGTGGAGCAAGTAATTTTGAAGGCTGTAGCCTCAATCAGGTGCACCTTAGTGTCTAGGTAGACATCATTGCTCTTCAGTACTCTGGAGAGATCCCTAGCAGCAGATTTTCCCAATGCAATTCGTCTTTTGATTTCCTGGCTGCTGGTGTCAGGAGTGTTGTTTGTGGAGCCAAGCATGCTGAAGCTATTAACAATCTCAGTCTCTACTAAGTCTTTTGAGGCAAGACTTCCAGGGCTTGGTTATATGATAAAATTTTAGAGTTACAAAGTCACTACACTGGAAAGAAAAGGCTAGCTAACTCAGACCCTCTTGTAAACACTTTTCAGAACACATGATTGCTAGCCAAATGCATAGGATGGTGGAAACTTATTATTTGTTGAATTAGTGGGAAAGGATAATGACATCATACCATTGAGTTGGAATCCCCAGTTAATTGCGTAAGAAGAGATTGCCTGTCCTTCTCCATGGAGCAGCTGGTGAATTCAAACTGTACTTTTGGGGTTACAGTGCAGCTTCTTACCATTAAGTCACCTATTTTGTTTTAAAAACAAAATAAAATTATATGTAATTTGAACTTCTGTTGTATTATATACACTTATTCTGCTTTCTTTTAAATATGCTGATGAGAATTAGTAAACGTGGGCAGAATAGATGATATAGTAGATCACTACAAACCCCAAACTTGATTGACTGCATCTATTAATATTGATCAGTATAAAAACTCACTTAGATTTTAGCTTTGTTAACTGTGTGGCTATGTGTAAATGTCTGATCACATCTCTGGTCCCTTATTTCCTAGTATGTAAAAAGTGGATAATAATTCTCATTTCCTGAAGTTCTTGGGACAATTTTATACACTAATATTTTTAAAGTGTGTGTACTAATGCCTGACATGTAAAAGAGGTTTGATAAAATTAAAAAATGAAAAATTTTTAACTCAGGTTACCATTGTTTATAACATCTGTACTTAGTAGCATCTTATGGTAAATATGATTTTTCTTCCTAAAGACTCTGTGTTAATAAGGAAACATGTCATTTCCCAGTATTTCCTCTATTCTAATTTTAAGCCTTATTATTGTTATAATTTGAGTCGCTCACAGACAGAAACTGGACATGTATTACTCAGTGTAAACTATTGGGTTGAAACCCACTCGGTGGCTGAACCAATCACATGTACACACACCCAGCTCTCTGAGCTCTGTTCCTGGACCTTGTCTGCTTCCTGCTTGTCCACTGTTACCTGAGTGACATTTATAGGAAACTTGTTTAAAGAGAACTGTAGAGAACAAAATCTTGGCACTTTTGATTTAACCCTCCTTGCTTCAACACAGAAAAGGACCTGAACCCAGCTTACTCTTAAAGATCTGAAACTGTTACAGTAATATGCATATGAGAAGCCAAATCTTATTTCCCTATATGATGATTTAATTTATAACTAGCAACTTATTTTATATAAATTCAGTTTTTCATGAAGACAAAACATTACCATTCTGCTGACATTCATTTTATATATAATGTGTATCACATGAACATATATTTTATATACAACATATGTAGAATTCATTTTATCATACCCTTTTGGGGGAATTCATAGCAACTATCTAAATTACATTAACCTAACAGATTTAATGAAATCCTCAAAATTAGTGATCAGTAGATTTCCAGCTCTAATTTTCTAGTTTATATTATAATCTTTTGTTGATCTTAGTATATGGTGATAGTATTGGTGGTGTTAGGAGCTGTTTAGTCCAGTATGACTGATAGCGTGCCTGTCAACAGCCAACCTGAAACCTGCCCTGTCTGTGCCATCCTCATCCTTTCTGAGACCTTGGAGCCCACTGCTGAGATCTTTTTAAGGGTTGTCTTCTCCTTTACTGAGCCTCCATTTAAGTATATATAGCAATGTCATTTTGGTGGTGGTGATTGTTTTTTAATTTCATATCCCTCAATTGAAGAAGATTTAAATATTATAATGATTGGGATTTTAACAGTTTATGACTTTGCTCTCTCAAGACTGGCTTCCACATTCTAAATTTATTGATCTTTCTGTACTTGTATGAAAAGAAAATCCTTCTGACACCTCACTGTCTATGTTCATTCCATTGCAAGCATTCATCCCATTCCTTTTTCTTTGCCTACATACCATGTGGAAGACATATTTATATTCGCTTAGGGAGGATCCAACTCTTCAGTAAGTACATACTTACTTTCCTTGGAGCCTTTTCTATTTGGAGGGAAACTAATCTGTAAACAACTCTACTGTGAGCTAGTCCTCTGGGAATAGAAGGCACAGTGAGAATGAGAGTGCTCATACTGGCCCTTGCTATTTAAAAAAAAAATCTAATGGGCAGGTGGAGGCCTTCCAAAGTGGGAGCAGAGGAGCTTGAGCTGAGCAGAGGCACTTGAGCCATACAGAGTGCAAAGAGCAAGTCAGAATAAGGTGTATGCTGGCTGGCTGGTTGGATTTCAGGCTGAAAAGAGCAGGTAAGAGCCAGACAGTGGAGGACACTAAGAATCATATCTTGTTGGTTTTTGAGCTTTGCAATTCAAACAACAGAATGATAAGGAAATTGGAGAAAGCTACATAAAAGGAGAGGGATCAGCTTAGATCCCACTACCATAGTCTCTTGACTCTGGAGATAGTTTCTTCTTTGAATGAGAAATGTCCTTTCAACGTGACTGGCTCCTGAAAGGTCATGGGGTATATACCCAATAAGACAGCAGCAAGAAATCTTTATTTAAACAAATGCTAGAAAAATACAGCATATGTCTGTATCAAAATTATAGAGGGCAAGAGCATCTGTTAAGGGTCGTGTAAGGTCTTCAGAATAGATAGTGATGATGGTTGAACAACATGATGAGCAGGAGTTGATTCTGACTCATGACAGCCATATAGGGCAGAACAGAACTGATCTATAGGATTTCCAAGACTAAATCTCTGTGGAAGGAGATTGCTACATCTTTGTCCCACAGAGCAGTTGACGGTTAGAATGCCCCCTTTGGTTAGCAGGTGAGTGCTTTAATCACTTCACTTCTAGGCTCCTCCTCCAGTAGAAGAGAGGAGAATAATACATGTTTTTAAAGAACTTTTCTTCCCATTTTGATAACTTGGTTGAAGAGACTAAGAAGGTATTGGAAAAACAGGAGGAATTAACAGAGATAGACAGGCATTAAGACAGCCCCCCCCCCAAAAAAAAAAAACACAGACCAATAAAGAGCTTTACAGAGATAACTGTAGGATGGGAATGTTAGTCAAAAGCACAAATATGTAAATTCCAGCACAAAGATGTAAGACATTTTAAAATGTAAAATCTGAGGACCTCAGGACATTGTTACTGTGACTGGAATCATGGTCTTTTTGCAAAGCTGTAAGTGTAGCTGTCACTGAAGACCTTGAGGATGAACACATAGGTGCCCGGTGCTGTAACCCCGCCCCAGCTGGACTGACAAGTGCCTATGCGGAAGGCTGCTCACTTGCCCCACCTTTTCTACTGGGGCTTAGAAATAGCTGTATGGTCTCCAGGCCCAAGGGAGTGATAGTGGGTTGTTCCTCCACATGAATCATCTGCCAACATGCCCTTGGAGAAGCCAGCTTGGTCTTTCGGCGCCAATTTCAATGACTATCACTAGACTCTATGACAAAAAAAAAACCTAAGAGAAAAGCCCTCACCATAACATATAAGTGCCTCTGTGATGTGCCCAGGTCCTGTCTTAGAGTTGCCTCACTCATCACACCTTCCTCCCTCAGCAAAACACATAAACAAAGATTTTATTTTTATTTTTTTTTTTTTTTTTGGCTTTGAAGCCTTCTGCCTGGAATGACTCTGTTTCCCATTTAATCTGGCTAAAAACTACTTGTCTTTAATACTCAAGTTGTTACTTTGCCAAAATTTTCTTTCTACTAACTAAACTACCTCCTGCTTCTCAGACTTGGCTTTGTTCTACGTTTATTGCTCTGCAAATACCCATGACATGACTCTATCACTGCATTTGCTAAAGGCCTTTACTATTTTCTATTATCTACACACCCGCCGTTCTTCTAGATCAATAGTGTAGTCCTCAAAGCCAGGCATCCAAGAGGTCTTAGGTTTGTTTCTCCAGGCTCTGGAACAGGTGCTGGCATGTCTCAGTTCGCTGCTGTTGAGTCAGAACCGACTCACAGCAGACCCTCCTGAGAATGTTAATCACATGGGGAAGAGATTGGCTTGTCTCCTGCAGAGCTGCTGATGGATTCCAAGCACTAGTGAGTGCAGCCTTTGGACTAGCAGTGCAGCTGCCTACAGACAGTGCCACCTGAACTAAGGAATGAACTGCCTAATAGGCAGGATGAGGAATGCTGCTCCTGTGCCTTGTTTTATGGACAGAACTCCTGTAAATGACCAGGTTTGGAATCTGGAATCATTAACTCCTCCTTTCTACTCTTACTCTATTCTGGATTTTAAAATCTGATTTCTGGAAAATCCTTCAGTGTGTTTTGGTCTTAAATTCCTGCCTTAGGCTATTGTATTGCTGATGCTTCTTCAGTGGGGAAAAAGACAGTTCTCTTCCTGCACTTGGCATTGGCTTCCTAGAATGTTCTCTGAAAGGGCTCTTTTTGAACAGTATGTTAATGTGTAGCTAAGCAAGTTGCTCTCTGGAGGCTAGGATTTTTAATCTCCATCTCACATACTGGGCACATGCCCAGGAGGGACCAGTCCTTGGAGAAGGACATCATGCTTAGAAGAGTGGAGGACAACACAGCAGAGGAAGAACCTGGATGAGGTGGATTAACCCAGTGACTGGGGCAATAGGGGCATGTTTATTAGAGACAGAGAGATTGGCTCAGGATAGTACAATGTTCAGAGCTGTTTGCATAAGATCGCTATGAATCACAGATAACGCAATGGCACATAACAGCAACTCATTGATACATGAATATATATAACATAAGAAAATGTTGAAATCTCTAAGGCTAAACAGTAGATATTGGAAATTAAGACATAATTGTATTATTGAACCCCAACCTCTAACAAATGCTATTTGCTTTCTAAAATCCAACTAAGTCCCTTGTTTTTTCTTAAATGTCTTTCTTTGAGTCAAAGTGTCTAAATCAGTGATGTTCAGGCATAAAGGTACCCTAGTTTGAGTGCCAAGCTAGATACATAACATAGGTAAAATTGCTTAAAATCATCAGTGATTTGGGGTTTGAAGAACTATTGATGATAAAAGCATAGTTCTGAGACTCTTACTCTGACTTGTGGAGAAAGATATCCCTTATGCTCTATTTTTTGACCCTGCTAACATGTTAACAGTATACGCATGATGTTTCCTACCTCTCTACCAATACAGGGGTACCTTGTTCCCTTACATATTGCAGATGCTGCCTTTTTTCCCCTCCCTAACAGATTGATGGTTTGTGACAACCCTTTCTCCAGTAAGTCTTTGGCCTTTTAGTAATTAGTTTCATTTTTCCAGCAACATGTGCTCACTTCAAGTCTTTGGGTCACATTTGGGTCATTCTCACAGACTTTTCATAATTATATGCACACTTGATAAATTAAGTATAATATGAACATAACTTTTTCTGCACAGGGAAACAACAAAAATAAAACCTGAGTGACTCATTTTATTACACTACCCAAAAGACTCCAGGGTATACTTTTACTCTTCCTGCCTTATCTTTCTGACAAATTCTGACTCATTGAAAAGCCTAACTTAGGAGCAGCAGTTGCATCCTTCATAAAGGACTCTGCCAGCCTCCCCACCCCATGTATTAATTAGTTTTTTGCCTTGCCCGTGGGTTATGCATACTTTGGTAGTATTACTGTGTTTGCATATATATTGTCCTTTATAAACGGAGCATTTGAGGAGTGCAGAGAGTATATTTCTTTGCCATGGGTTTACACCAAGTAGTACAAAGTCTGGAATTTAGATGCTCGATGAACACTTGTTGAAATTACCTCAGGTCCTTGGAAATAGAGTTTTGGCAATATTTATTCACATGCTCACACACATCTCTTAGTGCAAACTTTTATATGATCCATTCCAGATTCCACACAGGCTAACTTGACAAATGGAAAAAGGTGTGTCTTTGACTATTGAATAAGATACTGTTAGGAAAACTTTCTTCTATTTCTCAGAGTCCACCCAGAAGTAATAGTATTTAGTTATCTTGTTACCAGGCTTAAAAATCATTGAACCCAGGAGCTCTGGTGGCCTAGTGGCAAGACGCTGCACTGCAATCCCAGAGGTACGCAGTTCAAATCCACCAGATGCTCTGCTGGAGGAGGAGGGGGCAATCTCCTCCTGTACTAGTCAGATCTGATTTGATGGTACACGTAAAAATAATACAATAAAAATTAAAAAAAAAAATTGAACCCATTTTGATTCTTTCTCTGTATCTGTTCTGCAGTTAAACATGTTGTTGTTGTTAATGTGCATTTGAGTTGCTTGCGACCCATATCACAAGTTGATTATTGTTTTTATTCTTGCCATTGCCTGCTTGGTTTGAGTGTAAAACACATTTTTTTTTATTATTAAATTTTACTAGTTTTAATGAACATTTACAGAGATTTTGG
>NW_006399758.1:13377730-13378382 GCF_000299155.1 Elephantulus edwardii | reverse complement strand
TGTTTCCATATTCTTGCGATGGTGAATAATGCCGCTATGAACATTGGTATACAAATCTCAGTTTGTGCCTCAGTTCTCATTTTCTCAGGGTATATTCCAAGTGTTGGAATAGCTGGGTCATAAGAAATTTCTATGTTCAGCTTTTTGAGGAAGCGCCAAACTGCCTTCCAGAATGAAGACAACCCTAGTTTTTCTAACCAGTTTTACTGGTAGAACAAGGAAGAGGAAAATGTGAGGGTTGTGAACTTAAGATTGGAATTCATTTTCAAACTGAGTTGAATATTGTAGCAATAAAGGAAAGATTTTTTTTTTGCCACTGTTCCTTACAAGACATTTTGGAAGGAATAAGAATTGAATATTATGTTGCACCACAGAAGTATCTTCTTTAACAAAACATCTTCTTATCATGAATTGTAAACAGGCTGGTGGTATAGTCACAGACCTGAAAAGTTTGCTTTTGGGGTATATTCCCAGTAGTGGAATTGCTGGGTCAAATGGTTTCTCTGTTTGCAACTTTTTGAGAAAGCGCCACACCACTTTCCACAGTGGTTGTACTATTGTACACTCCCATCAACAGTGAATAAGGGTTCTGGTCTCTCCACAACCTCGCCAGCATTTGTTGCTTGCTGTTCTGTTAAATTTTGCTAGTCTT
>NW_006399758.1:13353812-13376926 GCF_000299155.1 Elephantulus edwardii | reverse complement strand
TATTAAAAGAAAAAAATTGTCACATACGTTAATGACAATGTTTAAGTTATTTAACCATATAATTTTTAAAAATTGTGCCTTGAATGGAAGTTTATAAATAAAATTAATGTTTTACTAAAAAAAAAAAAAAAATTTGCCTTTGAAAGACTACATCTCCACTTAGCCCTATGTGAAGTCATCAGGAGTCAGAATGAAACTGATAATAGCTGGGTGTTACGGGCACTGAACGAGACCATAGACCAACAGTTGGGAGAGATTTTTAGGCATAGGAAGGAAGGGGGGAATTGAGGAAAATTTAAAGTCAACAAGAAATGTTGGAGGCGGGGAGGGGAAATTAACAATGGCTTTGAGATCTTCCTTCTGAGAATCTTATCTCATTTCACTGTTTTCCTAAATAAAACCTTTTAGTGCGTTGTTGTTGTTGTTGTTGTTGTTGTTGTTGATGATGATGATGATGATGATTGCCATTGAGTTGAGCACAGCTCTCTGAAAAAAAGACCTGGTGCCTTTCTGTAACTATCGTTAATACTTCAAGTTTATAGAGTTTCCAGAGGCATGTGCTTTAGGAATTGGGTACCACGCCTGCTTCCAATTTACTGTATTAATCTTTATTAAATTACAAGGAAGGAGCAGATATAGAATGTGACTTTCATAGATCACACCTATTAGTTGTATAGTTTTGGGGTGGACATTACTTCACAATTTTTTGGTTACTCTTGTTATTGCTGTTGATTTTGAAATATGTCAGTTCATTTCTAAAGAGCACCTTCCTCTAATTACTGGACCATTTTCTTCCCTAGCAAGTGTAAGGGTTAATTTGTTTTTAAATCTTTCCACATTATATGCAACCTCCACCCCATGTTTTTAGTCATTGCTCCAGGAAACATTTGCTGGATCCTTCACTGAAACTTTGCTGATTGTACATGCAGGCTCTGAAGTGCCTTTGCCATACTATTAGTGTCAAGTCCACTAAAAATTGGCCTTCTGCAGCTTTGGGCTTTGAGATTATAGTTGTTAGACCAGCTTTTATGCCAGAATTGATTTATCAGGTCTTTGCCCATAATTTTGTTGTTCATATTAAAGATCTTTTGTCATATCTTTAATCATACACTTTGAGAATTTTCTAAGAATGTGACAGGAGAGCATAATTCACAGAAATACAGGAATGAAACTTGTTTTTGTAATAAGGCTCTGTCTACTCTTTGACTACTGAAAGCCTTCTGAATAGCAACAAAATATGAGTCCCTTAGGTTTGGAAGGTCCTGAAAATGTAATTGGGGAAGAGCAGCCTCCTCAAGAGTCAACCTTAATGGCATGGGTGGAATAGAGCTTTCGAAAGCTTCCCTTGCTGCGGTGGCATGACTCCTATTAGAAAAGGAACACAGTAAACATCATTATTAATTGGAACATGACATACGGAACGTTTGAGCTTGGGAAACCTGAAAGTTGTCAAAACTGAAGGCATGAAGATCGATAACGTTGGGATCAGCTGCAGTGCACTGGTATTGCTAATTTTTATTTCGACAGTAGTCTGGTCTACTATCCCAGGAATGACAAATTGAAAGACAGTGATACCCCTTTCACTGTCCAAAAGAGAGTTTCAAGATCTGTAATTTTATCTGGAAGATAAAATGCAAAACTGCCAGTGATGGGATGATATCTACACCTAAAAGAAAGACCAGTGGATCTGTTGTTCAGATTTATGCTGCTGTTACATGCTGTTGAGTCTGACTTGAAATCTGCAAAGAATTATAAATAAAAAGCTAAAGGGAAGAACACACTTGATATTTCTCAAGCTGAAGGTACTAAAGGGAACAAAAAAGACGTTGTTATATACAGTCACTGTACAAAATACAGACTGACATTTAACATACCTCCTTCCTCTCTCTTCAGCATGTCTTTCCATTAAGTCCTAATCATTCTGTTTCCTTTCTTCATGATCTGTAGAGCTGTTCTACATGAGCAATATCAGTTTGTAAATTCCATGTTCTTGCCATATTGATTTTCCTGCCAATCTCTTCCATCATAGTAGACTGATGAAATGCGGGGCAGGTTTTTCCCCTTTTCCTCTAATTTCTTCCCAGGAAGATGTAATGTTCCACACAACACTGATGATCGTAAGTTCAGTTCATAACTCAAATCCGTTGTCTGGGACTGCCTCTATAGCCAATCAGTAAGTGGTGGTGTACATTTAAGGTTCCTGGGAAAACAGAGGGAGTTCTGGTGGCATAGGAGGAAAACAGAGGACAAGAGAAATAAAACTTTATTTGTATTGACCTTTATTATAGTTTTTGTTGTTGTTAGGTGCCATCTCTCTGGATAATTGGGATGGGAGTGTCAGAGACAGTGCGATTGGCACAGGACAGAGCAGAGTTTAGGGCTGTTGTACATAGGGTCGCTATGAGTCGCAAGCCACTCGACGGCACATAACAACTACAACAACAGGTGCCATCAAGTCAGATATGATTCATGGTGAACCTATGAACTCGAGATCTAAACCCTCACCTATCCTGAGCCATCCTAATCATCCCCAACACACTGAGGCAGAAGAACTGAACAGAATATTTCATTGGGCAGCTTGGGAGGACAAAGCAAAATACTACAGTGGAATGTGCACAGAGCTAGAATTAGAGAATCAAAAGGGAAGAACTTGATCTTCATTTTTCAAACTGAGAGAACTGGATAACAAATTTAAGCCTCGTTGCAATATTGAGATATGATATATATTGAATGACCTAGGAAACCTTAAAAAATGATGACATGAATGCACTGAATCAGTGTACCGGAAAGAACTGACAATGAAAAATTTCAGAAAGTACCATATAAATAGGAACCAATTGTAATGAAGGAAAAAATAAAAACCACTTTGAAGGCACTGGCAAATAATAAGGCCCCCGATGGGATACTAATTGACTGATTGCAGTTAACAGATGCGCTCCTGGATGCTCTCACCAGTCTGTGCCAGTAAATTTGGAAGACAACTGTGTGGCCAGTGGATTGGAAGAGGTCCATATTTGTTCCCATTCCCAAGAAAGTTGATGCAGCAATTGAACAATGTCCTTAATAGCGCATGCAAGCAAAATACTGCTGAAGATCATTCAAAAACATCTAGAACAGTACATAAATAGACAACTGCCAGAAGTTCAAGCAGGATTTAGAAAATGCTATGACACCAGGGATCTCGCTACTGATGACAGGTGGATCCTGGCTAAAAGTAAGTAATACCAGAAGAATGTATTTTTGTGCTTTTTTTGGTTATGCAAAGGCAATTGACTGTGTGGATCATCAGAAGTTGTGGCTGACATTGAGAATAATGTGGGTACCAGAGCATTTATTTGGAACCTATATGTGGATCAGGAAACTTGTGCAAAGAGAGCAGGGAACGCTGCAAGGTTTAAAATTGAGAAGGGAGTATGTCAGGGTTATATCCTCTTTCCTTACCTTTTCAGTCTGTATGCTGAGCAAATTATCTGAGAAGCTAGACTCTGTGAGGAGGAGCATGTCATCAGGATTAGAGGGAGACTCATCAGTAACCTGTGTTATGCAGATAACCTTGTTGGCTTGAAGCACATGTTGCAGAAGATCAAGTAATGCAGCTTATGGTATGGATTGTTTCTCAATGTCAAAGATTCCTACCACTGGACTGATTGGCACCATCATGAGGGATGGAAAGAAGGTTGAAACTGTCTACAGCTTCATCTTGCTTAGACAGCTTGAATTGCGTGCACCTTAATCTTTAAACTGACTTCATTGCTCTTCAGGACTTTGGAGAGTTCCCCGACAGTAGATGTTCCTAATTCTGTACCTCTTCCAGTCTCCTGACTGCTTATGCCAAATGTGCTGATTGGTAAAAGGATGTTCGTATAGTCGTTATTCACTGTCAAGTTGGAACCGATTTAAGCTGAGCCGCCATTGGGTTTTTCAAAGTGGTTCATCACACCGAAGGAGACTGCCCATCTTTCATCTCTCTGTGGAGCAGCAGGTAGTTATGAACCATGTGCCTTTTAATTAGAAAAGTATCAGTTTTCTACTTAGAAAATGGAAACTATTTCCATCCACCTTCTTATCCCAATTTTAAAACTGGAATTCTGACCATAGTCTTTTGGTGGTTCTGAAGTCCGTCCATACTCTTCCTATGTTTCTTTACCTACATCTGGGACTGTCTCCAATATTTCCATTGCTTATTGTGAGAGAAAATGTTCTACAAAGAAACTCCAAAAACAACACATTTAAAAACAAAGATTTCTAGTCACTCTGCTGCATCATTATGTTTTAATACTCTGAGTAGAGATTTTGTTGATGTTGAGCTAGCTGTGCTTCAATTAAGCATCTTCACACAAGAACTATGCAATAGAACAGTAGATGTAGGAACTTCTACAGCACATAGCACTATTTGGTTATTACTGCCTAACTTCTTCTGTGTTCTAGGTACCTCTGAATTTTCTGACCAGGTTTCTTTTTTTGATTTCTGATATATACCTTTCAGAAAGGTCTTTTTCTAGTTTTCTCTTAGTATCAATTTATTTTAAAAAGGAAAAATTATCCTTTCCCCGTCAGGAGCTGCTGAGGCGTGATTTATCAATGAAAAGAATTTCTCATACTTTGTGAATTTTGTTGGTATGTGCATTGTGAGCGTTTTCCATAGTATTCAGAGAAACATAAGCCAGGGAATGCATGATAGTCCTGCTTCACAGGTCATCTCCTAGGTGACCATGACCTGAGGTGACCTCAGTAAGGATGAAACTGAAATGGCTCCCTTTCCATGTAAAGGAATATGGCCAGACAGCTACTGGGCAGAAAGTTATAGGCTCCCTAGGAGACTCAAATGAAGGGTAAGATTTCTATAGCCATCAGAGTATATGGCTAAAATAACAACATCCATATGACAATTTACACTTAAGGGATATAAAATGTCAAGAACTTTGGTCTAGCAATCTGGTTACAAAGATGAAATATAAAAATATTTCAAGCTAGGAACCAGCCAGATGAATGCCATAATATATTAAAAAATAAGAATTTACACTGTACTTTCTAAAGTTGAGTTACTGTGAAGCTTAAACTTGGTGGCACCTGGCTTGATTGGGTCTTCTAAGTGCTAGGATTGCGGAATAGTCTAGAAGCTAGGTTTCCATTCAGAAGGATTGGTATGTATGTATGTATGTATTTTAGATGGCTATCTAAAAAAGAGATCTTAGAAGTTGCTAACTTGTGTGATTGCAGTCAGTGCCATGAAACAAAAGTTTATAGGAGTGATTGTAAAACTGCACTGAAAGCGTTGTGAAAGAATAACACCCAAGGAATTGTTGGAATTCCAGTTGACCTGTTTCAACTAACAGATACAGCCCTGTATTCATTCACCAATCTATACCAGGAAATTTGGAGGACAACTGTTTAGTCACCTGACAGGAAGAGATCCATATTTGTTCCCATTCCCAACTGAATGTGGAAACTAGCAAACAATATCTTCAATATCACATGCCAGCAAAATACTGCACAGATAGGAAACTACCAGAAGTTCAAGCAGGATTTAGGAGAGGCCATGGCACCAGAGATATGACTGCTAATGTCAAATGGATCCTGGCTGAAAATAAAGAATACCAGAAGAGTGTCTATTTAATGTAAAGACATCTGAATGTGTGGATCGTAACAAGTAATAGCTAATATTGACAAGAATGGGAATCCCAGAACACTTAATTGTGCTCATGCAAAACCTATACTTAGACCAAAAAACTTGTGTGAACAGCAAAAGGGAACACTACTTGGTTTAAAATTGAGAAAGGAGTGTGTCAGGGTTATTTTCTGTCTATATCTATTCAATCAGTATGCTGAACAAATTCTTTAATAAACTGGACTCTATGAAAAAGAATGTGGCATCAAGATTGGAGTAAGACTCCTCAATAACCTGCATTATGCAGATAACGCAACCATGCTTGCTGAAAGTGAGGAAGACTTGAAGAACTTGTCGCAGAAGGTCAAAGAATACAACTTTCAATATGAATTGCAACCTAGCGTCAAGAAAACAAAAATTCTTAACTCTGGACCAATAGGCAACAACATGATAGATGGAGAAAAGTTAAAAACTGTCAACAAGTTTATCTTGGTTGGATCCACAATCAACACCTTGGTATCAGTAATCAGGAAATCAGGAGATGTATTGCACGAGGAAAGTCTGCAATTAGGGACCTCAACAAATTATTGAAGAGTGATGGTGTCAGTTTGAGGCCTGAGGTGCATCTGGTTCCGGACATGGTCTTTCTGATCACTTGCTGTGTACCTGAGAGCTGGACAAAGATTAAGAATAACATAAGAACTGATGCTTTTGAGCCGTGGTATTGGAGAAAATTACTGAAAGTCACAAAGACTACCAAAAGAACAAACTGATAGGCCTTGGAGAAAATCCAACCAGAGTGCTCCTTGGAGGCAAAGATGATAAAGCTTCATTTCACATACTTTGGGCATGTTGCTAGGAGAGGCTGTTTTTTGGAGAAAAGAATCATGTTTGGAAAGTTGGAGGGTCACTAGAAGAGAGGAAGACCCTCAACCAGGAGGATTGACAGAGTGACTATCTCATTGGGTTCTAATGTGACAGGAAGTGTGAGGATGGCACAGGATAAGACAGGTTCAGATCTATTGTTCATAAGATCATAACAGGTCATATTTGACTCAATTCCATTAGTATACTGGGCAAATTATTCTCTATAATGTAAAAAGGACAAAAACAAAAGTATCCTGTACCATGTTAAAACAAGTGCTCACATCTCTGGTACACTTTATTTGTGTCAAACACAGCTCTTTAAATGTTTCCTCACTTCATCCATATAGCACCCTATATGCAAGTTTGTTATCTCCTGTTGACAGAGGAACCTAGACCTTAAACAGCTAGTCTAAAAGCACACAGCTGGTAGGTTAGCAGTGGAAGTAAGTTTCAAATTCTTATCTCTATTTAGCTGCCCAGCCATTGTCTTTCAATGAAGGGGAAGATGGAATAAACTTAATTCAGCTGTTAACTTTTGTTCGTTTGCCATGTGATAGAAGTTGCTATATGTGAATTGAGTGTGGTATCACCCAGAATATATTTTGTGACACTTAGGTTTAGTTACTAGGATGAAAATTTTTGTAGATCCCTATTTCAGAACCTGATAACCACTTTTAAAGCACCTCAGCTTTCTCTTGTCAGGAAAACAAGGTAATAAAAGATCCCTCGAAAATAGAATCTTGCTATATAGGCCAAAAAAGGCTTCTTGGTATTTAGCCAGAAAATTGGAATTGGAGCCGGTTTCAGAGCATTTATTTTGTCCCTGATGTGAGCAGAGGTATTTTTCTGTCAGAGTGAATGTTCTGTTGTCTCATCATTTTATCTGTCCATCTTATTTGTGCAAGTAACCTCTAGATAAACGACAGCTCTGGCCTTGTTAAGACGGCATTCTCTCCCATCTCAGGAAAGAAATTGAGGGCAAACAGACTTTACTGACAATCACTGTGACCATTCCAATGTTCATTACATTATTGCCCAGACGTAAAGGAATGGAATCTGGGGGCAGGTTTCACACAGAAGGACTTGGCTTTCTATAGAGCAGGTAAAAGCTGTCTTATTTTCTGGAATGCCAGAGTGTAAAAGCATAAGCTTCTAAGTGGAAAATGGATTTATTAGACATTAAATATTTACATTCAAAATGTAAGAATCCTTATCTGTTTGAAATGTGGGACCTTTCCATCAGATTGAACCAAAGAAATTTCCAGTATAGTAATTTAATAAAAATATATTGGGGGGTTTTTTCTGATGCTTTTTTTTTTTCAATCAAGTTACTTTTTTAATGTCTAGCATTTAAATACAGAATTATCTCCTAAATTCTATAAATAATATTTATAATATTAACTTCAAAATATGTTTGTCGCATATGTGGACGCAATCTAGCATATATTTAGCATAATACCAACATGGAAATGTAATGGCCTTTTGCTTTCCTCGTGGATGATATCCTTGATATCATCCCACAACTCCAATGCCTCAAACCTATTCTTTTTTTTTTTTTTACTTGTTTTGTATGAGGAGAAAGAAATTTCGTTAATTTTAAAAGGATTTGGATTCTGCTCTTTGTATATTAGAACCTTAATCTCAACCAGTAGATTTAGAGTCCTTTTTTACCTGTTCATTTGCAAATAAGATCTCTTGTGGGGAGAAGAAAAATGGTATAAATAATACCAGTGCTCTATGAGATACTGCTTCCCACAGAGGTGTTTTCACTCCCAGCTAATATTAGGTAGAGTGCACTACCTAAACCCCAGCCTGGTTGAGAGAGACAGGAACCTTTTGGGCTTCTCATTTCTGTGATGATCTCTCTTTTAATCCTCTTTGGGTGTGTTAGCAGGGGCTAGTCCTTGGAGAAGTGCATCATACCTGCAAAGATGAGCTCAGTGTAAGTGAGGAAGACCTTAGACAAGATGGATTAACACAATGACTGTAGCAAAGGGCTCAGGGGTATTGGAGATGGTGAGGATGGCAAAGGAAAGGGCAGGTTTCAGATCCATTGTTCATAGGCTCCCTGTATGATTTCCTCAACTTGATGGCATATAACAGCAGCAACATCAAGCATATGTATGCAAACATTTTACAAGTTTTCAGGAGCCCCAGAAACTCCATGGACAGTCACTGTGAGTCAAAATCAACTTGATGAAAGTAGATTTGGTTTTGTCTGTGTCAGATTAAATGCCTTAGTGGTGCCATGGTTTAAAGCACTAAGTTTGTTATTGTTGTTGTTATGTGCCATCGAGTCGTTTGCGACTTATAGTGATCCTGTGTACAACAGCCCTAAACCCTGCTCTATCCTGTGCCAGTCGCATTGCCTCTGACACACCCATCCTGATTACCCCAATCACTGAATCAATCCACCTCATAGAGGGTCTTCCCCTCCTGCGCTGTCCCTCCACCCTACCAAGCATGATGCCCCTCTCCAAGGACCTGTCTCTCCTTACAACATGTCCAAAGTATGTCAGACGAAGCCCCAGAATCCTTGCCTCCAAGGAGTAGCCTGGCTTAACCCTCTCTAGGATGAATCTGTTTGTTTTCTTGGCAGTCCATGGTACATTCAATACTCTTCTCCAGCACCACAGCTCAAAGGCGTCAGTTCTCCTTCTATCCTCCCTAGTCATTGTCCAAACTCTCTGATGCATAACAAGTGATTGCGAAAACCATGGCCTGTATCAGGCGGACCTTAGTCTCCAGAGAGACACCGTTGCTCTTGAGTACTTTAGAGAGGTCTCTAACAGCAGACTTTCCCACTAAGACACTAGGCAAAAGGTTGGTTTGAGCCCACCATTCCCTCCATAGAAGAAAGGACATGAATATTGGCTCCCATGAAGATTCCGGTCTTGGAAAACCTATGAGGCAGTTCTAAATAGGGTCACTGTGAGGAAGAATTGACAGTGGGCTTGGTTTTTTGTTTGTTTTTCAATTTCTTTATTAATTATAATGAAAGTTTACAGAGACTTAGGGTTTCCTGTCATTCATTGTCGTACTTTTCTCCCTGCCCACCCCCTACTCCCCAATTCACTCTTCTCCTTGAAAAGAAAAAGAAAAATTCTTTCATTGTTATACAATCCCTCCTCCCAAGTATACTCCACAATGCAGCCATCACTCTGAACTTCTATAATGACAATACCCATTCATATGTGCCTTTTAAATGGATCTCTCCCTCATCTGTTTCAATGCAGTATACATCATTTCTCTCCTCCTTTCTGTCTTCTCTCAACCCTGATGTCAGTCCCGTTTTGCAACATTGGCCCTATGCAATATTTGTCTTTTGGGACTGAGATAATTCACTCAGCATAGTGTCCTGTAGGGTCATCTCTTTTGCATAATATTTCATGAGTTCTTTGTTTTTCAACGCTGTGTAGTATTCCATTGTGTGGATATACCAGAACTGCTCTATCCGTTCGTTTGTTTGATGGGCACTTTATCAAAGAAGACATTCAGATGGCTAACAAACACATGAAAAAAATGTTCAAAATCCCTAGCACTGAGATACAAATCAAAACAGCTATGAGATATCATCTCACCCCAGTAAGAATAGCAAAATTTAACAGAACAGCAAATGTCAAATGCTGGCGAGGTTGTGGAGAAACTGGAACTCTTATTCACTGTTGGTGGGAGTGTAAAATGGTGCAATCACGACGGAAGGCTATCTGGCGCTTTCTCGAAAAATTGCAAATAGGAATACCATTTGACCCAGCAGTTCCCCTACTGGGAATTTACCCTAAAGAAACCATAACTGCCACCCAAGCAGATAAATGTACACCCATGTTTATAGTGGCTTTTTTCGGAATACAAAGGGCTGGTTTTATGTTTACTAGAAATACTGTTAGATAACTGCAGTTTCAAAAGAAATTAATTTTTTCTCTTAATTATGTGGAAATATAACTTTTTAAATATTGAGTCTGCTCTTTCCCACTATCACAGAATCTTCAACGTTAAAGCCATTTTCCCCTCTAAGATTTATTTTAAGGTAATTGGAACTCAGGATATTGTCCATCTAAACAATGCTATTTCTGGAGGCTAGATTCCTGGACCAGTTCCATAAAGCTTATTGTAACAAATAATGCTTCCAACTAGAGTATTTCTTATATATGGGGTACTTCACAGCTGTGTTTCAAATAGAGATGAAGAAATACAAAAGATAAAAATTAATTTTCAAATATTACTAAAGAATTTATTGTAACTTTGTTATATATCACAAATAAATACCTTCTTTTAGGTTCCATGGACAGTGCTAATACTCCATACCCTAAAATTTGGGCCCTCTGGCCTGGTGTTTTATCATAGCGTGAGGGTAAAAACTAATCACGACATCTATAGGATTTCCTGGGAAGATCTTTTCTGGATTTTTTGAAAGGTTTGGAACATAGTGGCTTCCTCCTTCTCTGCCCTAGAAATGTTTCTGGAATCTTCCCTTCAGACCTGCATTTGCTATGCAACTGCTTGTTAACACTCCAGTGACAGGAGCCTAATTCCAGAAAAGCAGTCCCAAGGATAGTAACACAGTCCCCAAAACAAAGTTAAAGCCACTGCTTTCAAATCCGTTCCAACTCACAGCACCCCTTGATCAGGTTTCCAAAGTGGTAAATCTTTTAACAGGAAGAGATAGCCTTTCTTTCTTCCACAGAGCAACAGCAGATTCAAACAGCCTACTCATCAGGTAATCATTAATTTACCACCAGAGTTCCTTGAGGTGCCCTGGAGATGAGTACGAGAATGGCCTGGAAGCCAGACTTACTGTGGGCTGCATCTGGCAGAGTGTTGTTATCTTCAGTGACTCTGGGCCAAGTTTACCTCCATGGTCTGCCTACTTCTCGTTCCACGGCCTTTGCCTAACCGTTCTCTTTAAGGCTCCTAGATTTTCTTCCCATCTCTACTGCAGAACAGATTTATGGCTTGGTTTAGGTTTTCCCCCCTTTTTTAAATGTTATTCTATATTGGTTTGCATACAGAATTTGTATACATTGTGTTTCACAAATTCTTTCCTCCACATTGTGTTTTAAGCAATCATTCCATATATTATATACAATTAATCACCATTGATCTTGACCTTCTACTACCACTCTTTTCAGGTCTGTAATGGATCTTTCCTTATTTCTTCACCCTCCCTCCACCCTCCATGCAACTACATGATTTATTCCTCTTCTCCCTTTTATACACATCTTAATATTTATCTTTTTGTTTTTGTAGTAATAACCTTATGCAGTATTTGTCATTAATGCTGAGGAAGCTAACTCAGAATTCATGTTTTTAATGTACTTCTTGCCTCTGAAGTACATGTTCAACTCATCCATAGTCATTGTCCAACTTTCAGATGCATAACAAGCAGTCAAGAAGACCCTGGCTTGGATCAAACATACATTCATCTTTAAACTGACATTTTTACTCTTTAGTATACAGGTCCCTGTCAACAGATTTTTTTTTTCCAGTGCAATTTCATCTTTTATTTCTCGACTGTTGGTACCAAACTGTTGATTGTGGATCCAAGTAAAGTGAAATAGAAACTAATAATAAATCTTGTTTGAAATTTTTAAAAAATATACATAAAACCTGACTATAATCATCTTCTCTATTCCTAACTTTGTTGTCATACTGACCCTCCAGCAGATTTTCAGAATCCGTAAATCACTTGGGAGGAGATTGCTCATCCTTCTCCCATGGGACAGTTGGTGGATTTGAACTTGTAGTTTTATCTCTTTTTCTTCTAGGGCAAGTAGATGCTTGTGGTTGTCCCTGCCTGCCATAGAGAGTATGTCTACTTTGTCTTGTCTCTTTTATTTCTACTTTTTCCCCTCTTCTCTTCTCTCTGCACCTTTGCCGTCGATCAAAAGAGACTATAATGTAGATTTCTAGAAATCTTTTGAAGGAGCTATATTTGTAGATGTCATGGGATATACAGGAATGCCCCTCCACCAGTTTAAAGGGTAGATGGTGATCTGCTCCACCATTCCCTTTAAGGGACCAGTTTTTTTTATTTGATGCTGCCTTAACACTAAAGATGGGCATTGATGCATTGATAGTTCATTGGCTCCAAAGACCTTAACAAGTTTATCTTTGATGTCTTTCACTTAAAAAATAATTACTCAGCATTCTAAGACTATACTTCCTCAACTCTCCTGTATAGAATACAATAAGATTATTTTCATAATTAAAATTTAAAAAAACACAAATTAGGGAGAAATTACATTTTTTTGAATTGACCAAAAGGAGTAGGGTTAGGGGGCTTGTACATCATAAACCTGAAAGATTAAACATCCAATAAATAACAGCATTTGGAAAGATCCTCAGTATCTTTTTTACAGAGTCATATTGCTACCAATTTCTCCATTATGTTTCCTTTTCTATTACGTCTGTTTCTTTTCACTTCCTTACCAAAATACCATCTTGAAAGTAATCTTTGGTCTAGTGTAGATTAGTATGCAGACTAGTATAGAATTTTTCAGCTACTTCCATTGCTGCAGCTTCTTATATGTCTTCCTTGGCCTGCAAGCTTCAGTGCGACAAGAAACTATGCATTACGCAATTGCTTCCTGAGACTTTTTTTATTTGTGTATACCTTTGCCACCCCTATCTTCCAATTCTTCCAAGACAATCTAAGCACATTAATGTCCTGAATTCTTGAAATGCATTTTGTACTTGAAAGTTTTGTCCATATCCCTGACTGAAATGTGATTTAATATTAAATAAATATTCATTCAGTAGTTAAATTACTGTTTCCACATTGCAGTTACAAACTTGAATAGTCTGGAGATACAATAATTTAGGAATAATTAATTATCCAACCTGAGATTTGAGTCCTAACCTGCCTGATAACAAAGTGCTTTCGCTCTTTCCATTAAGGCTCTGCCCTCAGAGGGTAGCACATACCACTCACTGCCAGACCTTATCTCAGAGCTGTTGTCTTTGTGCTTTCTGCAGTGCATCATCCAGACTGGAAAACCAGTCTGTAAGTTGGAAAGATGAATTAATTCCCAAAATAAACTCTTCATTAAATATTTATTTGATATTGTAAAATCCCTCGTTAGAGTATTTACATTGTATTCAGAATACCAGTGGTGATGCATTGTGTGTGTAATTGCACACAGTAAGTGTACTTTAACTGAGGGATTGACTAAATGAATATTCACTGCTTTAAAAAAAATTACCCAAATCCCATATTGCTTTTAACTGTTTCCACACCTTTCTTTCTTCTTCTTAAAAGTATTTGGTAGACATCTGATATCAGACCACATAATGTGTTGGGCTGGTAACCAAAAGGTCAGCAGTTTAAATCTACCAGCCACTCCATAGGAGTAAGATGTAAGTCCCCCCAGGTAGAAAAAAAAGGATTTGGTGATGATTAGTTCCTGGCATTGCTCTTCTTCTGTATGTGTTTGAGGAGTCCTTAGGTACTGTACACAGACGACTTAGTGACATTTGTATTGGACTGCAAACCAAAAGATCATCTTAAGCATTGCTGGTGGCAATTTAAGGGTTGCATTATGCACTGGTGACTGAAAAGTACGCAGTTTGAATCCTCAAGCTACTCTGTGGAGGAAGAGAGGCATTCTGCTGCCCTTAAGAATCCACCAGCCGATAAAGAGAGATGAACAGCAGCCTCTGAAGCCCAGGGTCATAGTGAGATGGAAGTGACTCGACAGCTAAGTCTTAGGTTCTTTCAACATAATATCCTGTATCCTCATTTTTTTAGTATTTTGTAGAGATTTGTTTTAATTGAGCTCCCGAATCCTGTATTAGAATGAACGAAAATTTCGAGACTGATGTGTGTTACCATCTTCTACTAACTCAGTCACTTAACACTTTTTGTATTTCTGCAGGCGAACATTTGTAGATTTTTCATTTTTAAGTCCACGGATAGGTCTAACTTTAAAAATTATACCTGAAGAATATATTCTCAGCCTAAATGTATGAGACCTATAAGTCTAATTTTCTTGCCAGCTGAGTTTCTCCTAAGAGAGTAATATAAAATATCATTAACCTTCACTTTTTTCATTTTCTAAAATTCTTTTCAGCTGTTGTATTTCACAGAACTAATTAGGCCCCATTAACATCTTGAGGTATGTATGCATTTTTCCTGGTGTGTTGATGGAAGTTTTTTCAAGTTAAATAATCTTCCCTTGCTATTTTCAGCCTCTGATAAGAGCATTCCTCAGTCAGAGTCCAAGGTAGTGAGAGTCTGTCACCATTTGACATCCAGATCTATACTGTTTCCCAAATATAACCCTCTAAACAAGCTGCATCTTATAGCTAAATAAGTTAGAACCTTCTTACCCTTTTAAGTTTTTAAATTTCATATTTTTCTTTTCTTGCATAGATTCCTAACACTTTAAAAAAATATTACACTGAATACATCTTTATACTTGCTTAATCATGACGTACCTCAGAACACACCAAGACTTTAGTTTTGTTTTTTTTAATTATTATTAAATTTTATTAGTTTTAATGAACATTTACAGAGATTTTGGGTTCTCATTCATTCATTGTTGCACTGTTTTCTCTACCCTCCTCCCTAGTTCGTTCTTCTTCCACCCCCCAATGTCTGTTTTAATTGTCCAATTGCCACAGTGCTTGTCAAAGCCAGTTCTGATTAATCTCCTTTGTCAGTGTGTCCCTTGCCATTCCCTATCACTCCTCCCTGAGAGAGACTTCACCCTGATTCATAAGGAAAAGGGGATGGCGTATTCTCTTAGCTACTTCCTGCTGAAAAGGGACGCTTTGGGTTTCAGGGTGGAGATCTTCTCTCACTACTCTAGAGGGCCCCTTTGGCAGTAGGAAACACATAGACTATTATGGAGATTGATTTTGGAATTTAGATGCAAAGACTTTAGTTGTGTTTTTTTTTTAGTTTGTTGGATATGGCTTTATTAATACTTTGATCAGAAAGATTCATAGGACACAAAATGTTTTCAAGATAAAAATGAATTCAAGAGCAAATAGTGTATGCATACTGACAAAAATAAATACAGGGTGATTTATTTATAAAGGAGAACAAATCAACGATGAACATTATTTTAGAAGTAGAGAAGGTAACACTAAGGTGACAAAACAGCCTTTGTTTTCTTTAGATTCACACCTTTAAATTTTAATTATATAAAAATGAGGAACCACTTCTGCAACCTAAAAATATTTACTTATTAGAACTATATTAATACTCAAAGAAACTATACAAAAGATAATGAGACAAACATGTGCATTTATAGAACTGCAGGTCAGTCAGGCCAGATCCCTGCAGAGGGAATTCCCAGCATGACTTCATTCGTCTGTGAGGACACAGAGTAATCCTTGGTCAGACATACACATTCATCTATTTGTCCAGCATGCTCGGCCTTCCCCTGCTGGATGGTGTCCGTCTGCTATGAATGTGCACGTCGAGTTGTCTGCTCCTTAGAGCAGACGTTTACCTTTCTCATCCACCAGCCATTGGAGGAGAACTAGGGCCACGCAGATGATTAATTCGACCCATTCTCCGGGGAGGGTTTCCAGGTGGGCCTCTTCCATCATCATATCTGGAGTCAGATGAACTTCCATATCCTCTCCTCTTCACATCTTGTTGAAGCAGAGTTTTGAAAAACAAAACCACAAATTTAGCTCTTGCCCAGAAGAAATCTGTTATCAAGGAAAATCACCATGGGGACTGATTGCGGCTATCCAATACTTGTCCGTTCGAGATGTAAACCATCCTGTCTCCCTTCTCCCACTTCCGGAGCAATGGAAGTGCCCGGCCCTCTGGTTTTTCTTATCTACCTCCTCCACTCACAAAGACTTTAGTTTTTGAGTACAAGGATTATCTTGTCAGTCTTTGCTTCTCTACCCCCTAAAATCATGTTTCCTTAAAAAAAGATAAAATATTAACTATTTGTAAAATGAAATAAAAACAGTATTTGTCCTATCTGTATGGTTTGATATTACTCTCTACAACATACTCAGAGCACTTGAGAGGTCTCTCATTATTTCCTCCAGAGCGTAGGACACTTCACTGACTTTTATCTATATAGGCCATCATTTGTGATAGGGATTGAAACATTGTGTTAACGTTTAAAATAGAAATTGTTTGGTAATGTAGACAAATTTTATCACAACGAGAGTTGAAATTTGTTTTTGGTGTTACCGTTGATAAAGAAAAGAGATGTTGCTACAATTAAGGCTGAATTGGTAAAAAAAACCATAGAAGTATTATTAACAGTGTCTCAGGATAACTTAATAAACTCGTCTAGGTCTCTTATTCCGTTTTTATTTTATCACAAAAGGATGTAATTTTCTTTCCTTTTAGTAGAAACTTAATCTAATTCTATTTTGCTTTCATTTAGCTTTGTGAATTCTGTCCATTCCATTTTTTAAACATAGATGATTCACGTTCTTCTTTGTTACACACTTACTTATATTAAATTATTTGAAGTAGTTTTCATTTGTAATTTGTTAACAGCTTTATTGTGTTCTATTCTTTGTAAGTCTGCTTATAATTATAAATGCAGAATAATATTATTACTTAGCGCTTTCCTTCTGTGGAACTCAGAGTGCTTCACATGCATTATCTTATTAAGCCTCATAACATCCTTGTGAGGCAGAAGCCTTTTGCAAGCGATTATAGATTGCTTTGCTGAATCAGCACGGCCTTATGGCATTATGATAAGCTTGGAAAAGATTGAGGTCATGTACTAACTTGCTCTCAGGAAACCCTATATGCAGCCAAATATTTTCTTTGGTAATACAAAGCTGACGAGTGCCCCCATTCTAGTCTCTGGGAAACCCGTTGTCCACTGATGAACAAAAAACCCAACAAACAATACGTTCTGAAAAAGCAAATCTGAGACAGTATTATGTACCTTTGAGAAGCAGGCAAATTCATGTGACATGAATGAGTACAGTTCTGCCCTCTAGTCCAAGTATTAGATCTACAGAGTGTGCCACCTTGCGCACTTGCTGTGTCATAATTGGACTTGCACTGTTGTCATATCAGTCATCCTTGACAACTTTATCTTCCTCACCTATAAGGCATCACCTGGCAGGCAAGATTTCCAGAACACATATCTGTGTTCACATTTCCATGTTGAAGCTAAACTTGGTATATTATAATGTCACTGAGTAGAACATCCAAATAATTGATGTCAGCATAATACTCAATCATCTAGCATTTTCTTTTTTCTTTTTTTGAGAAAAATAAATTTTATGAAGATATTTCATTATTACAATGATATTGAAACTTAACCTTTAATGGCTAATATATGTAAAATAGAACTAATTTAAGCTACTTTAAAGAATTTTTGAGTGATTTTTTAAAAAGGAAAATTGGGGGGGGCTCTGGTGGCCTAGTGGCAAGAAGCTACACTGCAATCCCAGAGATATGAGGTTCGAATCCACCACATGCTCTGCCGGAGAAGGAGGGGCAATCTCCTCCTGTACCAGTCAGATCCGATTTGACGGTACAGTCACACACAAAATAATAAAATAAACATTTTAAAAAATTTATAAAAAGGAAAATTTTTATTCACGTTAAATCTTTTTCACATTTATAATCAGATACTTAAGTTTGCTGTGCTCCTTCCAGAAATTTTTTTAAGGTTAAGTGCTCATCATCTATATGTTAGATGTTAAAGTTTTCATAACCTTCATTGAAGGCCAGAATCAAAGTATTTTTGTCAGGCTTTAAATAAGATTATTTCTCTGTTTATTTTGAAAGTGAATTTGTGTAAACAATCCTCATATTTGATATCACGTAACAGATAAAAACCCCAGGAAATTACCAAATTACTGAAGATATCCCAATATTTTCCCCCCTCAATTTATAAAATTTCCTGGTCAATTAATAGAACCTGACATAAAGAGAGGAAAGAATTAAACTGAAGAAAATGTAATCCAGATATCTAACTTATGAGTCTTTGTAAATGTTGGCCTTTTGTTAGTTTTGCTTCCAACTTGGCATGCAAATTGTCGTCACCTTCTATCTTACCTGGTCTTACACATGCCAGATTTTTGAAGGCACTGCCTTGCAGGCTGCCTGGTTGAGGCACATCCATTCCTGAGAGAAGCGACTCTTGCTTATGGTTGAATTGTCTACTGCTTCAGATAGTTGTGGGAAGATGATTAGTGATTCACTGCCACTCCTGTTTTAATTGAAGAGAATTATTCCATAATATATTAAAAGGAAGCCTCTAAAGATTTACTTAAATCTTTTTCTGTTGTCATTGTGAAATGCAGTAACTTTTGAGTGGAAAATTGACAAAAGCTACTTTCCAGGAGGGTTTTTTAAAACTTTGAATATTGTGGTGACAGTAAAGACACATTACATTTTAGCAAATGAGGTCTACTTTGGGATTATTTCTCTGGTGTTCCCAGCCTTTCTCTTTTTCACCCACTTTTGTACCTAGTTGCTTATTCCAAATACAGTGATCATTCTCCACAGTTAGGCTTAGTTTGAGTACAAAGATTGAAAATCTGTGAAGAGGAATCAGTCTGTTTGCTCTCTGTTATATATAGGCAGGTTTCATGTGTTAAGATTTTCTGTAGCAGTATGCATTTGACCTTCAAAACAAATCAGATACTTAATTTTATTTGACTTTACCTTAGATTATGTAGACAGTTTGATATGCTACCTGCAGGTGACAGCTCTTCTTCTGTAAGAGGACCCTGATGATGTTGGTGTAAAGGATGAATAATTCATGCCCATGCCCTGCCCCTCTCAGCACCTTGCGCGTTGTGAGCACCCTGATCCTTGACACTGCCTTGCTAGTGTTTGGATTCCCCAAACAAGGACTATTGAGATGAGGTGGTCAGGAGGAAAGAAGAAAGCCAAAACACCATCACACACTGTTGTGTGTAAAAATGTGGATTTAATTAAATTGTTTTGACATTGAGTAAAATAAACTTCTGTTTCTACATAACGTAGTTGTACTTTGTGTGGTTTTTCCCACAAAAGTTCTGTTTTGAAGAGTGTAGATCCTCTTCTGACAATTTACCCGTTTTTGATCACAGGGTTATAAAATTCTCACTTCCTGAAGCCCTAGAGAATAAAATTTGAGTTCCTTTCCCCAAACTGGATTTCTATCACAAATAATAAATATCCTTTTTAAGTATCTCACTCATAAGAATATTTAAAAAAAATAAAGACAGAAAGAATATTTCAGAAACTAAGTTTATTATTTATGTATGTCTGGTTTTGAACTGGACAGAGTATAAACAAACATACAGAGAACTAACAGAACAAATAATAGCAGCCACAGAGTCACAAGAAATGCTAAACTGCATTAATAGTGTCATTCATGTTGCCAAAAATGTGTTTGAGCCTAGCTCTGCTCTCTTGAACCCCTTTTTGCCCTGAATGTTCATAAAGGAATAAATCTAGCCTGGTTTTCGTTTTACCTGCTGCATTGATCTAGACACATGATAAGCCTGATTTTTATGGTAGATTTTGGGGAGTATTTAAGATGCAGAATGCCCTGATGGCCTCCTGGTCCCTGTCCACACATAGCGCTCACCTTGCTGACAGTCACTTTCTTTGTTCTGTGACTTTCAACTCCTTTGATCCTTGGAAAATTTGCCCTCCGCTTAGCCTCACTTCTTTCCTCTCTTTGGCCACAGTCATGGCACTACATATTACTTGTGCTCAGTTCTAGATTTATCAATGTGCTGTTTTCTCTGTTTAGATGAGCATAATTTTATGATAATTTTAGATCTCTAAATTGGATGATTCTACACTCCTGTATGTTGTTGTTGTTGATTGCCTTCGAGTCGAAAACGACTCATAGCAACCCTATGAACAAAAGTCCTGAAGCCCCTCTACAACTATCGACATTTCTCAGAGTTCATGGAGTTTCCAGAGGCATGTTATTTAGGAAGTGGATGCCACTCCTGCTTCCAACATGCCTGCATAAGGTATATAAAATCAGAAGCACCTGTTGTGTTTTTTTAAGTATGCCAGTGAAGTCCTTAGAGTTGCTCAAAGGCTAGATGAGAGAAAAATGAGAATAGTTGGTAGACAAAATGAAACTCGACAGTTTTAACCTCCTTGTTGAGGAAAGGTGGAAGGAACTGTAGCTTCAGACCCATCTGTGGAGAGTAACAAGAAGGAAAAAATAAACCTGTATGATGTGTAGAGCATGAATGGATCAGAGAGCAAGAGGAGCGTCTCAGCAGCAGGAAGTGGACGTAGAAGGTCCTGGGCATTGAAGAGTGGCAGAGGAGGGGGGATGGATGAGCGCGGTTTTCCGTTTTTCTCATGCCTTTCTTGGTCACCCCCCGGCTTGTGACCCTGTGAAGGTACCTGTCCCCCTTGAGGTGAAATAGAAGCCTGAGAGGTGAAGCCTAGTGAGCATTAAGAAGACAGTACAAAGTACATCATGAGACCAGAAAGGAGAAGTGATTAAGACTTTGAGTCACCAGCTCTTCTTCCTTTGCTTCATCCCTCTCTCAGCCCCCCTTTTTTTACCCCTTTGTTGGGTCTTAATCTACTTAATCAGTACAAAGTTGACAAAGGTAGGAACCTTGCCAGCCTCTCCAGGGATTTCAGCCCATCTGCTTTTCTAGATGGCTCCCCTGGCTCATCCTTATGAGGCCAAGGTTCTTCTCTGCTCACGGTATTATGAGGAACCAGAAGCCTTGGGCAGGGGCCTAGGGGGGGACCCTACGGGATCTCCAGGCAAATGGAACAATTTGTAAAATGTCTCCTGAGTGGGGTTTTTTGTTGGTGGCGGTTTTTTTTTTTAAAGAGCTAGAACTCCGTCTCACGTACTTGGAGCATATGACCAGGAGGGACCAGTCCTTGGAGAAAGATACCATTCTTGGAAAAGTGGACGAACAGTGCAGGAGAGGAAGACCCCAGATGAGATGGATTGACTGGGGCAGTGAGATTAGATGTGTGGGAGTCAGTGAGACTAGCTCAGTATTGCACAGGCTTCAGAGCTGTTGCTGTAAGTCTCAGCCAACTCAACAGGACATAACAACAACATAAGTAACTAAGAAAAATCTCAGGATAGAATTTTCAAAAAGAAAAGAAAAAAATTCCTGTGATGCTCAGGCTGCTTATTTGTTGTGAAACAAGTGTGATTTCTGATGACCTGGATTAAGGAAGTTGCATATTCCCCCCCCTTTAGCTCTCAGGTAGGTGTTAGAAATAGAAAGAATACCAGGGACTTTTCTTTGCCTGAAATGCTCTTCCAAGTGGACTTACCCTGGCACAAACTTTATTTAGCACCCACTATGTGTCAGGCATTCAACAAAAGAGGCATTTGTTTTAACCAGGGAATCAGCAATGGAATAAGGCAGATGTGAAACAGATCATTTCAAAACACTGCATGTGCAGTGTTATGCTGGAAATAAGTTGCAAAATCACAAAGGAACAGACTTAATTTGATTGTAATAAATTTTCTAAAGATTTGTGGCAAGCATCTATACAATGCTTATAGAGAAAATGCTTGAAATTATGAGATAATTTGCTGCATTTGGGAAGTATGTGTTAAATAGACTGAGTTGCAATTTGAGAGAGAAAAATTTGCACTGAGTCAAACAAAATATTTTCAAAAATCTTAGAAAACTCTTGGGGCGCTCTGGTGGCCTAGTGGCAAGAAGCTGCACTGCAATCCCAGAGGCTCACAGTTCAAATCCACCAGATGCTCTGCCAGGGAAGGAGGGATAGTCTCCTCCTCTATCAGTCAGATCCGATTTGACAGTACACACACACACGCAAAATAATAAAAAAATTTAAAAAAAAAAAACAAAAAACACAAACTTAGAAAACAACATTATTTTCAGTTTTAATCTATTAATCGAAGACTTTGTTAGTGCTCTTAACAGTGTAATTTTGTTGACTTTAATGTATCTACTTGGGAAAAACATTTTAATAAATTTGTTTCTCCCTTTGAAAGGTTACCCTTATATATGCTGAAAGACTGGGAAGTTAGAATGACTCCTCACTACTTGTTTCATACTTCATAGTGTGTTGTGTTGTTTTTTCATCCAGTTTCAGTCTCACCTTTTGTCATTCTCCACAAATTGTGATTTATTTCCTTATTCAAATAATCAGCTGGCTGAGTCCAGTAAGTTAGGATTAACTCTGCCCTGGCCAAGCACTGTGTATTTTCACACAGCCACCATAGGCCTGATCCACCATTGCTTGTAGAAGACACAAGGAGCTGTTCTTTGTTGTACAAATAGAGACACACCTTTACCACCTTGGTAGACGAAAGTGTGCTGACTTAAGCTTAATGATACATATTTGGTTGCCTTTCCATTTGTTAAATTGAACTTCTTGTGAAGCCATCTTTCCATGACTTTTAGTTAAGTTTTTCAGTGTCCACGTAGATGGTTTGACCCGTGCATAATACTTTTCCTTCGGTAATCAGTCATTAAATCTAACCTATAGGATTTGAAGCATAGGGAAATTTAGGTTACAAAAAAAGAAAGCGATTGCAGACAAAATGTTGCATGCTCACATGGCTTACTATGAAATACTGACTACTGTTCACTTATAAATTTAGTGTTGAGATGACCATATATTACTCTGGAGATGAAAAGACAAGGAAAAATGGGGTTGCCTTTATAGTAAAAAAAGTAATTTCTAGATCCATCTTGAAGTACAACACCGTGAGTG
>NW_006399758.1:13198207-13351522 GCF_000299155.1 Elephantulus edwardii | reverse complement strand
AGGAGGGACGGGTCCTTGGAGAGGGACATCATGCTTGGGAGGGTTGAGGGACAACGCAGGAGGGGAAGACCCTCTATGAGATGGATTGATTCGGTGACTGCGGTAATCGCGATGGGTGTGTCAGAGGCGGTGCGTTTGGCGCAGGACAGAGCAGGGTTTAGGGCTGTTGTGCATAGGGTCGCCATGAGTCGGAAACGACTCGACGGCACATAGCAACAACGACAACAAGGGTACAAATAAAATTCTATATTGGTTACACTTTATTCTGTGACAGAGTATTCTTAGGCACAAAAGCATTTTCTAGCTACACATGATGGGAATCTTGATATTGTTATGCCTTTTCTTGATGCCTGAAGTGCATAAATTTTTAAAGTAGAGTGTGTATTTCATTCAGCTTCTGGCATGTTACTTGGTGCTATTTAAGTATTCCTGCCTGGCCATTGATGAAAATGAAACCAAGTCTCTTTCTTACTCTGCAGCAGGGAAGGGCTTGGATGGACATGGCCTTGAGATTGGGTAATTTCACTGTCTCTTCATGGTGAAGAGAAACCATGGTATGTTAACAAGAAGGCTCAATGTCAGAAAGAGAGGGAGGCAACTTAGGGCTTAGGTTCCTCCCACTACTAAAGAAAGTGCAGCTGCGCGTTTTTAATATGCACGGCAGGAGATTTCAGCAGCTTGATGATATATAGTGCATTAATGTTGAAAAGATAAACACATTTGGAGAGCACAGGAAGGGCCTTGTGTTTTTATGTTAGCAGAATGCTTCCTAATGAATAAGAATGTGCTGCTGGCTTCACAGAGCCATATGGCAGCTTTTCTAATTTTAGTTGGGTGCAGATGCGTAATCCGCTCGTTTTTACCTTCTAGAACCTTTGAGGTGCTACATGACTTTTGCTGTAATATTTCATGTATGGTGCTCGGCCAGAAACTACCTGCCATTGTCTCAATGACTTCTTTGCTCTGCATGGGTCTTAGCACTGCTTGGTTTGACATTCACTCTCACCTGAAATCTTCCAGCTCCTAAATGTGCAGAAAAGATGAAAATTGTAGATGTATTCCCATCATAGTCTTAAAATTTGTTGTGGAGGTGATTAGAATTGTGTTTGACATCAGTCTACTGAAAAATTGATAGATTTCTGGCTGAGTGATTTTACTCATTTTGAAGGAGTGGAATTAATTAGAACAGTAGTGCAAAATATTGGGTTGCATTTTATTTCAAGATTCTAATGCTTTAAATAATATAGCTACAGTAAAATCAGCTATCATCATACTTGGCCAAACATAAAAGTAACTTTTAAACTCTCAATTGCTTTACTTCCAAGGATATCTCAAACTGAACAGTGCTAAAAATTTCTATATGTGAATAAATAAAGTATCGATTTTCTTTTAATTGGCACCTTTTTACGGAGTAACTAATACTCATTTGCATTCCAAGTTTTGAAAGATAGACTGCCTTCTGTAAATTTTCCATACATTGATTAGATTTTTTTAAAACCAAAATAAGTAGGGGATTCGAAATATTTATGCTTCCACAACAATGGTAGTATTACTCTGTACCTGTAATAGGCAGACATTAGAATTCGACAGCATTTAGTTCTCTAAGTAATCTGTTGTAGTTGCCACTGCTGCTGGCAGAGCTGGAACAATTATGTGGCTCTCCCCTGAGCCAAGACTACTATACCTTTGATGATGGTTACTCTGTTCTAGTAATATTCTGTGTAAAGGCCCCTTGAGTATATGTTCTAGTTTCCTAGTCTAATCAACAAATAGACAAGACTTTCTAATATTATGAGATATAATACGTTCTCACAGATCAGAAAGTGGTACTTTGGAAAAACATTCAATGATCTTTTCTCAAAATACTATTTTATAAGCTAAAGATAAAAAAGTATACTCTTTTATAGGACACATTAATTTTTTGCTTGAATCACAGTTTTTGATGTCTTTGTCCTCACCGGAAAACTGGAATTTGACTTTCAAATTTTTGCGTGGAGATACCAGTGATAAAGAGCAATTTAATCCAGCTGCTTTTAAGAATATATCTGCTAAAAAAAAAAAAGAAAGAATATATCTGCTTTTCCTTGTATTTTTTTAAGTCACTTCTAGAGATCAAATGCTTCTCTATTCCTCTCTCCTTTTGTTCTGAAAGAAAACATGAATAGTAATTACTTATGGAAAAAATCATATGGAATATAATATTAATGATTTTCCCCTCGTTTGTGGTATGACTCATCTTAACATGGTCCCTGATGAGATAGGGTTTTGTTCTTTGCTTTGAAACTGGAAATCTAATTAATTGGTATTGGATTTCTGGATTGCAGGCAATTGGAGGAGGGAGCCAGCAGGGATTGTGCCTCCAAGCAGTCACCCAGTAGGGAAGGGACAGTCAGTGACAGATAATAGAAGCATCTTTGGACAGTCTCTCCAGTTAGCATATTGTATTTCTAAAATTGTCATTAAAGTATTATTAGCCATTTGGAGGTGAGGAGGAAATATTATTTTCATTGTTATTCTCTTACAGTCTCTCTAAAAAGAATATATTCTTAGTTAAAATGCAGCAGGAGAAACCTATGAAGTCAGGGCATGAAGGAAGACGCCTTTTCTAGACTCTGAAAATTAAATTTTATCCTCTCTTTCTCCAATTTAAGCCTTCCATCTGTAATAATGAGATTTCATGAGGTTTGATCATATGACACTCTGGGACAAGCTTTCCACTCTTGAGCTTACTGAAGGGTATTTTTGTAACAGAATATATTTTGATGGCTAATGGCTGCAAAATATAGACGAGTAAATATAATCTGTGACTGCTGAGAAAACGGCCTAATTTAAAAATATTAAATAGTGTATTTTAGTATAGTAATGCTGTACTTACAGATGTATAAATATATCTGAGGTTTTAAGCTTATTTATATCTGGCCATGAAAATAGCACCCTCATGATTGAAATGCTCCAACAAGATACCAGTATAAGTCCAGTTCTCTTCATAGTATATCTCAGAGGACTCCCTTCATTTCTTCCCACACCCTCTCCCTGCAGTCCTCCCACTGCACCACTACTCTTCTTTTTCCTCCTTTTAATTTTAAGACTGAACATTGAACAGAGTTGGTAATTCTTTCCCTGAAATATTTTTAAATGAAACATTTCATAAGTTCAGCACTAGCTTTAAGTTCTAAGCAGAGTTTTGCTGCCACGTATTCATTCTTATCATTGCTTTGTAAGGCCATTGCTTTTGCCATCCATTTGTGTATCTTGCTGAACCCAATTCAGATGCAGTCTGTGGTATTTAATAGAAATGAAATATAAATTCATACATGAGTTTGTAGTTTATGATGTTGAACATGTAATAGGATGGTTAACATTCTCAATTATGTCTAGCCATTTTCCTCTGTTTTGAGGTTAGAGTCCCTGCAGTTGGACCCTAAGTTGGTTCCATTAGGTTAAACTTAATTGTTTAGCCTGCCCTTTTCTAGTATGACCAGGATTGTGCCCTCTGCTTCCATTACATGCAAAAATTCAAGTCTAGTTTTTTGATAGCAGATTCTCATGACCGATACTTTACTGTTTTCTAGTGACCAGCTGTAATTACTATGTTCCCTTTGTGATAAGCATCAGTTGCCTCATAATTTAGTCTCCCTAATGTTAATCTAAAAAGCACAGTCCTTAAAATTAATGAAACCACCAATTGTAGTGAAAGGCTTAGAGAACTTTGACCCAAGAGCAATATGAACAGTCTTGAAAGCTACTAAGGCTCAAGATGATTTGAAAGTTAAGGCTGAGTTTTCTTCAGGAAACTTTCCCTCATATTTGTGAGCTCTGCCTTGCCTGTTCCTATTTTTCTCCGTGCAACCTGGAGGGCACGTGAGGCTGTGGGGGGAAATCAGTTCTTCCTTCACCCACCTTTGTGTCCAATGGCTTTTATATATAAGATACGGACCCAGTCTACCAGTAAGTACCTACTCTGGAATAGGGGTGGTACTAGACATTAAGAATGTAAGTTTTCTTTCATGAAACTTTCCTTCACATGGGTGTGATGTGGCCAGACCCTGGAGAAGGACATACTTAGAAAAGTAGAGAGCAAACAAGAAGACGACTATCAACAAGCTGGATTGATTTAGTGGCCACACCACTGGGCTTAAAGAGCAGCAGAGAGTGTGAGGGTGTTGCAGGATGTCACAGGGTTTTATTCTGTTTTACAGAGTAGGGTCACAGTGAGTCGGAGGCAGCCTGAGGGCAAGATGTCTCATTGCAGGAAACAAAGACAGCTGGGGTCATCATTCTAGGAAGATATATCAGAATCACATGCAAAGAAAACTTAATCTCTGCATGTTCCTACTTCAGATTCTGGTAACCTCCCTTCTAAAGTACGCTATGGCAATTTGCGGGTTGTTGGAACTGCTAAGTGTGTTACTGATAGGAGCACACTGTCCCTGTGAGAAGGAGTCAGAAAAAAGGACTCCATGTCACTCTTCCTGTGGTCAGCACACATGTCCCTGCACGTTGAATGCTAAAACACTAAAGACAAAGTAACAGCAAAGCAGCTGGACTGCACAAATAATGCTGTTACTCCTTGTTTTTCAAAATGAAATATTAATGCTGAACTTCGGTATGTAGGCCTAAGGTGTGCTGGGAGTTCCACGGTGCAAAGCCATCCAGAGGCACATGCACTGCGTCCACATCCAGGTAGCGGTAGGTAGTACAGCCTGACAGGCCATTGTGTGGGAGCCAATGAGGGCTCACCATGGACAGCAGTAAGAGACCAGGAACTTGTGCTCCAGTCCTGTAGGGAAATACCTTCTGAAAATCAGGTGAAGTAATAGGTGATGGGGTGAATTGTATCTGTGGATTGATGGGTAGAAATTGAAATGTGAACTGGCCAGAAAGAGAGTATTCCTAATTGCATTTGTGTGGGATTTTTTTCCCCCCAAAGGAAAAGATGTTAGGAAAATGAGAAAGGGGTAGGGGCTATATATTGTAATTGTCTAAGCCATTCGTGTGGTCTGAGAGCTGGAAATATTTTCTGCTCCACTGAGGGTAACTGAAGAATCAGGATGAGGCACAGCCTACAGGTATGGCAAGCACTCAGTGCCAACAATAAAGCACTAGGGATGAGGACTAACAGCCATGGCAATTCATGATGCATCTAACAACAAGTCAGGTGGTCTGTACACAGAGTTAGATCTGAGAGATGGTTTAGATGTGTGGGCAAGTTCTTGAAATGGCTATAAGTTGCTTAGGAAAAGCCCTACAAAGACATTACTAAATTTTGAACTCTGTATAAAAGACCTAGTACAGGTATATTGACGGTAAGTTATATTTGTTACCCACTTTATAAAAAGTGTGTTTTACATACCATTGCATTTAATCATGACGTACACTTTATGGTATAAAGAAGATAGATAAGGAAACCAAGACCTAAGAAATTGATGGACTCGTTCTGAGTGATAAGTGGCAGAGCTTAAATTTGGACAGATCATCTTCCCCCTTCCCACTGATAAATAATCATGGCGAAAGTGCTCTAGAATGCTGTATGTGGGGAGCTGCAAATTAAGCTTTTGCCATTTTCTTTTCTCTCTTTTTTTTTTTTTTTTGCATTAAGTTAAATTGATAAGATGCAGTGTAAAGAAGGATATAATTTATTCAGGTACAAATAATTGGCACTTTGTGTTTGTGTTGTTTTCTAGCAAGTTGTTAATATGTATCTGTTCTACATTAAATTTTTTTCAGTGTTCTTTAAATAATTAGTGTGCATATATTACGAAAATGTGCCTCTATTTTGACTGAAGCTTTTTCACAGAAATGTTCGTGATGGCACATCTTCCTGGCCACGTGAGCCTAAAAGTGGCCAGTTTAGGACAACTTATTATGCAAATCTGGACTAGATAGATGGGCAGCCATTACAATTCTCTGGACTCCTGCTGCTGATGTTGTAGGTGCCTTTAAGTCAACTAAGACTCATAGGGACCTTATGAACAGCACAGAACTGAACTCTGCCCTGTCCTCACTGTCACCCACATGCTAGAGCCTATTGTTACAATCACTTGTCATTCCTTCTTATTGGAAGTCTTTCTCTGACCCTCCACCTTTTCCCAGCATAATGTCTTTTTCCGAGGACTAATCCCACATGACAACATGCCCAAAATGTGTGAGATAAAGTTTCACCATCCTTACTTCTAAGCAGCATCCTGCTTGTACATGCTTCAAGACAAACTTGTTTGTTCTTTTGGAAAAGGGGTATTCAGTACTCTTCTCCAACATAACAGTTCAAAAACATCAATTCTTACTCTGTCTTCCTTACTCATTTTCCAACTCTAAGATGCATGGGAAGCAATTGGAAATACCATGGCTTGGATCAGGCACACCTTACTCTTTAAAGTTACAGCCTTCCTCTTTAGAACTTTGGAGAGGTTCTTGACGGCAGATTTTTCCAGTGCAACAAATCTTTTTTGATTTCTTGGCCACTGCTACTGTGGATATTGATAATAGAGCCAGCAGAAATGAAATTGTTTCCAACTTCAGTATTTTCTCAATTTGTCATGATGTAGTCATTGGTCCAGTGTTAAGAATTTTGTTTTCTTGATATTGATATGATGCAATCCATATTGAAGTCTATAATCTTTGACAAATCCTGTTTACTTTCAGCAAGCAAGGTTGTATCATCTGCATAACTATTTCTTTCTTCATTAAATCATTAAGCATTTTGAAACAAGTCAGCAACTAAATCTTCCGAGTTATTTTAAGTGTGAATGTAAATAGAAATGGAACAGGTTGAGAGTCAGGCAGTCATTATAAAGTGCCTTATGTATACATCCATGGTGCCTATTAAGAATCTTTTTTATTCTTTACATGTGTGCAATTTTATGTTTGTATATGTAATCTTAGTTTCTAAACAGCAAGCCCTCTGCTATCCTAGTTTTGGGACTATAGTAAGTAGAAACTAATTGTTTTATATAGTATATGTTATACAGAGTTTTTGTAATCAAGGAAAAAACGCCCATAGAGACTAGCAAAGGAAAACTGGTGATGTGTTTCAGCTCAATTACTAACAGAAAAGCAGTTCAAACCTACTTCCTATCCACTCCCTGAGAGAAAGATGTGGGAGTCTGATGTCATAAAAATGGCACCCTTGGAGACCCTGAGTAGCAGTTCTCTATCCCATAGAGCCTTTGTGAACTGGAATCAACCTGATGGTAGTGAGATTGGTTTGATTTGCATAATGGATGAACATGAAACCACTAAACTCATTTTATCAGCTGCCTAAAAGGGGATCTGAGCCACAGGTTCTTCAGCTGAAAAATTAAAACAGCCTCCCTTCCCCACATTTACCTGGCAGGGGTGGGGGAGATAATTTTTTTATAGTCTCATCTGATCCCACTAGAGATTATTTTTTAAAATCATTGCAATAAAAATGTTTCTGTGTCACTTTGTCTTTAAAATAACACTGCTGTTTAATTCACACTTAATGTTTGTTGCAGAGAAAGCCGCAGCTGCCAACATAGATGAAGTGCAGAAGTCAGATGTATCATCTACAGGGCAGAGTGTCATCGACAAGGATGCACTGGGGCCTATGATGCTGGAGGTAGCACAGCTTTTGGTTCTGTATTTTTAAATGTTACTGATAATAACTTCCATTATTCAAGTTAATTTCTAGGTGAATATAATTTTACAATAATCAGCACTTTAATTTCACACTATGATTAAAGAACTATTGACTAGTAATAAATTTTTGTTGTTGTTCTTATGTACCATTGAGCCAGAACAGATTCATAGCTGATCCTCCTATATATTTTCAGAAGCACTAAATCCCACAGAAGGACACCACTTGTCTTTTCCCTGCAGGGCTGCTGGTGAATTCAAACTAGGTGCTTTTAGACTGCCAGTTCAACTCCTTACCACAAAGCCACCACAGTTCTCTACTAATACGCTAGTGACATGTTGAGTTTTTGTTTTCTTTGTTAATTTCTGTGGAATCTTTGAAAACCCTATATACAATAGAGCATGCGTAGAAGTAGAATAACAGATATGGCAACTGAAGCTGAGCACTCAAACTTGGAAACACAAAGGAGGAGAAATTATAAGCAGAAACTAATGATTGGAATGTGGAATGTAAGAAGCATGAATACAGGAAAACCGAATGCCATTAAGAAAGAAATTAATGCATAAATATTGACATATTAGATATTGATGAAATAAGCTGGATTGGCATGAGATGTTTTGAATCCGTCTCACATACTTTGGGCACGTGGCCAGGAAGGACTGATTCTTGGAGAAGAACCTCAGGTTCGGAAGAATGGAGAGATAGTGCAGGAGAGGAAGACCCTTGATGAGATGGACTGATACAGTGCCTAGGGCATGGGGGTAGGTGTTTGGGAGTCAGTGAGACGGGCTCAATACAGGGTTCAAAATTATTATACTTAGACTCACTATGAGTTGCAGGCGACTCCAACAACAATAAAGTTCCTGAGCAGTGCAGATACTTCAGTGCTGAACAAACAAAAGGGTGGCAGTCTACCCAGTGTGCCTCTGAACAAGTATTTGACCATCTGCTTCTGAGAGATCACAGCCTTTGAAAACCCAATGAACACAATTTATACCCCAACACTCATGGGGCTTGAAATGCATCAGATTACAGCTTGATTTTATTAGTTTTTCTATTTTTCTTTCTGTAAATATTCGGGTCCTTGTGTGTGTTTGTTGTTGTTCAGTATTAGTGAGTTGGAAACGACCCAAAACTGACCCTCCAGTAGGTTTTCAGAAGCAGCATACCTCACATGGTAGAAGATTGCCGCCTTTCTCCCACAAATTGGCTGGTGGATTTGAACTGCATAGCTTTGGGTTGGCTGTGCAACTCATTACCAGGTACCCAGATGCCCTTTGTTTTTGTTATGTGCGTATATATAATATTCTTTTATTAACAATATAAGATTAAATTGAGGTGCTGGAGAAGAGTATTGAATATGCTACAGACTTCTAGGAGAACAGACTGATTCATTCCGGAGAGGGTGAAACCAGGCTTTTCCTTAGAGGCAAGGTTTCTGAAGCTCCGTCTGACATGTTTTGGACATGTTACAAGGAGAAATCAGTCCTTAGGGGCATAATTGCTTGGGAAGGTGGAGGGACAGCGCAGGAGAGGAAGCCCCTCGATGAGATGGATTGACACAGTAACTGAGGTAATGGAGATGGGTGTCTTGGAGACGGTAAGGTTGGCTCAGGGTAGAGCAGGGTTCAGAGCTGTTGTACAGAGGGTACTATGAATCACAGGTGACTTGATGGCACATAACAAGAACAATATTAAAGTATAAATTGGCAGGGTTTTACTGCTAGTTGAACATTTATTTTAGAAAACCATATTTACAAGTGTTATTCTATGCTAATTAAAAATAAGTTTAAATGTTCCCCGAATACTTAAATTTTGCTTAATCTGTCTGTTGATTCCTGTATACACAGGTCAATATTTGAAGACAAAACAGAAGGTTGATGCTTTCTTTAAAAAAAAAAATCCACTTCAAACTAGTTATGTAATTCTGGTCAAAATGAAGATTGAAATGATAGGCACGAGAAGCTTTTTAGATAAGGATCATAAGGGTAATGGTTGGGCTTAACTGCTTGTTCTTTATTACTTTCAGGAAGTTTTATGACCAGACTACTACCTCGCTTTTTGTAAAGTCCTGCTTTCGTGTTTTATTAACTAGTGTTGAATTAAATACCAAGTGCTTTGTTCTACCTGTTCCACAATTAAAATTTAAGATGAGTGGGGAAAGCAGTCAGTGAATATATAGCAAGAAGCAGAGAAGCCTTGAGACGTAAATTTATGTCAGTTCCCGGAATAATTTGCTCTGCCAGCGATATGATGAGGCTGAAAAGAACCACATGGCCAGACGCTTGGCCGTAGTAAAGAACTGGTTGAACTTGCAGCAGCCACAATAGATATAAGAAATTAGACTTTTAAAAACCTTGATCAACCAGTAGTTCCTTAATTTACACCTCCTTTTTTATTTTTCTAGTTAGTGCGTAAGGTGATACTTATTTTTAGTAAGCTGTAGTCCTGTGACAGTCTACCATGTAAGTTGAAAGAGGTGGGGCACAAAAAGGAATCCTAGTGTGGTTAAGCAAACCAAAAGATGAGTGGTTCGAAACCCTCTGGGACAGTTCTACCCGCTCTTCCAGGAACTAGTTTCATGGGTGAGGCCCAGAAAGCATGGGCCCAGTCTTTTAATTAACAACATGTAAAATTTGTTCCTAAATTGCCTTAACTATCCAGTGACAGGGCTTGGACTGAACTGATGGCCTGCAGGCTGTTAATGAGCCCATTTTTGCACTCGCTTATCTTCTCTAGAATTACTGGCTTCAAAATACCCAACCTCAATTTCCAGGGAGAGAGAGCAAGACACACTTAAACTGCTTTTTCATAATCAACAAAGGCAATAAGCCAGAGAGGACCGTTTCCAACTTGGTTCTTAGAGGGTGATAAGAAAATTTGAAACTTAGTGAACTCTTTACAATTACGTGAAAGGTAATAATGTCTTTTAGAAAAAAGTTTAAATTATTGACAAAATTTATTTTAAAATTGTAGTAATCTTTTTTTTTAATTGTGGTAAACTAAATAACTACATTTGTGACATTTCTACTCATTTGTGATTTATTGTTAATATTTGAGGAGAGGGGTGTTAAATAGGGTAAAAACATCCTGAGAAGACTTTTAATTAACCATGTGCCGTGAAATGCTTGGAGTAACTAAAAGGCTGTGACTCAGGCCCTTTCAGAATGATAATTAATTATAAAAATAAAACTGTTAGATCAGTGGGCCTTTTCTCATAAAATCAAGCCAACATTTTCGCTGTTTCATAATTATCTTCTGAGAATTCACTGCATTAATACCTGTGTGACAGGATATTGGAGCAGTAAAGCTTGAATATAGTGACTTATTTCTTAAATTTAAATCTTTAACCCTGTTTACGGGTAATAATTTAAACAGAGGAAAATGTGTTCTTATTGAGCTATTCCTAGGCATAGATGCACACTCATGCTTGCATCATAGCGTAGTGGTTGCTAGGCAACAAAACCAAATGCCAGCTTTTTTCATCAGTGTATCATAGTGAGGTTTAAAAAAATACCAGCAGTGTTATGGAATAAAACAGTTTCATCTTTGAAGTTTCATTATGCCACAAATCAATTTATGTACCAGGGTACAAAGCAATAGGAAGCAACATGTACTTTCAGAAGTGAACTATGGATAATATAATTATGAACATTTCTGTTGAATGGCTGTCTAAAGCAGTGAGTTTAAGAAGGACACTAGATACATAACTAAGCACTACCTTTCTTCCTGTGCTCCCTGCCCCAGACATACACATGGACACGTGTGCACATCCACACCCAAACAAGGAAGATTTCTTACAGGTTGTTGTTCTTCATAGCTGAGCCTCCAACTGGTTTTCAGAGTCACATGGGGGAAGATTGCTCTTCTTTCTCCTGAGGAGCAGCTGGTGGATTCAAACTGTACACTTTTGAGTTGGCAGCCCAGCTCCTTACCACTAAGCCACCAGAGCTCCCTTGTAAAGTGTTAGTTTAGCATCATTATATTTCAGAAGACCTATATAGTTGGTTTGTACTGCATGTAGTTTATACAATAGAGGAAATTTGACCGAATATTTAAGAACACCTTAAACTAAGTGGTAATAATGCTTTTTTTAAAAAGCTGCCAAGTAGTAGTAGCTTATGGTCAGTTCTTATTTGATAGAATGTTTAGTATTGTGATGAAAATAAAACCAAAGACAAAAGATTTCAGGGGGAGACAAATTAGAAAGTAAGAGTTTTATGGCCTCCTCCCTGTACTTATGTCTATATGAATGTATACCTGTAAAATTCATTTTTAGGATCATGAAATAATGATCATGAAAAAACTTAGGAGACATAAGCTGGCTAGGCCAGGTGATCTTGGTTCTAGGTATGGCTTGTCAGTGTCAAGGATCAAAAGAGGCGAGACAGCTGAAGAACACTCCCTGACCTCTCGGTGGTATTTTAACCAAGGGGAACATGATTAAAACGTGGCTAGATATAAATACTGGAGTAGAACACTTTGCTTTATTAAGCTTTGGGGTCAGGGACACATGGATTCAGATTCTGGTTGTCACTAGTTACAAGAGTTGAATAAAATGACTTAATCTTTGTGAGAGCCTACACTGTAGATTGAAAAGGATAAAGCATCCCCACCCCTTCCCAGGAGCTAACTGAAAATGAGACACTGTATTTAAGGCATGGAATGCATGCTTCTTAAAAAATTAAACTTTTGTCTTTATTTCCTGGATCTTCCTTTCCTCCTTCCCTGATCTATATTGAAATGACAGTAAAGACTGAGGCTGTGAGGCCACTAAGGAGCCCCAGTGGTGCAGTGGGCTAAGTATTGGGCTGCTCACCAAAGGGCAGCCCACTACCCTGCTCACATAAAGAGTCATAGCCTCAGAAACTCTATGGAACAGTCCTCCTCCTCCTCCTTCCTCTAGGGTAATTGTAGGGCCACAAGAGTCAGAACTAGGACTGACAATGGGTTTGGGTTTTGGGGCTTACTACAGGATATGTCTCCTAATCTAGGCAGTTGAGGAACCAGCATCTTAACAGTTTGAAAAACAATACGGAAGGGCACAATTAGGTAACAGTTCTCACTGCCACAGCTGAAAATGCCTGGGCTCTTTGGGCTCTCAGGATGGTGTGGGCTTGTTGTACAGGAGGCGAGGTCCACGTGAAGGCTTGATGGCTGTAATGAGATGCACTTCCTGGAACTCTTTTCCATATACACTGAACCAGAAAGGATTTTTGTTTCTTTGAAGTTTGAGATTAACTGTGATTTTTTTTTTTTCTGTCTTTCAGTGTAAACCCTGGCAGCTTTAAAAGTAGTAAAATTTTCTGCTTTTATCTGAACATTTATTCTTTAACTGAGGACAAAAGTTCATTATAGCATGAAAAATTGTCAACCAAAATGTCTTTATATTGAACTGGTCACATGAAAGCCATTTTCAGCCCTATGGAGTACATTAGTGGGGTTTTAAAAGTAGTCGAGTTTTAAAATTGCCTGTACAGTTGTCTTTGGCAGTGATTATCTCTTTGAAAGTTAATGTTTGTCATTTAGTTTGTGACCAAAATCCCTACTCTAAGCTCTCTCCCACTTAATAAGATGATATAATCTTATTTCACCAAAAGAAAATGTGCAGATGGACTAGTTGTTTCTTAGAACACAAGAAGGGCAAGAGAAGACTCTCTTTTCTAGCCAAGAATGAATTCTGTTTTTCCTTAATGGAATTATAACCTTAGTAATTACATGAGATGTTATGTTGTGTCCTAACAGTTTATTCCTTTTATCTAGGCCCTTGATGGGTTCTTCTTTGTAGTGAACTTGGAAGGCAATGTGGTATTTGTTTCCGAGAATGTGACACAGTACCTAAGGTATAACCAAGAAGAGCTGATGAACAAAAGTGTCTATACCATTCTTCATGTTGGGGACCACACTGAATTCATCAAAAACCTGCTGCCAAAGTCTATAGGTAAATTTTTGTCTTTTAGGCCTGTCTCCCCTTCTCCACCCACCCTACATCCTCACAATTATCTTTGGAGATAGGTAAACTGAAATATTAACTGGGGGGAAGGTAAACTGAACTGGGTTGGGTTGGTTTTTTTTGGAGGGGGAGGTTTCAGTATTTAATGTTAAGAATTTCAGATTAAAAATCATAGAAAAAAGATCTTCAGATACTGAAATTGAATGATCACTTAGATTCTATATTTAAATGGAAATATAAATAATTCAGTTGGAATTACTAAAATGACAGCAATTTTCATGGATTTTTTTTCTCCCCTTTTAAGAAGGTCCCAGGTTGCCGCCACTCTACCCAATGACGACTATTTGTCCATTTTCTCTGTGACCATTAAAAAGTGTTATGATTCCTGAGATTTGACTCCTTTTGAGTCCGACATGTATAAAGAAAAGGTTAAGGAACATGTAGGTGTCTAGACATGTTCAACGCTGTTAGCCCAGGAACCTTAAATGCTTGCTTTCATTTCTCCCTGGCTCTGCAGTTAACAGCTTCAGATGCTGCCTCCTTTCTCACTCTACCTGTTTCAAATTTCATGAATTCTTCACCTTATTTCGGAGATGCTGTCCAAAAGTGTTTGTGGTTAGTAAGGACCATATTTTAAAGTGGTGATTCACGGCGTAGGCCTACTTTAGTTGCTACTCTGCCGTATTGTTCCCACTTACTAAGTAGTTCTTTTTTTAATATTCTCACTTAAACTGATGATGCTAAGAATGTCTTCACGGATAAAAAAAGAAGTGCATATTTTAGTACAGAATAAGGTCAAATTCCAGGTTAGCAAATATTTTTTTTTCCTTTCTTGAAATTGTTTATATTAGTTGGTCTTACTGTCACCCAATATGCAGGTAGGCAAAGACCTTTACTGAAAGTTTATCATGACTAATCTTTTCTAGTATATGATAACCCTTGGTTTAAAGTTATTACAACAATAATGTGAAATGTATGGACTCTGGTATGAGATTCCTTTTTTATATTTTCCAAAAGATTAGATTCTTAATTCAACTATACATTCTCAAAGGACTTAAGCTTATTAATTTATTTGTCTAAAGAACTCATTGCTTTACTTTCTAGCATACCTTTTTTTACTTTCCAACTTAATTATTAACTTCTTTCTTCGATGACCTTATATAATCTCCATTATAAATAAACTTTTAAAAAATTTTGATGAGGGGGGGGAAAATTCCAAGTGCTTGAATGATGTTGTTGAGTACCTTTGAGTCAGAACCGCATCATAGCCGACCCCCCCCCCCAAGCAGGTTTTCAGAGGCTCTAAACCTGGTGGGAGGAGATTGCCTATCTTTCTCCATAAAGCAGCTGGTAGATAAGAAGTGTGTAGCTTTGGATTGCTAGTGCAGCTAGCACCAGGAAGCTCTAGTGGCAAGAAGCTGAGCTGCAATCCCAGAGGTGCATGGTTCAAATCTGCTAGCTGCTCTGTGGAAGAAGGATGAGCAAACTCCTGTGCAATTATCTGCCTATTAAAATCTGCTGGAGGGTCAGCTAAGTATCTGTTTGCACTTGACAGTTCACAACCACTAACTAGCTTTGGTTCCTTCTGTGGTTTTACAGTAATTTAATATAGTTCATTTTCTATTTACTTTTCCCCTTCTTTCAGGGTTTTGGTGATGCTGGTGTTTTCTGTCAGGTGGCCAAGGGGTTGACCTATGGCGGCTCTCCATAATGCCTATTTGTCTTTTAAATTACCTTCTCACCATGACTTTTGAGAGTGTATTTGTTGTCTATACTTTTTTTTAAGGATCTCTAAGGGACCTCTGACGGCCTAGTGTGTAGAAATTTGCACTGTTAAAGATGAGGCCTTTCTGGCGGTTTGAATCCACCCCTGGCTCTGAGAGTGAAAGGCCACCTGTCTCCTTGCTGAATTTACAACCACTGGAAGCTTAGCTTAGCTATGAGTCATTTCCAACTCGACAGCAGTGAGTTTGAGGGGATTTTGAGGGGTGTAGTGTGTTACTTGTTGGAATGCTTAGTAGAAGCACAGCAGTTTGGATACACCAGCCACCCTGTAGGGAAGAGATGAGCAGTCTCTTTCCATAAAGATTTATAGCCTCAGAAACCCATTGGAGGGTCACCAGGAGTTGGAATCGGCTTGATGGCAGATTTTATTTTGGATATTTTTTTTCCTTCCTTTTTGATCCTCCACCTCATTGGATTGCTACTTACTCATTGTCAAGTAAGTTGGCCTTTGATCATCAAACTCAGCCATTCTTTATTTCTTTCATTCTTTTCCCTAATCCAATATTAATGCTGTCTTTCCTTTCTTTCCTTACCTTTTTTGAATTAAAGTTGCACATATAACTTTGATACTAAACCAAGGAGGCTTAAAAGACTCGTGAAATAGTAGTTTGTCACTTGAAAATAAATTTCATTCTCAGTATTTCCAAGGACTTTTCAGTCTTGATGAGAAATACACTTGAAACCATTTTAAGACTGTTGTGAATTGGTAACAGCCAAATTACAGTGTGTATGCTAACATTTCTGTAGAATTTGAGAAACGAAGGTCTTTAAGAGAAGGTTTTATAGGAGCCTGAAGTAGTTGATTTCCTTTCACTATTGCACAACTCATTCTAAAAGGATGAATACCTTTGATTTTAAGAAAGAGGCATTTTAGATAGAATGGCAGAAGCAAAGACTGGGACTGGGTATAGAGGAGAATACAGGCAATCTTATGGTGGGAAACTAGGGGATAAGCAGAAACAGCTTGTGAGATTTTGAATTATTAGTTTGAATGGACTTCATTCTCTTATTCTGTCCGTCTCAAGTCCAAATCCTTCAACAGAATTTGTCACAGAATACATGTCACAATTTGTGTCACTTACATTTTTTTTAAAAAGGTAATATATCTAAAACTAGCATGTAAGTATATTGAAATTATTTTCTAAGAAATCAAAATTATGAAATCTTGGTAAGAGGCAACCATAGTAATCTTTTAATAAATAATCAAGATCAGAACTAGAGGAGGAGTTAAGATGAAAAATGAAAAGTGTAGAAGACATTTGGGAAACCCCAAGAATTTTTCCCACTTGCTAAAAACTTTAACCAAAATATTTTTCCTCCTGCATTACAAAGGTATTTAGGAGCATATAAAAGCACCAGGAACATAAGTGTAACGTAACTGTCAATCCATCCATTTAATCATTGAATAACCGTGAATCTGATAATGACTCTTAATAATATTGGATTGCTTTTCTCTTGCTCAGTGAATGGAGGATCTTGGTCTGGTGAACCTCCCAGGCGGAACAGCCATACCTTCAATTGCCGGATGCTGGTAAAGTCTTTGCCAGATTCAGAAGAGGAAGGCCATGATAACCAGGAAGCACATCAGAAATATGAAACTATGCAGTGCTTTGCTGTCTCTCAACCAAAGTCCATCAAGGAAGAAGGGGAAGGTAGGGCAAAAATCCCCCGCAGAGCTCATGTTTCTGTATTGTGTACACTTGTTAATCTACGGTTCTGGTCAGACTAAGAAAAATTTAGAGGCAGTTTTTTATTCCTTTCCTGTTACTTTGCAGTAATTAGTTCTTTGTGATAAATTGAGAGGTGTTTTTTTTTTAAGTCTCTCAAATCAAACTTCAACTCAAAGCTGACAAGTTGAAACTGCCTCATGGCTGATCCTGCAGTGGGGTTTTGGAGGCTGTAAATCACAGAAATTGCCCAGCGTTCTCCAACAGAGCTGCCAGTGGATTCGAACTGCAGCACAACCCCCTATGGACTACACCATGAAAACTCTTCAAGTCTCTAGAACAGGACTGCTTAGCAGGGTATTCTGTATTAATGAGTTTTTTTCTCTCTCTACAGTCAATTTGAAGCCAGGTGTTTTTTATTATTGTTGCCACAAGTAACTTGAGTTCTTGAAGTATGAGTACTGCATCTGAAGGACTGAATTTTAAATAGCTCTTTGTGGCTAGTGAAAGAACAGTGCAACGCCACAACATTTGGGGTTGACCTTTTGATGGCCCTAGTCTCTGTGAAAATCTGATAAAAATTATATGATGCGGTTCTAGAGTCATGTACACATGTGCTGACATCTCATAAACTTCCAATGTGTTAATAATGGGTTCTGTAGAACTTCTCCATTCACACCAGGTTTAGAATGTAGCATAATAAAATAGTACTTAAGAGAGGCTTAAGATGGGAATGGGGAATAGATGGAAGCTCTGACTAAGCTCACAGGCTGTTCTTCTTAAAGAAATACTGATTATTGTTCATCCTTCCAAGTAATCTATTCTAATCTGTATTACGAGATGATGTTGTTATGTGCCATGGAGCTAGAACCAATTAATTCATAGCTTACTCTCCAGGATGTTTTCAGAAGCTGTAAATTACAGAGAGGAGCTTGCCCATCTTTCTCCCATGAAGCACCTTGTAAATTCAAACACAACTCCTTACCAACTAGGCCTCTAGAGCTCCCTTATGAGATGTAATAGAAGATATGAAAAAAATATATCTTGCCTATGAGTGGAAGGGAGAGGACAAGGAACAAGTAAAGTGAGCCTATGGCAAGTTTAGACCAGACCAGTTCTGTGGGCAAGTTCCTCTACTTCTCTGAGCATCAGTTTACTGTTTTTTCAAAGGAAATTACTAATAGCAATCTCAGAATGCAGTAGTTGGATATTGAATCACTGAATCGTGGTTGATATCAGGAAAGGATATTAAAGCTGTTACATATGATACTAAGTTTTAAAAATTGAGGTTTTACTTACAAATAGGTTGTCAAATGATTTTCTTTTTGCTGCAACACTAAATACTGTTAATTCTATCTGTAATATTCTAAACTAATACAAAAAGGGTATTCTTTAATTTATGACTGTGTGCTTTGCATTTAAACATTTTCATACCTTTAAAATTACTTTCTGCCTGTTAACACAATATAGCATAAAAGCAGGGCTTCTGAGCCTGGTCTTCTGTGGTTTAAATGCTGATCCCATTAAACTTTTGTGTATCATTGGGAAACTTGCTTAAGCATTGTTCTTTTTGTTCTCCTCTGTTAAGTGGAAATAGCACTTAAAACAATAATGATTATTTCCTAGTACCTACTTCATAAGGAAGGTGTGAAGAGATCAAATGAGTTGATAGTCTGTAAAGCCACTCAAAAGATACATATAGTACATGCTCACAGAATTTCACTTTGTAGGATGATGGGCACATTTTAATTTTGTGATAACTAGCTATTACTCAATATTTCAAGACATTGTTTTCCAATTTTAAAGTTAAAGGATCATAAATCTGTGACATAAAAAGGTATGAAAGATTATTTTAGCACCTTTTTTTCTACCATTATTGAAACACAAGACCATAAATTATGTTCTGAAAGTTTCAGAGATAGTTTAAACCTTTCCCTGTTCTCCAGAAGTGAACTCAGATGTATCAAAGGGTGAGGAATAAATGTTTAGTGTTGGCTCTGTGAGAAACTAGCCATGGCCTAGATTCTGCACTGGAATGAGGCTGTTTATGGTTTACACTGCATTTTCCAGATACTGTGAGGTATATTCTGCACTCATTTTATAGTCTTCCAGTTTTCAGTTGCATATTGCCATTGTAAAGTCACTTACATACTTTAGAAGATAGTGTATTTTCCCTGTATCTTTGGGGAAACTTAAAATTCAAAAAGCAAACTCTTCGCAAAGCAGAACATCAAATTTTGGATGTCATCGTTTTTGTCTTTTAGTATGAATTAAACATGTTGTTTCTATCAGCCATTTAATAAAGAATAGTCTTTTTTCCAGTCATTACTAGAGAGAGAGTTCCATGTTAATATACTCTATAGCAATAGAGGGAAAGCCCTGGTTACATAATGTGTAAGTGTTGGGTGGTTAATGAGAAGACCTGCATTTCAATCCACCAGCTGTTACAAGGGGGAAAGATAGGCAGTCTCCTCTCCTCCAGAAGCCTCAGAGACTGGATGGAGGCCCACATGAGTGGGAGTCCATTCACCTAGAGGCAGTGGGTTTGATTGTTAAAGTAGTAGGTTTTTATGATGTGTTTTGTAAGGTAGCTTCCCCCTCTCACTAAGCATAGTATACCCTCTCCACTCCCCAGTGCTTCCCACTTGAGTTGAGGAGAGAAAAGGGCCAGTGAGAAACAAAATAAGCAAAAAGCATGTAATATGTTGTTGCTCTGTTTTACTGGTTTAGAAGAGTGTGTTGTCATACTTACATTTTGGTTTGCTTGTATTGCTTAAAAAATCCAAAAACCTAATATGAATATAACTACTTTATGATTTAAGATTTGCAGTCCTGCTTGATATGTGTGGCAAGAAGAGTTCCAATGAAGGAAAGACCGGTTCTTCCCTCATCAGAAAGTTTTACTACTCGCCAGGATCTCCAAGGTACATGTCCCATTCGTTAGTTGTTCTCCCCAGTGTCCCCTGAGGAACTCTTTGTAGGATACTTACTTACCTGTAATGGCAAAAAAGTATTTTTGAGAAAATGTGAAGGAGCTGGTAATGGTGATTATTTCTCAGGTAAATGTTTCAGAGAATTTATTAGTCTGATTATGTAAAGCCTGCTATTATTTACAGGCAAGATCACTTCGCTGGATACCAGCACCATGAGGGCGGCCATGAAACCAGGCTGGGAGGATCTGGTGAGGAGATGCATTCAGAAGTTCCATGCCCAGCATGAAGGGGAGTCTTTATCCTATGCTAAGCGGCATCATCATGAAGGTAAGTATCTCTAAAGAATGTTTTATTCTTATTAATTGATACTTGCTCCCTCTGGTCATTTTAAACGGTTATATTTTTTTTTTAAGTGCATCTCTGGAGATTGGATCTCACCACCCTTCATGATTTATAGGTACCTGAGTTGCCTGGTCTGGAAGATGCTATCATCTAAAGGCAAACCTGACAGACAAATTTGTAGGCGAGAAGAGCAATGGGAAATAATTTCACATAGACAGACAGACAAAACTAAAGGGGAAAGGATCATTTACTTTTTTTCTGAGGACTTTTTACTAATAAGGTATACCATCTAATATCAAAAGTATATTATCTGAATCATAAGGAAAACGTAGAAATAAGAATAAAACTAAATTTGCAAGATCAAATAAATTACTAGTAAAGATAGCAATGGGATCCAAACCCTCCTTCAAAATGATAACCTGCACAAATTACTTAGATTTAGGCCAACAAGGTCCAGACCGATGTTGTGGCTTATCTGAGGTCATACAATGAATTACTTCAGTGACAGGAACTAAACTCAAAACTTCAGACTCATATTTCACCAATAATGAGCTCTTATTGCACTGTTAGTCTTGTCTGGCATTGTGCTTTCTTTACATTAATGAATTAATCCTCACAAACACATAGACTCACGTCTATGAAGGAGGTGGCTTTAGGGCTGCTTGTACAGTTGTGGACATTGAGCCAAGTGAAATGACAGGCTCAGGATGCTCCATCGCCACGGAAGTAGCACTTGTCTAGTGGCACTGGTACAGTGGTGATAGTGGCAGCACCAGGCCTGCCAGCACTGTCATATGGCTCCAAAAGTTCTTTCTGCAAAACCACTTTTTTCTCATGCGTGTTTCAACTTTGTGTTAATAGATCAAGACCCAAGAGAATTCCCTTGCTTTAGAAAGTACTGTGTTCAGAGAATGAGGGAGAAGAGCTTTTTCTCTTCCTTGACTTGTGATTCTCCTCTGCTAGGTACTGGATATGGGGATGGGGGCAAGATGTGCTTGGTTAAGATGCTTCAAGGTATTTTAGAGCAGCAAGAACGGAAGGCAATGTGGGATACCTAATTACTCTGCTTAATGATTGAGAGTACAGTTTTAGGTTATCTTCTGTTGAATATGCACTATGACTTTGTACTACAGAATTTGTTTTTAAACGGTATACTTTATGGCTCAGAAAGCACAAATGATAGCTTATTACTGCTCTCATTCATTTCTTCACCTTAGCCATGTGATATTCTTTTAAGAATACCAACAATTTGCTCTGGTGGCCTAGTGGCAAGAAGCTGCACTGAAATCCCAGAGGTACACAGTTTGAATCCACTAGATGCTCTGCCGGAGAAGGAGGAGCAATATCCTCCTGTACCAGTCAGATCTGATTTGACGGTATACACACACAAAATAATTTAAAAAAAAAAAGAATACCAACAATTTGTGTTTCTCAGCATTTTTCTTTTAGTTAGAAGAAATATGCATAGTGTGTTTGGCAGAAATCAATATTTAACATGTTTTTCTAGGTCTGTTTTAAAATAAAAATAACTAAAAAATAAAAACCCAAAAAGTGTTACTGTGAGCAGACATGTTCAGTATCCTTGTTTGCTTAGCTCAGTGCCCTGCATTTAATTCTGTAGACAATTCCCGAAATTGTCCTCTTGTTCTTACAAGAAAGTATATACATATATACCGGACACTGTATTAGATACAAATATATAGGACCCACTGAAGGAAGACTCCATGTAGACATCCAAGTATATGAAAGAGGTAAGTTGTGAGTGATCATTTCTATAGAAAAATCATTTCCTAGGAAACTCTGTTTAAATGAGTGACTGTCCTAACTCCTTTTAAGTGGATGCTTACACAAAATAACAATCTAGCAGAGATGTTTGGTACAAACCAAATGAAATTGAAAAAATCTTTAGGAATCATAGACAAAATCATATAATATTCTAAAACTACCACCATGGAAATAGAAGTCTTATTTAAAAAATTCTATACAAATAGAATTTGAGCAGCAAACTTAATATGTCAAGCAAGATACACATATGTATATTAATTAATTTCTATGCTGTTACTTCCAAGTAACTTCATGCTACCAGAAAATGGTTGGCAAATTGTCCAAAATGAATTTTTACCAGGAAGTCAGAATCTACGTTGTATGCATATCATCTGCCACAATACATGGAAAACTTTAATTTTGGAGTGCAGTGAATGTGCACAGATGCTTTAAAGCTTGTCTGCCTTGGTGCCACAGTGGTTAAGGCTCAGGGACTGGCCGGAAGTTTGATCCTTCGAACCCACGAGCCACTGAATGTGGAGAATAGGCGATGGTCTGCATCTGTAAGGATTTAAAACCTTGGGAACCTGAAGAGGCAGTTCAACTCTGTCCTTCAGGGTTGCTGAGTCAAAAATGACTCCGTAACAGTGAGTTTAGGTTTGGTAACTGAAGATTATGTGGTAGAAACGGGTTAGTTTTCTTAAGACATTATGGAAAACCAAGCCATTTGCTGTCAATTTGATTCCCATTCATGACAACTCCATGTGCTAAAACTGCACTGTGTAAAGTTTTTCTGGCTATAACCCTTCACAAGGAGATAGCCAGACCTGTCTTCCCAAGTGCCTCTCTGTGGCCTTGAACTTGATAACATTTTGGTAAACAGCTGAGTGTTACACCATTTGTACAACTTCCTAAAACAGTATAAGAAGAAACTAAAATATGTGACTACTTTTTTCTCAACTGAATTTTCATTTTTTATATGCACTGTGAGACTAGTTTTTAAAAGTTTTAAAAGATAAATATGAAAAGTATTTAAGATTATTATGTTAATTTGTTAATTAGTTGATTTGTTTTATCTTTTTTGGTATTATCAGCACTAGATTCCTTATGCAGAACTTAAACTGATTGCATGTCACAAAGACTAGCTATTTCTGTTTTGCTTTTTTTACCCTCTGAAAAAATTCTTCTGACTGTATACCTTTATGCCCTGTTGTCTTAACCACAGAAATAATAATTCTTATACAGTGAGAAACAGAATTGGTGTAAAGTAGTGTGAAATCATAACTTGAACAGTGTGTAACTTACAGATGAATATTCTGAGAGTATCACATTTAATACAACATATTGTATTTCTGTTGTTATAAAGGGAAATTATTATACACTCTACTGGAATCATGTTTGTTCATTGGTTTGTGATTCTTAGGGGTTAGGTTTGGTTTTATGGGTGGTTTGATTTTGGGTTTTTTTGATTTGTTTTGTTTTAGTTTTATAGTGATTTGCTTGCAGAGTTCATATACATTGTATTTCAAAGCGTGTATGCATTGTGTTTTATAAAACTAATCACCATTGAACCTTGCCCATCATTACCCTGTCTTTTCAAGTCTCTACCAGATTCTTTACCCCCTCCCTCTGCCCCCCAAATTGTGCAACTCTGTTGTTTTGCCCTTACCCATCCTCACCCCTCTGCTCTCACCCTTCCCTACAAATCCCCCCATACAAGTTTTAACTAGTTACCCTTCTATTTTTACAGTAATGGTTTTATGCAGTATTTGTCGTTATGAGAGTGAGTTAGTTCACTCAGCATAATGTTCTCCAGTCGCTCCCAAGTTATGTAGTATTTTTCGGAATCATTGCTCCTGAGTACTGCATAGTATTCTCTTGCTAGAATGTACCACAGTTTCTCTATCTATTCAATTTTGGTTGGACTAAATTTAGCAAGAGTAGATGTTGGAGAGGATGTCTAAGAGGTGGTAACTCTAAAACACTGTTGTGGGATTGTAAAATGGTACAACCACTCTGGAAGGCAGTTTGATGTTCCCTCAAAAAGTTAAGCATAGAAACACCGTTATGACCCAACTCTTTCACTGCTAGGAATATTAGAAAATTATAAGAATAACAAGAATATTAGAACTAAGACACAAATGGAGATTTGTATGCCAGCGTTCATAGCAGCAGCATTCACCATCGCAAGAACATGGAAACAGCCCAAATGTTCATTGTTTTTTTACATTTTAAATATATCATTGTAAAGCTTCTTTTGAACTAATAAGCCATTTACACTCTGATATTTCATGGTACTTAAGACTTAGGAGAGAATAATGTTTGGGAGTGTAAGCCTCTTGAAAAACAGTACATTGAATTTATTATCATTTTGGATGTAAAGTAAATGTACTTAAAGTATATGGAATGTTTTAATGGCATGGAATATTATTACTTAGAACTCTCTTAACATGTTGGCAAGGAAATATTAAATTTTATGAGGTTAATTAGTGTTGTTATGCCTCCTGTGCCTCCTCCCGTTTCCCCCCCCCAAACATGCATTCTGTTTCCTTGCTTGTTTGCAGTGCTCAGACAAGGACTGGCATTCAGTCAAATCTATCGTTTTTCCTTGTCCGACGGCACTCTTGTTGCTGCCCAAACGAAGAGCAAGCTCATCCGTTCTCAGACTACTAATGAACCTCAGCTCGTAATATCTTTACATATGCTTCACAGGTAATCCCAGCTCTAAGAATTCCTTGCCCTTCCCACATTAAGAAGAAGTGCTATAGAAGCAACAGATTATCCTAAAGGTTTTCCAACTTGTTAGACTTTTCTGTTTATCAACTCCAGGAATGAAGAATGTACATAGAAAATACAATTGCTGTTAATTGCTGGCTAAAATACAATGTATAGTGCTGGCAAGGTAGGGCTGCCCTTTGAATTTTATTCTTAACTTTAGTGATTTTTAGATGGAGCTAGAAGAATGCAAGGCTAGCAGTGAACATTGAGAAAGGGAAATTAATCACTTCATAGTAGGAGGATATGCAGAGCAGGACTGTTGAAGCCAGTAGTGTGATTTCTGTTCCAATGTACTTAAAATTGAAAATTTCAAATGTATGTACTTAGAATATTTCAGATTTTTGTTTTCACATTTAAATTAACTTCTTGACTTGGAAACATTTCCATTAATAAATGAAAATAAATGGTTGGTTTTGAAAGTAAATGTTGGAAATTTTATTGTTTGAGAGCACCAGTGTAGGAAGATGATTAAATTTCAAGCTGATATAAATATTTATGCATGTGCTTTCAGAAGATATATAAAGTTCTCTGGTTAAAGAAGACATTTTATTACCTTTCTCAATTATTTCTTTTTTATTTAGATATAATTTTTTTTAAAGGCAGCTCTGTTTGCCAGCTGTTAATAAATCTGAAACAATTTGAAAGTGGTTACAGATGTGCCAAATTTCACTCACCTAACTTAAAGCTGATGTTTGACAGTTTGTGAAATTTGTATTGTTTGGATTTTTTAACACATTTTTGGTAACTCACCAGTGACTGGTCGGTCTGTATAAATTGAAGCTCACGAGACTTAGAAAGTCATCTCACTTCAAAACCTGCTTTGAGTCATTAGTAAGGAGATGGATTGGCATTGTCTAGGAGCAGGAGAATCAAATCACACAAAAAGGTCACTCCAAAGCTGCCTCCCAGCCAAATTGTCTGTCTTAGAAGCTCAGGCTCTGACTTGCAAAGGAGTTGGGGGGCTGTGAGTGGAAATCTGCTTAACAAAGCACTCTTAACACTGAACAAACAGTTCAGCAACTTTGTTGGCTCTAGAACTAGCAGTTTCTAATAGTTAGGGGTGAAGTTTCCCCCCTTAAGTTTGCTTTTTATCATGAGCCAAGTAGTACATATCAGAGCACTGCAGGCTTACAGATGTGTCTATTGTTAGGAATTGGAATTTGGCAAGTAATTAATTATAGCCATAAGGAGCTCTGATGTGTGGTGTATTATAGGTTGCACTGCAAACTCAAAGGTTATCAGTTTGCATCTCCCAGCTGCTCTGCAGGAGAAAAAGACACAATCTCTTCCAATAAGATCTACAGTGTTGGAAACTGAATGAAGGGTCCCAGTGCATTGTAACTGACTCAATAGCAATGGGATAATTGTTTAGGTCACTTCTTAAAGATGAACAAGCTTTCAGTTGTCCGTGATTATGAACTGTAAAATGAGAAAGATGTGTCGTTTTAACCCGCTAATGTCTTATCTAAAAACTGCAATTTCAGTGTAGTTGTAATCAGATTGAAACACAGCTCTTCTGGAAAACCACAGACATCTTAATGAATTGACAGAAAAATACCCCTTTTGGTCCAGAAGTGTGCTTGTTCAGTCTTGTCTGCAATTGCAGATGGTTTCATCAAAGTATTACCATTCCTTTAAATGTAGTTTGTTCTTTAAAGAAAGAAACCATTTTGGTTTTTAAAATTACTAGCACCTTTACTAAGTACTTTTCCTTTTAACGTATTTTTTTCCCCCCTCATACAGAGAGCAGAATGTTTGTGTAATGAATCCGGATCTGACTGGACAAGCTATGGGGAAGCCATTGAATGCAATTAGCTCTGGCAGCCCTGCCCATCAGGCCATGTGCAGTGGGAACCCAGGTCAGGACATGACCCTCAGTAGCAATATAAATTTTCCCATAAATGGCCCAAAGGAACAAATGGGCATGCCCATGAGCAGGTTCGGTGGTTCTGGGGGAATGAACCATGTGTCAAGCATGCAAGCAGCCACTCCTCAGGGTAGTAACTATGCACTCAAAATGAACAGTCCCTCACAAAGCAGCCCTGGGATGAACCCAGGACAGCCCAACTCCATGCTTTCCCCGAGGCATCGCATGAGCCCTGGAGTGGCTGGAAGCCCTCGAATCCCACCCAGTCAGTTTTCCCCTGCAGGAAGTTTGCATTCCCCTGTGGGAATTTGCAGCAGCACAGGAAATAGCCATAGTTACACCAACAGTTCCCTCAATGCACTTCAGGCCCTCAGTGAGGGTCATGGGGTCTCATTAGGGTCATCGTTGGCTTCCCCGGACCTAAAGATGGGTAATTTGCAAAACTCCCCAGTTAATATGAATCCTCCCCCACTTAGCAAGATGGGAAGCTTAGACTCCAAAGATTGTTTTGGACTTTATGGGGAGCCATCTGAAGGTACAACTGGACAAGCAGAGGGCAGCTGCCATCCTGGGGAGCAGAAGGAAACAAATGATTCCAACCTGCCCCAGCCTGGGAGCAGCGAGAGGCCTGATGGACAGAGCAGACTGCATGACAGCAAAGGGCAGACCAAACTCCTGCAGCTGTTGACCACCAAATCGGATCAGATGGAGCCTTCGCCCTTAGCCACTTCTTTGTCGGACGCAAACAAGGACTCCACGAGTAGCTTGCCTGGTTCCGGGTCAACACATGGGACTTCACTCAAGGAGAAGCATAAAATTTTGCACAGACTCTTACAGGACAGCAGTTCCCCTGTGGACTTGACTAAGTTAATCGCAGAAGCCACAGGCAAAGAGTTGAACCAGGAGTCCAGCAGCACAGCTCCGGGTTCAGAAGTGACTATTAAACAGGAGCCAGTGAGCCCTAAGAAAAAAGAAAATGCACTACTTCGCTACTTGCTAGATAAAGATGATACTAAAGATATTGGTTTACCAGAAATCACCCCCAAACTTGAGCGACTGGACAGTAAGACAGATCCTGCCAGTAACACAAAATTAATAGCTTTGAAAACTGAGAAGGAGGAGATGAGCTTTGAGCCTGGTGACCAGGTGAGTTTGTTATGTGTTCATTCACAACAGTACTAATCCATATCCATCAAAGATTTGGCGCTGGGTTTTTTTCTCCACAGAGACTTAAGTGATTGGATAAATATGTTCATTCTCATTGAAACTGTGTGTTCCTTGCAAAGAGCAACCCTAGTATCAAACAAGGCTGACAAGCTTTCTATAAGAGGCAAATATTAATGTTTAGTACAGCCTTGCAGATAATTAAACGAGAAAAACTGGGTAGGAACTGGCCACCCCTACCAACCACTACATTAAGTACCCAGAAGAGAAAAAAATGTAAAATAAATATTAAATTCCTAGAAAAGACCACTAAAGGTAAATCTTGCAGCAGTTCTTTTTGCTGTTGTAATACAGAGTCAGCCACAGACTATATGTAAACAAACAAGTATAGCTATGTTCTCATCAAAGTTTAAACATAGATACTGAAATTTGAATTTTAGTTAACTTTCATGTGTCACAAAATAATAGTTTTTTTAATTTTTTGTTTTAACCAGTAAGTCCTTGGAGAAAGACATCATGCTTGGAAGGGTTAGAGGGACAGGGCAGGAGAGGAATACTCCTGATGAGGTGGATTGACACAGGGACTGGGGTAATGAGAATAAGTGTGTCAGAGAGATTGGCTCAGGATAGAGTTCAGAGCTAGTGTGTATAGGGTCACTGTGAGTCATAGTAGACTCAAATGCGTATAACACCACCAGAAATGTAAGCATTCCTCCCCCCAAAATACATATATATAAATATTAGATATATAGATATAGGTTAGAGGATGCAACAGAATGTGGGTTGCAACCCATCATTGGCTGATGGACTTTAAATAAACAAATAATGGGCCAGATTTGGCCCTCAAGTTACAGTTTACAGATCTGTCTTACAGATGATAACTCAGGTAGGAGATGCCACTTCCTCAAAGCTGAACTTTACGGGAATGGACTTACTGGAATTATTTCATACTTACTTTTTTCTTTTGTTAAGATCAGCATTTAATTGATTCTCAAACATAATGAGCAACATTCTACATCTCTTCATTCTCCACTGCTACTTTTATTACTGCAGGTGAATTCCATAGACCATTAATATTAAAAGACTTAAGGAGAAAAGGATAGTAGGGAGGAGAGGTAACATGTGACTTGATATGAGTAGATCTGAGCCATCTATGTGTAAGTTAACAATTAAAGGGATAGATTGGCTGTTAATTTCTTATTCAGAAATAATTTCCTGAAAAAAATCAGGCATGCAAAAATGGTACTTCAAAATCATTCTTTATAGCACTCTAAGGAGATAATCACATCACATTGAGGGAAAGGAAAGTAAACCATTTAATATATTGTGATTTCTAGAAAAATTTTACTTAGCCTGTTGGACTCTCCTTGGAAACTCTATTCCTTTGACTCAAAATCTCTAATGGTGTATTCTGGAGGGAGTTGCACTGCTAGCCCAAAGACAGTGCCTCTCTGCAGGGTCCAAGCCACCATGTATTCTCATTATTTTCATTCTGGTGGTTCTGTTTTGGTGAATCTGGCTTTCTTGTGTCTTTCTCACCCCCTTCATTTTCCCTTATGATCTTTGTGTTAGGTGACTATTTAAAGGAGCACAGTATTCACAGGTGCTATTATTTATTTATGAGCTGCTCTGTGTTTTGGCTGATATGACTGGTGGCAGTACTGAGTACTGACTGTCCCAGTAAGGTAGTCTTGGAAACTCCTCATTCCTCATCTCTACAGGATTTTTTTAGGAATATATTATTTGTCTTATGTTTTTCTCTCTTTTGTACTTAATCTAATGGTTGGTGATGGTAGCCAGGTCCCGTTCAGTTTTTTCTGGTCTTTAGATGATGTTGTAGACTACTTTCATCATTATAGTCTTTGGTTTCCTATTTGGTTTTGTGAGAGACATGTAGAGACCAATAGTTGTATCTCAAATGGCCATTCTCAGTCATCTAAGACCCTAGACAGGACTTGCCAAACTAGGTCATAGAGCTGTATCATTTTGGACTACGTTTTGCTATTTGATTGAATTTGACTCTTGTCTTCCCAAGACAGGAGCTCTAAGCCCTCAGTTTTAGTAACTCAACCCACAAGGTAATTGGTTATGTCTAGGAAGTAACTTCCCAAAGGTTCGTGTTTGAGTCCACTAGCTTCTCCATGGGAGAAAGATGGGCAGTCAGATCCCACGTGATTTACTGCCTCTGAAAACCTGCTAGAGGGTCAGCTATGGGTCATTTCTGACTGCATAGTATACAACAACAGCAGCATATGCAGTACACACAAACATATGTCTGTTTGTAGAAACAATTGTACATATCCCTCACTTGTTGCTGTCAAGCTGGAACTGACTTGTAGCTGTCCATCTTTCCACCTTCAGCGCAGCTGGTGAGTTCAAACTGATCGAGAGGCATTTCCTGGAGGCTGTCTTGTCTTACGCACCCTTACACTCATTCGTGCTTATGCTGATGGACACACGTATTTTTCTGATTGTTGGTTGTTGTAGGGAGGTCTGGTGGCCTAATGGGTAAGATGTTGTGATGCCAACTCCAAATAGGCAGGCAATCCAAATCCCATCAGCTGCTCCTCGGGATAAAGATGAATGAGCAGCATCCTCCGGCACGACTTAAGCCTCTGAAAACTTGTTGGGGCTCAGCTATGAGTCGATTGTGACTCAAGGGCAACGAGCTGATTTTGTAGAGTGCCTGTTACTGTAGGAGCCCTGCTGAACAGTAGTCAAAATGTTCAGCAGCTGACCTAAAAATAGGCAATTCAGACCCATCAGCCACTCCGTGGGAGAAAGGTCAGCTTCTGCAGAGATGGTCTTGGAAATCCTATGGGACACTTACACTCTGTCCTGCAGAGTTGCTGTGAGGTAAAATAAAATTAACAGCAGTGAATTTGGTGTTTTTATTGAAACTGTGAAATTCTATCTTCTGTGCCTTTACCACAGTCATCCCTTATTCTTGGGAACTTCTTAGTTTGTCTTTTACCTTGGTTAGGTTGTGCTGACTTCATCCACAGCAAAACTAGCATGTGTCTGATAGCGAAAAAATGGTCCTACTTCCTTCTCCTTTCTATCCCTGCTAAACCACCAAACAGTGTTGCTTTCTGGATTTTTGCAATTGTAAGATCATACTTTGACTCTGTTTGTGATTTGATCCTGATTTTTATATTTATTTTTTTGTGATTGATGGATTGCTTGATTTCAATCAGTACAGTGCTTGCCAAACTCATTGCCATTAAGTATATTTTGAGAGCTCATCATTATTCTTTACACCTGCATAGTATTCCCCTATGTGTATGTGCCAGAGTCTGTTTATCCATTCGTTTGTTGATGGGAGTAAAATCATTTCTGTCTTTATGATGATAATGCTTTAGGTGGTTAATGCTTCAGTGAGCATTGTTAATTTTGGATACCTCAAATTGGCTTCAACTGATAGCAACAAAAGAGCAAAACACCCCCCAGTCTTGTGCCATTTACAGAATTACTTCTGTATGTGAGCCCCTTTTGGCATATTCTGTCTCATTGAATCGTCCTGTTTTCTGCTAACTTTTTCCAAGTGTAAGACATCTTCAGGAACATCAGGATAACTTGTCCAAAGTATATCTCTCCATCCTCACTTTTCAGGAGCGTTCTGACTGCATTTCTTCCAAGACATATTTTGCTTGTTCTTTTGGCAGTGTATGGTGCATTCTGTATACTTCACCAGCACCATAATTAAAAGACATCGTTTCCCTTTTGGTCTTCATATTCATTGTCCAACTTTCACATGCATTTGTGGTGGTGGTTCTTGTTGTTGAGTGCTGTTGACTCAAGTACAACTCAAAACAATCTTAGGAACAACAGATCTGAGCCCTGTCCTTTCTTGTACCATCTTTATCATCATCTCTGATGCACCTAATCCCATTGGCGCAGCCACCGTGTCAGTGCATCTCGTTGAGGGTCTGCCTCTCTTTAGCTGATCCTCCACCTTTCCAAATGTAACGGAAGTGTTTGAAAATATCATGACTTGGGTCAGGTACTCTCCAGTCCTCAAAGTGACATCTTTAAGGTTTGTTATTTTAGAGAGGTCCATCCTTCAGAGCAGATATACTGAGTACAATTTGTTGTTTGATTTCTTGACCACTACTTCTGTAAGAATTGATTTGAGATCCAAGTAGGTGGAAATTCTTGACACCTTCCTTCCTTTTTCCATTCTTCATGGTGTTTATTGGTCTAACAACCTCACCAACATTTGTTATTAGCAATTTAAAGTCAGGACTATTTTAGTCAAGGTGAATTGGTATCTCATTGTAGTTTTTCTTTTAGTCTCTCTGGTGGCAGATCGTAAGCATCTTTTTAGTATGTATGTTGGCTGCTTGACTGTCTTCTTCATTCAGATATTCATGTATTTTGCTCAGTTATAATAGGGTTGTTTATCTTTTGTTGTTAACAATCAGACCCTTATCAAATGTATTCTTTCCAGATTTTTCCCCTAGTCTGTAGGTTCTCTTTTTCACTGTTTTGATACAGGTTTTTTTATGAATATGAGTATTTCATTTTTAGGGTGTCCCAGTTACATGACTTATCTTTCCTTTTTAATATATTTGTGTTTGAGAATCTGTTACTAAAAAATACTAGTTTCCATAATTTTCCACCTGTATTGTCTTCCAGGAGCTTTATACTCCTGGCTTTAACATATAGTCTTTGATCCATTTTGGTTTTGTGATAGTGTAAGATGAATCCTCTATTACTATCTACAAACACCCAGTTTTGTTTGCTAATGCCATTTGTTGAATAAACTTTTGACCCCTGGTCAAAAACCAGCTGCTCATAGATGGAAAAATTTATTTTTTTTTTTTTAATGACTTATTACTACCATAATGCGTGGCTTCAGGTATTTCCTGGGAGAATCACTGACTAGGTGGTGTTAATGATCCAAGACCTTTGGCATCAACTCCTTGGCCATTAATCCCTTCTCTGTGCTTCAAAATCTTCTCATGGTTGGTTACAAAATGAATGAGCTCTATAGACCCTTCTCTTTTAAATGGTTCGTTAGTCTGTTCTTATAATCTGTTTGGCCAGTGGATGTTTTATGTGGCCTCTTGAACTAGGTAAGGAGGGAAGAGAGGGGCTCCTCCTAGCTGTGACTTTGAACTCTGCTGAGTCAGTGAAGCTCAGCCAGAAGGCTGGTCCAGGATTGAAAGCTGAGGCTACACAGGCGCTTAAAGCTCTGGCCTGAATCCATGGTTCTAAACACTTAGCTCCTTTATAGCTTTCACTCTGATAACTTGACAGCTGCTACTTTTCCTAAAAGACAGCTATAATTTTTCAAACCTCCTGTGTCCTTCACAAGGAGAACAGCTAAATTCTATGAAGATCTTTGGTGATTAATCCTTAAACTCAGATGTTCATGCACAACTTTTTCTATCTGCTCTTCTGTAATGCTATAAAAGCAATAGTTGGGGGAATTAAGGTCTCAGCATTGTAAAAGTTTTCATCTGCTGAGGTCTACTAGAATTTGTAAACTAGAGTTAGTGGCAAGTCAGAGTGGCTGGCACAAATTCTGTCCCTCTGATCTCTTTACATAGGCTGGAGGGCAGGAGCATGATTATGCCTTAGCTAAGTTTCTAAAATGGCCATTCCTCCATATACAAAATTAACTCTTATCAGGCTTGAGACCCTAGAACTTTAGAGAGTCATGGAAGGGGCACCCTATTTGACAATTCTATATTTAGCTGTGGATTATACTAGTTTTAGACAAGAAACTGACAAGTTGATTTTTTGTTTTTATGCCCTTGAATCACATACAATTTCTAATTGTTTAGAGAAATATTTGTCTCCTTAAAACATTCTGGGCTGAGGGAACATAAAGCCCAGAATGTAATCAGCATAAATCTGTTCTTTTGGGTGGATCAAAAAGCAGTGTATAGACACACGCATAACAGTATATTTTTCATAATGAAACCCAGTCCTTGGTCTCACCCTCCCCTCCACTTCCATTTAAAACTCCACCAAAAATACTGCTTGAGAGCAATTTTAACATCAAAAACATCGCAGCTTGAAAAGAAAAGTTACCACAGGAAGTGTGCATTACCTAAATTTAGATCAAAGTTAGAATGGCTTATTTTGAGGAGGGAAAAAAAACCCCAATGCAGTGATTCTTTCACCTCCTCACCTCCTTCCCCATTTCCTCATGGAGACTCATTATATCCTGTATTAGCACTCATTGAAGACTTTTCTTTCATTTTAAGGGAATATAATAAGTTGTTTGTATAGAAGATGAAATGTGAGTGAGCCTGAACCACACAGTTAGCCAACTTATTTTGATTCAGAAAAGCGTGGTTAGCTGAGTGTATGTTTAAGGTATCACTAACGTACTAAGGACAGGAAGTACTTCGATGGCACTGTTAAACCTAAAATAGCATTCTTTGCTGAGCAGAGTATTGAAACAGCCTTTGCTCTTACCAGTTTTCATAACCTACAGGAAACAGTGACAAAATATTTCCAATATGTTTACTGACTTTGAAATGACATCATTATTTACACAGTGGAACATGGTTGACATCTCTTTGCTCTCTCTTATGATGAGGGTTTGAGGATAGTAAAAAATTTTTCTTACTTTTTAATCTATCAGAAAGACAAATTTCATTTTACACTGGTATTTGAAATTTCCCCTTCAAGTGTAGCAAATTTATATTGCCATTTTTAAAACAATTTAGACAAATATGGTAGGTACACATTTTCAAAAAACAATTGGGTTTAAACTAGTAGGGGGAAAATTTTTAAAAATAATTGGGAAATGTTTGATGATTATTATTTCTCTATATTTCTTTCAGAGTACCATTGGATTTAATACAGGAGAGATTAATAAAACTTAAAAAATTAAGAAACAAAGCCTAATTTTCATTTTGTAGAACTTTTATAAATAACCTTTCTGACTCATTTTCTTCCTGAAATAGTTTAAAATAACTATTAAAAAAAACAACAAAAAAAAACCCCAACCAACTATTCAAGTCGGTGTGGCTAATTTGAGCATTCAAATAGATGCCTAAGCAAAATTGTGAATTATCTTGGCATAGCATTTTAAAGGAAGGCATTAATCTTTTTGTCTTAAAAAAGAATTGTGCGTAACAAAGTGGATAGAAACTAGAACTTTTGGTGAGAACTAAAACTTAGTATAATCAAAACTTAATCCAGCCAAATCCATTCTTTCTAGAATTTAAATGAACACAGAATAAAATGCTATGCTCATAAATAGTATTTCTAAATAACCTGATGAGGAAAGACATTATGAACTTTATCGCTATAAAGAAGAGCATTTAAAGTAAACAATGATAATGATAACAATGATATTAATGGTAAATGAACACTCCAAAATCACATAGACTAAACCTGGGCAAATGAGTACTAACACCAGTAGGGAAAATGTCATTCTGGATTCAGTAAACTTAATGAATTCATATAGTGTTTGTAGAATCTGTTTCTTTTTATAATTTCTTAACTTTTTGTGATTTAAGTAAAAATGTACTGGAATCTCCAAAATTCTAAGTGCTTTTTCTCCCTGCGGTTTCCTCCTTTCCTGCTCCTTCCTTCCCTCTATGGTTTATCTCTGGGCAGACGCTGCCCTTTTGATCCCAGCTGGTTGGCTGTGCTAGGGAGTGTTTACTTCCCAGTGTTACCAATAACTTTATAGGCCTGTCTGTTGTTTGGCTTTAAGTTGAGCCACAGGACTACATTCCATTCTAGGCTTAAAGGATAACTAAGGACCAGAGTTAGGGGCCATTCTCGCAGCCTCTATCAAAGCAGTAAATCTGGTCTTTAAGTTTTGAGTTTTCTCCCACATTTTTCCAGGACCTCCTCATGTGGTCCATTGCAGTGGGCAGTGGTGGTAACTGGGTACCATCTAATTCTGGTTTCTGTATCTTGGAGGCTGGGATTGGTATGGTCCCTATGAATCCTTTGGATTTATTGTTTCCATGTCTCTTTGATTATCTCACTCTCAGCATTATACAAAGAGAAACCAGTATTGTAACCCAGCTGGCAAAACCAATTCCTTTTAAAAGCTACGAGTTTTTCATGGTTTGCCTTTCTCCGCCCGCCCTCCCATGGCCTTTCTTAAATAAATGTTTTGTTACTTGCCATAACTAGTCTGATTCACAGATGAATTAATTCTCCTCTTAAAACGGGTAAGATCAAAATTTGAAAAGTTTTGTGTGTGTATGTTTTGAACTTTTCACACATGATTTTTAAAAATAAATGAAGGGGAACAATGGAGTCATTCTTCTTCAGTGTCTCCTGAGATAAAAAGGATTTATTTCTTTAAACCAGTTGTCCTTTAACATTTAGAGAGGGTTGTGTTTGTGTGTTGGTTGTGTACTGGGATTGGAACTAACTCATGGCTAATCCTCCATGACTCATAGTACATCATCCAGCAGTTTCAGAGGTAATAAATTACACAGGAGATTACCTTCTTTCTCAGATAGGGGTGTCTGTGTGGTTGTTGTTGTATAAACAGAGTCTGAACCAACCCATGGCTGACCCTCCAGCGAGGTTTCAGAGACAGTTAATCTCACAGGAAGAGATTGCCATCCTTCTTCTGCAGAGCAGCTGGTGGATTCACACTGCATGCCTTTGGGATTTCTGCTCAGCTTCTTGCTATTAGGTTATGTCTGTCCAGAGTGGCTTATGGTATAATTTTATATGCCTCAAAAAAAGAAAGTAAAAAGGAAAGGTGAAATCTACACTTGAAACTACTGCCCATCTTATATTGTAAAAACTTAACTTTTAAACGTACATATATGTTAAAAAGTAAGAGGAAATTATTATAAACCTTTTTCAAGCGACAACTTAATTGCAGCCCATCTCTCTCAGTCACACACACAAACTGAGTTTCCCAGTCCACTTTGAAAACATTATACAAGGCAGCATTGTGATAAGGAGACTGTTTCACAGAACAGAGATAAACTTCAGCTTATTAGCAGCTTTCTGATCTCTGAAGCTATTTTCATGATGAAACAATAAGGATATTTAGTATACATTTTAATGAAACATTTTTTCTGGGAAATTGTAGGAATGCTATGAGAAACCAGCTTGGGGGAAGTGTTTTTAATTACAGGTTAATGTGGGTGAAGGAATTTGTCTTGTTGACTGAGTGAGTGCACATTGCCTTTTGGGCACTATTCTTGGTGGGCAGTCAATGTTTATACTGAAAGTATCAGTCTATTTAGCAGAACATGACAAAAGTGTACATTTAGCTTACAGAGTCAGCTATATGCATTTAAATGACTAAAATAAATTAAAAAATGAAGAATTGGTGATTAAATGGTTGTTGAAATAGCGTAAGCTGTTTTACACACCATTCAGTTCAGTATAGATCCTGAGTAGGTGATCATGAGCTGAATGATGTGAATTTGATGGTGTTTGATTCCCTGGCAGCTCTTAATAGTGTGAACATGTAGCCATGAGCTTTTTGGGTGCACTATGACCCTCACCACAAACTGCACCTGCAACCTTTCTCTCTGACTTGATGGTATGGTATGATATGTTACTTTTTGGGCTGCTAAGTAGAAGGGTGGGTATTCAAAACTGCCAGCTGTTGTGCAGAAGAAAAATGAGGCAGTTTGCTCTTGTTAAGATATGTAGGCTCAGAAACCTTATGATAAAGTGTCTCGCTGGGAATCAACTCCACAACAGTGCTTTTGAGATGGTTTTCTGGGCATCTCTTGTTTAGACAAGCTCATGGTAACGAACCAGATCGGTAAGGGTCTTGTCCACATCCTGACAATTCATTATGATGCCTCTTGAAAAACAGATCTCCCAAGTCACTGCTAAGCTTTCTCTCTACAAATAATCAAATGAAATATTACTTTAGTTTGTCTTTCCTAACTTGAGAAGTATATTCTGTAAAAGGACATTGCAGGCAATTTTTATTTGCCATAAATTGTAGAAATTCAAATGGGTTTAACTTTTACTTGAGGGATAGGATTGCGTGTAAGATAAAAAGGTAGCCCATTGTGCTCTAAATGTAATCTCAATATCAGAAGTGTATTATTTTAAATTTCATTTAAAATTGGTAGAGTAAATGAGAGAGTTATTTTCTTTAAATTAGAATACAAGTCATAGGCAAGGATTCAAGTTCATGCCATTGACTTTGGAGAAGCTGCCCAACTTAGGTGTTCCTGCCTGCACATTCTCACCACTTCTCTAGAAAGTAATCCCAGCTTTTAGTGGAGTACTTTTGTGGTGTGGCTGATATTGTCTAATTTTAATGACTTGGCACGTAGGTGGGAAAAAGCATCTGTAAGATCATTTCTGCTTCCTAAAGGAAGAAGACTAACTATGACATTGTGGTGGCCATTTTCTAATTTTTAAATGGCAGTTGAAAATGGAATTAGTTAAAAGGTGAAGCAGAAAGAAGCACTATGGTTTCTGTGAAATCAGGTTAATAGATGCTATGTTTGGAAACAACCACTTTTTTCCCTAATTCCCTGCATTTCATCACCTAAGCTGATTTCACTCACTTCAGCCATTACCACTTTGAAACTGAAAGTGTAAGAAAAAGGAGGTGGCGGGGGAGGGTCCAAACAACAAAATGAAAAAGCAGTTCTTACCTAGGTCATGGTTGCTTCGGTTTAATTCCCCACCACCCACCCCCAGCTCTTTTTTAAACAAGAGGCGTGTCAGATTCCTAAAAAAGAAATATTTATCTGCTAAAATACTGTTCCTGGTGCAAACTGGGATATTTTATAGTCCTTATTGTTGTTTTTTGTGCCATCTTAACACAAACCATAGACTTGGGTTATAACTCATACTTGCTCATAGTTAATTCAGAATGTATAAACTCATAATTCATTGAATGATTAACATGGAATAAAGAGGAGTTTATTAATGCCAGAAAAATCACAATACTAGAACAGAGCTTTCATTCTAATTAAGCCATTTTTCTCTTTTTACATGAGAGGATTGAGAACCAAGAGATTAAGTGACTTGTCATTTGTCAATTTACTGTTTAGAAAGATGATCAGTTAAGTGGCAGGCGTGAGATATGCCCGATGTCTGTATCTTCTCTGTGCCTGTGCTGTGCTTGCGGTTCCACATAGTCTACTGGGAGTGGGACTGGATAAACTCTTCTGTCTTGTTAACTGCAGCCTGGCAGTGAGCTGGACAACTTGGAGGAGATTTTGGATGATTTGCAGAATAGTCAGTTACCACAGCTTTTCCCGGAGACCAGGCCAGGCGCCTCCACTGGATCAGTTGACAAGCAAGCCATCATCAATGACCTCATGCAACTCACAGCTGAGAACAGCCCGGTTACACCTGTTGGAACCCAGAAAACAGCACTGAGGATTTCACAGAGCAGTGAGTATGAAATATTTATGGCTATGCCAAGAAATTTGCATGAAATTGCTATCAGAAACAGGGATTATTAGGATCCGATGCAAACAGCTTAGTCACTTCAAGGTTTCTGTGATGAAATAGCACCCTCTACTGTTCTGACTCTTTGATGCTGCATTTCAAAATGGAGTCTAGTTAGCGCATTATGTTTTCTGACACTGTCTTGTGGACAATTTCAAAAGGGAAGGAGACTGACCTTCATCGATAATGCTCTTCCACTAGTCGTTCTGTTTCCTTCCTTTTCACTTACCACCTTCAGAAATTGAGTATAAAATGGGTTTTATATGTTTTAATAACTAAATGCTTTAAAAATTAAGGCATTATATAGACTTTCTAGGATAGTCTACTTTTAAAAATAAGATTATTCTCAAAAAGCTTAATCATTATACATGATCTGCCTACACACATTAAAAAAAAAAATTTGTCCTATCCCTAAGAAAACCCACATATAAACATCAGTTTCACATGTAACTTTATCATGTAAAACTAAGTCTTTAATTTTATATAAAGCTTGAAGATGTTACACCATTTAAATGTAAGCCGATATGTTTTTATCATTTTTTAAGCTCTTCAGAACTGTTTTCAAAATGAACACTTAGTGTACCAGCTTAATGCTACCTTAAAGTTTGTCTAATATTCTGAATAGGGAGAAAAATAGGTCTTTGTTGTCATAAGACCTCAATTTACAAAAGAAAAAGATAAATTACCTCTTCCTTGTCAGTTGAAACAAAATAAGTTTTCCCTCTTTAATTCTACTTTAACCTATTCCTTTGTTCTCAAACCAGAATTAACAGCCATCAGTCAAGTCATAAGATATCTTTTTTTCCCCCCCTTTTCTCAAGTGGCCATTTTAAAAGGAGCAAAATGAAAGTTTTATTTCTCTCACCTGCCTTATTTCTTGGGAAGTAAAGGAGGGTTAATTGGAGATCCCTGGTAGAACAGTGATGAAAGCCCTCTTCTCCTGACTGGAACACGGTGGTTTGGGCACAGCCATCCATGGGAGAAAGCTGTGGCAGTTTGCTTTTTGTAAGAAGCCTCAGTGGCAGATTGGAAGCCACTCAGCAGCTACTCGGTTTCGTTTGGTTTTAGGTTAACTGAAAATAATAGAAGGATGTCCCTCACAGTTAACTGTCTCTAAAAACTTGCCAGAGGGCCAGCTATGGGTCGGTGCCAACTTGATGGTACACCACACACACACATGCACATCAGTGTAATACTGTAGTGTACTGTAGTGCATAGTTGATTAGAAATTCTTGCACACTTACTAGAAAAGTAAAATCTAAATCTAGAATTTAAAGAAATTGTAGAGTAAAAAGGGCCCTAAAGCTTTAACTTTATACTCACTTCAAGTGACATGCTTTACACTTGAAGATATTACTCTCAACTAGAATATTTTTAGCTTCTTTTTAGTTGTAGGAAAGTACCCAGTTATTAAAAGTGTTGCAGTACTAAAAACCATACATATGAGTTTGCTGTGAAATGATGTGTGGTATTAAAATGATGTTTGTAATTTCATAACTCGATGAAAGACTATACCTGTGTTCATATTATGTAACCTAAAATAACCCATGTTAATAGAACAAATATGCTTGAATATTAGAAGTTAGCATTGTTGTTGTTGTTAAGCGCTGTTGAGTTGAGTACGACGCATAGCAACCCTATGAACAAAAGATCTGAATATGTAGGAAATACTATCTATATGGTCTCTACTTTTCAGAATTCTCTAAGATGCACTTTGATTAGATTACAAGTCAATTATTTAGCACTGGGTATAGTTTTTGTCTGTGATTTATGTCTTATTTAGGCAGTTGGTCCCTTATAAGCATTTCATTCTTTTACAGAAAACATGTTCCCTAAACACTACTACTGTTTCTATTCTTTTCCATTATCTTATATTAACCTTCAATTTTCATTTGTTTTCTCCTTAGCTTTTAATAACCCACGACCAGGGCAACTGGGCAGGTTATTGCCAAACCAGAATTTACCACTTGACATCACATTGCAAAGCCCAACTGGTGCTGGACCTTTCCCACCAATAAGAAACAATAGTCCATACTCAGTGATACCTCAGCCAGGAATGATGGGTAATCAAGGGATGATAGGAAACCAAGGAAATTTAGGGAACAGTAGCACAGGTAAGGGCTCAAATGCACTACTCCTTTATTGACGAGTTGTTTGACTTAATGATAATGTATTAATCCACATCAAACTAGCAGAACTTTTCAAGTGATTTTTTTTTAATGTTAGAAACAAACAGCTGAAAGTAAGAAAATTCTGCAAGTTTTCAGTGAAGGATTGGAAAATATTTCCATTTTATTCTGTCATCCTTTATAGGGTTTCTGATAATGAATCTTATAACCTAGGCCAAATTATTTTGTTTTTATTCCAGTTACTTTTCTGGAAATTGTAGATATTGTATAAAATAAATAACTAATTCCTAGTGATAATCTGTTGCTATTCCCAAAAGTTCCTATTAATTGGTGGTTTGTGTTTGGAGAATTTTAAAATGAAAATTTAAAATTCAGCCATCCTTCATTATGTTCACCTGTGCAATTCTCATTCAGGAAAAAATACTAAATAAGAATAAAGAACTCAAACAGTAGCACGCCTAGCTGAATAGTTAGATATTCTCTAAGACTCTGTTTTTGAAGATTTACAGTTGCCTGTGATCTGGTTTGGACCTTGGCTTGCCATAATATAAGGTTTCTGCCAACAAACAGATCCCTAAACATCCATTCAAATCATTCTAGAACTCATCATAGTGGCTATTGCCACTGTAATGTAGCAATATACTGAGTATTCTTGTGATGAACTGCTTACAGTTTCCAGCTATCTTCATATTTTTTCCCCAGGTGAGATACAGAAGACAGAGAGATAGAGATATTATGAAAAGAACTTGTATTTGTGGATGTCGTGACTCTCACTGAGGCTCCACCCAAGGGCAGAAAAAGTGAAAGAGAATATCCCCTATAATTGTATTAATGTTGTTGAATTAGAAATAATTTTACTTTGTAGTCTCTTTGTCATCTGTTACTTCGGTAATGGATTTAAAAAAAAAAATCTTTGCTCCCATAAAGAGCCCTGGTTGCATAGTATATAGCATGTCAGGCTGATAATCCTAAAGTTAGCAGTTCAGATTCACTAGGCACTCCACGGGAGAAAGATAGGCAGTCTCTACATAAAGACTTCCAACCTAGAAAACCCAGCGGAGGGCCACTGTGAGTCCACATGGACCCGATGGTGGTGGGTTTGGTTTTGTTCTTCCATAGTATCTTTGTATAGTTCAAACTTAATTTTAGAGTGGTTTTTAAAGCATGTAACATGGTATTAACTTTTTTAATTAATTGCCCTACAGCTTAATCATTCTAATCAAACACATTCTTCTTTCATAAGTTTAGAAACTCCTCATAGTACATCTTTTCTCCATTTGTTAGGTGTATGTTTATTATAATTAAAGTAAATGAAAGTAAGCTACATATTTGAAGGCAAAGCCTTCATATATCCATCATTAAACACTTCAAAATAAAGTGCCTTTATTTGGGGTTTTCCCGCTTTAGAATATCAAGTCTTAGCAAATGTTTGGCCACTGCCAGCATCCTGGGGCCAGACAAGATAGAGTAAACCCTTGATCCTATTTGGCACCCTTATGTTCTTATTATGCTGTGTGGTCATTTGATCACTAATAACTTAATTATAGACGGATTTTTCTAAATTTGTCCCAACCCATTCTGAATCAGTATAATTATAGATGGGGTGGTCTGGGTTTATTGAAGAAGAAAAATAGGATTTCCCTTGCCTAGGATATAAAGAACTACTGTGAATATTCAAGAGACCCAGTGACTTCCCCCATGCCCCAACAGCCTAACTTGGGCAATTTTGAAATTAACAAATGCAAATATTCTGTAGAGAAGTCTAAGGTTTAATCATCTAGCACAGTTTACAGTGTGTTCTCTGTGATTTTGGTTTAAAATTAAGAGTATTGATTATCAGGTTTTACCTTGTTCCTCATGACCTCACCTCCCTTTTGGAAAGTAAAGCGTTGACGTGTATATCAGCTAATGTGATTCACTTCCTGAGGAAGGAAGTTGGGGTTATCCACATGCCACAGCACCTGTTTCTAACTACATAGGGGACCAATTCTAACAAATTCTCTAACTATAGAGTGGCAAGTCCATGTCATGAAAAATTTGTAGTAATTTCTTACTAGTCGTTAGCTGACATTCCATGTTTGCCCAGTTGAGAGTGAGCAATTACACTGTGTGTAAAGTCTTGTAAAGAATATGAGCGTCTGGTGCTTATTCATGCTGAACTTGTTTGCTGCCCTGCTCAGTTTTCTCTGGCTTGCATGCAGGAATGATGGCTAGTAATCCTGCCCGGCCCACCATGCCATCTGGAGAATGGGCACCACAGAGTTCTGCTGTGAGAGCTACATGTGCTGCTACCACCAGTGCCATGAATCGGCCAATCCAAGGAGGGATGATTCGGAACCCAACAGCCAGCATCCCCATGAGACCCAACAGCCAGCCTGGCCAAAGACAGATGCTTCCATCTCAGGTCATGAACATAGGTAAGCGAGGTTCAGGGCTTCGCCATTACTTCCTTTTTCAGACTTTCTTAGCAGGGAATAACAGCAACCGTAAGTTCTTTCCAAACTTTTGCTTTTAATTTGCAGTTTAGGTAATCTCTCCCTGTTAGACTATGACTCTTGGAACTTGATATAGAATCCTGTATCCACAAAGGCTTTCCAGGTACATAAATAACTCAATACCTTCAAGGTGCTTCCCCACCCCCTCATTAAATTACAGTATTACAGGTATAGGAGATAGGGAAATAAAGTGTCATACTATAAAACCTTAAGATGTTTTAAAAATACAGATTTCCATGACCCAGGGAATGCTTGTTCTAAATCTGGATGATCACCAGAATTACTGGAGGAGTTAAAAAATGTAGATTCCTGGGCCAACATCCTATGCTAATGAACATCTCACAAAAATGTGATGATCCCTAGAATTCTGTTTGGATGCAGTTCATGTATTAGTAAAATTAATGGTCTGATCTATGATTCTATTTATATGACATTAAAAATTGAAAACTTGAGAGAGAGAAAAAAACATATTAGCAGTTGCCTGTTGTTAGGTGCTGTCAAGTAGACTGACTGGGGAAATGGTGATTCCAAATAAGTATGGAGTATCTTAGGGAGGGGTGAAAATGTTCTAAAATTAATTGTGGTGATTTTACAACTCTCAATGCTTTAAAAACCATTGTATTATGAACTTTAAATGGGTGATTTGTGTGTTATGTGGGTTATATCTCAGTAATTTATGAACTATGAAATACATACTTGAGATCATTTCCTAATTGTTGACATATTAACTCTCTTATCTAGTGCATCAGCATAATTGAGATGAATGCTGCTATGCTTTTATTATACTTAGACACTATATAACATCCACTCACATACTCAGTCAGTGCTGTTATGTCAGAATCTACTTTCAGTTTTCCTTCAGTAGATTTCTGAGATTGAGGGTTGCACAAGCGGAGACTGCACATCTTTCTCCCGCACGAGCCACTGGTGGATTTACACCACCAGAAAGGTGCTTGGCCTTTCGCTTTGCATTCTTCTCACTAAAGAGTTTCTTTATTTGTTTATAAATCTTGTTTATGGTAACATATTATTATTCCTATTACTTCTAAATAAGTAAATGTCTTTCTTTAATTTCCCGATTTCAATTTCTAATATGTTAAATGTCAATAAAATGTAACTCAAATAAGCTATAAAATTTTCAAAGAATATTAGGGGCCCAAAGAGAAAAGGGGGGTAAAAGGCGCTCTGGTGACCTTGTGGATAAAAAAGTTACCCTGCCAACCCAGAAGTAGGTGAATTGATCTGCCAGTTGCTCCTCAGGAGAAATATAGACAATCTTCTCTTACTCCACTTGCAGCCTCTAAGAAAAGTCAGCCATGAGTCAGTTCTGAGTAGACGGCACAGAACAACAAGAGCAAAAAGCTTAGATCTATTAGATCATTTCTAAATTTGTGACCAGTCTTTATTTCTATTTCAGGACAGTTACTCTCTTTTATTCTTTCCATCTAGGTGATTGCTTCTATTGTTTTTCTTTTTTTTTTATTTTTAAACCAGACATTTTATTCTAGGTTACAGAACAGAAACAGATACTTCTTGATTACAAATTATAAGATTCCTGAGTTGGGTATTTTTCCCCTTTTCTCTACTTAGGGCCATCTGAATTAGAGATGAATATGGGCGGACCTCAGTATAGCCAACAGCAAGCTCCTCCAAATCAGACTGCCCCGTGGCCTGACAGCATCCTGCCTATTGACCAGGGTTCTTTTGCCAGCCAGAACAGGTGAGTTCACACACCCAAAAGTGGCTGATGAGTTCTTTAATAAAAACCTGTGTAGGTTAACTTTTATGTGTCAACTTGGGTAGGCCATGATTCTCAGTATCCTGTAATTGTCCATTCTGAGATCTGATGTAAGAGGCATTTCTCTGGAGATGCGGCCTGCATGCAGTGTGCATGGATGTTCTAGCAAAGCGCATTCACTCGTTCCTGCACGTGTTTTGGGATGTGAGCCAGCAGCCTGTTGCTTGACCTACTGATTGTGGATTCATCAGTCCTAGTAATCATGTGAGTCAGAAAAGCCTCTGACCATTTCACTGAAATAAATCTCTCTGCATATGTCTGCATTTACACACTTCACTGATTTTACTCCTGGAACATAGCCTAAGACACAAGTCTTAGTGCTACAAGTTAATCTTTTCTTTGGAACAGCTGGTGCCTGACCACTGTTCATTAATTTGGACAGCACTGAATAAAAGGGTGAGGAGTAGGGATAGAGTAATATCTCTCTCCCTGCCAGACCTGTGACATGTCTTCCAAAGAGTTATGAGATATTTTATAAGTATAAATGGTGAAGGGGAGTTTCAGGGATGTAAAAAGGCTTCAATTTCAAAAGCTTGGGTTTGTTTTTAGGAGACTGAATAACAGGCACCAGTCCAGTGGCTGGAGCAGTATTCCTGAAAGTTCGAAGATTACAAAAGCAATAAAATAGTTTAGGGTAAAAAGACTAGTTCAAGCCAAAGCAAAAAATACCAGAAAGTATGGCTGAATGAGTCCATAAAGTAATAATGCAGATCATGGAGGATCTTAAATACAAAACTCTGAAGAATCTCAACTTTTTTTTCCATTGAAAAAGTTCATGAACAAAGAAGATGGTATGTGATCAAGTTTGAGTTTTTGCTTTTTCTTATTGTCAGTCTTTATTTCTTCGGGATTTTCACCCCCTCTAATTGTTTTTTAAATGTTCACTGTCCTTAGGGAGTTGTTCTGTGCTGGTTTGGATCCAGCTGTGCCTCCATAGGACAGAGATATGAGCAGTCTCCTTCTGTGCAGTTTACAGACTGGAAACCCAGCGGAGGGTCGCCTTTGAGTCCAGTCCACCCCACTAGGCAGCAGATGCTGAGGTGTAATCTCATTGTATCTGTGTCTTCAGAATATCTAGGCATCAGGTGTCTGTCCTTACTGCTATTTGATGTCTAGTTTGCTTTTTGAAATCTGAGAATACCATGGACTGCTAGGAAAACAAATAGATTTGTCCTGGAGAGGGTTAAACCGGGTGGCTCCTTGGAGGCAAGGATTCTGAGGCTCCGTCTAACTTACTTCGGACATGTAGTGAGGAGAGACCGGTCCTTGGAGAGGGACATCATGCTTGGGAGGGTGGAGGGATGGCGCAGGAGAGGAAGGCCCTCTATGAGGTGGATTGACTCAGTGACTGGAATAATCGGGATGGGAGTGTCAGAGACAGTGCAATTGGCACAGGACAGAGCAGAGTTTAGGGCTGTTGTACATAGGGTCGCTATGAGTCGCAGGCGACTCGACGGCACATAACAACAACAACAACATGTGTTTATGGTCATCATTTTTAGACATTTTTTAGCCGTTATCTCTACATATCTGCGTTCTCTCTAGCTTTCCTGGAATTCTGATTAGATGCGTGCTAATCCTTCTCTTTTTATGTTAGTTTTTGGCTTCTTGTGGACATATTTGGGAGTTTCTTTGTTTTTCATTCTACCCTTTTGCTCTCTATCTCCATCTCCTTATCTCTCTTACCTAGACTCAGGAAATTAATTTATTCATTGTGTGTGTATATATAACCTAATTCCATTATCTGAATTTCTTGTGGTTCTAAAGTTTATGATTTACTCGCCCTCACGGTGGCTTATTGCCCTGTGTATTTTGCTAATCCTTCAGAGAGAAGCCATAGTTTATCAGTGAAACATTGGGAGCTTCTTTCACAGGCTGTTTCTCTGAAAGGGATTTGTAGTTGTCCCGGGCAGGAGCATCAGTCTCTGCTAATTGAGGTCCATTCCACACTTTGTCCAGGTTACTTGAACTTATTTACTTGAACTTTTACTCTCCTGTGGCTGCAAACTGTGCACTCTTCTGTTGGGTGGGTGAAAAATTACCTGTTGTCAGTGACTTGGTGGAGCTCAAGTTGTTTGGTTTTGTATTTATCTCTTTGAGTGTCCCCTAGTTTTCTGCACACTCAGCAACACAATAAACCTTGTTATATGCATGACCTAATTGTTGAGTAGAAGAGACAGTGCAGAAGTGACATAGGCGACATGGAGACCTGAGTGATGGTGGCTCTGAATAGGGTGGGCAGATGGTCCTGAGGCAAGGAGGTTACTAGTGACCTGTTCAGGAGGTAGTGTGGGAACTTGTAGCATGCCGTTTTTATTTTCCACAAAATAAACTTAAGAGAAAAGTTAGATTTTCATAGTTACTACTGGAGAAATTTGACCTGGAAACTCTTATATGGAGAATCAGGAACAGAGGCTCATTGAGGACTTTACTTCAGCCTGAACTTTTTATCCTTCCAGGATTGTTATTCTAAGTAAGTTATCAAATGCATAAATGATAGGCGTCAACAGAGTTTCTGAAATCTTACAAGGGTGAAACGTATTCCCAGGGCTTCTTACCTGTTTTTCTAAAACACTGGTTCTGAAGTGCATTCTCCTCCGGGAGGTAGCACTTTGCTTTAGTTAACACTGCACAGGCTCAGGATGACCATGTGCAGCCTCTTTTCCTTCGTGCCTCTTAAGAAGTAATAAAGGAATCACAGGATTCAGTAAAGTTTTAAAAAGCAAAATAGTAAAAGATGATTACAGGGTCAGTATTAGAATACATGAAAAAGGTTTGGAGCTTGAACTTCTTTATCTCCAAGAAAGATAACTTGTTTAACACTGGTCTTAAGGAGATAAGAAGGATGTTCAGTCAACTATTTGTTCACTTAGAGGAAAAGCAGGTGACGAGTGTTTTCTCAGACCTCACTGTGTCTGTGAACTAAATACTTCTGAGATCTTGTTAAAATGGACATTTGGGATTACTAGGTATTGGTGGTGGGTGGAGGGCAGCTCAGTGTTGTTTTTTTAATAACATTTTTTCTTTTAATTTTGATTTTGACCAAAATATACAGAAAAGCTAGAGTTTCTTTCATTCATTCAATGTTGCACGACTCTGGATTTCTAACAGACCCTCAGGTGATGCCCTCTGCTGGTCCTCTGATCCATCCACATTGAGTCGATAGATACATTTGAAGAAAAGACAAAGAGTGCCTGTTAATAGCTGTGTCTCCCTGGATTAGCTCCTGAGAGAGAGGCTGTGTAGACTCCGTCCCTGGAGTTGTTTGGGAATTTCCTTTGGAATAGAGCAGTACATAAGTGGCCCTGAGGTCACACATGGAAGTAGTAAATGTCCCTGTCCTTCCAGTTTCTTTCTGTTGTGCTTTTCCAGTCCCATGGAAACATGTGCATGATACAGCTATAATAAAATAATTAAAATGATTGTTTTTATATGAAACATCACAGATTTGCTTCTAAGACTATACTGAAGGAGAATTTTCACAGTTCCCAAACAGGTAAAAGTTCTTTTAAGACAAATTCATGGAAGTCTCAGAGATTTATGTTGTTGTTGTGGTGGTGTACTATTAAGTCCATAACAACTCAGAGCTTACTGTCCAGCAAATTTTTAGGGGCTTTAAATCAAATGGGAAGAGATGACCCTTCTTTGTCTCACAGAGCAGCTAGTAGGTTTGAACTGCCTGCCTTGGAATTGGTAGCTCAACTTCTTACCTCTAGGCCACCAGAGCTCCCTTCCAGATTGTACAAAGTCCAGTTACAGCATGTTTCTGTTACTCAACTCTGCCTTCTCTTATCATTGCTTTCGTTACTATCTAACAATTTGTCTGTGTGACTGTCACATTTAAAATTTTGTATTTTACTGTCTCTATTGTTGCTGTGAGTCACAAACGGCTCAACGGCACATAACACCAGCAACAACAAAACTGTTGTTTAAATTTTTTGTAAGCCAGAATTTATTTATTTAAACACTGCAAAAAGATAGTAAATGAACCCTTAAGTCTATAACATGCTCATCTATTCATTTATTTATAGCTACATTCATCTGCTGTGTAAATAAATGTTTAAAATAAAGACAAAGTGTTTCTAAATTCCAAGAAATAGAGTTCCTATTTATAATGACTCCATCCTCTGTTCATTTTCTAATCTAATTCCTTACTGTTTCTTTCACATCATCCTTGGACCTGTGGGCATTCTTCGGTTTATCTCTCCCAACTTCTTCCTTCTCATTCCTAGTATGCCGAGATTTATAACAACACCAGGCCACAAGAGGATGTCTTTTTCTTAATATAAGGGTGGTTTTAAGGTTTAACTTTAACTTAGTGACATTAAAAATAAACACAGTTGCCATCAAGTCAGAAGTAGATTTCCAGAATTTTCTTTTGAGGTCCCTCCTGGTTGACTTGAACCTCCAGCCTTTCAGATAAATGTTTGCAACACCGTCAGTGAGATAACTGTAGGAACTCCCCAGCCACATTTTGTTGTTGTTACTTGTTGTATTTGGAGCTCTGGTGGGTAAGGAATTGTGCTGCTAACCCAAAAGCAAGTGTTTTGGCTCTGCTAGTTCTTACAAGGGAGAAAAAGGATCAACTATGAGTTGATGCCAACTCGACAGCAGTGAGTGGATGAGTAGTTGTTGTTGAGTTGACTTTGACTCCTGGAACCCTTAGGTATAACAGAATGAAATACTGTCAAACCCATGGGATTGTGCTATCAAAGACACACACGTACACATGTACACACGTATGTGCTTGACAGAGAATACGTCTCCAACAACAGCAACACAAATATAATAGAACATAAAGGGACAAACCTCTTCACTGTAATCAGATACCTTGAACGAATGAATCACTGGATCTAGGGACTCAGGATCCCAGTCATGGGAGACATTAAGGTCAGTTGACATAACATAGTGCACAAAGACTTCTACTTCAATAGATGACTTCAGTGAATAGCAACTGAGATCTATCTCTTAGTAGCTTACACCTAAGATGCGGCTTCTGGTCTATCAGAAGCAGAGATGAGTGAAGACAACCATTGAAAATGTAAGAAAACGAACAAGAGGATTGTGTTGTGGTCTGGGGAGAATGCAATCATTCCTTCCACAACTGCTGCATGTCCCTGTGGGTGAAACAGAACAATTGCTGCCCACCTTGCCAGCAGGACTGGGTGGTCCAACAAATTGGCAAATGAGTGTGGAGGAAGGCCTTCTTAGGGCTGTTGTTCAGAGCCCTATGGGCCTTGTAATCAAGTACCCTACAGAGGTTTTGGCACAACAGGGGATTCTTTCTTTTCTAGGAGGAGGTGGATCTGTGTGACTTTGACACTCATCAAAGACATGGTTTAGTATTTTGTCAGTTTTGTTTTCAGAAACTCTAAAATTTAGAAGATAATTTATTAAAGATGGTCTTTCCTACCTCTGTGCTGTGCCTCACACCACTGCTTAGAAGTGCTGTAAAAGGAGAGAACACAAATGAATGACCCTTGTCATTCACCTACTGATCGCCAAGAACTGTGGAAGTCACTTGCATTCAGAGAAGAACATACCACGTGCTTGTGGTTGGTGAGTGAAGCAAAAGGGCAGAGCCAGAAACAGTGACAAATAGTGTGAAACCCAGCTTGTGATTGATTCCTGATAGATTTTATATATATATATGCTAAAGGGAGAAGACATAATTCATGAAGCTTTTGATATAAAAATAATTTTGAGCCAATGAGCAGGATAAATAAAATTTATTCTTCAGGAAAAAAAGAAAATGCAAGAATAGTGAGTTCAGAGAACTAATGGACTGCAAGCTTCAACCTCCACACGTCTGAGACTAGAACTAGATGAGGCCCAGCTATGCTGCCTCCCAATACCTATCACAATGAAAGGGGTCACAACAACAATTCTAGGTTAGAGTAGAGAAAATGTGGAAGAAAACTCAAAATCATTATAACAGTAAAACAACCAACCACACATACTGATAAGGATTAGTAGATATGGATCGGTACATGAGGACCAGAAGAACTCCCAAGACTATTGGCATTGGTCACTCTTAAAGCCTGGAACTGAACTTCCCCCTATAACTCAACTTTCAACCAATCCTAGACAGGGCTATAAGGTGAACAAAAACACACCCATACAAAGATTGAAAAAATCAACCATACAAGATCAAAAGGTCATCATTTGGTGAAGGATAAAGCTCAAATGACAGGAAGGAATAGGAAAGAAGGAGGGTGGAAAACACACATGGAGGAAGTGGGATGAATGCCGTCATGATTGAAGTCAGTGTCACAAAACAAGTGTGTGTGAATTGTTGACTGAAACACCAATCTGCTCTTTAAACTTACTCAAATCATGATAAACAATAGTGGTAGTTTTTGGTTTGGGTTTTTTTCGGGGCGGGGGGGTTGTGGGTGGGTGGTGGTGTTTGTTTGTTTTTTTAAAAAAAGGGAGCTCTGGTGGCCTAGTGGCAAGAAGGTGCTCTGCAATCCCAGAGGAGCTCAGTTCGTATCCACCAGATGCTCTGGCTGGGGAAGGAGGGACAATCTCCTCCTGTACCAGTCAGATCCGATTTGATAGTACACACACAAAAAATAATAAAATTAAAAAGTTTAAAAAAAAAGCCCAGTCCTGGGCTTTTTTTTTTTTTCTCTCTCTCACAATTGTTGGTGTGTGGCTATCATTTCAGTCTGTTTTAGTTAGGATTTGCTGAGCCTCTACTTTATAATCCATGATGCCCTTTTCTGGTAATTGATCTTTCCTGATGACGTGGCCAAAGTCTCACCATCCTTACCTCTGAGCATGTGTAAGCAGTGGGACAACAAAAAAATGTAAGGCATAATTCCTGTTCTGTCTCCCATGAAGTCTTTCTCTGAAGCTTTGAACACCAGAGTCAAGGTCAGTTGAACGTAGGTCATGTACTACAGTTAAGTGTTCTGGGGCTGGTCAGGATTGGCTATGGCCAGAGGCATGTTGAACACTGATGAAAATGTACAATTAAGAGTGGGGAATGGTGGAATGGCGAGCTCTGGTGGTCTAGTGGCAAGAAGCTGCACTGCAATCCCAGAGGTGAGCGCTTCAAATCCACCCGATGCTCTGCTGGAGAAGGAGAAACAATCTCGTCCTGTACCATTTAGATCTGATTTGACGGTACACATATACCCCCACCCCCCCCAAAAAATAGAGTGGTGTTTGTGGCATGTTCTGGAAACAGGAAGGTTGACCATACTGTGTGTAGCAAAGTTCTGGGAAGTTAGGTTTGAAAAGACCAGGTGTTTCTAAATTGTGTATCTTTGAAATCCACCTCTACCACCTTGTCCCAAGAATGTCGATATTTTTCTGTTAAAACTAAAAAACCACAAATAATTTTTAATAAGGCTGGTGTACTTTGAATAAATAGGTGTGTTTGGGGAAGAACCTGGCAGCAGCATGTTGGAGAATCAGACCGAAAGCAGGAAACTAGGGATGAAAGTGTCTGGAAAGTTGGCTTACAGAGATCCTTAATCAAGTAAAGAAGCTAAAAATTCCTATGTTAGTTTGGCATTCTATTTTATAAAGGAAATGGTGTAATTACAAAGTTGCACTAGTAGCTGTTTTATGCATTTGGATGTATTGCTGATCTTTCCAAGGATAAAGTTGTCTTAGAAAGGCATGAAACTATTCCTCTCCTTCATTTTGAAACTGACCTCCAGGCAAATGGAAAGCTGAGAGACTGTGTCCGTGAAGAGCCTTGCAACCTTGCTGCTGGCAAGTTAGAGAGGGTGGGCTCTTCAGATGGATAGGTCCAGGCTTGAGCAGAGGTACTTACGATCAACACTTCTGAAGAGGCCAATAGAAATTTAATATAGAGCTAAAACATTATGTATATATCCATTAATGCCTTATTGAACACACACGATGGGGAACTGAAATTTTAGGCCTGAGCGACCCTCTGCTTTACCAGGCATAACATTCTCTACCAAGTGCTGGTTCCTCTGATAACCTGTCCAAAGTACATTGGACAATCACTTTTGAGAAACATTTTGATCCTTACTTTTTTTTAAAAAAAAAATTTCTCGTGTGTGTGTATACGTATACGTGTACCATCAAACTGATGTCTAGTACAGGAGATTGCCCCTCCTTCTGCAGCAAAGCATCTGTTGGATTCGAACCGCATACCTCTGGAATTGCAGTGCAGCTTCTTGCCACTAGACCACCAGAGCTCCCTTGATCCTTTTAAGGAACGTTTTGGCTGTCTTTCTTACAGGACAGATTTTTTATTCTTGTGGAGGTTCATAGTGTATTAAATATTCTTTGCCAACACCATAATCCAAAAGCATCAGTTCTTCTTTAGTCTTACTCATTGTCCAGCGTTCACATGTATGTGAGTCAAATGAAGCAATGCCACTTATAGTAAAATTACTCAGTAGGGATACTTCTGGTGAACAGATTTCAGCAGAGCTTCCAAATTGACCAAGGAGAACTTGCCTGGCAATCTGCAGGCGAATAAAACTCACCAGTGAAAATGAATAGGTGGCCGTGGAATCAGATCAGCATTTGAGTCTCATCTTCACAATGTTTGCCTTCTGAACGTGAAAACTTTGATAAGTGATGTAACCTCTTTAAAACTCACCTTTGCCGTTTCTAAAATAGGAGTAAATAAGAATATAAACTAGGTCTGCTTCCTAGATTAAGTCATGCCTGTAGTAGGCATTGAGTAAATTTCCTCTATTATTTTAGATAGTCATTTGATTCTAAGATATGCTAGTACTGTGATACCAGATTTTTAAGTCAAGTGACACTGTTGTTAATATTGTTGTTGTTGTTGTTATGTGCCCTCGAGTCACTTGCAACTCATAGGGACCCTGTGTACAAGAGCCCTAAACACCATTCTATCCTGTGCCTACCTCGCCATCTCAAACACACTCATTCCCACCACTCCACTCACAAAATCGATCCATCTCATCGAGGGTCTTCCTTCCTCTCCTGCACCGCACCTCCACTCTTCCAAACATGATGTCCCTCTCCAAGGACCAGTCCTTCCTTGCAACATGCCCAAAGTATGTCAGACAAAGCTTCAGAATCCTTGACTCCAAGGAGCATTCTGGCTTCACCCTCTCCAAGATAAACCTGTTCTCCTAGCAGTCCATGGTATATTCAACACTCTTCTCCAGCACCACAGCTCAAAGGCATCAATTCTCCTTCTGTTATCCCTGTTCACTGTCCGACTCTCTGATGCATAGCACGTAATTGTGAATACTATAGCTTGGATCAGGTGCACCTTTGAGTTGGAACCTACTCCGCTGATTCTTCAGCAGCTTTTCAGGGGCACTCACATGTTGGGCAATTCTCCATCTTTCTGCCATAGAGCTGCTGGTGGATTAGAACACGTGCCTTTAGGCTGACAGCACGACTGCTTACCACTAAGCCACCAGAACGCTCTACAGGTGATAGTGAAGAAATAAACCCACCTGTCCTCTCCTCCACTTTTTTCCTGGACAGAGGACCAAGACTGTGTTTGTCTCCTTACAGGCAGCCCTTTGGCAACTCTCCTGATGAATTGATGTGTCCACATCCTGCATCAGAGTCCCCAAGTGATGAGGGGGCCCTCCTGGATCAGCTGTACTTGGCCCTGCGGAACTTTGATGGCCTGGAGGAAATTGACAGAGCTTTGGGTATACCCGAGCTGGTCAGCCAGGTGGGTACAGTGAGGAAGCTGCTTGGTCCAGGCATTCTCCGGGGGACAGGGAGATGCATTTTATTTAATTTACAAATAATGTATGGGGGGTTTTCCTTAGAATACTTTTTGCCTCATGATGACTGACTCTTTTTCTTTCTCCCCATCACTACACTCCTTGTCAGTGTCCATAAACTTTTGCCCAAGAGTGGATGACAGCTGAGGATGTCCTTACCATATGATTTGGGTTATTGAACAGAAAGGCAGAAATTTAAATCCACCTGACCAGGTGTCTGCCCTTCCTCCTAGAAATGGCTGCCCAGCAAGCAGAGATCAGAACTTTACTACCCTGACAAGTTAGAACTTTCTCTTCTTGAAGCTTCTGTCTTTTGTGATCATTGTGCTCACCTGAAGGTCATAGACGAGTTATACCTAAAGGACACCTAAGTTATATAAGTTAGCACTAAGTGCACATAAGTTAGCAGGGATTCTCTTAGAGATAAATGTGACTGGTTAATCATTTACCTTGGTGTGGACTTAGCCCGCAGTAATGCTCGGATCCTTACACACAAATGGGAATATGAAGAAGTAATCTTAGCTTATTTTTTATAAGAATTTATTAAAAGTTCTTTATAACAATAATATAAATAACCTCACACAGCTTCATGGAATCATGTGTACTATCTGAATTTAACTGTCTTAAAATGTACATAAATATGCAGTTTTCATGAAGTCGTACATCATTGTCTGTTACAAAGAATAGGGGGGAAGTGTCATCTACCACCTTTATGACTGTTCTCCTCTTTACTTGGCATCAGTCTCTTTATTTCTTATTACCCAAGAAATGCCTACTGAGAGCTCCTCCTTAGACTTAGGCCATGTCATCTGGGCCTGTGAGAAGCTGATGCAGAATCACTGGAGACTTCTGTGAAGCTTTACAAATAGTTTTGTCATAATTCCCACAATTTATCAGACACAACTGGGAGTTAGAACATGACGATTCATACTGACAATTGCAAAATGGAAAGCTGCGACTAAGGTTACATGCTGTAACCTGACATATAGCAGAGAAGGGAAATGGCATTCCAATCTTTGTTATGTGGCTGGTTGGCTTTGCCGTTAGTGTGTATTATTAGGTTTAACATTCAGTGTTCTCTGTGTCACAGTGACATTTAAGAAATGTGATCCTTGGGGTTGCTAAGTGACTTAAAATGTTGTTTTTATTGAAATTGATCATTTGATCATTTAATAATTTTATTCTTTTTTCCACTTTTATTTCCATTTTGTCTAATCAAATCTATAACTACAGCGTCATTGTAGTGAGTTACCGAAGTATTATTAGGCAGTCAGGATGTGTGTATTTCATTTGTACTCTTCATATTTATACATTTTTGTAATTTTTCTCTGTCAAAAATGAATATATACTTAAAATACTGAGAGACTTCTGAGTGTAGTGTCAGCAGCAGTTTAACAAAGAAATTCTTTTCTTAGCCTCAGTCCACTTTTTTTAGCATCATCCTGGGCTGCCTTGTGTAACACAGACTAGTTTGAGAAGACCCAGTGGGTTAATAGGCAAAAAATCCTTGATGATTTGTCTTTGTGCTGGAATTCTCTGCTCCTTCCATTATCACATCAGGTTCACTGCAGTTGCTTCTAGAACAGAAGGATGAGTAACATGAACAGGTCCCACTTTCCACCCGGATATATGAGCCTGGATCTGAAGCATCCCTGTTGTAGAAGTTCCAGGTTTTCCATACCTCTCCCACTCTGACTTAGAAAGAGAAAATAATCCTAAGAAGTGCAAACACATTTAGTATGTTAAGTAGGTATTAGTTAGTCCTAGAGGCATAGAATGTAATCTGTTGTAATACAAACCAAAATGTTTGCAGTTTAAATGTACCAGTCGCTCTAAGGGAAAAGCAAAGATGGTCACATCTCATAAAGAGCCTCAGAAACCGGGTTGAAGGTCGTTTATAAGTTGAAGTCAGCTCTGCAGCAGTGGGATTTGGGTTAATATGTATCAAGAGGATGGTGGTAAAATTTTAGGAAGTTCTGGCAACCATAGAAAAAATAATAAAAGCATTGCCCCGTAGTGTGACAAACCAGATCCCAGGTCACATAGGATTGGAATGCACACTTTACTGGCTAAATAGCTTTTTTTCAGCTTGCTTCATGACACAAGGCCTCACTTTTGCTTAGCTATAAAAAGGAGATAATTTACACAAGGTACTACTACTCAAAAAACACTACTACAGTTTGTAATTTTAAAGACTAGGTAAGGCTATGATTAGTGGATTGACTTGAAGGCTTTACATATTGATGATGCATTTCTCTCCCGTCATTGCAAGTCAGGCTCCACCCGACTACCTTCCTTGTACAATTGGCTCTGTTAATCAGATTTTCTACAAATAAAAATAAGACCAACCTAAAAGTGACTTTAAGTAATATACTACCAGCTACAAATACTGTTCCTGATGTTTACATTGCTGCTTTGAGTAGTTTTGTTTATTTAGTCTTTGGGATCTTCTCTTCAGAGCCAAGCAGTGGATCCAGAGCAGTTCTCAAGTCAGGATTCGAGCATCGTAATGGAGCAGAAGGCCCCCGTTTTCCCACAGCAGTATGCATCGCAGGCACAGATGGCCCAAGGGAGCTATTCCCCGATGCAAGATCCGAACTTCCACACCATGGGACAACGACCTAGCTATGCCACACTCCGAATGCAGCCTAGACCAGGCCTCCGGCCCACAGGCCTCGTGCAGAACCAGCCAAACCAACTGAGACTTCAGCTCCAGCATCGCCTCCAAGCACAGCAGGTAGAGTCTTTGATCTGAGCCTTCTGGAAAGGCAGGTGTTTGGTGGCTGGGGCTGGATAGAGTGAGGGTAGCGCGATAAGACACTACAGTCAATGCAGTGTGGTCGGGCTGTCTCCTTCCGCCGTTTGGAGGGGAAAGACTTTTCCTTGGGTGAGCCCTTTCACACTTCTTCCTCTATTCTCCACTCCGGCGTTCCAGCGCAGAACAGCTGTCCTTTTACTCCCAAGTTCTGGTAGTGCCTTTTCTGTCTTCCCCTTGGCTTCCTTTGCTGATAATTTCTCTCCCTTTTACACTTGCTCTCTGTTTTCCAAATAGTCCAAAATAACTTCTCACTTACAAGCTGATGACTGACTTTAAAAAGGAATTCAGCTACCACATATGCATTTCATATCCAGTAGCATGCAGAGAGGGGGTTAGGGAGGCAGTTACTTGGGAAGGATCATTTGAAATAAAACTTGTTAGTAAAAAGTATTGATTCCTGTTTATGTATTTAGAATCGCCAGCCAATTATGAATCAAATCAACAATGTTTCAAATGTGAATTTGACTCTGAGGCCTGGAGTACCAACACAGGTAAGAGACCTGACCTCTGGGCAGCCTCAGCTTTCAAGTTCTGTTTCTTTATTGTATCCACTTAACTTACCTGTCCGTTTCTTCCTTTTCCACATTCTGGGTTTAATAGTAAGCCTCAAAATATGGGTCAATGCACTCAGTCTATAATGTCACTTGGTTACCCATGTAGCTTGTCACTTGGTCACTTGATCCTAAATGTTGCCATTTATTGTCAGGTATAGTCCATCATTGTTGTTCACCATAGTTCTGTAATGTCGCAAACATTGAGTTAGCAAATACTGAACTCTAGCTCTAGAGGAAATACAGGGTAGGTTCCTCTGGACCTCTTTCTTGCCACTGATCAATGAATAACCTTGTTTAAAGTGTGTTTCTGTGTGGGCACGTTATTGAATTTATTCTTGATTCATTAAGACTGAACTCGTAGCTACCAGCACCATAACTCATACCTGAACAAAGCTTATTTCCGTAAGCACGTCACAGCCACCTTGAGCATGGGAACACTAAGGAAAATCACCGACAAAAAAAGCACAGAAATGTGGGACATGTACCCTAAATGCATCATGAAAAGGATGCTTGTTTACAGTATGAAAGCTGAAGCAAGGAGGCAGAGTATTGCTTTCTTTATTAGATTGAAACATGCACCATGAGACAACTCAGTTTTTCTTCTTTTCTTTTTTAAATTTTATTATTTTTTGTGTACCGTCAAATCGGATCTGACTGGTACAGAAGGAGATTGTCCCTCCTCCAGCAGAAGATCTGGTGGATTCAAACCCCGTACCTCTAGAATTGCAGTGCAGCTTCTTGCCACTAGGCCACCAAAGCCCCCTGAGACAACTAAATTTTTCACCATTGTTAGGGAAGCACAATTTAAAGCTGAAGTCTCCTGCCAACCCAAACAAACTCTCTAACAGAAAAGAGAAGGAAAACCGTTTTATTACTAAATAAGCTTTAAGACTGGGTATGATAGGAATCATAGCTAAACGAGTTGCAAATATAAAAAGTTTTTTCTTTTGACAAGCTAAGGCCACCCCTTTCATACATGTTCTTAAGAAAAATAACAACTTGTCTTCAAGTAAGAGGACTTCACAGCACCTTTTGTCATACGTAGTTCATCCTAAATTCACCTGGTAATTGGAATAGCCACCTGTGTTTGCCAGTTGCTTTTACCAAAGAAAACATCTTTATGATGTTTTGCAGTGTGGAGCCAGATGCCAGATGAAGTTGGACCCATATCCTCCTGCAAAACTAGGAGTCATAGACACTGTCTTCCTTCACTGGGTACTCCCAGAGAGATGGCTTCCAGGTCCTTGGGGAAACTTGCCTGGGTTGTAAAATAGCAAGAGGCTTACTCAGCCTTCAAAAGGATTTTAAGTGCATTGCCAAGTTTAGAGGAAGACAAACTCTAAGATGAATTCTCTGAACAAAGTCAAGTAGAAGAATTTCTTTTCAAAATTTTTATTTTTTATTAATACTTGAGCGAAAGTTTACAGAAAACTTGAATTTCCATTCCTTCATCATTGCACATTTCCCTCCCTTCCCCACCGCCCAGTCCACACTGCTATACACCTCTTATTCTGGATGTTTTTCTTGCAAATAATACCTAATCATATATTCCTTTTAAATAGTTCTTTCCTTCATCTGTTTCAATGCAGTGTTCACTATTTATCCCCTCTTTTCTTAGTTTCCCCCAATCCCCATGTCAGTCCCGTTTTATAACAGTGGCATTATATAGTATTTGTCCTTTTGTGACGAGATATTTCACTCAGCATAATGTCCTTTACTATCACCCATTTTGTATAATATTTTATTAATTCCTTGTTTTTCAGTGCTGCATAGTATTCCACTATGTGAATAAATAAATATATATACACACACACATATACATACATACATACATACATACTACAGCTGCTTTAGTCATTTATTTGTTGATGGGCACTTGGGTTGCTTCCATCTTTTTGCTATTTGGAATAGCACAGCAATTAGCCTAGGTGTACATACATCTGCTTTGGTGGCAGTTCTGGTTTCTTTAGGGTATATTTCCAGTAGTACAATTGCTGGATCAAATGATATTTCTATTTCCAACTTTTTAAGAAAGAACCATACTGTCTCCCATAGTGATTACACCATTTTACACTCCCACCAACAGTGAATAAGGGTTCCAGTTTCTCCACAACCTTGCCAGCATTTGTTGTTTGCTGCTCTGTTGAACTTTGCTGTTGTTAGTGGAATGAGATAACCTCATAGATGTCAAGTGGAAGAATTTAACCTTCTCTCTTTCTTGCTTTGCCCTCAGAAAATGTCCCAAAAGTGGCTGTGAAATGTCATGAGTATTGGTTTGTGGAAATCACAAATAAATTTTACTAATTAGGCAAATTGGCACACAGAATCTGTAAATAAAGAGGGGCTATGTGTTGTTGTTGTTGTTGTTCTTGTTGGGTGCTGCCGCCAAATCAAGCACAACTCGTAACAACTCTATGAACAAAAGATCTGAAGCCAATCCTATCCTGGGACATCTTCATACTTCCTGACATACAAAAGCCCATTGCAGCAGTCACCATATCAATCCACCTGATTGAAGGTCTTCTCCTTCGCCAGCGCCCCACCTTTCCCAACATCATGTCCTTCTCCAAGGAATAGTCCCTCCTAGCAACATGTCCAAAGTATGTGAAGGCTCATCATTCTTGCCTCCAAAGAGCACTCCGGCTGCACCCTCTTTAAGACATGTCTCTTCATTCTCTTGGTTGTCTGCCTGTGGGATGTTCAGTGCTCTTCTCCAGCACCATGGCTCAAAGGTGTCAGTTCTTTTTCTGTCATCCTTATTCGTTGTCCACTTCTCAGATGCATGACTAGTAATCAGAATGACTATGGCCTAAATAAGATGCACCTTAGTCTTCAAACTGACATCACAACTCTTCAATACTTTGGAAAGGTTCCTCAGTGCAGGTTGTTAGGTACCATTAACAACCTTGTGCCTCCTATTGACTATAAGCATTGCACCCCCTCTTCCTCCCCTCCCCTCCCTCCTATTTTCCTCCTCCCCTCATTCAGTGTGTCAGAACCTCTTACTAGGTCCTTAACACCATCTCGCTTCTGCCTCCTTTTTTCTGACTCTGGCCAGCCTGGACTGAAGTTCTGCATAACACCTTGGACACAGTCATCTGTGATGTTTCCCTTTAGGGCCTGCCTGTCCCTTGATTGACACTCTAAGTACTTATTTGACTCTTAATAAGGGTAGTGCTACTTAGAAGTTCTTGAGGTAACTGTGTCCCAAGTTAACTGATACTAACATTAAACTTAACCTTGTAAACCATAACAGGGTATTTCTCAATAAGCATATCATTAATGTAGAACTCAAGAAGCTCATATATTAACAACCATTTATTCAGCTCTAGAACTCTTTCCATACATAATTACCCAATTTTTCCTCCTTCAGACAGAACCACTGGTTAGTCTATATAATTTGTTTTTAAATCGGTGTCTACTTTCGGTGTTTTCACCATGTCTTGCTCCAATTTCAGGGACCCATTAATGCACAGATGCTGGCCCAGAGACAGAGGGAAATCCTGAACCAGCATCTTCGACAAAGACAAATCCATCAGCAACAGCAAGTTCAGCAACGAACTTTGATGATGAGAGGACAAGGGTTGAATATGACACCAAGCATGGTGGCTTCTGGTGGGATACCAGCAACTATGAGCAACCCCCGGATTCCCCAGGCAAATGCACAACAGTTTCCATTTCCTCCAAACTACGGTACTGGACTTACATCCCCACCACCTTTCACCAGTCCTTTCTCCCCAGACTCCCCCAGTCCTGGGTCACAGCTCCTCTCTCACAGCTCTTTGCATGGCTCCCAGATGACTCTGGCTACCCAGGGGATGATAGGAAACCTGGGAGGACAGTTGGGGCCTGTCAGGAGTCCCCAAGTCCAGCACAGTACCTTCCCGTCTCTCAGCTCAGGTACCACCTTTTCTCTGAGTGCAGGTCTTACTTTAAGAGTGACCGAAGTAAGTGTGTGTGTGTGAGTGTGTAGTGTATCTGTCGAGTGTGTGAGTGTGTATGAGTTTATGTTTGTCAGTTTCTTTTAACACAAGCATATGTATATTTGTTTATATTCTGAAGCCTCTGAGTCTGACTGTAACAAATCAATAAGTATATACATATTGAAAGACACACAGAAATTTGAAAATTATAGGTCTTTACTGAATTTTAAAAAATCTTTAAAGATTATGACAAATTTTTATTGAGTAGATTCTTTAAAAGTGCTATATATAAGCTACATTAGCAGACCTCTTCATTTTCTTAATATTGATTTGTTTAAGTGTCAGTCTTAAGAGAGCTAACTCTAACTGTTATAAACTTTAATATCTGTAGTGCATGTTTTGTTCAGTTAATAATTGACTTATTGATAAAAGTACTTATATTAATATTCAAGATTATTCTCTGCCTTATGCTTGAAGTATCTAAGTAACTTTGATGTCGTCTTGCTAACTCAATTCAAGACTCTTAGGTCTTTAAAGAAATAAAGATAATTAAAACTTTCTGTGTGATTGCAAATTTGTATTTTCTTTATAGTTAACTTAGAAATTAATTAAATATGCATGTTTTAATCATGTTCTAGACAAAAATGTGCTTAATTAATGTCATTCTTGAAATTTTCTAAGAAGTTACCTACTAGATTTTTAGCACCTTTCCTGGTGAAAGTACTTCTCTCATTTTGAAGTAAATGCCATTTGATATACACTGAATTTTCTTCCTTATTCTTGCTGATCTTGGATAGTACTAAAGAGCCCTTTACAAAGTAGACTAATCCAAATTAAAAGTGTATCTCGCTTATCTCAAAATAAAAGGGACCTCTGGTAGTGTAGTCTGTAAGGAGTTTCACTGGAGTTATTTAATGAAAAAATATTTAAATATATTGACTTTGTATATAATTTAACTTTAATAATTTAAAATAATATGTATAGTTATATCGAAATTACGTATATATCTATATGAGACCCATTTTTGGTTTGTGGAGGGATATAGGAAGGAGAAATTATCTTGGTGGTGCAGTGGTTAAGCATTCCACTGTAGATGGGAAGTCAGCCATCTCAATGCACCTGTGCCCTTGCAGGAGTTCATGACTGTGGAACCTCTGTGGGGCAGTTCTCCTCTGTCCTTTGGTTCTCTAGGAGTCAGAATTGACTCAGCAACAATGGATAGTTTATAATAGCGAAAAGAGGAGCATCACAAGAGTAACTCCGGTGATGATAGTTACTCTCAGTCCTCCATTAACTCCTCTCACTCCTGTAGAGAATAAGGATGGGGCATTGGGTTTCTTTTCTTTGTGTATGTGTTGAAGCTTGGAGTCTTTTGAAAATGTATGGATAAAGTATATGATCAAGTAGTTGAAAGTGTTTATACGTGTATCTAATTTGAAATTAAAATGTGCTGTTTCCTCCTCGTTCTCTTTAGTAAAGCTAACAATAGTCTTTGAATTTTTGTTTGTTTCTTTTTTTTAAGGAATAAGTCAGCAACCTGAGGCAGGTTTCACTGGGGCTACCACTCCCCAGAGTCCTCTGATGTCACCCAGAATGGCGCATACCCAGAGTCCCATGATGCAGCAGTCTGCGGCTAACCCAGCCTATCAGGCCTCCTCAGACATGAATGGGTGGGCGCAGGGCAGTATGGGTGGAAACAGGTAACTCAGCATTTTGTTGTATTTGTTCTATAAATTATTAGTAGGTATTCTTTGTATGAACCACCTGCCTCTTTTCTAAAGTTTTCTTGTGTGCTTAATGATGTAGTCAATAAAATGGTCAATAAGCCAATTTAACTCCATTCCTAGGCCAGAAGTCACCAATATTTACATAGCTTAATAAAAACAGAAGCCATTTGGTAGAGCACCTTTTCACTGGGAGTAAAACTGGTACCTAAGAGTTACCACTCAGCCCATATTATGACAGAAGCTACTGTGGAATTTACCAACCTAGAAACCATCTCCTATTGTACATGTGATAAAATTCAGAAGTAATAAGCCTGTCAAAGGTAGGCATGGAAGTAGTGTATGTAGGATTCTAGACCTTGACAGAGGTGATACAGGAGAGAAGAGAAGAACTAGGTTGTCGCTACAGCTGTAGCAAGCACTTCCCTACTGCTTCAGAGGTGCCCTGTCTCAGAGTCTGCTAACTGTTGGACCCCAGGGTTATTCGACTTTTGTTTCTTCATTCTGTGGGAAATGCCTGAAAAACAGTCCTCACCCTAAAGCCAGGCTCTTTCTGCCTTGGTGCTCATGCTTTTCTCCTTTTGTGTTCCAGCATGTTTTCCCAGCAGTCCCCACCACACTTTGGGCAGCAAGCAAACACCAGCATGTACAATAACAACATGAACATCAATGTATCCTTGGCGACCAATTCAAGTGGTCTGAACAACATGAACCAGATGACAGGACAGATCAGCATGACCTCAGTGACCTCTGTGCCTACATCAGGGCTGTCCTCCATGGGTCCCGAGCAGGTAAGCGGCCCGCCTTGGTGTCAGTTTCTGTGTTAAATGAATCTTTCCATTTACTTAACATCTGCTGTCAATTCCCAGTTTATTTTAAAGAGTGTTTTTTCAACTTATTTTAACCTGTGCTGGTGAGATTAATAGAAATACTTGTTAATGACGCAGTATACTTGAAAGGATTCCTGATTGCTCAAGGGTCTTTTAAAATGCTACTTTAAATTTACAGTTTTAAGAATTGATTTTTTTTTCACCCTAAATGCAAAACCAGATGAAAAGCAAATGTCAAGTTACTTGCTGTCTGAATCATTTAAACTTTTCTGGGAAAATTGATGGAGATAATGCAAAACACATTCTTTTTTTTTTTCTTTGTAATATGGATATCATCATGTTTTGATCAGTCTTTTTAAATAATTCTGTTTTGTATTAAATAGCACTGAAATGATTCACCCGCCTCATTAGCTGGCAGAAACTCAGAACATTTGAGATAATAGGGAGCTCTGGTGGCCTTGGTGTTGAGGAATTGTTCTGCCAACCTAAAGGCAGGTAGTTTATGTTCACTATCAGCTCCAAGGGAAAATGATAGGCAGTTGTCCACCAGTGTAATTAACCTCTGAAAACCTACTGGAGAGTCAGCGGTGAGTCAGTTCTATCTCCATGGCAATGAGCTGAGTTGACTTGAGAAACAGTAATCGTTCTTAAATCTGGCCTAAACCAACAATACCTATTCAGTATGCATTCTGAGCAAATAATTCTAGAAGCTGGGTTCTCTATGATAGAGCAAAGCTTGACGTTGTCAACGATTTCATCTTTCTTGGATCAACAGTCAGGACCCAAAGTAGCATCAGTCAAATCAAAAGATGTGTTGCACTAGGGAAATCTGCTGTCAAAGACTTCTTTAAAGTATTACAGAGCAAGGGTGTCAATTTAAATACTAAGGTGTACTTGATCCATGCCATTGCATTTTTAGTTGCAGGGCTGGTTAAACTGTCTCACAAACACTGGCACTGATAACAAGAAGCACCAGTCCTTGGAAGAGACATCAATCTTAGAAAAATAAAGAGCAAAAAGTGGGAAAAGCCTCAGTGAGATGGATTGACGTAGTGACTGCAATAATGAGCTTGAACATGGTGGAGGTTGTGAGGGTGAAACAGGACAGGGCCGGATTTCAGTCTGCTGGTCCTAAGAGTCACTATGGGTCATGGTTAACTCCACGTCACCTCCTACCATCAGCAACTTACCCACGTAGAATTTGGTGACTCTTTAATGATACAGATTGGTTTAAAACTTTGGCACGTATTTCAACCACTTTTAATAACAGAGTTGGTTTAAAAGCCCTAAAAAACACATTTGCAGTGTAATGTGTATTTTCTAAAAAAAAAAAGGTTTGTAAAGAATTATATCAATGCTAACAAATGATACACTTGCTCAGATTCACAAGATGCATGACTGAGATATATACACTCATTTGCTGAAGTCGCTAAGATACCAGAAGCTCTCACAATTTCATAATCCTAAATGCAAGTCATTGGTTTAATTTTGAACCAGCCAAAAAGTGAACACATGACTCACATGAATAAAAATATTTCCAAGATTTCCTCCAAGGGTGCTTGGCTCTTTGTGTTGTGGAAGGTCAGCCATTTAATGTCAGGTAATACTCACTCCAGCTGATCATCCAGGCACCTTGTTGGGGAGATTAAGTCCAGTTTTCCATTGTGGGAATATTAATAATGACTCCTGGGAATGTTTTAGTTGCCTTAAATAACACACTAGTTTTCTATTGTGCATGGACACTGAAGTTGTGGGACTCCATCACTTTGAAAGAGAAGAAACACCAAAGCTTACAATCTACTCTGAGTCTACAAATACTTAGATTGAGTGGTACAGGATGGGCCAGGAAGAGGCAGCACCTGGCCATAATCTTGTGGTAAACATGGATGTCTTTGGGCCTTTCAGAGTCCCTTTATAGGTTATTTTAAATAGGAATAAATTACAGTTTTTGAATGGAAAAAAATTTTTTTCCCTATTTTTCCATTCTTCTCAAGAAGATATGGATCAGATCTCTGACAGTCATGAAGCTGTCTTTATATAGTCCCTACTCTCAAAATATGTCTAAAAACCAAAAGGAAAACTAATGGTCCCTTGTTTTCTAGTACACTTTTGGACATTGGCTGAACGGGTCCCCTGTCCTGTCTTCTTCCCCCAGGTTAACGATCCTGCTCTGAGGGGAGGCAACCTGTTCCCAAACCAGCTGCCTGGAATGGAGATGATTAAGCAAGAGGGAGATGCATCACGGGTAAGAGAGAACAAAGAAATACCTGCATATGGAAGAAGTGTGAACCATGACTTTTTTGTAGACCAAAACTGACATTGCCAGATTGTCAACCAATAAGTTAGTTTTAATAACTGAGGGTCTTCAAATATCTTCTAATTTCATCTAGCATAAAATGGTTGCATGTGAAGAATTATTTCTTAAGTCTATTCTCTTTTTCTAAATTTCATTGTGTGTAGGTAACAATCTTGCATCTTGTATTACTTATTACTTGGAGCACTTACTCTAAGTAAAGCAATGTGATGTTCAACCAGATCTTGAGCAATAGAACAGTTGTGTGGCCAGCACAGAATTATTACAGGAACTGCAGTGTGAACAATTTCGCACGCAGCCAGGTTAAGTGGGCTGCTGTGATAAGGGACATAATCCCTATGACTAGTTAGTGTATTCTCTCTCCTTTCTTTCTTGTTTTTATTATGAAATATATATAAACAACAAAACATTTCAGCCATCCTTGCATGCCCTGTTTATTGACATCCTTCATGCTGTCTACAGTTAGCTACTATTCTTCCCAAATTTTTCATCGTTCTTAACGAAAGTTCTATATTGCTTAAGCGATTCTTTACCTTTTCCCCTCCCACCTGTCCCAGGTAAAGCCAAATGAACTTTGGTCGATTTCTTTGTGTATTCTGGGTGGTTGTTGTTGTTAAGTGCTGTCAAGTCATAGGCGACTCATAGCGGCCCTATGAACAAAAGTTCTCGACAGTATTTCATATAAAGATCACACAATGATGTTTCCTTTTTTTCTGACTCATTTAAGGTTCGTTCATGTTTTAGCATATATCTAAACTTTATTTCTTCTTTTATGGCTAAATAATACTCAGAGTGATCTGGTAAGACAGTGGAGAATTGCCGTCATGGAGTTTTCAAAGTTGTAGGGTCACTGTGACTTGAAAGAGTCTTTACAGCAGCAGATATGCCAAACAGAAAATGAGATCTGTTTTTCATTGGTTGTGTTTGTTCTCTGGATATGCCACTGATTGGGATTTGAAATGTCCCCATGTCTCCATCATGAAATACTCCCTGAGGGTTGGAATCTCTGCTGCCTGTCCTTTTCTCAGAGAGCAGCCACTTAAGTGATGGGTTCTGTGCAAAAACGAGAACCGTGAAACCTAGGTTGTACTTCTCAGACTGTACTTCTCATGGCCAGTTATCCTGGGGGAAACCATTTTAACCCAGACATACCAGAGAGCTTGCCTGAGCAATTGGTATCACTGGAAAAAAAATTTATAACAATACATTTGGGAGGCTAGAATTACATTAAACAAGTATAAAACAGTCAAACTAAGCTAACATGTCTAGTCTAGTTCCTGCACCCCAAGTCTGACTATGTCCCATAGAATGTTCTTGACTAGCATCCTTACAAAGTACATAGAGATTCCCATGGCTAACCTTTCAGTAAGTCAAAACTCATGTTGTCAAGTCAGCATTAGCTCACAGCTGACCCTTCAGCAGGTTTCCAAAGCAATAAATGATAGGGGAGGAGATGGCCCATCATTCCCCATCCTTCGTTGGCAGTGCAACTCCCTATCAAGACTCCCTTGTGTCACTCAACATCAATCAAATTACCCTCCTTTTAGTCCACCAAGATGACATCTGTCCCCTAGTTCTCGGGGCCATCACTGTACCAGCCTTGGCCTGTACTCCACAGCACAGGTTCCTGAAATAGACCTCTGAAGGAGTCCCTCTCAGAATCCCTGCCTGGGCCAGGCCAGCCGGACAGCCTCCTGGTCCTGCCAGGATCGGCGGGAGTCAACTTGCTTGTGTCTTTTTTTTTTTCTCTCCTGTGAGCCTTTGTCTGGTGGCCTCGTGGTGAGGAGGTTTACTGCAATACTGAAGGCACGTGATTTGAATCCCACTGGCTGCTCCATGGGAGAAGGACAGTCTCCTCCCATGCTAATAACTGCCTCTTAAAACCCACCAGAGGGTCAGCTCTAGGTTGATTCTGACTCTACAGTACACAACAACAGCAATGAGCCTTTGAGATGAAAAAACTTACCTACTATAAAGCAGATTACTCTATGGTCCAATGTTTTGCCTGTTTTACAAAAACAGTGGAAATTACCCAGGTGTTCATTGGTGGGTGAATGAATAAACAAACACAATACTTATATATAGTGAAACACTATGCAGTGTGAAAGAATAATGAAGAATTTGGGAAACACTGTATTATGTGAGTGAATCTGAGGGATGTTATGCAGTCACCGAAGGACAAATATAAAATATATATAAAATATTCTTTAATCATTGTCCTAGATGTTGTTGTTGTTGTTATGTGCCGTCGAGTCGCTTGCTACTCATAGCGACCCTATGTACAACCGCCCTAAACTCTGCTCTGTCCTGTGCCAATCACACTGTCTCTGACACTCCCATCCCGATTATCCCAGTCACTGTATCAGTCCACCTCATAGAGGGCCTTTCCTGCGCTGTCCCTTCACCCTCCCAAGCATGATGTCCTTCTCCAAGGACCGGTCTCTCCTCACAGCCTGTCCAAAGTATGTTAGACGGAGCCTCAGAATCCTTGCCTCCAAGGAGCCATCCGGTTTAACCCTTTCCAGGACAAATCTGTTTGTTTTCCTAGCAGTCCATGGTATTCTCAATACTCTTCTCCAGCACCATAGCTCAAAGGCATCAATTCTCCTTCTGTCCTCCTTGATCATTGTCCAACTCTCTGATGCATAACAAGTGATTGCGAAGACCAATTTCTATTAGATTTAGAAATTAGATTGCAGTTGTAACCATTCGACCAATGTTTGAATAGACAGGGCTTCAATAATCCACAGTAATTCCATTTCTGTAATAAGTATGCTGCTGGAACTTCTTTCAGAGTTTTAATTGGTAATCTGGTACCCGTTTTTAGACTAGAAATACTGTGATCAAAAAAAAGAAATAATGTGATCCGTCATTATTAATTGATTTTCTGACCTGTTTATCTAGAGGCTATGGTTATACCTTGATTTAAGTAGAGCTAGTATACGTAACTATAGATTGTGCCAAAAATATTATTTATGAGAAGGCCAGTTATTTTACTTACCCAAGGAGTTTTCATTTTTGTAAGAATTTCTTAAAATATTCTTTTCTGTTTTGCATACATGTATTATGTCATATTTTCGTTCTTTTTTTTTTTTTTTTCATTTTCTTTCTTCTTTTTGTTAATTATGATAATGATGTAATATTGGTGAAGGAATGTGGGTGGTGCGGTAGGTGGAGATTTGCAAAGGCCACACCTTTCTGGCAGTTTAATCTGCCTGAGGTTCCAAGAGAGAAAGATGGGCAGTCTCTTCCGCTGCCCTAGAAGGGTCAGCTATGAGTTGGTTCTGACTCGACCACAGTGGGTTTACTATAACTCAGGAACTGTTTACACACTCTATAGGCATCATGTCATTTAATCTTCACAACAGCCCCAAGGAATAGTATTAGGTGCAGAATAGTTCGTGACCCCCGCATGTCACAGCTGGGATGTCAGTATCTCCGGGCAGTGTCCCTCCCAAGCAGTCGGGTTTCAGTCTTACCAGCCTGATGCTGGCTAGTCCCCACCTCTTGATGTCAGCCTATGCAAAGGAATGCTGTCACAAAGGCTCATAAGCCTGACCAGGAAAGAAATCCTTCCTGGAATAACTGGGATTAGGAGGAGGGGCAGTTTACACATTTCAGAAGGAACTGGGAGTACTGCCATAATAAACCCTTCATATTAACACAACCTAGGACAATATATGTTATTCAACTCTGTATTTTAGAGAAAGGCGTATTTGCTACTGTTCTCTAGAAAGAAATAATAATCCAGTTCATATCCACCAAATGCTTTGCTGGAGAAGGATGGACAATCTCCTCCTGTACCAGCCAGATCTGATTTGATGGTACACACAAAAAGTAGTAAAATAAAATTAAAAAAAAAAAAAAGAAAGAATGATCACAGATGTTCTCCTAAGTTTTCTTTTTTACACTTAGGAGTATTATGTCCCTGAACAAGCATTAATGTCATACTTGTTTCCCCACTGGAATTCATGATCTGGCTATAGTTTCCCCAGAACTTTGTAAAACCGGCAGATTATTTGGAGACTGTCCCTTCCAGGGGCCCTTATGGCATAACACAGACCCTAATGGGCTACTATTAACCCAAAGAAAGTACAGTGTTCTGGCTCTGTGGGCCACTCCATGGGAGAAAAATCAGCACTCTCTTGCCAGAAAGTTGTACAGCTCATAAACCCAGGTGACGCACTCCGTGAGTTAGAGCCACCTTGACAGCAGTAGATTTAATCTTCCTACACAACCCAACTCAGTTCATTGCGAGCAAGTTGGAACTGACTCATAATTGGCCCTCCCAGTATCTTTTCTGAAGCTGTAAATTGCTTGGAATGAAATTGCCCATCTCCCAAGGTGCAGTTAGTAGATTTGAGCCTCCAGAGAAGACACGATCAGAGTTCCTTGGCCTCTCTGATGACTCTAATTTGTTAGAATTCTGCATCTAAATAGAGAAATTCTCAATGTTGTTCATCTGGGCAGGTCGCTAGCAGGTAAGCGGCAGCTGCTCAACAGAAAAGACTAAACTTGCATTCATGGCTGAGGCACGTCCTTGTCTGGGTCCTGAGAGAAAAATCATGAGTGATCTTCGTACGTCCTCCTATCCTCTTGGAAATGTTTATGTTTAGAATTGTCGCTGTCTGTCTGCATCAAAAGCAAATAAAACTCATTCCTGCTAAGCCTCATTAATTGCATCAATTAAAACAGTCCAGTATTTTGATGTTTTGGGGAAGGGCTTTAGGATGATTTTATGATTTCGGGTGGCTCATGTGTTTCTTTCCATTTTCCTGCAGAAATACTGCTGACACCGAAGGTAGCTGGTTGCCTCTTTTCTTCAGCTGACTGGGCTCACTTACTCAAAACACTTAGCAGTCTGGAGAGCTGCATCCACTTGTTCTGACCCACTGACCTGCCAGCCAGTTCTGCCAGAGCGCGGTCCGAAGCCAGGCCTCAGCTCTGCGCCAGCTCGGAGTACTCGCCGCTGTGCGGGAGAAGCTGCCTCTTCTCTTGACAGTCTGAAGCTCACGTCCAGACAGTTGCTCAGTCTGTTCACTGCATTCACCTTAGTGCAACTTAGATCTCTCCTGCAAAGTAAATGTTGACAGGCAAATTTCATACCCATGTCAGATTGAATGTATGTATGTATTTAAGGAAAACACCCATGTTCTTGTTCTCTTCCTCTTTGCTTCCAGACACTGGTTTCTTGCTTTGTTTTCTCTGGCTATTCATTCAAGTACAAGAGAGTAAGATTTTATCTGGGAAGGGGGAAAAATTTAAAAATTAAAATCTTCAAGTGTTTTAAGAGAACGCCTGCATTTAGTTTGGATAAAGGCAGAGCAGGCACCACAGACAGTGCCCAAGGACTCAAGTACCCAGTAAATGGAGACCAGTAAAGTCACATATTGTCTTCATAGAAAGCTCTTTAAAGAATAGAAAGCATTTCCAGTTATTGAACAAATGAAAAGGAGTCTGTTAGGGCTGTTACTGTTAACAACTATTGTTTCCTTTTTTCTTCTTCAAAGAAAGCCAAACTAGTTCACCTAACCCGTGAATCAAGAAGAAACATTTTTCATCCAAATTATGTGGCCATTAAATTGTTTCACACAAAACAGCATCTCCCTTTCCCCAGCTAGCCAGGCTACTTCTTAACTTTCCACATCTCTGGCTTCCTCATTTCTCTCCACTTTCATTCACTGTTGTAAAGTAATATGTGTACAGAAACCAGGTAAGCCCTTTATTTCCTTAAATGTTTTGCTAGCCACTTATCAGTTTGTTAACTATTGCGTTTCGGAAAAATGCATTTACTGCACGGAGAAGAGCAAAGTTAGGACTTGATACTGATCAAGCTAAGGATACCTGCTCTGGAAACATATTTATTCTGTTCCCCAAGCAACTCTGGCCTACAAAACGGGAGAAAATACTAGTGTGTTTAAAATTTACAGCAGATATCACTACAGATTTGACCATCATCATGTGTTTTTTATTTTGTTTTTTAGCAGTGCTAAGCCGAAGTTTTGTAAGGTACATAAAATCCAATTTATATGTAAACAAGCAATAATTTAAGTTGAGAACTTAAGTGTTTTAATTGTATAATTTTTGTGAGGTATACATATTGTGGAATTGACTAAAAAAATGAGGTACTTCAGTATTAAATTAGATATCTTCATAGCAATGTCTCCTAAAGATGTTTTGTAAAGGATCTCAATGCCTTGATTAGACCTAATTTGTAGACTTAAGACTTTTTATTTTCTAAACCTCGTGATTCTGCTCATAAATCATTAATCTATATGATATGCAGCCGCTGTAGGAACCAATTCTTGATTTTTATATGTTTATATTCTTTCTTAATGAACCTTAGAAAGACTACATGTTACTCAGCAGGTCACTTTTCTGGTTGTTTTTCTTGCCCACTCTGGTAGGGGAATAATCTTTTATGAATTGGCATCAGTTTCTGACAACTGCAATACTAAGAAGCTGATGACCTTTTTTGAGCTATTTCTCCCCAACCACTAATACACATACTTTCTTACCTAAATTTCCAAATGATGTCTTTTTGATGTCTAAAAGCAAAGCATTTTATAATATCTCATTAGCCAGGCTTTTTAGGAACAGAGAGGTTTTTCCTTGAAATTTGTTTGTTTGTTTGTTTGTTTGTTTGTTTCGTGGCAGGGTGAAAAATGTACAAACTACCCCTATTTATATCTATATCTCTCCCTATACATACAGATTATGGAAGTATAGAAAGAGATATAACCCAAAGATAAGTGATGAATAGACAGTCTGAAAGTGTTGCTCCATACTAAAGACATTTTCTGGAAATTTGCATTTCGATATTTTTCCCACTTGAGAGGGATCTCAATACAGGGAGGTGGCCAAGGAACAGCACTTCTTAGAGGCCACCAGTTCATACGTCCCACTCAAACGGCTCTACTTTCTCAGCCAAACCATTGGGTTGCCTGACTGTGATGGAAAAAAACGAGCAGATGTTGGCCCGGAACTCCATGACCTCACTGGTATAATGAGACTTGGATCACACACAGTTTAACCTGACCAGATTTAAATTTTTTTTCAGAAATCAGTTAATTTAAAAGACTTTACAATAGCACAAAAGAGCAATGGAGTTTAAGCTGGTTTTGTTTTGTCTTGAGTTTTAAGTCCCTTTTCTCTTTTAACACTGTCCCAAAATATCTGTTGTTTATCCATCCATGTTTCACCATCAACCCCAATTCAAACAGATCTCCAGACCTGATCATTACTGTTGTGAAGGAAAAGCGATTATAGGCTCCCTTATGGCTCAGATCAGGTAATGGGTTTTGCTTTACATCCAATTAGGAGAAGAAAAGTAAGTGAAGGAATTCTCTGATCATATTGATCACTGTAGAAGCAAAAGCCAAATCAATTCCCTTCATTATCAGTATTTCTCATGCTGTACACAATAAATTTGTTAGACTGAGTACTTGGTTTTTGTTTAATAGACAAATAATCAGTGTTTTACTTATATTACTAAATGTGAAAAACGCATAATGTGAAAGTATACATACATTAACTTGGTTGTAAAACTCATTTAAGTGTTCATGTAATGTGGTAAGTTTAAAAGTGAAGTGAGCTGTTTTACTACAATGAATTCGTTTGATTCAAAGACTAAAATGCCTCCCATCCCCCCTGTGTATCTCTTTAAGGCCTGTAATAATTGAAAGCAATGTTTTTGCAGTTTATATAATGCAATTTTTAACCTGCGTTTAAAAATGGAGTTCATATGGGCTTAAACACATGAAATGGGTGGCACAGATCCACTTGCAGAACCCAAAGATACACAATCAATTTTGAAATGCAACTTAAGCCATTAATTGTTGGTGTGAATTTAAAATTTTCTAGTATTTGTATGGTAGTATGCTGCCTAAGAGCAAAGCATTCTCTGCACAAAAGAAAATTACTGTAGTGGCTTCGATTTTAATTAGAATTTTCTCCCTGGTGTTTCTTTATAGACTAAAACAAAATCTTTTAAGTTTCTTACTACAGGTAAAAGCTATGTGCAAGAACCTCAAAATGCTAAAATCTAGCATAATGCCTTAGATCTGTTTTTAAGTCTTGTATATTCCTACATAGCTGTCCGATGTATTATATTTGTATAGTGAATTGTGTACAATTTTTGAATAAGTGCATCATCATTTAACCCTTATGTTGTTGAGCAGTGACAATGCTACATTTCTTCAAGCATTTAACTGTCTTTTTTTTTCCTTTGTCATTTGTGGGTTTTATTTGTACAGTTCCTCATGAAGTTGCATCTGAGATGTGTGTATATGAAAAGATTATACAAGGGTAAAATTAAGCAATATATTAACTATGGTTCTTCAGGAGAAAGCTTACAGTGTTTCAGGTTGTGATTTATTTTCAAAATGGAGTTGACTCTGAACATCACTTTGTTCACCTGCATTGATGTTTGTATTTCTAGTGTGAGCAGTTTATGCAAAGGTAGATATATTCAGAGAAATTTTAAATACATTTATGCAAGTTAATATTGCTTTGCTGATGCTATTTGCTTATTTGATGTTAAATAATGCTATTGTAAATAAAGAATCCTGTTGTTATTGCATCATTTAATAAATTTTAATGCCTTCGGGTTTTACATGGCTTTAGAGGTATTTTTTTAATGTAATTTATTTTCTTGTTGTTGAGAATATACACCGCGAAAACATGCCCCAACTCAGCCATTTCTGCATTTACCAATTAGTGATATTGGTTACATTCTTCCGAGTTTTGCAGCCATTGTCACCCTCCATGTCTAAGTTATTCATCCTCCATTAACATGATTTCTTTACCTCCTCTTGTCCCTGTCCCTCTTTAGAGTCCTGTTGTCAAGCTGATAAGATTCTTAAAAGAGCCTTATGCTTAAGGCATCTATTCTTTCTTTAAGCTAAGCTGTTGTTTAAGACCTCAGGGCAGGTTTTTTGGTTTAAAGCTTATCTCAAGGCAATAGTTCATCCTGCCACCAAGTCTGCCATCCATGAGAGTACTCAATTCTGTTCTGCATTTTTTTTTTCTTTTAATCAGAATTCTTCTATGAAATCTTTGATGAAAATGTTCAGTAGTGGTCATCAGGTTCTATCCACTTCTACTGGTCTTAGGGCAAAGGAGGAAGTTGTTCATGGAAGCAATTAGCAAATACATCCATCCTGTTTGGCTTTCGTTCCTGGCAGATAGGGAACAGTCCTGCCTTGGATGACCAGTTTGCATGCTTTTAATTCCTAGGTACAGTGCCTAAGAGAACAGTGACACTAAATATGTTATTAGACCATTTAACTGGAATGACCCAGGAAACCATGACCCTAAACTCTCAGATCAACCAGCCATATCCCGTGAGGTTTTCAGCTGTACATAAAACAGTCTCAGCAGCTACTTTTCGTACCTTATAAATAATCTAATATGCAATATTTGTGCCTTTGGAGAATTCAGTGTGTTATATTTTAGCATCATAATTGCATCTTAAAAGTACCTTAATTTCTTTACATGGCTATAGACACTATTCACATGCTTAAAATTTGGCACAGGTCTATATCATGCATCTTTAACACAGCTTTAACATTCTTAATTGCCTTGCATTCTCTCCCATTTTATAGATTTTTCCGTTTGAAACTGAAAAGTTTATCTTGTTTAAGATTCTCTAAGAGCTTAATGACAAACACAAGCACAACCTAGATCCATGTCCCATCCCTGGATATCCAAAAACACTTAGGGCAATAATGAAACTTCTTGCTGACTTCCATAGACTACCTTTTTACAGTTACATTATTATTCATTAAAAGGAGTCCCAGGTAGCACAGTAGTGTTACATGTGGAGCTGCTAACAAAGTCAGGGGTTGGACTCCACCAGGCACTCTGCAGGCGGCAGATGGGGAGTCTCCTGGAAAGATGCATGGCCTCCAAGGCCCAGAGACGGGCCTCCGGGAGTCAGAATTAAGGCAAAGGGTTGAGTTGGGTTTGGTTTTAAATGACACAAACTATTTCTAACAAGTAGCCATAGTATTTTATATGGTGAAAGTAAACCCAAGTCACAAACTATATGTAATGTTAGTAAATACGGTTCCAAAAACAAAACAAAAATCAGTGCCTATGGTTACATTAGATTTAAAGGGAGAGAACCAATAAAAAAACGTACTAGCTATCATTTGATAAATTTTTCAAAGGATTAATTTTAGCACATATTCATGAGAAAACGTCTAGCAAAAATAGATAACAAACCCAGTAGAACATCTTTCTTGGTAAAGAAACAACAAAAAAAAAGAATATGAGGCTCACCACGCCTGTGAATAAGATTTAATACTAAAACAGAAAAAAAAACAAATTCTCAGCTGATTTAACCATCTATAGGAAAAAACTTAAATGAATCAACTGAATGAATGAATGAATAAAACTCTGTAAGACAAATATACAAAATGAGTTCTTACTGGTCACATCCATAATCTAGAGGCCTGGGGGTGTAGTGGTAATATACATCAGGCCACTAATCAAGATGTCAGTAGTTAAGTCCACCAGCTGCTGTATGGGGTGGGTGGGCAGATTTGCATCCTTGAAATCAGGATGGCACTGCTCTGGTTTAAACGAACAGGGGAGCTTTCATCTACACCAATAAGCAATTGTTAAAATGCTATTTCAAAAACATCTTTAAACATATTCACAATAATAAAATACCATGATGACTTTGAAGATTACACAAGGATAAGATTTGTGATGAAAGCAATACTACTGAAACATAAAAGTAAGTGACATGTCATGAATTGAGGAGTATTTGAACATTTCCAATAATTTAAAAGCCATTCCTCCCAAAGTTCATTATAGCTCAAGCAAAATCTAAAAAGTAGTATGCACTTAGAAGGTAAAATACACAACAGTGGGTAACAAATTTCTATTAAATGTAGACTTTAACAAAACATGAAGTTGAATGAATTCATATTGTACAGTATTGGTACAGAAATGATTCAAGCAAAAGAACAAAGCCCGGAAATAGCCCTTGTATATTATATGCTAATTTAGGACAGATGCAATCCTGGAAATGCTCATTAATCTATGCCAAGAGACTTGGAAGACCTGGCCACCAGCTTTTTGGCTAGATGTCAAGTGTTTAACCATTGTGCAAGCCAATTCTCCTTTGGAAAATCGTATTTTAGGATTCCAGTAAAGTCTGAAAACTGCTCACCATGAGAAACCCCGGGGTTTGACCTCTCTATCTCATGGGCCATGGATACTATCAAGACCAAAATTCATGTTCACTTGGATCAGAAAATACTACCATGCCCCCTCCACCCCCACCCCCCAGGAAGAAGGCCAACTTGTGCTTTGCTGGCTTCTCAGCCCAAGCTTTTTAAAATTTTTAAGAAAATAGGTATCTCTCTCTCTCTCCACCCCGCCTCCCCACATTGCTATTTAGTGGGAACCAACGAACCAACTCATAAGTGACCCTCCAGCAGGGTTTCTGAGACTATAATTTTCACAAGTGCTGACTGCCCATTTTTCTCCATGTTGCCCTTTTTCAGCATTATTGGTCACTTTCAGCAGAGACATTAATCTACATATCCTGTACATAATTTCCAAGAAATAGGTTTCAAAAACCACCTCATACTCCCTTATGGATAAAGTTACTTTAAACATGACACAATATTTAAAACTTCTTGTTTAAAAAAATGATAATTCCAAACTCATAAAAATCAAACTTTCTTTACACACGTGTTGTTGATTGCTCTGAATCAAGTATGACTCAGCGACCCTATGAACAAAAGGCCTGAAGCTCCTCTACAAATATTGACCTTTGTCAAAGTTAATAAAGTTTCTGGAAGCATATTGTTTAGGAAGTGGATGTCACTCCTGCTTCCAGACTTGTCATAGAATGTTATCTATTGAGTCACCTGCGATGCTTATCAACCCTAAGTACAGCATCTCCGAACCCTGCCCTGTCCTGAGCCAGTCTCACTTAATTCTGACACCAACCCCCATTGCCTCAGTCACTGTCTAAATCCAGCTCTTCTGGGGTCTCCCTCTCCTGCACTGTCCAACCACCCTTCCGAGCATGATGTCCTTCTCTAAGGACCAATCTATCCTGGCCATGTGTCCAAAGTGAGGCGGAGCTTCAAAATCCTAGCCTCCCTGAAGAGACTTGGTTTCACCCTCTCACAGACTTACATGTTTTCTTGGCAGTCCGTGGTATGACTCTTCTCCAGCACCACAACTCGAAGGCATCAATAAAAGACCAGGGGAAACGGGGAGGGGGGGGGGAGGATTTGTGAAACCTATGGTTGGCTTTAATATAAGCAGTCCTGCAAATGTGTAAGGGAGTTCTGGTGGTAAGGAGCTACATTGCTAACCCAAAGGTGTGTGCTTAGAATCCACCACCTGTTCCTCAGGAGAAAGATGGGCAATCAACTTCTGTTCAGTTTACTGCCTCTGAAAACTGGCTAGGGGGTCAGCTATGGATTGATTCTGACTTGATGATTCACTACAACGTAGTTCCTTTTAATGTAAACAGCCTTGCAAATCAATAAGAAAAAGTCAACAATTGAAAAATTACTGAACTGTATATGACAACGATCCAAAACTGCATTACAAAGAGGACTGGGTGGGGGAGGGAGGAAAATGTGCAAGAGTGAATGAAAAGAGAAAAATTACTGGAGTGTAATGAACAGATAACAAGAAAGGAAATGCAGTGGTTTTATGAATGCATGTTCAATCACATCCTGATCAATGCAAGTTAATTTTTTTTTCACTTACTAGGTTGACATATTATTAAGATCGATGATAGCACACTATGTTAGTGAATATGTAGGGAAGGGAAGAAAACATTCTGCAGAAGTAAGAGTGCAAATTAGTAAATCTGTCTAAAGAGAAACTCAGGAATAGTGTAGTAAAACAGTAAACTCGGAATTTCACAATTAACCCAGTAATTTCACCACAAAGTTCTTAAACACACAGGCACATACTTGTATTCTCATATTCAAGAAAGTTTATATTACAGCACTGTTAGGAAAAGTAAGATGTTGATAAAAAGCCAGTGGGATGTTTGTTAAAGAAAAACATCCATTCAAATGAAGGTGGACCAATATAAAGAATGAAGTCACTTTGAATATAAGTAAACACTCTATTTATGGCAAATACAACAGTGAGATGAGCAGACTCAGTCTCATACAACTCATGAAGGAGAGAGGACAGTGTATTTCAGATAATAGTACCATTTTATTTTAAAGCCAAATGAGATACATAAAGAAGAAAAGATGCTCCTGGTAGTATGACAGCAAATAGAAAGGTTCGGGGAGAGAAACTAGCTAGCTCATGGTATCTTAAGGACAGCACAGGGGCCAGCTGATAACTGATAAGGGTGAACCATGTGAGACAAGGCACTGCTATATGGAAGTGCCCAGATAATGTAGTTAGTTCCATTAACCAATTGTAATTAAACAACAAAAAAAGCAGTGAATGGTCAATGGCTGAGGAAGAGTGCAGGAATCTTCTATTGGAAAGGAGCCAAAGGGAACATCATAAACTTGGAGCTGAAGACACTCCCAGTGGTCAACTTTAACCCAAATAATATCTTGGTTTATAAGTAAACAATATACATGTAAATACTGCTGTTGTTGCTACTGTTAGGTGTCTTCCAGTCAACTATGACTCACAGCAATCCCATGAACAATGGATAGCCCTATTCTGTACCATCCTTTTCATCTCTGATATACTTGAGCCTGTTAGAGTCATAGTGTAAATCCATCTCACTGAATCCATCTCATTGAGGGTCTTACTCTTTTGCTGACCCTTCACCTTTCCAAGCATGATATCCTCCTCCAAAGACTAGCTCCTTCTAACAACATGCTCAAAATACGGGAGATGAAGCTTCATCATCCTTATCTCCAGATGTCACCTTGGCTGCACTTTCTCCAAGACATACGTGTTTGTTCTATTGGCAGTCCATGGGATATTCAGTACTCTTCTCCAACATAACAATCAGAAATCAATTCTTCTGTTATCCTTATTCACTGTAATTGGAAGTAAATTGGAAGCAAGTAATTGGGGAAAAAAATGACTTGCACCTTGGTCTTCAAACTGGTATCATTGCTCTTTGGTACTTTGGAGAGGCCCTCCACAGCAGACTTTCCTAATGCATCATGTCTTTTTGATTTCTTGACTGCTGATACTAAGAATATTGAGTGTGGATCCAAGGAAGATGGAATTGTTGATAATTCCAATAGTTGCTCCATGCATCATGATGCTTGTTGGCTCAGTGGTGAGGATTTGTGTTTTCTTGATGTTGAGATACAATCCATTTTGAAGGCTGCAGTCTGTCAGCTGCAGTAAACACTTCAAGTCCTCCTCAGTTTCTGCAGACAAGGTTGTGTCATCTACTAACGCAAGTCGTTGAAGAATCTTCCAATCCCTGAAACCACATTTTTCTCCATAAAGTCCAGTCTCTCGAGTGATAGAGATTGAAGCATATAGGTAGGTATAGGTATAGATTTTGCATGAGCACAATCAAGTGTTCTGTTATTTCCTTCTTCTCAATGTTAGCCACACACTGTTGTGAAACATACAATCAAATGCCTTTGTATAGTCAATAAAACACAAGCAGGCATCCTTCTCGTACTCTTTGCTTTCAACCAAGATCCATCTGACATCAGCAATGATATATCTGAGCGCTGTGGCCTCTTCTAAACTCAGCTTTATTTCTGGCAGTTCTCTGTCAATGTCCTTTTTAAAAACTTTTTATGAAACCTACAGCGTCCCTTTTCAGCAGGAAGTAGCTAAGAGAATACCCCGTCCCCTTTTCCTTATGAATCAGGGTGAAGTCTCTCTCAGGAAGGAGTGATAGGGAATGGCAAAGGATACACTGACAAAGGAGATTACTCAGAACTGGCTTTGACAAGCACTGTGGAAATGCGACAATTAAAACAGACTTTCAAGGGGGGAGGAAAGAACTGGGGGGGGGGTAGAGACAATAGTGCAACAGTGAATGAATGGAAATCCAAAATCTCTCTAAATGTTCATTAAAATTAATAAAATTTAATAAAAATTTTAAAAAAATGATTAAAAAACTTTTAAAATGATATAGATAAAATGGAGAAAACAAGAAAAGCTCCCCCTGAAAACCTATCACTGAAGTTCTCTTTGGAAAGCATACACTAAAATGCATTCAACTAAATTATTAGACACGTGTATAAACGAATAAAAGGTTTCTTCATCCTTCCAACGTAAACATTTTTAAGAATCTGATGAAACTCTGGGCAATTTTTCTTCTTCAATACTTTCCAAATCTTTGGAAATACTCTGTAAGGACTTTGAGCTACTTGTATAAGCAGAAACACACGCACCTTGTACATGGGCATAAAAAGCATGGTGTTTTCTCCGCTGGGGGGCCCCACACCCTAAGTAACCGTCCGCGATGGACGGCCACGAGAGGGCGTAATCGCGGCGCGCGTCCTCTCCAGAGCTCACAATTCACAGAGCACATTCAAGGTAAATATTTGATCTTTTCACTTATTTGCTCTTTTAACTTTTTTGCTACAATAGCTAGCCATCTTTTCCCTTTGGCCTGTCCCCTTGCCTGGTCCAAAGCGACGTCTCCTCTCCCAGGGTAGCATCCCCTTCCCAGTAGGCTGGTATTGAGGAAACTTCTCACTGTCTGGTTTGCTCTGAACAATCCAGCAAGAATTGTAAAACAAAATTTGAAACACTGGAAATAATACTACCTGAAAAGTGGAAATACTACTACCTGAAAAGTAAAGCTTTCTTTGAATACATCCTGCCCTGAACTGCTCTGTGGGGGACTTATTTCTATCGTGTTCATTTCTACTTAATAAGTGCATGCAACTGTATGAGGGCCTCACAATGTGGGGAGTGAGAACCACGAGGCGGGTACAGCCCAGTCCTACCGGCACCTACAGTCCAATAGACAAGCTAGAGAGGTGTTGTCTACTACGATCAACAAAACAAACCACTCCTGGCTGAGCCTCCTGTCGTTTTGTAGAGCCTGTAAATCACACAGGAGGAGAGTTTCTCTGGAGTCGCTGTGAGTGGATTAGAACCTCCTGCCTTTGGAATTGGCCGCACAGCACTCGAACCCCTAGGCCACCGAAGCCAGTCCTGTAGCTCATGCAAATGGGTACTGCAGATACTCTGGGCAAAAGCGACCACTTGGTGCTGCATCTTTTTTTCCTCTCTGAATTAAAAGCCCTAAGCTCTAACAAGCTGACCAGGCAGCCCACGTCGGACCCCTGAAATCGTGAACCCCAGCGCGACCAAACCCGCTGCTGTGAGTCAGTGTCGACTCACAGTCAGGACAGAGGCGAACTGCCCGGAGGGCGTCTAAAGGGGAAATCTAAGGCTCAATCTATGGCTGCCTCTGATTTCTCCCGCACAGCGGCTAGTGGGTTAGTGGAGTTAAACCACTGACCTTTCTGCTGGCAACCAAACACTTCACCACGGTGCCACCAAGCTTTCCCGCCAGCACAGTGACGCCAGCCCCTCTCCCGTCCTTTATTGAACTCTGCAGGCTCTGTGCTGCCCCAAAGCCCAGTGAAATCTCCTGTTTGTTTAGTCTCCTTCTCGGGCTCCCCTGGTTTTCTCAAAGTGCACGGCCACACCTATCGGGAGATAGAAGCAAAACCTCCCCCACATTGCCCCATTTACAGTTTGGGGCCCTTTCACAAACACTCGGCCCGACTAGAGCCTGAGGACATTGCAGTGGGCAGGATGGGATTGTATGGATAGTGTGGGGCTCGGTCAGCCCAGCCCTGGCTCTGGAGCCTGGGCCAGGGACTCTGCGCCCTCCCTGAGGGGCCTCAGCGCTGAGGCTTCCGTTTCTGCTCCCTCACTTTACCCAGGCAGAACTGGGCAGTGGGCCGCTTGGGAAAAAAGTTACAAAAATGCCACACCGTGGGCATGAGGGCAAATGACTAGGAGACAGAGCTGGGAATTTTTTAAAATTTTTTTTTTCCTCCTAAGAAGTGGTCCTCAGGAGACGCTGAGGGAAATGTGAGAGAAAGAAAAATGAGTAGGGCCAGTATAATTCACTGAATCAAAAAATATATTTAAAAAACCACTTTGACAGGAAATCCAGACCAAAAAAAAAAAAAAGAAAAGAAAGTCTTTTTTGTTTGTTTGTTTGTTTTTTGTTTTAGCATAAGCAATTCTTAAGCAAGGTCCGAAGCCAGAAGACTATGAAATAAAATCAAAGACAGGGGATCAGAGCTAATAATTTGCATCAGAAAATTTCAGGGGAGAAATGGTATTAAAATGGGAGATGTGGAAAATGGATGTAAATTGCAGTAGAGGCAATTACTCATCTTTCTTGTCATGGAGCAGCTAGTCGGTTTGAACCAAGTGTCTTTAGCTTGGCAACACAATTGCTTGCCACTAGGGCACCAGATTAGTGAATACTAAAATGCTATTCCTAGTTCTAATAGCCTAGCGTGGTAAGGAGTTACCTAGTCAACCTTAAAATATGAAGTTGGAACTCACCAGCTGCTCTTGGTGGGGTGGGGAGGAGATAGACATCAAGAGGCTATTTACAGCCCCTGAAAACATACTTGAGAGTCAGCTATGAGTCCTTCTGACTTGAAGGTACACAATAACTAAGGAAAATAATGGACTAGGATCCTGTAAGCCTCTGGTCACAACATTTTCAGAGATGGTTCAATATAACCTTGTATTGTTGTATTGTGTGTACTTCTATACAAAGAGACTTTATTTAAAATATATTGTTGATCCATTAACAATGATCACATAGGCCAACAGCACTGTGTGACTCAGGCCTGAATGAAGCGTGTATAACATTTGTAGCTTCTCCATCAAGGCCCAGGACAGCATTCTTGCACTTAGACCTCTGGCTAGTATGTTGGCATTTTTGCTTGGGCCTATTTTGAGCATCAAAATCACCTACCAAAAACTGTGTAAATGTTACACTAAATCAATGGAAGAAATGACACATATTTTATATTATGAGAACTGAGAAGAAAGACAAGATGTTGCCTGTTGAACTTAGGCGCCAATGTGTGCATCCAGCAACTCAAAATTTTCCCAACTCTTCACATGATTGATAAAGCATAACTAAAAACATAATGTCTTGAAAAATTGTATAAACTTTCCACAAAAAAGAGAAGAGATGAAAGTAATTTCATTATTGAGAAATGTTAAACTAGAATGTGAAGCATATCCCAGGTAATTCACTAAAGAGGTTACAAAGAGATTTTTTTTTTCTTTTCTTTCTTTTTTTTAATGGTGAGAAAAATTTGTATTTAGAATTAGCCTGCTGGACTCAGTTTAGATGATCCCAATTTTGTTAGCAACATCCAAAGCATCATAGTTGGAAGCAAGTCGAACATTCGAACATAGGCCTTCTTCTCTCCAGGCCTAATCAAAGTGTTGACCTTAGTCACATCAATGTCTTAGAGCTTCTTTACAGCTTGTTTAATTTGGTGCTTGTTGGCCTTGACATCCACAATGAACACGAGTGTGTTGTTATCTTCTGTCTTCTTCATGGCTGACTCAGTGGTAAGGGGAAATTTGATGATGGCATAGTGGTCAAGCTTGTTTCTCCTGGGGGCACTGTTCCAGGGGTATTTGGGCTGCCTTCGGAGTCTCAGTGTCTTAAGCCACCAGAAGGCGGGTGATGTGGGGATCGTCTTGGGGGGGGGCTGTGGATGCCCTTCAGGACTGCCTTCTTGGCCTTTAATGCTTTTGCTTTGGCTTCCGTTTTGGGAGGGATAGGAGCTTCCTTCTTTGCTTTCGGCACCATCTTTGTAGAAAGTGAGTTTTGTTGGGTTTTTTTTTTCCTTTTATATAGACAAAAAAAGCGGGTCACTATGACGTGTAGCTGACTTGATGGCGCTTAACAACAATCTGCATCTCTAGTGAAGAAAAGAAATAAAGGTGTGCATCTACCTCTGCTCCTTGGAGGCAAGGATTCTGGGGCTTCATCTGACATACTTTGGACATGTTGTAAGGAGAGACAGGTCTTTAGAGAGGGACATGGTGCTGGGTAGAGTAGAGGGACAGTGCAGGAGGGGAAGACCCTCTATGAGAAGGCTCAGCAACACCACCTGTCACATGAAGTTCATCCTACATCATTGGAAAAGCCATCAGTGCTTTTTAATTGCCTTTATCCAAATCAATTTCTCATAGCTTTATGACTAGAGGTAGATGCACACCTTTATTTCTTTTCTTCACTAGAGATGCAGATTGTTGTTAAGTGCCATCAAGTCAGCTACACGTCATAGTGACCTGCTATGTGAACAGCAGATCTCAGCTTCGTCTTGTCCTGCGCCGTCCTCACAGTCTCTGATATATGCTCGGGCTCCTTGTTATAGAAGATGATAAAAAATTACCACAGCAGACTAACCACTATTAAAACCCCACACACATTAAAAAAAAAAAAATCTAATCAGTTTTATCAAATGAACAGAAGCTGACAGAATTTTATCTTGCTTTCAGAACCTGGCACAGATCGATGAGAAAACATAGCTAAAGAAGAGAAAAGGGGGTTTTAAAGGAGCTTGTTTGACATTAGGGAACTCTGGTGGCTTAATGGATAAGGAGTTGTGTTGTCAACCCAAAGGCACACAGTTTGAATCTACCAGCTGCTCTGCAGGAGAAAGATGGGCAATTTCCTGTCAGGCAATTTACTTACTGCCTCTGAATATCCAATCAATAATACAAACATATAACAGCATTTGGTTGTAAAATATTTGAGCAAAAAACAAATTTCAAAACTTACGTTATCCCTTCTCCTCTCCATCACCATTTCAAGAACAAGAAAACTAAGGCTAAATGTGCAAGAATAATAGACCTAGATCAATTTGACCTGTTGGGCTTCTCATCCTATCTGATTGCTCTGGTAAAAGGAATCTGGGCCCTTTTTCTTTCCACGTTTACACTGAAGCATTCCATGGAAGGCAGTGGAGAGATCCTGCAGGAAGGTTTTGTTTCCTAGTTCTAGTGAGGTGCTGGAGAGACCATGTATAGCTTCTTTAGCAAACTCAGCTCCTGCAGCAACCCCTGCTACTCCACAGGGGTTCTGTGTGGAGTTTGGTATTCAGGTGGGCTGATTTCCAGCAAGTTGTACCAGTGAAGGATCACAGTCGGTTCTTGGCCATTCAGTGATCTATAGCCACAGCCTCTAAGATATAAGATACGGATCACAGTCCCTGGGATGGGGGTGGCTACAGAAATAGAACTGATGTGCTTAGCAATCGAGTCCCTCCAGCTCATAGCAATTCACTAGTGAGAGCATGTTACCATCTTCACAATCACTGATGTGCCAAGTCTGGTGTTGTAATTATTGTGTATCTTGAGCGCCTTCCAACTTAAGGGGCTTATTTTCAAACAACATATCTGGAAATATTCTTGTGATGCAAAAAAGAAATAAAAGGTATGCAAATTAAAAAGAAGTAAAATTATCTCAATTCTTAAGTCACAGAATTTGGCTTTTTCTATTGGACCTCTCTAAAACTTCTTGGTGAAGGTATGTTCCCCGTCAAGTCTTACCTTTATCTTGTCATTGGCTGAAAGGGTAAATTGAACTACAACAACCAAAAGGTCAATAGGCAGAAACCTAATAACTTCATAACAGAGGTGATTGACAAGTTCAAGGTCTTGCCAGGCTGATATCCGACAGCGGATGAAGTCTGCCTTGGACAATGATCTGAAAACCTTACAAAGTTTGCTTTCCTTTGACTTATCTCTGTGTCCATAGAATTGATTTGGGAGGAAAAAAGTTTCAGAAACTATGATCATCGAGGGCTGCCACTGTTAGGTCTGGAGTTGAAGAGAGCCAACCTCTCTGGCTGGGAACCTGAGGTCAGAGGTGAATGAATAAGCAACACATTTAACTGACTGATCATTAGCAATTCTCCTGGGACCACCTCAATCCAAGCTGGCCAAAGGGCTGGACACCTGTTTCTAAGGTGTTTCTAACCCAAATCAGCACAGATCTTACAAAATGATAGAATTTACCAAGTGAAGGCTTTCAGGAACTTTCAATGTGATCAAAATAATATCTCTCCGGAGCACCTTAAAAGGACAAAATCAAACCAAACTATAAAAAGAGCCACACATTTTTTAATATCCGATGGTCTTCTTTCATTTATTAATATGATGCAACTTAGAATTTGGATTAAAAACCTTACATTTAGTGTTGTTGAGTCAGAAGTGACTCCAGTAGGTTTTCAGAAGCTGTAAACTGCACAGGAGACTGATCATCTGAAGCAGCTGGTGAATTCGAAGCAGCTGGCAGCACAACTCCCTACTGACTTCAATCTCAATCTCCCTGCCCTAAATTAACTAGCTGGACAATGACTAGGGATGATAGAAGGAGAATTGATGCCTTTGAGCTGTGGTGCTGGAGAAGAGTATTGAATATACCATGTACTACTAAGAAAACAAACAGGTTCATCCTGTTGTTGTTGTTGTTGTTATGTGCAGTCGAGTCGTTTCCGACTCATAGCGACCCTATGCACAACGGCCCTAAACCCTGCTCTATCTTGCGCTAACCTCACCGCCTCTGACACACCCATCCCGATTACCCCAGGCACCGAATCAATCCATCTCAAAGAGGGTCTTCCCCTCCTGCGTTGTCCCTCAACCCTCCCAAGCATGATGTCCCTCTCCAAGGACCCGTCCCTCCTGGCAATATGTCCAAAGTATGTCAGACGAAGCCCCAGAATCCTTGCCTCCAAGGAGTAGCTTGGTTTAATCCTCTCCAAGATAAATCTGTTTGTTTTCCTGGCAGTCGAGGGTACATTCAGTACCCTTCTCCAGCACCACAGCTCAAAAGTATCCACTCTCCTTCTGTCCTCCCTAGTCATTGTCCAACTCTCTGATGCATAACAAGCGATTGCAAAGACCATGGCCTGTGTCAGGCGCACCTTAGTCTCCAGAGAGACACTGTTGCTCCTGAGTACCTTAGAGAGGTCCCTAACAGCAGACTTTCCCATCGCGATATGCTTTTTGATTTCCTGACTGCTGGTGCCAAGAGTGTTGACTGTGGAGCCGAGCAAACTGAAGCTGTGAACACTCTCAATCTCTTCGTCATCCATCCTGATGCTGCCAATTGGTCCAGTGGCGAGAATCTTTGTCTTCTTGACATTGAGCCTTAGTCCATACTGAAGGCTGCAGTCCTTGACCCTTCGGAGCAAGTGCATGAGGTCCTCCTCAGTTTCAGCAAGCAGGGTTGTGTCATCTGCATAACGGAGATTGTTAATAGACCTTCCACCAATCCTGATGCCACAATTCTCCTCATAGAGCCCAGCCTCTCGGATAATCTGCTCTGCATACATGTTGAAAAGGTATGGAGACAGGATGCATCCCTGGCGCACACCCTTCCCAATTTTGAGAGGGTTAAACCAGGCTGCTCCTAGGAGGCAAGGATTCTAAAGCTTCGTCTGACCTACTCTGGATATGTTGCAAGGAGGGACCAGTCCTTGGAGAAGGACATCATGCTTGGGAGGGTGGAGGGACAGCACAGGAGAGGAAGACCCTCTATAAAGTGGATTGATTCAGTGACTGGGTTAATAGGGGTAGGTGTGTCAGAGACAGTGAAACTGGCACAGGACAGAGCAGGGCTTAGGGCTGTTGTACATAGGGTTGCTATGAGTCGCAGGGAACTCCACGGCACATAACAACAACAACAACAACATATTTCTAGGCCCTTCAGATGCCACGAAGCCCTTTTGGAGCAGCAGGTTAAACACTGGACTGCTACTGAAAAGGTTGGCAATACCAATCCCATAATTGCTCCTCTGCAGTTGACGTCAATAAAGCTCTATGGGGCAGTTCCACAGAGTTACTGTTGTAGTGTACCATTGAGTCACAACCAACCCACGGCTGACTCTCTGGCGGGTTTTCAGAGACAGCTAAATCACGATGGAGGAGGTTACCCATCTTTCTTCCGTGGATCAGCTGGTAGATTGAACTGCATGCCTTTGGGATTGCAGCACAGTTTCTTGTCACTAGGCCACCAGGGCTCCCTTCAGAGATAATGCTGTTGTTGTTGTGTACCATAGAGTCAGGACTGACTCATAGCTGACCCTCCAGTAGGTTTTCAGAGGCAGCTGATTGAACAGGAGGAGATTGCCTATCCTCCCCTGGAGCAGCTGGTGGCCTCAAACTGCGTACTTTCAGGATTGCAGCACAGCTTCTTGCCTCTAGGCCCCCAGAGCTCCCTAGGTATAAGAAATACCTGGGAAAGAATCCAGATACATCTGAGAGCCATCAAAGAGGACAGAAACTAAAGAAAGCCCAAGATGTGGGAGAATTCTCACAAATTCTTACTTCATGTTGAGAAGACATCATCTGGGACTGACTTAGAAGCAGATTCCCATGGCAGTGTTTCGAGGTGAATCTGGAGTGGTTCTAACCAGCAGCCAACATTTCTGCTAGTAGTCTGGCACTTTGCCATTTGTAGCATGAAATGGTGTCATTTGTTAAAACAGTGGAAGGAGAGAAATAGAGAAAAAGATCCAGCCGAGTTCCTAAAACTAGGGTGGAGAGGGTGGTTGATAGAAAGCATGGGGAGGCTGGGGCGGTGGAGTTGAGAGTGGAGAAGTCAGTGACCTTCCATCTTCAAAAAAAAGGCAGCAGAGGGGTTTTGCACTCGGCAGGGGATGGGGCAGACTAGCCCCCTTCTCATTCTCCTCCCCCAGGTCCCGGTCAATCCCTGCAGCTACGCCCCCAGCAGGAATGGCTTTCACTGATTTGGAAAGAGGAAGCCTTGGCCAAATGTGCTGAGAAACTTGACCAAGGTCACCTAGCATAATAAGTGTCTCCCCCACCCTAGGTGCTTCCATCTCTGAATGTGAAAGAAACTAAGTGCTCCTTTCTCTTGCTCAATGGCCGGCAAGATGAATAAAAATGCGGTCTTTAACTCTTATGTCCTCGGCCAGCTGAAGCCATTCAGTAGGAGGAAGCTTTAGTAAATGTGAAGGGAAAATTGGATTTCCACAGGCAGACGGTGCCTTGAGCCACACATAAGACCCATTAAAAATGGATAGAGAAGATCTGAGGGGGAAATTGAAACTTTAAAACATTTAGAAGAAAACAGGAAGGTAGCTACAGTCTAGTCTTTAATGTTGGAGCAGCAGATAATTTAACCAAAGGACGAGCTGTAAAAGACAAAATGGATAAACTAAAACAGGGCCTCCTCACAATAAAAGACTTTTGTGCCTCAAAAGACTTTAGTAAAAAAGTAAAGACCCAGCCTCCAGACTGGCAAAATAACATTTGGAACCACAAGGTTCTAATGTCCCAACTATAAGTGCTACTTCTACAATTAATCATAAAAAGGCAACCCAACTTAAAAAACAAAACAAACAAACAAACAAAAAAAACAGGCAAAGGATTTGAACAGATATTTCACCAAAGAGAATATTCAAAATGGCCAACAAGTCGGTGAAACCATGCTTCCTCCATGTCATCAGCTGGAGATGCAAATTAAAACCACAATGAGGTATTGGTTCATTCCTCTAGGAATTTTTAAAAAGGGTGACCTTACAGAATGTGAAAATTATTGAACAATATCATGCACTAGCAAAATCCTGCTGAAGATTATCCAGAAAAGACTGGAATAAGTACATTGACAGAACTACCAGAAATACAAGCTGGGTTTAGAAGAGGTCATGGCACGAAAGACATTATCTCCAATGTCAGATGGATGTTGGCAGAAAGCTAAGAGACCCAGAGGAATGTCTATCTGTGTTTTATTGACTATGCAAAGACACTTGACTGTGTGGATCAAAACAAATTGTGGCTTCTTGTTGTTGTTGTTGTTATGTGCCGTTGAGAAGCTTGCAACTCATATAGCAAGCCTATGTACAAGAGTCCTGAACCCTGCTCTATCCTGTGCCAACCTCATTATCTCTGACACACCTAACCCATTACCCCAATCACTGAATCAGTCCATCTCATCAAGGGTCTTCCTCTCTTGCGCTGTCCCTTCAACCTCCCAAACATGATGTTCCTCTCCAAGGGCTGATCTCTCCTTGCAACATGCCCAAAGTATGTCAAATGAAGCTTCAGAATCCTTGCCTGCAAGGAGAAGACCGGTTTCACCCTCTCTAGGACAAACCTGTTCGTTCTCCTAGCAGTCCATGGTATATTCAACACTCTTCTCCAGCAACACAGCTCAAAGGCATCAATTCTCTTTCTATCATCCTTAGGCATTCATTGTCCAGCTCACTGATATATAGCACACAATTGTAAAGACTATGGCTTGGATCAGACTCACCTTAGTCTCCAGCCTGACATCATTGCTCTTCAGTACTCTGGATAGGTCCCTGACAGCTGACTTTCCCAATACAATTTGTCTCTTGATTTCCTGACTGCTAGTACCAAGAGTGTTGATTGTGAAACCAAGCAAACTAAAACTGTTAACTATATCAATCTCTTCACCATCCATAATGATGCTGCCAATTGGCCCAGTGGTGAGACTGTTTTCTTGATGTTGAGCTTCAATCCTTATTGAAGGCTGCAGTCCTTGACCTTCAGCAGTAAACCTTTCAGGTCCTCCTCAGTTTCAGTAAGCAGGGTTGTATCATCTGCATAACACAGATTGTTGCTGAATCTTCCTCCAATCCTTATGTCACATTCCTCCTTGTACAGGCCAGCATCCCGGATGATCTGTTCTGTATAAAGATTAAAAAGGTATGGAGAGCTAATACATCCCTGATTTTGAACCATGCAGTGTCTCCTTGCTCTGTTCTTACAACTGCCTTTTGGTTCAAGTATAGGTTCTGCATAAACACGATCAAATGTTTTGGGATTTCCAGCTTGTTGTGATCCACACAGTCAAAAGCCTTTGCATGGTCAATGAAGCACAGATAGACATTCTTCTGGTATTCTCTGCTTTCTGCCAAGATCCATCTAACATTAGCTATAATATCCCTAGTGCCACGGCCTCTTCTAAATCCACCGTGCCCATCTGGCAGATGAGAATCCCAGAACACTTGAATGTGCTTATGCAAAACCTATATTTAGACAAGGAAGCAGTCCTCAGAACAGAGCAGGGAAACACCACCTGGTTTAAAATTGGGAAAAGAGTGAGTCAGGGATGCATCCTGTCCCCATACCTTTTCAATCTATATGCAGAACAGATCATTCAGGAAGCAGGGCTTTATGAGGAGAAACAAGACATCCATATTAGAAGAAGATTCATCAACAATCTACATAATGCAGGCGACATAACCTTCCTTGCTGAAACTGAAGAAGACCTGAAGTGCTTGCTGCAGAAGGTCAAGGACTGTAGTCTTCAATATATATTGAAGTTTAACATCAAGAAGACAAAGAATCTCATCACTAGACCAGCTTCACAATCCACACTCTTAACACCAGCAGTCAGGAAATCAAAAGACAAATTGCACTGGGAAAATCTGCTGTCAGGGACCTCACCAGTGTACTAAAAAGCAGCAATGTCAGTCTAGAGACTAAGGTGCACCTAATTCAGGCCTTGCAAAGTTTTGGTTTTTTAAAAATAGTTTTTATTTTTATTTTTTTAAATTTTATTTTATTAATTTTAATCAATATTTCCAGAGATTTTGGATTTCCAGTCATTCATTGTTGTTCTTTTCTCCCATGCAAAGTTTTAAACTGTGTCCTTTATCTCAGGTATCCTCCCGTTACACCTTGCCACAGTTTCTCACATCAATGCTACAGTCTTTCCACCACCATCACCAGGGTCTTACCCTCACCAGAGTCTCACTTTCATTAGGGTCTTGACCTCACCACCAGGGTTTCACCCTCAGCAGGGTCTTGTCCTCACTAGGGTCTCACTCTTACCAGAGTCTTGCTCTCACCAGGATCTTGCTTCAGCTTCCTCCAAATCTTGCTGCCCTCTCCCGTTCCGTCTCCTTCTCCCTCTCCTTCTCTTTCTCCCTCCTCTTTTCCCTCTCCTTTCCCCTCTCCCTCTCTTTCTCCTTCTTTTTGCAATTACTTGTTATGGAGCTGGACAATGTCTGGATGACAGAAGAATTGGATCGATGTCTTCGAATTGTAGTGGTGGAAAGTAGTCTTGAACATATTGTGAACTGCAAAGAAAACAAATAGGCCTGTCTTGGAGAGGGTGAAACCAAGTTTCTCCTTGGAGGCTAGGATTTTGAGCTCCATCTCACAAACTCTGGGCACATGGCCAGGAAAGACCAGTCCTTTAAGAAGGACATCATGCTCAGAAGGGTGGACGAACAGTGCAGGAGAGGAAGACCCCAGATGAGATGGATGAAAACAGTAACTGGGGCAATGGGGGTAGGTGTGTCGGAATTAGTGAGACTGGCTCAGGACAAGAAAGGCTTCAGAACTGCTGTGCATAGAGGGTCTCTATGGGTCCCATGGAACTCAACGGCACATAACAAAAACAACAAGGATGGCTACTTTCTTAAAAAGAGAAAGCAACAAATGCTGACTGGAAAAATGGTGAAGTCTCTGCGGTAAACACTTTGACAATTGTTAAAAAAATTAAACACAAAAGGACAGGTGAAAAAAAAAGCCCCCAAACAGATCAAAAGCTGACCAATCCCACTCAAGTAGATTTCAAATCTTGGCAGCCCTCCAGAGTTTCTGAGGTTAGAGATCTTGAAGGGACGAGACTGCCTATCTTTGTCCCAAGGAGCAGGTTTTCTGCACTGCCCACCTTTTGGTTAGCAGCCCAAGAATTAATGTACCACATTACCAGGGTTTAACTTACTACCCTACTCAAAAGTCACTGCTCTCAAGTGAATTTGGTTCATTGTGACCCTCCATCAGTTAGTTTCAGAGGCTGTAATCCTTAGAGAGGAGACCACCGCTCTTTCTTCTCAGAGGACAGCTAGTGGAATTTAAGCTGCCAGTCTTCAGATAGCAGCTGAACAAGTTTTAGACTATGGCTTCAGAGTGCCTTGTAACCTAAGACTAAAAGACCCAGCAGTTCTGCTCCCAGATATACCTAAGGGACCTGAAAGCAGAGCAGACAAACTTACACCAATGGCCACTGCAACATTGTTCACAATTGTCAAGAAATATCTCAGTCACAAAAGGACAAATACTACCTAGTGCTGGACTGACTTCGGAGTTGGGGGAACTCTAAAAGGGGATAAATAATGTATCCTGCATTGAAAACTGATGAGGGAGAGAACTGTTTAGGAGGAATATATGATTAAGTATCATTGTCATGACAAGAGTCCAGAATGAAAGCTGCATAGTGGACTGGGAGGGAGGGGATTGTATAACAATGAAAGAATTATTATTATTATTTTTTTTTTTTTACTTTTCAAAGAAAAAAGTGAATTGGGGGTGGGGTGGGCAGGGAGAAAAGTGTGCAGAATGAATGAATGGGAATAAAAAATAATAAAGTAAAATTTTAAAAGAAAAGGTGGAGACAACCATTAATTGTTGTTGTGGCTGTTAGAATTGGCAATTTACCTAGGGACAACAGATCTAAACCTTGCCTTACCTTATGCCATCCTCTTCACCTGTGACACAGTCAAGCCATTGTCGCAGTCACTGTGTCATTTTGTCTTGCTGAGGGTCTTCCTCTCTTTCTTTGACCTTTCACAGCATCATGTCATTTTCCTAAGAGCTGGCTCCGTGTAACAACATGGCTAATGTATGTCAGATGAAGTTTCACCACCCTTGCCTCTCATTGAGCACCCTGTTTGCATGTCCCCCAAGACAGATTGGCTTGTTCTTTTGACAGTCACTACTGTTCTCCAGCACCACAACTCGAAGGCATTGATTCTTCTTCTGCCATCCTTATTTCTTGTTCAAATTTCAGAAGCACTGAAAGTGATTGAAAATACCATGGCTTGGATCAAGCATATGTTTGTTAGCCTTTAAACGGACATCCTTGCTGTTTAGCCTTGTGAAGAGTCTCTGAGAACAGATTTCCCCACTGCAGCATGCCTTTTGACTTCCAGACTGCTGCTACCGTGGATGTTGATTGTGGATCCCAGTAAAAGGAAATTGTTGACAACTTTCATCTTTTCTCCATCTTTCATGATGTTCCCTCTTAGTTGGTCCAGTGATGAGGACTTGGTACTCCATACTGAAGTCTGTAGTCATTAATGTGCGGCAGCAAGTCTTTCATGTTCTCTTCACCTGCATTTTTGTTTCACAATATTTCTATGCCTTCTTATTTTATAGTTTGCTCTTAGGAGTGTAGTGCTCGTCTATCAGGTTGCTGCATTGTGGATGTTGGCTTGCATGTTATTGCTTCTTTTGAAGTTTGTATATGCATATTCTTGCTTGTTTGTAGCTTGCTTTTACGAGTACAGCACTAGTCAATTTGTGGTATTGGATTGGCTTATAGGCTTTCGTAAAGGTGGAAGCTGGGCTACCAGTACTTCAAACACCAACAGGGTTACTGCTGGTGGACAGCTTTCAGAGAAGTTTCCAGACTAAGATCGACTAAGAAGCAGGATGGGCCATCCACTGCTGACATTAAAGAACTTTAAAACCCTGTGAATAACAGAGGAACATAGTACAAGAAATAAAGCCTCTCAGATTGTTGGTTGTTGTGTAGTGTGGATTTGGAACTGACTCATAACTGACTGCTCAGCAGGTTTTCAGAGGCTTTAAATTACAAGGGAGATTGATTACTTTTGTCCTATAGAGCAGCTGCTGGATTCTAATTGAATGCCATGGGGTTGACAGTGGCAACTTCTCACCACCCGGTGGACAGCACCCATTTCTCAGACTGGAAGAACCTAAAAAATGAGTAAAATAGCTGCAAACATCCACGAATGACTGGAACATGGAATGGACAAAGTATGAATGTAAGGGAGCTCTGGTGGCCTAGTGGCAAGAAGCTGCACTGCAATCCCAGAGGTTTGCAGTTTGAACCCACCAGATGCTCTGCTGGACAAGGAGAAACATCTCTTCCTGTACCAGTCAGATCTGATTTCATGGTACACACTAAAAAAAAGAATAACAAAAAATTAAAAAAACCCCAAAGTATGAATGTAAGAAAATTGGAAGAAGTAAAAATCAAATGAAATAATGCTAAAAGATCGACATCCTAGGAATTTGTGAATCTAGTCCAATCATAACACACTGGGAATGGCCACTTTTCATCAGATATTCTATATTCTAGAAATGACAAACTGAGGAATAATGGTGTTACATTCATAGTAAAAAAAAAAACCAAAACAAAACCAACAACATTTCAAGATCTATCTTGATGTTCAATGCTGTGAGTGTTGGAATACTGTCTATACACATTAAAGGAAGACTTGTTAATAACAACTGTTTCTCAAATATATAGCCACTAAAGTCAAAGAGGAAGGAATTGAGAACTTTAAAAAAATTGTATTATGATGATGATGATGATGATGATGATGATGATGATGAGTGTACCGTCAAATTGGATCTGACTGGTACAAGAGGTGATTGTTCCTGCTTCTTCAGCATAGCATCTTGTGGATTTGAACTGTGTACCTCTAGGATTGCAGTGCAGCTTCTTGCCACTAGGTCCCCAGAGCTCCCTAGACTTGAGAACTTCTCTAAACTTCCATGCAAGGTTCTGGTGGCCTAATGCTAATAAACTGTGCTGCCAATCTGAAGGTACACGGTTTGAATCCGCCAGCTGCTCCATGGGCAATGTTCTCTCATGTGTTTTGTTGCTGAGTGCCATCAAGTCTGAACCGACCCATAGCTGACCCACGGGTGGGTTTTCAGAGGCAGTTGACCACTTGGGAGGAGACTGCCCATCCTTCTCCCTCGGAGCAGCTAGTAGATTTGAACTGTGTGCCTTTGGGATTGCAGCACAGGTTCTAACACTTCCTGTGATTTACAGCCTCTGAAAAAGCCCACTGGAGGGACAGCCACGGGCCAGTTTTTGCTCAAAGGTACATAAAGACACAAACTTTTGGATGGGTATCCTTTTGACCCTCCAGCAGGGTTGTGAGGCTGCAAATTCCACAGAACAGTGTGCATCCCTCTTCCTTGGAGGCTGTTGCCTTAGAATATACAAGAGATGCCACCTTTGAGCGTGCAGTACCGACTAGATCACGTTGTGATCCAAACTAAATCATGGATGAAACTAACAAATCTTATGCTCTGTAAATTACATTTCATCATAAAACCGGCAAATTGTGTATGGTCTCATTTACCTAGAATTACAAGGCTAGGCAAATGTGTAGAGACCAAAGTTTATCAGTGATTAAGACCCTCGAGGAGATTCATTGACTACAACAATGGGCTTGAGAACAGGGGAGATGTTGAGGGCAGCCCAGGACAAAATGTCCAGGGGATCTCTGCAGGATCTGACTATCTACCTACGGGGGCGGGAGGAAGAAGTGGGGAGGGAGGGTTAAGTGACTGTTTATGGAGATGAGAAAATCTGGCATGAGGTTAATTGATAGCACTATATTGCACCTTTGATAAACTTTGCATTGGCAAGTACTGTGTCATGCATGCACCCAGCCCAGGAACGGATTTCAGCTTTTAGCGACCGTTTAGCACCGAGAAGAGGCCTTGGCGGCCCTAGTCTTTAAGGAGTGCGTTGCTAACCGAGAGGCGGCGCCTCTCTGGGTTTCCTATGGAATCCATCTGCAGCTCCAGGGGGGACAGCGATGTTTAAACTCCTCCTGCGCCATTTACAGCCTCAGAAACCCAGTGTTGGGTCAGTTATGAGTCGGTTCCAACTCCATGATAATGAATTTGGTTTGGTCTTTTTTTTCTCCCCCTAGGACAGAACAGAACAGAACTGTCCCCAGGGTTTCTAAGGCGTGCAATTCAACGCGAAGTGACCGCCTCTTTCCTTTCCCGCTGAGCGGCTGGGAGTGAGCAGCCCGACAGCAGCCCTAGGGCTCCAGGTACACACTTCTAACTGCCCTCTCGGAGGCCTCGGCCGGTGGGGGGACCTTGCATTCCGAGGCCCGCGCGTCCCAGGTTCGGAGCCCAGCGAAGAGGGGCTGCCGCACGCGCGAACCTGTGTGCGCATCGCTCCCGGGCAATTCGAGGGTCGTCCCGCGACCGGGTTTGGGTCGCTGAGCCATCTCCATCCGCCCTCGGCTTCCAGGGCGGAGTCCGCGGCTCCAGGCGCCCAGGACCATCGGCCGACGGAGCCTCGGGAGGCTTGAGGCCGCCCCCGGCGAGGCTCGGTCCCGGAGCGGCTGCAGCTCCATCCCACAGGCCTGTTCGGGGCCGGTGGGCGCACCGCGGGCTTCTCGGGGGACCCTCGGTGATACCTGCGCAGTCTTTGTCCCCTCCGGGTTAGACAGGGCACGAGGCGGGTAGTGCGGTGCGCCCGGGCGGAGGTGAGACCTGGGGAACCGGAGTTGAGCGAGCGCCCGGAGGGGCCGCGGCGGCCAATGACCGTCCAGGGGGCGGGGAGGTCGGCCCCGCACCTGCGTGAGCCGCGACCCTCCCACCTCGCCCCGCCCGCCCAGCCGCCTGCTCCCGCCGGCGTGGCCCCGCAGCTCCCCGAGGGCCCAGGACCCGCGCCGCGCGAGGGACCCCGACGCTCTCCGAGGTGGGTGCGCCCAGGCCCTGGCCAGCGGGCCCAGGGAACGCGTGGGGGGGGGGGTCACTTGTGACCTCAGGTCACTTGGGGTGATCGGCCCGCCTCCCCAGAGGGTTTTCCTTCTTAAGGGCTTTCGATCCGGAGCCTTAGATCCTGGGGGTGTGGGGAGGCCAAGAGCGGGGCGCTTCGGAGGCTTTGGAAGCGGAGACCAGCTGCCTTCTCCTCACCGCCCTCTCACCTGGCCCCGCGTTCTCACTTCTAAGCACGATCTCGTGGGGTTCTTTGCCGGCTCGCTGATCGTGCCTCAGTGAGGACTTCTCAGCCACGCTCACCTTGCGCTGTGAGTCCATCCAAACGCCTTTCTGCGCGGGGTCTGGAGCGCGGTCGGCCTGAGCCTGCCTTCCCTGGCCTGTTCCCTCCCCTCGTGGATGCCCTGGGGTTTTCTGGGGACCCTGGCTGTGGCGGGTGGTGGCCCGCGTGGGAAGCCGAACGCAGGCTGTATAGCTCCAGCCCGAGCCTCGGCGTCCGCGGTCAGACGACGGGCGCGCAGGTTGTCGCGGAGCGCCCAGGTCAGCAGTTCGGAGCTGGGACCGCCTGCACGTCCTCCCAGCTGGGCGTCCCGAACTTTCTCCATTTCTGGGGACGGGAGATCCCTGTTAGGAGGTTCTGTTAGATGGAGGAGGCCAAGGGAAGCGTGGGCTTGCTCTGCTGGAGCCGGATGCAGGGCGCTCCTGGGGGAAGCCCGGCGGTGCTTGGCCAGATCGTATCTGGGGGAGAGCGAGGCTTCACCCAGCAGGACCCTGGGGTCAGACGGGACCCCGGGACCCCGACGTGTTTTCGTCTGGAGTGTTTATCGTTTTGTGGTTTTTGTTGGTTTTCGTTTCGTTTGGGGCGGGGGAGGGCCTGCGAGGTGGAATTGGGTTCTGTATCCAGTTCCTTTACCCTGGGGCGGGCTGGGACGGGAATCCGCCCTGCCCTGATTCGGATAGCGTCGGGGGGACCACGGGCAGAGCCACTCAGCCACGCTTTCTCTTCCCAGACCCGCGGCTCCTTGGACCCGAGATGGCTCTGCGGCCACTGGCTGAGGCCGGCCCCCACGACAAGGTGTGCTACCCTTCCGAGAGTTTCCAGAACACCCCGCAGCCCCTGGCCGCCTACTACACGCCTTTCCTCAACTATGACCACTATGGAGGCGCCTTCGCCACGGCCGAGGGGGACTTCCAGGCGTTCGGGCACCTGGAGCCCGAGCTGTCGGGGGCCCACGCCATGCTCCCCTTTGCCTTCGGGGCGACAGCACCCCTGCTCAGTCCGGGCCTGGCCCTGCAGTCCGACTCCTTCTACGATCTGCCCAGGTACTCCAAGCTGCCCCCGTGGTACCCAATTCCCCACCTCCCCAGGGAGGTGCCGCAGTTCCTGAACAGCGAGTGCGCAGGAGCCAGCACTGACAACTTCGGGCACTACGGTGGCCAAAGCCAGAGCCCTCCGCGGTACGAACCCGAGACCTCAGCCCCCCAACCCCCTGCGGATGCTTCCCTGCCACCTGAAGGCCCCACCACCTCCCAGTTATCCTGTACCCCAAACAAGCAACCTGAAGACGTCCCCAAAGCGCAGAGCCCGGAGAGGAACTCGCCTCATCGCTACCACTTCACAGAGAAGGACCTGAACTTGGTTCTCTATGGGGTCATCCCCAGATTGGAGCACCCCGTCGGACTGCACCATGCACTTTCGGGCGTTGTGGTCCCCACAGGTAGATCTAGTAAACGGCGCGCACATCACACCCGGGCTGGGGTGAGTGGGGATAGACGTGGGGGTGCGGAAGAGGCTCTTAGAGATGGGGTTGAATTGGCACTAGGGGGCGGCCAGTGATGGAATGACCTTCCATCAGAGATGGAGTCTGGAGGAAGGGTTGTGGAACTGTGTGACTCTGTAGGTGGGCTTTGTCTTAGAAGAGAGAGATGGTAATGGGGATTAGCTTCTGCCTGGGTTTGCGGAATCTCAGTGTCTCCTCACGTACTTTACCTTAGAGTCCCCGCTGAGCCATCTACTGAGATTTTAAAATCATCACCATCCTCTGATTCTCAAACTTCTTAAGTATATAATTAGAGTTAGTTATACATTTTTGTGCAGGTTGTTCTGAGAAATTGTGTATGAATGGCTCATTGTAAAACAGTAGGAAATGCAAGAACAAAGGATAAACGTCAAAAATGTTGGTCACCTCTGGGACAAAATGCCTTACGAAAGCATTTCACTATAACGTGGATTTAAAAAAAAAAACACCAACACACACACACACACACACACACACACCCCAAAAACCAACCTCTTAACCCCACCCTCTTGTTGTTGGGTTTATCTTTTAGGATCTAATTCTCTTTCTCAAAGTCTGGATGAAGACTCCCTTCAACTACCGGAAGGTAGGAACCACTTCCTCCACAATTTCTCTTTTCAAAGCAGATACAGAGTGAGTGCTATCGCTGTATTTTCTTGCTTTGGTTTCCTCCCCAGGTCTCTGTCTTCTGCAGACAATGTTTGGTGGAGCCCCACATTATGGCGTCTTCTGTAATAGGCATATCGCTAAAGGGGTCAGGTTTGGGCCCTTTCAAGGCAAAGTGATAAACGCCAGTGAAGTTAAGACCTACAGCGACAATTCTCTGATGTGGGAGGTCAGTATGTTACTTGGTGGAGTTGCTGAACCTCAAGCGAGAAGCTGGAGGGGGAAAACCATGGTCTTTGTACGTCAGGGAGAGTACCTGGTTTGCACAGCCAGGCTAGATTCTGCTGCAAGCTCTAATACTGCTGACTTGCAATAGGAAGGAGAGGAAAAGCAGCTTTGTTCAGCACCTTGCAAGGAGTCTATGCTTCAGTATTCAGTGCTTTCAGTTCCGTTGGTGCCTCCTGTCATGTCAGTCTAAGGTTTAGCCATGAACTTGAGTTTGGAGAATAAATACATTGTGTTATATTCTTAGATAGATAAATAAATAGTGGAAGTATATACCAAAGAGGAGAAACAAATATTAAAATGTGTTAGTTTGCTTACACAAATAACAGAGACATTTTGAAACTGGCACTCTTCCCCCCCCCATTTCCTTCTTTTTTTTATTTATTAATTTTAATGAACATTTACAGAGATTTTGGATTTCCATTCATTCATTGTTGCACTTTTCTCCCTGCCCACCCCCCACCCCGCGAAACTGACACTCTTCAGGCTAATGAATTTGTCCAGGATATGCCGCTGTGTTTGTGGTTTGCTACCTGTGTGCAACACAGTTTAGCAGAAAGAGTCCATGTACCTTAAGAATGTTTAATACTTTTTGACTATGGATTTCTACTTCTTGGAATATAGTATAGTACAGTAGGAAAATAATTTAAAATTCAAACTCTGTGGAAGATGTGAATTCCCAGAGTGGTTAATAATAAACATGGGCAGTGGTGGAAAAATACTTACATATGGCCCCAACAATATGCATGAAAACTAGGTTGAAATACACAGTCCATTGTCTGTATAGAATTTGAATACAATCTTTTCGCCTTGAAGATGAATATATACAATTATGGTATTAACACATGCTTACTGTAGAAATTTTGAAATCAAAAAAGCTATAAAGTAAAAATGGATTTTGGTGTGTTGGCTTTTTTTTCAGAGGCAGTGTGTTTGGTACAGTATAGAGCAGGGTTTAGGGCTGTTGTACATAGGGTCGCTGTGAGTCGCAAGGGACTCAATGGCACATAACAACAACAATCTATCATATCATCTGAAAAGAAGCCCTAAAAACTAAATAAATTTATGTACTACTTGTAAAGATGGAGAAATCCAGTTCATAGAAAGTCAAGTGTAAATTATACATTCTGGTACTATTTTGCCTAATATATAAATTGTCCTACTTTTTTTTTTAAATAATAATATTTATTTCTACTTTTGTTAAAAACTAGATTATTCTTATTCTTCAAACACGTATTTCTACATAGTGGGCATTGTAAATGTTCCAAAGAACCAACCCAACCTGCTTCCACAGACTTGGAGCTGTTTGGCCTTTTTTTTTTTTTTTAGCACCTCAGCCTCCTGGGGGTGGGGGGATTGTGCAGGAAACACAGACATTACCTGTTTTTTATTCAGCTAGTTCTGCCCTGCTGCTTCCATTAAAACAGCCTCTTTTGCTAATGAAGGGAGTCTGAGGCTGGCCGACCACACCTGGAGAAGAGCAGCATTCTGACTGCCCTCTCCCTGGGCTTTGCTATCAAGACCCCCTTGCTTCCAGAGTCCTCTCCCTGAGATTCATGGAACGAGTTAAATATTTAGGAGCCCAGAAGTATGGGGTTTAAAGGGATGTCCAAAAGTGAGATTGATATGGGGAAAAAAGTGAATTTCAGTCCGAGGAATTTAATGGAGAAAAAAAAAAAATGTCCCCCGGGATGTAAACTGGCTTAAGTGTATAAGATCTTTCTGCCTGGGTGGAAATCAAATGAAAGTCGGATCAGCAGGGAGTGATGAGGGAGAGCATGTGCTGGTGGGTTAGCATAAGAGGGCTTCTCTGCAACAGGAGGCACAGAACCACTGACCTGGTCCTTTCCAGGCTTACTGCTGCTGTGATTTGGGATGGTAACTCAGAAAGCAAGTGTTGTTTTTCCATTATGAGGGCGAGGTGGTGGGATGCAATGCATAAGAATCCACACTGCATGTCTGAAATCATCCCTGATCCAGGGACAAGCTTTGTTACAGTATATTTCTTTATGCTGAATAAATTTTACTTGAAAATTTACAGATCAGAAAAAAAGTACATTTCAAACTCTGTCTTTTTTTGTGTAGATTTTTGAAGATGGTTATCTGAGCCATTTTGTAGACGGAAAAGGAAGCGCAGGGAACTGGATGTCCTATGTCAACTGTGCCCGGTTCCCCAGGGAGCAGAACCTTGTGGCTGTGCAATGTAAAGGACAGATATTTTATGAGAGCTGCAAGGACATCTATCAAAACCAGGAGCTCCTTGTGTGGTACGGAGACTGCTATGACAAGTTTCTGGACATCCCCGTGAGCCTTCAGTCCACAAAGCAGGGCTCGCAGCTGTATGAACCCACTGAAGGTTAGTGCATCCTCTCTGCCTCTGTTCAAGTGCAGGGCTCTCTCCATGCCTCAAACTCTCCTGCAGGGAGCAAGCTAGAGCTCTTCCCTCCCAAGGAAAGAGACTAAATACTGTCTCTAACCGGGAACACACCTTCCCCCTTCTACCACTTTGCCCCCTTCTGAAGAACAAAATACAGGTGACATCACTGAACGTGAACCCTGTCTCAGGTGTGCTAATTTTGATCACCTCTGCTCAGATGAAGGCAAAGAACTAGAATCTTCCCCTGCCACCCAGATGGTATGCCACAGTATTTTAGCATGGGGGAGTTGAGGACAGGTGAAAAGAAAAGAAACAATACAAATAAAGTGGAAAAGAAAATACTGATGTAAGTCACAAGTAAGAGAAAGCATTATTTTGAGAAGCTTTTGTTTGTATGCTAGGGTGCAAACTTAAGTTGTATTTCTAACTCTGGACGCTAACTCAAATTTGATAGGGGTACAGTTAACTGGGGTTCTTGTTATGATGCAAATTATAATTCCAAGAACTGGGTTTTGGGGTGTTTTTTTAAAAAATAATTTTAATGAACATTTAGAGAAATTTTGGATTTCCATTCATTTATTGCTGCACTTTTCTTCCCCCCGTCTTCCCCCCTCCCCCATTCGCTCCTCTCTTTGAAAAGTAAAAGAAACACTCCCTCCCTGGTACACAATCCCCCACACCCCTCCCACCACCCCTATGCAACCTTAATTGTGGACTCTTGTGATAACCATAATACCCTATCATACATCGCTTTTGAATTATTCTTTCCCTCATCTGTTTCAGTGCAGTATACACAATTTATCCAGTTTTTCTCAATCTTACCCCAACCCTGATATCAGTCCCATTTTACAGCAGTGGCACCATGCAATATTCGTCCTTTTGCGACTGAGATATTTCACTCAGCATAATGTCCTCCAGGCTCACCCATTTTGAATAATATTGCATGAGTTCCTTGTTTTTCAATACAGCGTAGTATTCCATTGTGTGAATATACCACAGCTTCTCTATCCATTTGTTTGTTGGTGGGCACCTGGGTTGTTTCCAACTCCTTGCTATTGTGAACAAAGCCGTGATAAACATGGGTGTGCATTGGGTTGGTTTTGAGAGTCCACGCTCCTAGCAAATATCCAGGTGAATCCAGGTGATGCTGATACTGTTGGGTCCCTGGACCACACAGGGACAGCGCCCTATCCACTCTGGAGATGACCCTCTGTAACTTGCATTTTAAATAAGTAAGTTTTATTTACACAAATCTGAAAATGGCCAATCCAGTATATAGGGCAAGACAAATATAAATTACTGTTGTTGTTGTTGAGTCAGAACCAACTTATGGTTGACCCTTCAGCTGATTTTCAGGGGCAGTTTAATTGCACAGGAGGAGAGTGCCCAACCTCTTCCTCGTGGCAACTATTCAAATCTAGTGCCTTTGGAATTGCAGTGCAGCTTCTTAACCACTAGGCAACTAGAGCTGCCACAAATTTCTATATTATGTATGATAAGATAAAAGATTGTTACACAATAATGAGTAATAGTGCTTAACGTATTGGGCTGCTACCTGAAAGGTCAGTGTCTGGAGTGTGCCGCTACACCAAGGGAGAAAGATATGCAGTTTCCTCCCTCCAGGATTTACAGTCTTCAGAACCCAGTGGAGGATTGCTGTAAATTGGAACTGACCTGATGCAGTGTGCTTTATGAATAATAGATGTGATAGGTAAAAGTAAAGGAAACTAGTGCTTATCATTACAGAAGTTCTCAGCAGGAAGACATGTTCAAAACCAAAAAACTAAAACTTATTGCCATGCAGTCAGAACTGACTGATAGCTCCAGCAGGTTTTCTGAGGCTGTAAATCACATGGAAGGAGATTGCCCATCTTTCTCCTGAGGAGCAGCTAGTGGATTCGAACTGCGTGCTTTTGGGTTGTAGTACAGCTCTTTACCATTGCTGTTATTGTTAAGTGCCAAGGAGTCGATTACAACTCAGCAACTCTATGAACAGCAGATCTGAATCCTACCCTATGTTGTCTATCCTCATCATCTCAGGACACACTTGACTCCATTGCTGCAGTCACTGTGTCAGTCTGTCTCATTCCTCTCTCTTGCTACTACGTTCCACCTTTCCAAAACATGAGGTTCCTTTAAAAAAATGTATGCAATATGTAAAAAAATCTATGTGAGATAAAGCTTCACTATCCTTGCCTCCAAGGAGAACTCTGGTTTTACCAGGATGTAGTTTGTTCTTTTGGCAGTCCATGGGATATTCAGCACTCTTTTCCAACACCACAACTCAAAGACATACCTTCTTTTGTCTTCCTTATTCTTTGTCTAGCTCTCAGATGCATAGCAGGTGATTGGAAAGACTGTGGCTTGATTCAGGCACACCTTAGTCTTTAGACGTACGTTGCTCTTCAATAATTTGGAGATGTCCCAGACAATAGACTTTCTCAATGCTGAATGTTTCCACATCTCCTGACTGGTGGTAGCGTGGGTGTTTGTGGATCCAAGCAAGATGAAATCATGTTATGGTTAGCACTCTGGACTCTGAATCCAGTCATCCAAGTTCAAATTATGGTGGAACCAACTTACCAGTAGGCCACCTTTTCAGGGTTGCTATGAACCCACATTAACAGTAGATTTGGAGTTTGGATTTATCATTATAGGAGCAGGTTGCCTGTTCTTTTCTCTCTTGCAGAGGCTGGTGAGTTCAAACCACAAACCTCTCCTTAGTCTTTATTATACTACCAGGAGGGCTCCTTGTCTTGATGATACTCTTCTGGAAATGTATCTTTAAGAAATGAAATGGTCCAAAAGGAAAAGCTTTATTCACAGGGATGGTAGCTCCATCCATATTTGGGATCCATCACACGCTACATGCTCAGAGGCTGGGTAGGCCATTCATCTTCATTCATCCTACATCTAGGACTACAATCAGTTATTAAGCAGCAGCAATAAGGACTGTTACTTGTTACTGTCAGTGAATGAGTGGATTTTGGCACTTAGTGGAGAAACAACCCAGCATATAGTTACTTCTATCCTAATTCTCCTGGATGAGATGGATTGACATAGAAACTGGGGTGGTGGGGGTAGATGTGTCAGAGTCAGCTCAGGATAGGGCAGGCTTCAGAGCTGTTGTATATAGGGACGCTATGAGTTGCAGGAGACTCAATGGCACATAACAACAATCCTAATTCTGAATCAGATACAGTTAATGTTCATGGCATCGTTAAAGTGGCGTCTATTTTGGACCAGGTCTGGAAGAAACTTTTCAACAGTTAAGTCTTTTGGGAAAAGAATGATGGATGCATTGATTAGTGTTCTGTTACATTACTTTGGATGATAATGAGGAAGCTATGTTCCCTTTGCAGGTCTGAGTGAGGAAGGCGGGTCTGGTGGGGGTGGATTGTTTGAATATGCAGACATGCCTCTCTTGTTTGGGGGGATGGAGGTACAGAATGAGAAGACAACTGTTAACGTTTCCCAAATGAAACCCATTCAGTGTTTGGGGCACCAGCAGAAAGCACCTGATTAAGGATATTAAGAACTATCTTGCCTAGAAAAAAGTATTTGAGTAAAAGAGGAGAAAGAAAGGAAAAATTTCCAAAAGCCTGATCAAAAGGGGTAAAAGGCTAAAAATAAAAGGGGGGATAAACTTTGTTCTTGTTCTCAGGCTAAGCCATTGTTTGCTGTTGGTTGCCATTGCACTGAGTTGGTCCTCTGCTCTTGGTGACCCCATATGTACAGCGTACAACTTCCTCCACAGAGAATTTTCAAGACTTTCAGAAGTGAGTGTCCAGGGCATCTTTCAAGACACCTCTGGGTGGGTTTGAACTGCCAACCTTTTGCAAATAGTCAAACGCTTAATGGTTTCCAACACAGACTCATTATTAAACAATGAATTTTTGTTAGCTCTAGAGCTTTAGTTTTGAAAAGATTGTTGTTGTTGTTAGGTGCTGTTAGGTACTGAGTGTTAAGAGATAAGGATCATCCTGCCTTATACAGACAGATGACCTCTATCCACTCCAGCAAACCTAAAGGCTTAGAATTTCTGGCCAGTGGAAGACTCTGCCAGTAAGGAGATTCCAGTATTAGCAACTCAATGAAAGTGATAGACAGAGCCAGCAGATAGACCCCAATGGGGCTGGAGGTTGCCTTCTGGTTATTTACTTTGTGGATGGTTTATTTCCTTAGTCACCTGCTCTCTGTGCCTGGATGTTGCTGTCTCCTTAACACTGCTTCCCGGTGGTCCTCATGCATTCTCTCCTCTCCCTCCCTGGGGGCAGACAAAAGGGTCTCAGTGGTGCATTCCTAGTCAAAGCTACTTTATCCTGGCGAATCCAGAATGCACTCTCTGTAGGGATGCTTCTGTAGGTGGCCAAGGCCTCTCCCCTCCCCCCAGCACATATATTATCTCCTCCCCACCCACAAGGACTCTGGACCCTTTGTTAGAGTCCCTGTACCTTCTCTAACTCCCTCCTCTCCATTATTTCTATCTTTCAGTGATACTATCTCTTTGATAAGAATCCAATTACTGTTAGGATTAGACCAGTCATGTAGGCACATGTGTGATAGGGAATAAAAAACATCCTCACTCTGACTTTATATGTCAAGATTCTAGTCCTGAATCTCTCCCAGAAGTTTAGAGGTGTGAACTACAAACCGACACTTTCTTTTCCTCATCCAAAAAAGAGCGGTTAAAACTTTGTAGCTGGGACAGGGGCAAGGAATTCGGAAAGTGTGCTGTGGCTTATAGGGTGGGAAGGTTAGCATGGTTTTAGATGCATGGTTTGAGCTGTGCCTGAGATTGATACTGGAGCAAGAAAAACAGGAGGGTGACCTTGTCACCAGTGCTAGTTGTCGCCCTGAATTGGTCCTAACTTGTGGAAGGTCTCTTGAGGTATACTGCAGTAGAAGAAGAGGAAGGAGGAAAACATAGCAGCCTTTGGACTCAAAATAGACTTTGAATCCAGATTCGAACAAATGACTAAAATAACTAGAAGAAATATATGTCTGACTAAAATAACTAGAAGAAATATATGTCTCTGTGTTTACGTTACTGAATTAGAAGTTTTTTTGATTTCTTTTTTTAAAATTTGGTCAATGGTTATGCATTTTAAAGACATTATCTTTGCTCTTCCCACTTTGAATTTTTAATTTAACATGGCTTTCTGTCTCTTTGCCATCTCAAGGGTTTTAAAGTATACATTTCAGTGGCATTATGTTACATGTTGTAAGACTATCTCCACTACTCATTTAAAAGTTATTTTAAAGATAACTATCTGAGATGATTATCAGCCTAGAAGTAAATTACTATTAAAATAGTCCTTTCTAAATGAGAAATTAAGGTACATTCACACAACGGAATACTACACAGCTGTAGGAGCAATGATTTTGTAAATTATTACCTAACTTGGGAGGGACTGGAGAGCATTATGCTGAGTGAACTCAGTTCCACAAGAACAGATATTGCATAAAATCATTATTATAGAATGAGTATAAGCATCCAAGGGGGGAGGGTTGGAGGCAGAGGGACGAGAATGTGCAGGGGGAGGCGAGATCAATTGATCATGGGGTTGTACAATTTGATGAGTGGGGGTGAAGGTGAGGGAAATTAGAAGAATATGTTCTGGAAAATAATGTATTTGAATTTTTTTAAATAAACTAGAATAATTTTTAAAAAATAGTCCTTTCTAGAGGAAAAGGAAAACTAAACAACAACAACAAAATAAAACCCAACACAAACACAAACAAACCATCCACAAAAACTCAAACAAAATAACCCATAAACAAATCCGCCAGCGGGGTTTGAATTGCGGATCGCAGGGTTAGGGAGTGCTGGTGAGTTAGTGGTAAGGAGTAGTGCTGCCAACCCGAAGGCGTACTGTTTGAATTCACAAGCTGCTCCGTGAGAGAAAGATGGACAATCTTCTCTCTTCTCCTCTGTGATTTACTGCCTTTAAAAACCTGCTGGAGCGCCAACAGTGTGTCAGCTGTGACTTGATGGTACTAACAACAACCAAGGGATTGGCAGCATAATTCCTGGCTCCTGGGCTGCTGGGGCTCCTTGCTTATAGACGAAGTGACAGTGAATGTTCAGTGGTGAGTACGTGAACATGTATTGCATTATTATTTCTACTTTGGTGTATGTGCTTAAAATTCCTGTAAAGAAAGAGTTCAAGTAAGAGGCATAATAACAAAACCAAGGAGCCACCATTTCTGGTCCGCTTTTCCTTCACAGAGTCTGCGGAAGGTTACAAGTGCGAACGATGTGGCAAAGTGTTCACCTACAGATATTACCGAGATAAGCACCTCAAGTACACCTCCTGCGTGGACACAGGTGACCGGAAGTTTCCCTGCCACCTCTGCAAGCGGTCCTTTGAGAAGCAGGACCGCCTCCGCATCCATGTGCTCCATGTTCACGAGAAGCACCGGCCTCACAAGGTGAGAGTCACGAAGGACCCGATGTCCTGTCCTCTTTCCTCCTCTGCTTTCACACCTTGTCCAAATCCTGGACGCGGGCTGTGGGCTGCCTGGGTGCTGCGTGCTGGGGTCCAGTCCCTGATGAGCCAGCATCTCTGAAGGCCATGACTGCTGTGGAGGAGACAGGTGCGTTAGCAGGTGTAGTGACGGGGCAAGGTGTTAGGTTGGATGTTAGAATAGCAAACGAGGGGCATGTAAAGAAGTGTCCACTGCATCTTTTCAGAAAATTGGTGTATCCGTTTTATATGAGAAACATAGTTGGTTGGGGAGAGGATAGTGTTGGGATAGCCTTGGCAGCCATCCTCCCTCCTAAGGAGCTCTCTGGCTGTACTTTCTAACACAGATTAATTCATTTTTTGCGGCAGCATGTGGTTTATTCACCATTATTCACCAGCACTATAATTTCCTATGGTCTTCTTTATTCACTGTCTAGTTCTCATAGGCATATAAGGACTGAAAATCTTGAGGCTTGAATCCGGAGCACCTCAGTGCTTAAAGTAATACCTTGACTCTTTAATGTTCTTTTAAATAAAACAAATCTTTTCTTTGATACACTTAATACTGATTTTTTTTCCCCCATTACCATCTCACTTTTTTAAATATGACAGAAAATAATATTTGTTAGAGAAAGGCTTAAGGTGTGCCTCTTCTAGGCTCTGTTATTTGTTTCCTATGCATCTGAAAATCAGACAAGGAGTGAGGATGACAGAAGAATTGATGCTTTTGAGTTGTGATGTTGGAGAAGAGTATCCCGTGCACTAACAAAAAGAACAAACAGTCTGTTTTGAAGGAAGGGCAAGTGCTCCTTAGAGGCAAAGATGGTGAAGCTTCGACTCTTATGTTTTGGCCATTTTGCCAAGAAGAGCCAGTCCTAGGAAAGACATCAGGCTGGGGAAGGTGGCTGGACACAGAGACTGTAACAGTGGGCTTGAGCAGGTCAGAAATGCTGAGAGTGGCACAGGGTAGGGTAAGCTTGTGACAGGACAGCTGTGGGTTGCTGCATCTAACAAGTGGCATCAGCTCCCATGCCAATAATACTGTTCTTTTATGTAGCTATTTTGATGGATGAAAAACTGCATCTTGCTTACAATGTGCACTTTATTTATTTAAAAAGTGAATTTTTAAAAACTAAGTATTTTATAGGCAGTTTATATTGATCCTGTGATTTATCAGTTATGTCCTTGATAGCCAGTATATTCATACCTGCTTCTGTGATATTTTGTAAATAGTATTCAGTCAATTTTAGGTTGTATCTTTTTTCTTCACATTCTAGTATTTCTGAATTAGAGTGTGTTATACTACTATGCACTGATAGGAGAACAAGCAGATTCATCCTTGAGAGGGTGAAACCAGGCTACTCCTTGAAGACAAGGATTTTGAGGCTCCTTCTCACATACTTGGGACATGTTGCCAGGAGAGACCAGTCCTGGAAAATAGCATCATACTTGGGAGAGTGGAGAGATAGCACAAGAGAGGAAGACCCTGGATGAGATGGGTTGACTCAGTGACTTGGGGTAATAAGGGTAGGTGAGTCAGAGATAATTAAATTGGCTCAAAATAAAGCAAGGTTCAGAGCTGTTGTACATAGAGCTGCTATGAGACTCAAGCAAATCAATGACATAATAAAAACATACAGTTTATAGCATAACATAATAAAAATTAATAACATTTTCTTTCTTAATGTACTTACAAAATGATGGCCAATTTTACGATTGATGAAATACAGTATTTAGGGTCTTAGCTGTTTGCCCCATTTGTAAGCCAAGGGTTGTTATAAAAGTAGAAACAAGAAGATTTGTTTGATTGTTTTTCTGCTACACAGGCAGAGACTATCAATTTAAGAAAATGTCTGGGGGGGGGGGGGGCGGGGAGAGGGGTGCAACAATGAATGAATGGAATTCCAAAATCTCTGTAGATGTTCATTGAAATGAAAAATAAAGAAATTAAATAAAAAAATAAAATAATAAAAAAAGAAAATGTCTGTAGGTTACTGGATGAGCCATCTGTCTAACACTGAGAATGATGTAGGGCTTGGACAGAGGATTAGAGGAGACAATCTGTATTTGGGAATTGCTGTCTTTGTAATAGGAGACCGAGGACTAGCAGGTCAATAGATGATAGGAGTGAAACTGGTGACGGACAGTAAGATTGTGATTTAGATTTCCAATGAGTCCTTTTTATGGTAGACTGGAGAAATAAAGATTTTAATGCTGGCAGTAGGATGTTATAAGCTATGTCAGCATTCACCAGGGGTTTTCTTCTTTAGTCACCATTACTTTTCAAATCTCCTCCTTTGTCCAAAAATTAGTTAGCAATGACTTCAAATCTCTAGTTAAGAATTTTGTCCTGATCTCAAAAGATGAGTTTCTAGCTGTTCAGGGAACAACTTGAATTTCCACTTGAATTTCTTCAGCCATTTGCACTCATCATGTTCAGTAAGTTGGAGGGGGTTTTTTCCCCCCTATTCCTTATATTTTAAGAATTTTCTTTAATTTTTCTCTATTTCCTGTATTTTCATTTGAGACCTTACTTTCATAACATGACAGTGTGTATTTAATTTCTATAAAAACTGATTGTTAATTTACCAAAGAAAATATTTAACTTGATTTGGATGGGAGAAAAGTGCAAGTGAAATCGAGACAGGCAGTATAGCAGATAAAGAATTTGAAACAAAACCTAGCAATAGAGAGAAAGAAGCGTGGAGGAAACAGGAACCGGACAAGCTGGCACCGTGATCCTCCTCACCAAGTGAGATAAGAGCGAGATAACCCGGGAGGAGCTACAGACACGAAAAGAGAAGTTTAACACAGGCCACTCTCCGAACTCCTGCACTCGGTCAAGAACAACACACAAGTGCTCACCAGTTGTTGCAACAAGAAGCTCCTTGGCGCATGAAGGCCTTCTACAGGCACTGTAGCATGGTGCTGGGGAATGTGAAAGAGGTGTGGACTGAGGTCCCCAAGAGCATTAAGGGCAAGAAGAAGTCCAAGGACCGCTCCATCTGATGTCCCTGTGTGGGGAGTTGGTCCTCGTGGCCCTGAGGAACCCTCTTATCGCCTGCAAGTAGGGTGTCTCCTGCCTCTACAGCCCTGCCCCACAGCCACCTCCTGACACCCCTGGAAGACCTGCCTTGTATTGGGAATAATAAAGTCCCTGTGTGTTTTTTCTACCAAAAACTATCAATAGAAAAAAGGAGCCCTGGTGGCATAGTGGTTAAGTGAGGAACTAACCGAAATGTCAGCAACTCCAGCCCATGAACCACTCAGAAAGAAAGCTGTGGCAATTTTTTCCCCATAAAGATTTCAGTCTAGTGGGAAGAAGCTGCACTGCAATCCTAGAGGTTTGTGGTTCAAATCCACCAGATGCTCTGCTGGATGAGGGGTAATCTCCTCCTGTACCAGTCAGATCTGATTTGACGGTACACACACACACACACACACACACACACACACACACACACACACACATAATAAAATTAAAAAAAAAATATTTCAGCCTTGTAAATCTTATTAAGCATCTCTATTCCATAGGAGAAAGATGGACATTCTCCTCCCATGTGATTTACTGCCTCTGAAAACTTACTGGAGGGTCAGCTACGAGTTGGAATCAACTACAATCTGCTTTGGGGGTTGGTTCAATTCCGGAAAGTGCTGGGAATATTATAGCTAACAATGAAGACTCAGTATTACCGCCCCCCCCCCCTTCCAGCATTTAAAACCTAAATGTACCCCTTTTCAGGTAATTCATGGACCAGATCTCATCAAGACCAGTGCCCCAGAAAAGGGACATCAATTTCAGGAAGACCAAAAAAATGTCAGGAATAAAAAAATATAGTCAGTAATAATAATGATTTGCATAAGCGCAATCAAGTGTTCTGGAATTCCCGTTCACAGAATTAGCCACAGATTTTTGTGGTCCACACTATCAAATGCTTTTGCATAGTCACCATAACACAGATAAACATTCCACTGGTACTCTCTGCTTTCAGCCAATATCCATCTAACATAAGCTGTAATATCACTAGTTTAGCCTCTTCTAAACCCAGCCTGCACATCTGGCTGTTGATGTGCTATCCCAGTCTTTTTTTGATAATTTTCAGCAGGATTTTACTTGCATGTGATATTAATGATATTGTTTGATAATCTCCACTCTCTGTTAGACAAATTTTTTTGGAATGGGAACAAATATGGATCTCTTCCAGTTAGTTGGTCAGGTGGTTGTCCTCCAGATTGCTTGGCAAAACTTGGCGAGCACATCTAGGGCAGCATCTGTATTGAATATGCCATGGACTGCTAGGAAAACAAATTTGTTCTGGAGAGGGTGAGACTAGGCTGCTTCTTGGAAGCAAAGATTCTTCAGCTCCATCTGACATATTTTGAGCATGTTAAAAGGAGGAAGCAGTCCTTGGAGAGGGATATCATACTTGGGAGGGTGGAGTAGCAATGCAAGAGAAGACCCTGGACAAGATGGATTGACTCAGTGACTAGGGTAATGGGGGTGAGTGTGTCAGATGATCAGGCTGACTTAGAATAGAGTAGGGTTCTGGGCTGTTATACTTTGGGTCGCTATGAATTGCAAACACGTTGACAGCACTTAACAACAACAACAAATTTGGAAATTGAGCATGTGTTGAAAAAGTCATTCTTCTCCAAGGTTCTGGGATACCTGACCGAAGAAGACACAGCTTTGTTTTCTCAGAAATTGTTTTCTTACACTTAGTCAATTTTTCAGAAACATACTAGACTTAATAAATATTTCAATTTTGGTCTTCCTTGTAAGCTTATGTTTTTTATTTTTCTGTAGTTTTTTTCTCTTCATAAAAAGATAATTTTAATTTCTTAGCTATGTAATCTGTATAATATTTCTATTCTTCTTAGTTGTTCAGAAACATACTTCTTGTTGTTGTTGTTATGTGCTGTCAAGTCGCTTGCGACTCATAGCGACCCTATGTACAACAGCCCTAAACTCTGCTCTGTCCTGTGCCAATCGCACTGTCTCTGACACTCCCATCCCAATTATCCCAGTCACTGAATCAATCCATCTCATAGAGGGCCTTCTTCTCCTGCACTGTCCCTCCACCCTCCCAAGCATGATATCCCTCTCCAGGGACCGGTCCCTCCTCACAACATGTCCAAAGTATGTTAGACGGAGACTCAGAATCTTTGCCTCCAAGGAGCCACCCAGTTTAACCCTTTCCAGGACAAATCTGTTTGTTTTCCTAGCAGTCCATGGTATTCTCAATACTCTTCTCCAGCACCACAGCTCAAAGGCATCAATTCTCCTTCTATCATCCTTGGTCATTGTCCAACTCTCTGATGCATAACAAGTGATTGTGAAGACCATGGCCTGTAACAGACGCACCTTAGTCTCCAGAGAGACACCATTGCTCTTCAGTACTTTGGAGAGGTCTCTAACAGCAGACTTTCCCATGGCAATGCTCCTTTTAATTTCCTGCTTGCTGGTGCCAAGACTGTTAACTACAGAGCCAAGCAAACTAAAGCTGTGTACAATCTCAATCTCTTCACCATCCATCCTGATGCTGCCATGTGGTCCAGTGGTGAGAATCTTTGTCTTTTTGACATTGAGCCTCAATCCATATTGTAGACTACAGTCCTTGACACTCTGCAGCAGGCGCTCCAGGTCCTCTTCAGTTTCACCAGGCAGGGTTGTGTCATCTGCATAGCGCAGGTTGTTGATAAATCGTCCACCAATCTTGACCCCACATTTCTCCTCCCGGATAATCTGTTCTGCATATAGGTTGAAAAGGTATGGAGATAGGGTGCATCCCTGGCGTACGCCCTTCCCAATTTTGAACCATGCAGTGTTCCCTTGCTCTGTTCTGACGACTGCCTCCTGGTCCAAGTATAAGTTTCGCATTAGAACGATCAAGTGTTCTGGGATTCCCATTCTTCTCAGAGTCAGCCACAGTTTGTTATGATCTACACAGTCAAATGCCTTTGCATAGTCAATGAAACACAGATAGACATTCCTCTGGTATTCCCTGCTTTCAGCCACTAGACTTTATAAATATCTTAATTTGACTTGTAAGCTTATTTTTTATTCTAGAGTTTTTAAACCTCATTAAAAGTTAATTTTCATTTATTAACCATGTGATCTGTATAATATTTCTATTCTTGTTGGAATAGAAAGAGGCTTCTTTAGGGAGCCTATTCTGATTTTTTTTCTTTTTATATGTGGAGCTTCTGGTGGACTTAACTGTGCACCTTCAGGATTGCAGCGCAGCCTCTTGTCACTAGACCACTGAAGCTCCTCTATTCTGATTTTTAAAAGTTGCTTTGTAGACCAAGGAGTTGTCATACTTTTTTAATTTTAAAGACTATTCTCCCAAAATAGTTTTAATGATTTTTTTAATCCTATTCTTTTTTTTTTTTTTCTATTTCACTCGGGCATTATCTTCAGGTAATTGGTATTTTTTTGGTGTACATAGTAAAATTTTTTTCTCAAGTTTTTTGAGGATATTTTATTCATATAACATTGCTAGTTTGGCTGCAAATAAAATTTTGAATAAAAATAATTTTCCCTTAGAAATTTTAAACAATAACTTCCCATTTCCTTCCTCCCCTCCACCCCTAGTAAGAACTTTGTTATTTGTATATTTGTGTACTACAGTTAATTCATATACATGGGCTCACCAATATTATTCCTTTTGAAAGTGACTTATTTTATTCAGTACAATATTTTCAAGATTCATCTGTGCTATTAAAACTTTGTTGTTATTGCTATGAGCCTTCAAGTTGACTTTGATTCATAACGACCCTGTGAACAACAGATCACAGAGGCTTGCCCTATCCTGTGACTTCCTAATTTCTCTTTATGACTTTAATCCACCATTCTTATACACCATATTTTTTTATCCAGGTGTCTGTTGATGCATCATATATTTTTATCCAATCATAAGTAGACATTTTCATCTTTTAGCTATTGTATATAGTGCTGCAATGAACATTGATGTTGTAAGAATCTGTTTGAATCTTCGCTTTTCTGTCTTTGGAGTGTGTATGCAAGAGTGAAATTGCTAGGTCACATGGCAAGTTTGCCTTTGGAGAAATGCCTCTTGAAATCTCTTACCCATTTTTTGGTTGAGTTATCTTTGCTGAGTGTAAGAGTTTTTTATTTTGGATATTAAGGTCTTACCAGATATCTGGGTAGCAAATATTTTCTCCATTCCTGTAGGTTCTCTCTTTATTTTCTTTCTAAAGCCCTTTGAACAAAGGGTTTTAATTTTAATGAAATTTCATTTCTCTTTTCCTGTCTTTCATTGCTTGGCTTGCAGGTACCTCTCCTTACCTTCCAGCCCTCCTTTGATCTGAAGATGCAAGACCTAAACTCAGTCATTTTCTTGTTCTTTGGTTACCAACCACACTCCAGATTTTTGTTCTCTCCTGGAACTCCTTCTGGCCAGATGTTAGGTAGAATAGAACCCCCACCCCCCATTCTTAACTGGTCATCTCCCACTCTTGTTTTCTCAGTTTCCAAACTTTAATGTTATAAAACATATATTTGGATGCTAGCTGTCGGCTGAGTCCACACAGTTAACAGTGTATAGTCAATGTTATTATTCTTGTTTTTACTTAACTTATTTCATTCCTAAGAACAAGTTCCTTAGCCAATTGCTACATTTTCAGCTCAATTTTAATTTTTTTTGGTTTTGATAAATTTATTACATCTTTCTTATTAAAATTTAAGCACTATAGAAAATGGAGAAAACTTTAAAAAATATACTCCACCACCTCACCAGCTGAAGATACCTGCTGTCTTTCTGTAGGAGAAGACCTCAGGTGAGATGAATTGACTCAGTGACTAGAGAAATGGGATTAAAGTTAGGGCAGGATTAAGAATTAATGTACATAGGGCCACTATGAGACACAGGTGATAGCACATAGCAACAAGGACAATTGGTTTCAAGGTGATATCAAAACCAGACTTCCTGTTTTGTCTCTGGCAATGGTTTCACCTCTTCTGTAGTTTGCTTTACCTGGTTCTAAATTCCAGGGAAAAATTGGACAGGTGTCACCAGCATCAAGAATAAATTAGTCAAAGGACATGGAATTGTTATAGTCCTATATGCTTCCTTTGATGTCCAAAATATTTTTACTTTATAGTGACTGTGACCTAGGGAGCTCTGCTGCATGATCTGTAGAAAATTACTTCACTAACTCAAAGACCAGGCCTCTCTGGTGGTTTGAATCCACTTGGGGTTCCACATGGGAAAGATGGATAATCTCCTTCCATGTGATTCACTGCCTCTGAAACTCAGTGAAGGATCAGCTAGTAAGTCCATTCTGATTCGAAGGCAATGAGTTTTTGATACCCTAGTATCTATCTATCTATCTGCCTATATTGCTATTTTGGTTGATATTTTTATTCCCATCCACATAGATAATGCCTTATCTATGGCAGAATGCTGGGCACATAGTAGGTATTCAATAAATCCTTGCTGAATCTCTTTATTGCACAGTATGTGCAAATTAGTCACAGATCTCTGAAAAAGACAGAAGTAGTCTGCCCTGAGGAAAATCAGGAAGACAAAGTCCAAGTTCAACATGCTGTAGTCACCCAGCTACTTGTTCACAAAGCAAGACTAATTCAAGTCTCTTTATTGTAAACCATGATCATGTTCAGTTCCCACTTTTGACAATGAAGCAGCTGAAATCCAAGTGTTAGGTAGACTCACACAGCATTAGAGATAAGATCTCTAATGGATCTCGAGTGGACACATGCCACTTGGTTCTTTTCCTTGGGCTTGGCCAGGGGTGGTGTGTCTACAGTACAGAAATAGCTTGCCCGTGGTTCCCAATCTTGGACAAATGAAAATATCGAGAAGAGTAAACTTTTTCCAATAAGATGGGATTTTAATCATAGTTTACCCCCCGCCCCCCCCCCCCTTTTTTTTTTTTTTTTGCTTCAGTGTTCTACATGTGGGAAGTGTTTCTCTCAGTCTTCCAGCCTAAGCAAGCACATGAGAATCCACTCTGGGGACAGACCTTACCAGTGTGTGTACTGTACAAAGGTAAATGGAAATCTTCCGGGACAGCTTCCTTAATCTCTGCTTGAGTGGTTTATGAGTTTATGGTAAAGGTTAGTCCATTTTGCCTTCCCATTCCCACATAAGCCCATGGTTGCTAGAGATGATCAGTCAGCTATACTTTACTGCCAAGTTGACAGTTAGAACATGTATATGTCCCGGATTTTCAGGGACCTGAAAATCATAGGCATTTAATAAAGGAATTCTGCCAAAGTTCAAATTCTGCCTCTGACATGTAAATCTAGTGGTCTAAAACCCCAAGGAAATAGTGTGTGTTTAATGAACTCATTGGCCAATGGGGGAAGGGAGATATAGTCTTTACCTTACAAAATTGTTAGATCACATAAGTTCACATTTAAGAGACTTGGAATAGTATTTGGCCCATCACAAGGACTATCGAAAAGTTAGTTACTATTGTGAATAATTTAATCTGTATTTAAATGGAGAGAATGCTGCTGTTTTAGCTTTCTAGAGGAACATCATTCCCAAAATGGGATCTTACCTAACCCAGTTACACAAAAGTACTGAGTTGTGGAAAAGAAGAAAGAAACAGATGGTTGTTGGAATGGAAGTAGTAGTTTGACCATGAGCTTGGAAATGGATGCCAAAAAATACCTATTTTGATGATCTGCATTGGTGTGCTCTAGTCATGATAGCAGTTAGCAATATGCAGCTATTTAAGTCAATAACTAGGAAATTAAACTTAATATTTAGATGCTCAGCTATGCTAACCACATTTTAAATGAAACATTGCATTGGATAGGTCAGGTACAGAATGTTATCATTATCCCAAAAAGTCCTCTTCTATAGCACTAGTACAGACTCTGTCAACAAGAATCACTTGTATTTTTAAAAATGGAGCCACAAAAGGAATATTGGTAGGCATTCTTAGTTCAGGATATTTTTGAAAGTTCCAAAATAGAATAAGACATGGAGTCTACCAGGCTTGAGGAAGCTAATAAAGCTGCAGAAAGAATACTTCAAGGAAATCCAGTCATTAGTATTTGAAAAATGGGAACCATAACTAGATCCTGCATAGATCAGTAAGATTGATGATGCCTGGATGGGTAAACCAGTTTGTACATCCTCCTACAGCAAGAATGTCCCAGTCCTGGAAGATCTTGTTGGAGTATGCTGGTAACTCCCAGGCGTCCCATTGCTTCTCACCTAATCCCCTAAACTGGAATCACTAATTTAAGCTGATGTTTCATATCACTGCCAATGGACCAGAAAATCCAAGTCCTTTTCTTACACAATTGACCCTAATTAATATTCAATTTGTATTTATACTTTCAAATTCTTGCTAAAATTTCTTTGTAGCCCCCCAAACCAGTCCTTCTGATCCTTTTGCCATTCACAGATATGCTATGAAGACAAATACAAAGGTTTTTTAAAATTATGTGTGTGTACCATTAAATCAGATCTGACTGGTACAGAAAGACATTATTGCCATGCAGCTTCTTGCCACTAGGCCACCAGAGCTTGCCCAAAGGCTTTTTTAAAAAAAAAAAAAAAAAGAGAGAGAGAGAGAGAGAAAGGAAGAGGAAAATTTAGTTCTTTCTTTACCTCCTTCCAAATGAATGTAAATCTTTTTTAAAGGCTGAATAAGCCTCTTGCCGCTTTTATGACCCAGGCATGTTTTCTCAAGGACCTGGAAGCCATCTCTTTAATAAGTAATCAATCAAGGAAGATAGCGCCCCTGAGTCCCTGCTTGCTGGGAGGGTAGGAGCCTAACTTCAACTGGCATTTGGCTCCCAGTTGCAAGCCTACTCCCAGGTGTCAAGATGAGGGGAATAAATTATTTTCTTTGGCAAAGGCTTTAGCAGACACACATGGGCTACCTATGAATCCCAACTAGCAGATTAATTTAGAATGAACTACATATAATAAATGATTCTGTCAAGTCTTCTAATTTGAAGACTGGACATTATTTTTCTTAAGAATATAAGGATGTGAAGGGAGTTCTGGTGGCCTAGTGGCAGGAAGCTGCACTGCAGTCTCAGAGGTGAGCTGTTCAAATCCACCAGATGCTCTGCTGGAGAAGGAGGGCAATCTCCTCCCATGCCAGTCAGATCTGATTTGACGGTACATACAAAAAATAATAAAATAAAAAAAAATTTTTAAAAATACAAGGATGTATGAAGGGAGCCTCATTAACTTGTCTAAATAAGAGGATAAAATCTGTTTTTTTTTTAATCACTAGCAGATTACCATTGTGCCATATTTTATTCTGCCTTGTTAATGCTTATTCAATCATAAAATTGTTTCTTTTCTCTTCTGCTTTTGTCAGAATTTGTCTAAGTTGGCAGAAGAGATACATATATATATTTCAGGATTTTTTTTAAAGATTTGTTTATTTCTCAAAAGTGACTCCTAGCCTTGTTTGTTTGTTAAACTGGTTTATTTACAAGATTTGTATACATTGTTTTTCACACTGGATATTTCTCTTTTTGGCAGAAGATATTTTAAAAAACAAACACTTCCCCAAGAATGCACAGAGGCAAAAATGCTAGTCTTCCAAACATGCATGTTCTCAGCTGAAGTTAAAGCAAGGGGACACTCTGCCATCTTGGTCTAGCTCTCATAACGCACTTGAGGGTCTTTTTCAAGGTCTATTTGTTGTTGCTTTGAGGTGCTTTTGAGTCACTTACAAGTCATTGTGACCCTATTAACAGTGGACCTTAACCTTGTCCTGTTGTGTACCATAGAGTTGGACCCAACCCATAGCTGACCCTCCAGCAGGTTTTCAGAAGCAATCACATAGGAGGAGATTGTCCATCCTTCTCTCATCAAGCAGCTGGTGACCTTGAACTATTTACCTTCAAGATTGCAGTGCAGCTTCTTGCCACTAGGCTGCCAGAGCTCCTGGTGCTACATAGTATTAGGATTTGGTTTTGTAGTTTTGTGCTTTTGTTAGTGATGGTGATTTCAATATTTTAAAACTTTGCCCAAGTGTAGTGCTGAACCCCAAGTCTGGTGTTCTTAAGCAAAGAAAAGCTGTTACGTACCGTACAGAGAAAGTATAAGTGTTATGATAAGCTTTGTTCAGACATGAGTGTTTTGGCCTTCAGTTGAAAGTTAGTGAATCAATATCTGGTGTCTTTAAGCAAAAAAAAAAAAAGTACATAAAACAAGATTATATATTGGTGGATTCACAAACATGTTTTTGGTAGAATTGCTCCATATTATTTTCAAGATGATGTGACCTTTCGGAAACAGATTGCAAAGTCTGGCTTCCGAGTCATCTCTAGTTGTATTTGGGCACTTAACCATTTGCACTGCCCAGGAATTCTTTTCTAATTCACTCATAGCTGTTAAGTTGGAATCAACTCATAGCTAACCTGTCACTGGCTTTTCAGAGGCAATAAATTGTGTAGGAAGAGATTACCTATCTTTCTCTTTTAGAGCAGCTTGTAAATTCAAACCACATGTCTTTGGGCTAGCAGTGCAACTTATTTCCATTAAGCCACCAGAACTCCCTCTCCAAAATATGACAATTCTCAAAGCTAGTTAGGAGGATAAGTCAATTAAGTCTTTTCTCTGTAAGCTGCTATGAACCAAGAATGATCATTTATAGAACACAAGTTACTGCTAACAGTAAGATTAATCTTGCTTTATTAATTGTCTCATGACATTTTGTTTTTTCTGCTTTTTATTCTCTGTCAGAAATTCACTGCCTCCAGCATCCTCCGCACACATATTAGGCAGCACTCTGGGGAGAAGCCTTTCAAGTGCAAGCACTGTGGTAAATCGTTTGCATCCCATGCGGCTCATGACAGCCACGTCCGACGCACACACAAGAACGACAGTGACTGCTCCATGTCTGTGGAAAAATCTCACCCCAAGATCTTTACTCCCACATGAAGTTTCATGAGTTCTCAAAGAGTTTTTGGAGCAATATGAAAACTAGCACGAGGATTTTGTTTCTTGTTATGTTGTATCATAAGAGTAATATTGACATGGAAAATAATGGAGCTAACCCATTTGCTGAGCTGACTATACTGGTTGACTATGGTTTGAAAAATTTTTACAAAAATGTTTTCCCAACTTTTAAGTAGAATTGAAGTTGGTCAGGTGAAATCACCTAGAAACCGTGAAAGCTTTGAGAGTCTGGAAAATTCAACAAACTCTGAAACTGACTACAGAAATATTTTCTTTTAAGAGACTTCTAGAATTCTCTAGAAGGTCTTATCCCTTCATTTCAAGAAGGAGAATAGTCTTTTGTTTTTTTGGTAGGGGAAATAAACCTCACCCCCACTAACCCTTTCTTCTCTATTTGTCTTGGACCTCATTTGTAATATGTCTTTAGCTATTATCACTTATTACTATTTCTTCATAGGACGAATTCTTTAAAATGTCTAAACTAGAGACTTATTAGTAACATAACTAAGTCCTTCTGGTATAAATAAATTTCCCATTTAAAAAAATTATTATTCCTTTTATATACTTGCTTCTCACTCCTGTGCCCCCTCACCACCAGCTGATAATAGTTTGTTAATAATTTCAGTACGAGATCACCAGACAAAATTACTTCAGGTGCATAAAGTTATTCACCTTTTTCTGTGATGTTGGAAAGATTGATTAAGGAAATACTATTACTTAATAGACTAAACAATTGCAAAATGTGAAAAAAATAAAGGTATTTATATTCCTTTCTTAAACTTAATTTCATTCCTAAGGATGAATTGAACTTTTTACTGTTCTTTTTCTTAAGCAACTGGTTGATACTAGTGTATCGACCCTATTTCTATCACATTGATTCCAGCTCATACTGACCCCACTCTGTTGAATAGAGCAAGGTTCTCTACACGGTTTCTTAGGCTGTACTCTTTGTGAGAGTGGACAGCCACATCATGGTTCTGTGGAGCACCTGATGGGCTAAGACTACTGATCCTTTGGTTAGCAGCAGAGCACTTTAGCTACTGCACCACTAGGACTGCAGCCTTCAATATGGATTGAGGCTCAATGTCAAGAAGACAAAGATTCTCACCACTGGACCAATTGGCAGCATCAGGATGGATGGTGAAGAGATTGAGATTGTTCACAGCTTTAGTTTGCTTTGCTCCACAGTCAACACTCTTGGCACAAGCAACCAGGAAATTAAAAGACATACTGTGATGGGAAAGTCTGCTGTTAGGGACCTCTCCGAAGTACTGAAGAGCAATGGTGTCTCTCTGGAGACTAAGGTGCGTCTGATACAGGCCATGGTCTTCGCAATCACTTGTTATGCATCAGAGAGTTGGACAATGACTAGGGAGGATAGAAGGAGAACTGATACCTTTGAGCTGTGGTGCTGGAGAAGAGTATTGAGTGTACCATGGACTGCTAAGAAAAAACAAACAGATTCATCCTGGAGAGGGTTCAACTAGGCTGCTCCTTGGAGGCAAGGATTCTGAGGCTTTGCCTGACATACTTTGGACATGTTGCAAGGAGGGACCAGTCCTTAGAGAGGGACATCACGCTTGGGAGGGTGGAGGGACAGCACAAGAGAGGAAGACCCTCTATGAGGTGGATTAATTCAGTGACTGGGGTAATCGGGATGAGTGTATCAGACTGCGATTGGCACAAGACAGAGCAGAGTTTAGGGCTGTTGTACATAGGGTCACTATGAGTTACAAGTCACTCAATGGCACATAACAACAACAACACCAGTGCTCTTTCATGCTAATAAACCAAATACTCAGCCTACTGGCATTAAGTTGATACTAATCTGAGACCAACTTCCATCAAGTTTCCAATGCAATAGTCTTTATTGGAGTAGTCTGCCCGTCTTTCTCCTGCAGAGTAGTAGGTGAATTCAAAGTGCCAGCCCTAGGTACGCAATATGCAGCAAACTACCCTACCAAGTCTCCTTGCATGAGAGTCGTAGAGTCTCATAAGGAAAGTATGAGAATAATGTGGGGGGAAAATTCTATTCAAGGTGTAAGGTAAATGCAAACTGGGAAATAACCACTTCCAGTGTACAAAGACAGCAAGCACTAAGTTCTTACGGGGATGATGCCATTCAACATGCGTTGACCTTTGACCTACCACTGAATCAAGATCTTTAAGTGCATTCGCCTCATTACCTCTGGGGAAATTGAGAATGCTATTGGTTGGAGATTTTTCCAATTCCCAAACATCTTTTAACTAGCCACTAAGGCTGAATCCTGCTAGGGACATTTTCTGGTTTCTCTCCCTTCCCTAGACGTTTCCACTGCTCACCAGAGTAAGTGGAATCAAAGTGTTTCATATGCAGCCTCATTAAAGAGTGCCACATTCCTGGCTATGTTTCTGCTAAAGGTTTACTTTCACGCTGGTCCACCATCCTTGCTCAGTACAGAGCTTGTTCACTGTGGGCCACATGCCCCTCCACAGAGAGGCACCCAGCTGCAGCCACGTCCTTTGAGAAATAAAAGTAGTGCAGGTGGAAAGGCAATGACAGATTTTCCTCAGGGGAACCCTCGGTTGCACTGACAACCCGAGTAATTTAACCTATTGGGATCATGCCCTTTAGTTTTAGGACAGTTCTGTTCATGTTAATTAAGACAGAACAATAAGTCTTTTAAAGAGGTTGGGGCTCATCTTGTAATTAGTCTTTCTTTGACAGCTAGTTCAAAATACATTCCTTGAAGCATGTTCCTAATATTTTTAAGTTTGAACACTTAAAATCAAGCAGTAAAAAACAAAACATCAAAGCTGGTTTGACATCAGTTTTTTTCCTCACTAGTTAAATAATTTAAATAAATGACTTAGTTCTTTGAGCCAGAAGAGTGGCAGAGGAAATGTTTTTTTGCCTTTTTAATGACCCATTAAAATCCATGGAGTAGATTTTGAACTCATAATACCCTGTATAGGGTAGAACATTGTAGAGTTTCCAAGTCTGGATCTTTATAGAAGAAGATTGCCTCATTGTTTTCCAGAAGAGCAACTGATTGGTTCAAACCACTAACCCTTTGGTTCATAGCCTCCGTTAAGCACTGCTTTGCCAGGATTATTCCCTTTTCCTGACAGTCATTCTAAAAATGCACGCATGAATTGTGCAATAAAGTGTGAATACTTTGAAAAGTGAATTGGAGGGAAAGGGGATAAAATGGCCAACAATGAATGAATGGAAATCTAACTTTTCTGTAAACTTTCATTAAAATAACAATTAAAATTTTTATTAAACATAGAAAAAGCATGCTTGGCACATATCCATCTGAAATATTTGGGAACCTCCGTCATTTTGGTTACTTTTGCGTGATTCCTAAAGTTGTCAATACTGAGCAAGTTACGTGTAAATTTTTAATTAATAGTATCTTCAGCAATTATCTTAATCTCTTACATTCCTTTAAAAAGTATGTCTCACACATTTCTAAAACTTTTGAACCAACTTAGAATAAACATTAAGTGAACAAGCAAAAAATTAAATAGAAAGGAGTAAACAAGTCATCATTTAGAAAAAATGAACTAGAACCTTCTAGTTTAATGAGGAAGCTCTGATGGTATAGTGTCTAGTGTGTTACCTACCCGTTGAGCTGCGACTGCAAACTGAAAAGTCAGCAGTTCAAATTCACTAGCTGCTCTTGTTAAGACGCCTCAGAACTGGATGAAGTGTCCCTGAGTCAGAACTGACTTGATGGCAGTGGTTGCCTCTTGCTGAACACTGTTGGAAGCAAAGTGTGACACAGATTCTGGAGTCAGACAAGCTTCGTTTTAACACTATCTCCTTATTGTATAATGTTGGGCAAAGTTTCATTTTCTCATTCATAAAATAATATAATCTTTACATCATAGGATGTTGTAAGGATTAAGTGAGATTTGGAAGCAAAGTGTGACACAGATTCTGGAGTCAGACAAGCTTCGTTTTAACACTATCTCCTTATTGTATAATGTTGGGCAAAGTTTCATTTTCTCATTCATAAAATAATATAATCTTTACATCATAGGATGTTGTAAGGATTAAGTGAGATGACTTGATAAATTAATTTTTCTTCCCTTACCCTGTAAAAAAAACCTCAAAAACTAATTGCCTTCTAGTCAGAACTAACAGCTGACTCTCCAGAGGGTAAATGAATGGTGTGGGAGGAGATTGCCTGTCTTTTTTCGTGGAGCGCTTGAATTTCTAGAGAGGTGCTGCTTTCCAAGTTAGCAAAGCAGCTCCCTATGGACTATGCTGCCAAAGCCCTCCTTGACTTGTCAGTGAAGGTAAAGGACAACAAAGAATTATGCAAGTTTTACTACCGCTAAGCAGTTGTGAGCTGTCATCAAATCAGAACCAATTCATAGCTGTTCCTTCAGTGGGTTTTTCAGAGGCTGTAAATGAAATGGAGACTGCCCATCTTTCTCCTATGAAGCAGCTAGTGGATATGAACCACAAGCCTTTGAGTTGTCAGGCAGTTTCTTAATCACTAGGCTGCCAGAGCTCCTTTGATAGACAGCAGACACTTTATTTCACTGGTTGTCTAAAATATGGTTTCTGGGCCTGCACCATCAATATTACCTGGGAACTTTGCAGAAATGCAAAACCTTACTCAAACCTGCTGCAAGACAAAGCAATCTTTGATTCTTCTCAATGAATACACTAAAGTTTCCAGAAACACTTCTTTGATCCATCCTCCCAAACACTGGGTGAAAAAGGGCAGTTAGATAACTTGGCAAGATCACACAATTATTCATTAGGAGAAAGCATTAGAATGCAGATCGAAGGCAAAATAGTCTTCTTACTGGGAATAATAGCTTGCAGAAGAACCCAGTCTTGTCATGGCACTGTTAGAAATACCGAATCCTGCAGCTGGTAGCCTGGTCAATGGAATTGAGAGACTTTCTCAGAAGATACTGTCTCTGCTCTTATTTTCCCTTCCTCAGTCTGTCTATGATGATAAATATTGTCTATTCAATAACTAGAGGTTTTAAAAGAAGAAAATATAAATAACAGACATCTGAACCCTGGAAAAAATGACCAGAGTCAGAGTAAGCTGGTTTGGCCTGATATTAATGAAGCTGTTAATGGGTCCTGTGGGAGTCCTTCAAGGACTTGGGGAAGTTGCAGTGAACAAAGCTATCAAAGTAGACAGATGTTTGACCCTCTCTGGGACCTGTAGTAGTAGCCTTAAAACTGTGACCGTAAAGTCATAGATGTTTGTATCCAGGCAAAGTAGGGCAGGCTGAGGGATGGGAGAACTCTCACATTATCATAGTTAAAGTAACATCACAAGTACTGAAATCATTCTTTTACTATTGGTGGTCTAATTTTTAAAATTGTAAATACTGTAATATAATATTTGCTAATTCAGTATTTTCCAGAGATACAATTTAGTGATACCATTAATCATGTTGATAACCAGCTTTCATAAATAAACACTAAATATCTTTTCCTTCTCAATGCTGGTAACCAGAGAAAACTTAAATCTTACCTATTACCAGTTTCATTGGCAAGCACAGTTGAATCATCTGTATAACATAGGCTGTTGACACGTCTCCCTCAGATCCTGATGCCACAATATTCTTTATAAAGTCCAGCTTCTCCTTGCAGACGATCAAAGATGGTGGCACTTCAATATGGATTACGTCTCAATATCAAGAAAACAAAATTCTCGCCACTGGACCAAGAAGCAACATCATGATAGATGGAGAAAGGAGTGAAGTGTCAACTATTTCCTCTTTCTTGGGTCCACAATCAACAGTCTGTCAGAACAACCAAAAGATATGTTGCATTGGGAAAATCTGCTGCCAAGGATCTCTCCAAGGTGCTAAGGAGTTACGATGTCTACAGTCAGAAATTTAGAAAGCATTTGTTGTCCATATAAGGTATTTCATATCACTGTCATTGTGGATAGAGGAGCCCTGGTGGCACAGTGTTCAGCACTGGGTTGCTAACTAAAGGTCAGTGGTTTGGGCCCACTAGCTGATCTGTGGGAGAAAGAAGAAATAGTCTGCCCCTGTAAACATTAACAGCTTCAGAAATCTTATGGGCAAGTCTACTCTGTCCTATAGGTTCGCTTGGAGTCTGGTTGTTAGGTGCCATTGAGTCCAGTACTACTCACAGGAAGTATATGAACACTTTCCTTTATTGAACCTCCACTTTTTGAAGCATGGTGTCTCTTTCCAAGGAATAGCCCCTCCTATCAACATGCACAACGTATGTGAGACGAAGCTTCATCATACTTGCCTCTAAGGAGCACCCTGGCTGAACTTTCTACGGGACATGCCTATTTCTTCTTTTTGGCAGTCCATGAGATAGTCAGTACTCTTCCCCCTGTTCTTGCAACCATAGTAGGTGGACCATATTCTTCTTTTTTTTAATTGAGATTTTAATAAAAGAGAATTTGGATTTCCATTCATCCATTGTTGCACATTTTCCTCCCTGCCCCCTCCTCCCCCTTCCCAGTTCTATTTTCTCTTTGGGAAGAAAAAGAAATTCTTTCATTGTTATACATAATTCCGCTCTCCCCGCCCCCAGTCCGTTTTACTATGCAGGTATTATTCTGGACTCTTGCCATGCAAATAATACCTAATCACAAATTCAAACCTTGAGTTGCTATACTTAAGGATGCTTTGGGTAGAATATTAAATGATGCAAGAAGTTTTAAAAAAAGATGAAAAGAGTATAAAGAGTCACTGTACCAAAAGGAATTGACAGACACAGAAGAATTTAATGAAACAACATATGAGCAAGAGCCTATGATGATGAAGGAAGAAGTTCAAGCTACTTTGAAGGAAGTGGCAAAAAATAAGGCCCCAGGAATTGATGGTATACCAACTGATGTATTTAAACTAACAGATGCTGCCCTGGAGTTTTGTCAAGAAATCTGGAGGCAAATTGATTGGAAGAGATCTATATTTGTTCCCATTCCAAAGAAAGGTGACCCCCAGAGTGTGAAAATTATAAAAAAATATCATTGATATCACATGTAAGCAAGATTCTGCTGAAGATTATCCAAAATCGACTGGAACAGCACATCAACAGAGAACTGCCAGAGATGCAAGCTGACTTTAGAAGGAGTTGTGGTACTAGGGATATTGTATTATAGCTAATGTTAGATGGGCCTTGACTGAAAGCAGGGAGTTCCAGAAGAATGTCTATCTATGTTTCATTGATTATGCAAAGGCGTTTGACTGTATGGATCATAACAAACTGTATCTAACTCTGAGAAGAATGGGAATCCCAGAACACAGAACACTTGATAGTGCTAATGTGAAACCTGTACTTACTTGGAACAGGAGGCTGTCGTCAGAATGGAGGAAGGAAACACTGCATGGTTCAAAACTGGGAAGGGTGTATGCCAGGGATGTGTCCTATCTCCATACTTTTTCAACCTATATGCAGAACAGATTATGTGGAAGGCTAAGGAGTATGAGGAGAAGTGTGGCATAAGGATTGGTGGAAGATCCAACAGCAATCTGCAGATGACACAATCCTGCTTGCAGAAACTGAGGAGGACCTGAAGCACTTGCTGCAGAGAGTCAAGGACTGCAGACTTCAATATGAATTGAGGCTCAATATCAAGAAGAGAGTGATTCTCTCCACTGGGCCAATTGGCAGCATCAGGATGGATGGTGAAGAGATTGAGATTGTTAATAGCTTTAGTTTGCTTGGCTCCATAATCAACACTCTTGGCACCAGTAGCCAGGAAATTAAAAGACGTACTGCGATGGGAAAGTCTGCTGTTAGGGACTTATCCAAAGTACTGAAGAGCTATGGTGACACCCTGGTAACTAAGGTGCGCCTGATACAGGCCATGGTCTTTGCAATCTCATGCTATGTGTCAGAGAGTTGGACAATGACTAGAGAGGATAGAAGGAGAATTGATGCCTTTGAGCTGTGTTGTTGGAGAAGAGTATTGAATTTACCATGGACTGCTAAGAAAATGAGCATCTTTGTCCTGGAGAGGGTTAAGCTAGGCCTCTCCTTGGAGGCAAAGATTCTGAACCTTTGTCTGACATACTTTGGACATGTTCCAAGGAGGGACCAGTCCTTGGAGAAGGACATCATGCTTGGGAGGATGGAGGGACATTGCAGGAGAGGAAGACGCTCTATGAGATGGATTGATTCAGTGACTAGAGTATTGGGGTAGGTGTGTCAGATACAGTGAGATTGGCACAGGATAGAGCAGGGTTTAGGGTTGTTGTACATATGGTCGCTATGAGCCACAGGTGACTCGATTGCACATAACAACAGCAACAACAATATCCTTTTTAAACAGTTCTCTCCCTCGTCTGTTTTAATACAGTGTACATGATTTATTGCCTCTTTTCTTAGTTTCCCCCCCAAACTCAATGTCAGTCCTGTTTTATAACAGTGGCATTAGACAGTTCTTTTCTGACTGAGATATTTCATGCAGCATAATGTCCTCCAGGGTCACCCATTTTGCATAATAATTCACGAGTTCCTTGTTTGTCAATGCAGCGTAGTATTCCATTGTGTGAATATACCAAAGATTCTCTATCCATTCATTTGTTGATGGGTACTTGGATTATTTCCAACTCTTTGCTATTGTGAACAAAGCCATGATAAATGTGGGTGTGCATATATCTTCTTGGATGGCAGTTCTGGTTTCTTTAGGGTATATGCCCAGTAGTGGAATTGCTGGGTCAAATAGTATTTCTATTTGAACTTTTTGAGAAAGCGCCATACCGCCTTCCACAGTGGTTGCATCATTTTACACTGGGAGGGCCATATTCTTAATGATAGATGTGAGGTGGAAGAAGACAGAAGACTTGAGACTTGCCAAACCCAAGCATTGTTTTTCTATTCTATTCATTCTGTGAGTTTGCTTGGTGGCTCTTCCATTTAAGAAAGAATCAGTCAGTGAATTTGGGGTTAAAAAATAATGACAGAGAGAGTAGATAAATGTCTCTCTGTTCCAGTGACATCAAGTTTGAACCAATTTATAACTGACCCTGTATTGGTTTTCTGAGGCAGCAAATCACATGAGACTGTCCATCTTTCTCCCACAGAGCAGCTGGTGGATCCGAACCATCAGAGAGGCGCAGCTTTTGGTTTAATAGCACACTCCCTACAGACAACACCACCAGAGCTCCTAAACAAGTACCACCCAGGTAAGTGCTCAACTATTTGCCAGAAGGTGGACAGTTTGAACCCACCCAGGAGGACGTCTGAAGGCAAAGTGGTCTGCCTCAGAAAACCCTGTGGAGCAGTTCTATCTGCACATGGAGTAAGTAGCAACAACCAACGTGCCATCTAGACAGACAGCCTTTCCGAAGAGCTCAGTGTGTGTCTATGTTGGCCAGTCTCTCACCCCTACACGCCCCCCCCCCCCCTTCTTTGTTTCTAATCACTTCCTTTCAGAGCTCAGCGCTAGCCACCATAGCAAAGCCTAGACACTCCCGGGAGAAGCTTCACTTTTCAGAGTGTTTACCCTGTACACTCCCTCTAAGTGGCTACCTGTCAGTTTCCATTTCAGCCCTACCTTTCTGCTTACAGGGTAGCTGGCCACTGGCTGACATATTACCTGTATTGATTCTCTAATAGCTGTCAAGGTGGAGGGAAAGACTATGCTAAGGCGGGCCTGAGCTCTTAGCTGAGTGGGATCATAAACGCCCCCATTAACGGTTTCATTCAATAACAATCTTCGCTAAAGTAAATGGACATCGGTCTCCTACCCCCACGACTAATACGGAGCCCATTATCAATGAGCAGAGAGTCCGCAGCTGTGGCAGTATCCGTTTCCACATTTTCCAAGCTTTAATGAAAAGCTTGATTCTTCTCAGGTCATAAAACACCAAGGAAAAGTCTATTCATTTAGCTATTGTACATATTAACATTTATTTATGGCTAATGCTGCTATCAGCATTCCCTGGGTGTAGAGCTAACTCATTTAATGATTGGTTGGTAAACTGCTAAAAAGTAGATAAACGGAAATTGGAGGTCATCGGTACATGGTGAATCAGGCAGGGAATTTAACTGTGTATTTTTGTTTGGGACATATATTCAGGACCTGTGCGATTTAAAAATTTTCACCTCCTGTAAAGCATTTTACATCTGTGTGCCTATTTGTTCAGGCAAGCACAAAGATTTTACTTTTAACATTCTTATAAAATTGCTGGAGTGTTATCATTTTACAGAAAGAAAGATAAAAATGCTTTTATTTGTTAATATAAAGCTTCATCGTCAATCTGTGGTCTCTTAAGGCAAAAATCAACTTCTTTTGTCTCTTTTTCCTTCTTTCTTTTCTTTTATTCCCTCAACAATTATTTAGCATCTACCGTGTGCTGGGAAATGATGGCTCTATGGTAGAATTCATACCTTTCATGGAGGAGGTCCATGTTCAATTTCTGCCCATTGCTCCTCACTGGCAGACATCACCTCTTTGTCAGTGAAGGTGTGTGTTGTTCTAATGCTAATTCCTGATTTCAGGAATTTCTGGACTAAGACAGACTAAAAAGAAAGGCCTGGTTACCTATCTACTTCCAAATATTACCCAGTGAAAACCCTATGGACCAAAACAACCTACAAGCAGACATGTAGGTGGCACAGGAACAGGCCATTCTTTCTTTTCTACGTGAAGCACTGTGTTGGGAGCCGATTTGATGAAGCAGTCTATAGCGAGTTTCCAAAGGCAACTTGTTCAAATCCATCAGTAACTCCCAGGCAGAAAGATGGACAATCTCCTGTGGGATTCACAGCCTCAGAAACCCAATGGAAAGGTCAGCTATGAATCAGTTCTGACTCCACAGCCACGAGTGAGTGGTGATATTGACTTGGCATTCATATTGTCTTTTCACTGCACACTCTGCCCCTGGACAGTCTCCTGGAAGACTGTCACCTGCACAACTATTGTGGTTGTATACCAGTTGAGTGGGAACCAACTCATAGCTGACCCTCCAGAGGGTATTCAGAGACAGTAAATCTCAAGGGAGGAGATTGCCCATCCTTCTCCCACTGAACAGCTGGTGGATTCAAACTGTGTATCTTTGAGCAGGCAGCCTAATTCCTTACCACTAAGCCACCGGAGCTCCCTGCTTCCTCCCTGCACCACAGTTTGTTTTAATTGGCATATGACTTTCTACTTCAAATTCATTATCTCAGAGGCAACAGACAATTCCACTACTGGGAATATACCCTGAAGAGACCATAGCTGACATCCAAGCAGATATATGCACACCCATGTTCATTGCAGCTTTGTTCACAATAGCAAGGAGTTGGAAACAACCTAAGTGCCCATCAACAAACGAATGGCTAGAGAAGCTGTGGTATATTCGCACAATGGAATACTATGCTGCATTGAAAAACAAGGAACTCATGCAATATTATTCAAAATGGTTGACTCTGGAGAACATTATGCTGAGTGAAATATCCCAGTCACAAAAGGACAAATATTACATGATTCCACTGTTGTAGAATGGGACTGTCCTTGGGGTTAGGGAGACACTGAGTAAGATGGGTTCAATAATGTATACTGCACTGAAGCAGAGGAGGGAGAGAACCGTCTAAAAGAGAGATGTAACTGGGTATTTCTGTCATCACAGGAGACTAGAGTGAGGGCTGCATGGTGGAGGGGACCTGGGGGAGGGTTTGTAAAACAATGAAAGATTCTTTTCTTTTACTTTTCCATAATTTTTGGACTCATGTACTTATAACTTGTTAGTCAAATTTGTGTCTTCTAGGTTGCAACACCCCCATGATACATCTTGAAGGATATGTACATGTACAGCCAAGCACAATCAATAAGAGTGCATCTAAATCCCAAAATCAATCTCCATAATAGTGTATGTGTTTCCTACTGCCAAAGGGGCCCTTTAGAGTAGTGAGAGAAGATCTTCACCCTGAAACCCACAGCGTCCCTTTTCAGCAGGAAGTAGCTAAGAGAATACGCCGTCCCCTTTTCCTTATGACTCAGGGTGAAGTCTCTCTCAGGGAGGAGTGATAGGGAATGGCAAAGGATACACTGACAAAGAAGATTAATCAGAACTGGCTTTGACAAGCACTGTGGCATTTGGACAAGAACAAACTGGGAGGAGGGTAGAGAGAATAGTGCAACAATGAATGAGTGGAAGCCCAAAATCTCTGTAAATGTTTATGAAAATTAATAAAATATAATTATAGAGAGAGAAAAAAAAAAAAGAGGCAACAGAAACTTAAGGGATACTAAACTCAGCTCAGAGTCTTACCCTGCCATCATAACCCTATTTTAGGAATGGCACTACCATCTACCCTTATAGTACCCTGGTTCTAGCATCTTCAATCCAGAGCAGGCAATCATCTGGATGTCAAAACTATACCTTATCTAGACTATTAAATAGCTGCTGCCTCTTTAGTGCTTGTTCTTTCTAAATAATTTTCTTTTCAGCCAGTGGTATCTTTTCAAAACACAAGTCTGTTTGCTTTCCTTGGTTCAGATGCTTTCAAGAACTTCATGTTTATACTGCAAAATCTTTTAACCCTAAGTGAACAGGCAATGACCATTTCCCTACAGATTTCAGCCCTGGACCTTATAGGAAAGTTCTACTCTATCCTATAGAGTGGCTGGCTATGAGTGGGAATCGATCGAGTTTTTGGCCTAGAATACTCCCCCTCCTTCTGCCTGAACTTGAGTGGTTATTGTTGCTAGATGTTAAGAAGTTCATTGCCAGAGTAGCAAGGCCCTCAGGTTAGCAGTGCAACTCCCCACGGATTACATGACTTTGTTGTTATGCACTGTCCAATGTGAAAAGACCCACAGCTGACCTTGCAATGGATTTTCAGAGGCTGTAAATGGCAGGGGAGGAGACTATTTTTCTTCCAAAGAGCAGCTTATGAATGTGAGCTGTGTGCCTTTAAGTTGGAAACACAAGTCCTTACCACTAAAGTCACTGGAACTTCCTATTTTCCTTTAAGTGACATCATATAACATTTGTCTTTTTGTGGTTTAATTGTATCACTGAGCATATGATTTTTCCAGTCTCATCCATGTTATAGCATGGACCAGGACTTTATTTCTCTACATTCCATACTATGGTACTACACTTTGTTTATCTGTTGATGGGTATTTAGGTGTGTATTCTTCCTTTTGTCTATTGTATAATGCTGCAGTGGGTAGTGGTGGACATATGTGTACTCACAGAGCTGCTTTTCAGTCTCTGGGTGTACACTTAGAAGTGGAAGTCGGTCAGCTCTATTGAGATCATATGGTAGTTCTAAGAAGTCCAGGTTACACTGTAGTTAATATCTTGGCTGCAGTTTGAACCCACAAGCCACACAGGAGAAAGATGTGGCTGTCTGCCTCTGTAAATAGGAAAGAAAAAGTAGTTCTAACTACTGTGTGAGGGACCTCTGGTGGCCTAGTGGTAAGGAGTTGTGCTGCCAACCTGAAAGCGTACACTTCAAATCCACCAGCCACTCCACAGGAGAAAGAGGAGCTATCTCCTCCAGTGTTATTAACTGCCTCTGAAAACACACTGGAGAGTCAACTATTAATTGGCTCCATCATGACAGTACATAACAATTACTCTGCTATATAGGAGTAAACTATTTGGATATTTCTAAATTGTATTAGCAATCAAGTGTAAGCTGATTCACTGTATTTGATCTCATTTACAATGAGCTTGGGTAGGAAGCTTCTGTGTTGGGCAAACAGAATCTGGTGGGAGGGCCTTGGTATTTAAAATTCAGTTGCTATTGTTCGTGTTTAGAAAGAATGCTGTTTATAAGTGGTGCAGTACTTGTCTGTCCATTTGCTGTACTGTGATTACTTGGGGTTTCTGTGATACTGAAATCTTTACCACTGGTGTGTCAAATTCCAAATGGGTTTCCCATTTGGACAGGTTTTGGTGGAGCTCCCTGATTAAGACAGACTAGGAAGCAGGATGGGCCATCTATTTCCTAAATAAAATGCTTTTTAAAACCCTATGAACACTAAACAAAGAGGATATGTTTAGTAGTGTAGTAGTAGAGCCCAGATTGGAAGTTAGTTGAAATGAGGAAAATCAATAACAAACATTGCTTAACAATTGGTACATGGAATGTTCATAGCTTGAATGTTGGAAAATTGGATATTGTTAAAAATTAAATGGAATGCATGAATATTGACATACTAGGCAATAGTGATATGTAATAGACCAGCTATGGCCATTTTGAATCAGATAATCATATGATATACTATGCAGGGAATAAAAAACAGAAGAAGAACTGTGTTGTGTTCATAGTGAAAAAATCCATTTCAAGTTCTATCCTGAAATACAATGTTGTAAGAGATAGGTTAATATCCATACACATACAGGGAAGACCCATTAATATGACTGTTATTCAAGTATATGCTCCTACGTCTAGTGCCAAAGAAGAAGAAATTGAGAATTTGGACCGAATTTTGTAGTCTGAAATTGACCAGACATGCAATCAGGATGCACTAATGATGACTGCAACGCAAAAGGAGGAAACAATGAAGTGCCAGAAGAGAACATTGCTTACTGCTTAGATAACAGCCACCCAAGTGTATGACAGTCTGGAGAGGGAAAGCTAAGGACACAAAATAAAAATGGGTATGGGAGACTGCAGCATACACAGACAGTTAATGAGAAGATAGCACAGGGAAGTGCTTGTGGGATGTGCTAGCAGTTTGTGTATAGATCTCAGTGCAGAGTAGACAGTTAAGTATGTGTTGAAAGACTGGCAGTTGGAACCCACCTCAGGGCATTTCTAAAGGCAAACCTGGTGATCTACATCCAAAAGGTCCCAGCCTTCAAAGCCCTATGTAGCAGGTTTACCCTGCACCCTTGGGGTGTCTTTGAGGAAAGCTCTTTGTATGCTCCCATTCCCCCCCACCCCCGCCCCAAAGCAGGCCTTTGTGTATGACATTCTTGGAGACACAGCAGGTTATGACTGATAGGACGAAGAATGAGAAGCAATGTGCGAACACTCTCATTCAGTCAACAACATACATGGTACTGTTGTTGTTAAGTGCCATCAAGTCAAGTATGATTCATAGTAACCCTATGAACAAGAGATTTGAATTCTGTCCCATCCTTATCATCCTTGACACACTTGAGTCCATTCTCACAGTCTTCCTCTCCTTTGCTGACTCTCCATGTTTCCGAGCATGATGTCCCTTTCCAAGGAAACGCCTCTCCTAACAACATGTCCAAAATATGAGAAGGAGCTTCACCATGTTTGCCTCCATGGAACACTCCTTTTCTGTACTTTCTCCAGAAAATATTTGTTTGTTCTCTTGGAAGCCTGTGGGATATTCTTCAGCACTCTTGTCCAACACCAAAACTCAAAGGCATCCATTCTTCTCCTCTCATGCTTATTCATTGTCAAGATTTCAGACACATAGCAGGTGATTGAAAAGTCCATGGATTGAATCAGACACACCTTAGTCTTTAAACTGACATCCTTGCTCTTCAGGACATTAGAGTGGTCCCTGATAGCAGACCTGTCCATTGCTATATGGCTCACAATCTGACTGATGGTACCAAGGATGTTGACTGTGGATCCAAACAAAATGAAATTGTCAACAATTTCGATCTTTTCTCTATCATGATATTGCCAATTGGCTCATTAGTGAGGATTTTTGTTCTCTTGATGTTGAGATGTAATCCAAATTGAAAGCTGTAGTCATTGATATTCTGCAACAATCACTTTAGGTCCTCCTCATTTTCAGCAAGCAATGTTACTGTACAATGCAGGTTATTGATAAGCCTTCTTTCAGTCCTCCTCTTTATACTGCCACACTCTTCTTCTTCTTTTATTAACTTTAATGAAAGTTTACAGAGACTTAGGGTTTCCAATCAATCATTGTTGCGCATTTTTCCCTGCCCACCCTCTCCACCTCAAGTCACTCTTCTCCTTGAAAAGTAAAAGAAAAACTCTTTCACTGTTATGCAATCCCTCCACCCAAGTACACTCTACTGTGCAGCCTTCATTCTGGACTCCTCTCATGACAATAATACCAAATCATCTATCCCTTTTAAACGGTTCTCTTCCTCATCTGTTTCAGTGCAGTATACATCATTTATCCCCTCCTTCTCTCCTTCCTTCAACCCCGATGTCAGTCCCGTTTTACAACATGGTCCTATGCAATATTTGTCCTTTAGTGACTGAGATATTTCATTCAGCATAATGTCCTCCAGGGTCATTCTTTTTGCATAATATTTCATGAGTTCCTTGTTTTTCAATGCTTCATAGTATTACATTGTATGAATATACTAGAGCTTCTCTATCCATTCGTTTTTTGATGGGCACTTGGGTTGTTTCCAGCTTTTTGCTATTGCAAACAAAGCTGCAATAAACATGGGTGTGTTCACACTCTTCTTCTTAAAGTCTAGTTTCTCAGGTGATTTACTCAGCATATAGATTAGTAGATATGGAGAAAGGATACAGTCCATATGCAGACTTCTGGATTTTTCTTTTCTGGAACAGTGTTAGTTCCCTTGGTCTGTTTGGACATCAGCTTCTAGGTATGTCTAGGTATGTTGTTGTTGTTGTTGTTATGTGCCGTCAAGTTGTTTGCGACTCATAGCGACCCTATGTACACAGACCGTAAACCCTGCTCTATCCTGTGCCAATCGCACTGCCTCTGACACACCCATCCCGATTACCCCTGTCACTGAAACAATCCACCTCATAGAGGGTCTTCCCCTCTTGTGCTGACCCTCCACCCTCCCAAGCGTGATGTCCCTCTCCAAGGATCTGTCCCTCCTTGCAACATCTCCAAAGTATGTCAGACAAAGAACCAGAATCTTTGTCTCCAAGGAGTAGCTTGGTTTAACCCTCTCCAGGATAAATCTGCTTGTTTTCTTGACAGTTCATGGTACATTCAACACTCTTCTCCAGCACCACAGCTCAAAGGCATCAATTCTCCTCTGTCCTCCCTAGTCACTGTCCAACTCTCTGATGCATAACAAGTGATTGCAAAGACCATGGCCCGTATCAGGTGCACCTTAGTCTCCAGAGACACCGTTGCACTTGACTACTTTAGAGAGGTCCCTAACAGCAGACTTTCCTGTCCTAATATGTTTTTCTTAGGGACCTCTCAAAGGTACTCAGGAGCAACAGTGTCTCTCTGGAGACTAAGGTGCGCCTGATACAGGCCATGGTCTTTGCAATCGCTTGTTATGCATCAGAGAGTTGGACAATGACTAGGGAGGACAGAAGGAGAGTAGATGCTTTTGAGCTGTGGTGCTGGAGAAGGGTACTGAATGTACCATGGACTGCCAGGAAAACAAACAGATTCATCTTGGAGAGGATTAAACCAAGCTACTCCTTGGAGGCAAGGATTCTGGGGCTTCGTCTGACATACTTTGGAATATGTTGCCCGGAGGGATGGGTCCTTGGAGAGGGACATCATGCTTGGGAGGGTGGAGGGACGGCGCAGGAGGGGAAGACCCTCTATGAGATGGATCGATTCAGTGACTGGGGTAATCGGGATGGGTGTGTCAGAGGCAGTGCGGTTGGCGCAGGATAGAGCAGGGTTTAGGGCTGTTGTGCATAGGGTCGCTATGAGTCCGAAACGACTCTACGGCACATGTTTTTTTTTATTTCCTGGCTGCTGGTGCCAAGAGTGTTGACCGTGGAGCCGAGCAAACTGAAGCTGTGAACAATCTCAATCTCTTCGCCATCCATCCTGATGCTACCAATTCGTCCAGTGGTGAGAATCTTTGTCTTTTTGACATTGAGCCTCAGTCCATACTGAAGGCTGCAGTCCTTGACCCTCTGCAGCAAGTGCACGAGGTCCTCCTCAGTTTCAGCAAGCAGGGTTGTGTCATCTGCATAACGCAGTTTGTTAATAGAACTTCCACCAATCCTGACGCCACAATTCTCCTCATACAGCCCAGCCTCTCGGATAATCTGCTCCGCATACAGGTTGAAAAGGTATGGAGACAGGACACAGCCCTGGCGTACACCCTTCCCAATTTTGAACCATGCACTGTTACCGTGCTCTGTTCTGACAACTGCCTCTTGGTCCAAGTATAGGTTTCGCATTAGCACAATTAAATGTTCTGGGATTCCCATTCTTCTCAGAGTCAGCTATAGATTTTATAAAATTAAGTGCTCTGGAAGTTCCATTCTTCTCAAGGTTAGCCAATTTGTTATGATCCATACAGTCAAGTGCCTTTGCATAGTCAATAAAACACAACGAGTATTCTCTGTTTTCACCAAGATCTATCTGACATCAACAATAGCACTCCTGAAGCCATGTTTGAATTTCTTACAGTTCTGTTAGTGTACTGTTCTAACCATTTTTGGATCATCTTCAACAATATTTTGCTTGGATATGGTATTAATTATAATGTATAATTTCCACATTGTTTTGTATCATCTTTCTAGGGAATGGGAACAAATACGAATCTCTTCCAGCTGTATGAGATGTCACCAATGGGCTTATTATAATGCAGTGATGATTGCTTTGGGTTACCACGTGAGTACATGTAGACTTCGTCCCTTTTTTTTTGTATTATGATTTTTACAAAAAATTTGAGTTTTCACTCTTTCACTGATGCACATTTTCCTCTCTCTTCCTCCTTTCCCCCTCTTCCCATTCACTTTGTAATGCACTTCTTTTTTCAGATTGATAAGTGTCATACATATCATACCTAATTATACATCTTTCAGTCCTTTCCTTTATCTGTTTAGTGCAGTATTCATTATTCATCACTCTTTTCCTATTCTCCCTTTTCCTTCCACTCATGCCAATCTTATAACAGCAATGTTATGCAATATTTGTCCTTTTGTGACTGAGATATTTCACTCAGCCTTTCTTCCAGATTCCTCTATGTTGTGTAGTGTTATACACGTGTTGTTTTGATACGCACTCACCTCACACACACACACACTCACTCACACATTCATTGACATTGAACTAGTTCTGACTCATAGTGAACCTTCTTTGGGCTATAAATCTTAAAGGGTGAAGACCACCCGCATTCTTCAGATCACAGGAAACGCATGACCTTTTGGTTAGTGGCTTTATGCACTCAAAATGTTCACTTTACTGATCAAAGGAAGAAGGAACACTCTTTCTGCTGGATGTATGCAGACTGGCACAGGTCTTTCAGAAAACAGCTGGGCAGTGCGCACCAAAAACCTTAGAAATCTCAATAGTTTTTAACTCGGCCACTCTAGTTCGAAGGATTGATTCTAAAGAGAGTCAGAAAAGATTTAAGAACAAGGATGCTCTTAGCAGCTCTGTTTCTGACAATGGTAACTGAAAACAACCTAATCATTCAGCTTCAAGATTTGGAATGTCCTGAACCACTCATGTCTTGGTGCGTTAGATGACTACTAAAACAGAGGATTTTCCAAGAACACTAGGAATTATTTCTACAAATATTTTTGAGGAAAGTCTCACAATATAAAGCTAAATAAAAAGAAAATATCAGACCCATATACATTTTTTAAATCTCATTAGAAGAGCTCATACTACAAACTGGGGGTGGGTTGGTGGAGTGGAATTTCTAACTTTATATAGCACTGAATGTCATAATGGAGGACTGGACTGGTAACCTAGTGGGTATGGTGCTGCACTGCCAACCCAAAGGTGGGAGGTTCAAACCCACCAGCTCCTCCACGAGAGAAAAATTGGCAATCTCTTGTGGAATGTTCTGACTTGGCATTGAATTGAGAGTTTAGTAGGTAGGCTGAGGGCCATTAGAGAGTACATATTCCCCTGGATTATATCTGGCATTTTTGCAGGGCAATCTGAGGGGACGTTATGCTGCGATTTACTAGGTACTTGAAGACTGGCCTATCCCTCCTATGGACCTCAATTTCCTTTTACCAAGTAAGGCCTCTGCTGACTTAACATTTTTTGCACAAGAGGTGCAAAGTGTGCTCAATCTTAGTTAATTAACACCTATCTGCCTCTGTGAAGTCTTTCGTTTTTTGTTTCCCGTTGCAAATACCAAAGTGAGTTCCAGAACTCTGAAAAATTTGAGTTGGAATATTTTCCGCTTTGTCCTATAGCAAGCACCCTCTCCATCCCACCCCACAGCCCCCGCCCATGTCTCAACGCCACAGGAAGGGAGGGGTGGAAGAAATTACAGGTGTAGCGGGATGGTTTGGGGGCGGAATACCAGAAGGGGGTCCAAGATTCGGAGGTACAGACCATACTTCTAGTGCCTGTCGCAGATGAAGCCGAGGGGCTACAGATGGCTGGAACAGCCTTTGGGGCTGCTTCCCTGGGAAGAGAGCCCCAGCTTCCTGAGGTCCCCCTCCTCCCAGTTCCCGTGGGCTCTGTGTCTCTAAAACCAGATCATCCCTGAGTCCCCCTCCCTGCAGAAGGAGGCGGGGAAGCAGCTCCTACCCAGAGTTCAGAATTGCCTGGGGGAATTGCGGGGAGGCAAGAAGGGGTTGCCAAAGGTCACTGAGGCGGGGACCCAAGGACTTAAAAGGGCTGTTTGGAGCCTTTCAGGCCTAAGCAGAGCTCTAAATCCGAGGGCATTTAATTGGCTTTGTAATTTCAGATCGATTTCGGACTTTAACACGTTGTGGCGAACTCGCTGCCCGCAGTACTTGCCAGCAGCCTTGAAAAGGGTGCTGCTGGAGAGAGGGGACCAGACGGGGGAGCGGGGCCTCCCCTCTGGCCTCTTCCTCTCGCTCTATCTCAATTTCCCGGGGAGCAATATTTCCCTTGATCTCTTGACCACTCATAGCAAGAGTGTTGATTGTGGATCCAAGTAAGATGATGTTGTTGACAGCTTTAATCTTTTCTCCATTATGTTTGTCTACTGGTGCAGTGGTGAGAGTTTTTGTTTTCTTGAGATGCAATCCATATTGAAGGCTGTACTCTTTGGTCTTCTGCATCAAGTGCTTCAAGGTAGGTTGGTGATGTGTCATACTCCATTCTTGATGCCATATTCTTCTTCATAGAGTCCAGTTTCTTGAATAATTTGCTTAGACAGATTAAACAGATAAAGAAAGGATATAACCCTAATCCATACCTTTCTTAATTTTAAATAGTGACTTTGGTATCACTTGTTATGCATCAGAGAGTTGGACAATGACTAAGGAGGATAGGAGGAGAAATGATGCCTTTGAGCTGTAGTGCTGGAGAAGAGTATTGAGGGTACCATGGACTGGTAGGGAAACAAACAGATTCATCCTGGAAAGGGTTAAACTCCTTGGCGGCAAAGATTCTGAGGTTCCGTCTGACATACTTTGGACATGTTGTAAGGAGGTACTGGTCCTTGGAGAGGGACATCATGCTTGGGAGGGTGGAGGGACAGCGCAGGAAGGGAAGGCCCTCTATGAGGTGGATTGATTTAGTGAATGGGATAATCGGGATGGGAGTGCCAGAGACAGTGTGATTGGCACAGGACAGAGCAGAGTTTAGGGCTGTTGTACATAGGGTCGCTATGAGTTGCAAGTGACTCGACAGCACATAACAACAACAATAACAACAGTGTTCCTCTGCTCTGTTCACCCAACTGCCTTTTGGTCTAGGTATAGGCACATGAGCATGAGCACAAATAAGTATTTTGAAATTCTTATTCTTTTCAGTGTTAGCCAAAACAATGGAGAAGGAAGTATGGACTTGGTGACAGAAATGAGCTTGCCTCATCACTGTGATGGACTTGTCAGGGAGATTGTGACAAATGGTTGTCCTCTGTGTGGGGTGCCCCAGTGTCCCTCATTAGGGACACCCTCTTTTCCATTCCCTTCCTAGTTCTGCAGCTTCAGATCTCTTCACTTGTCAGCAGGGCTGCCCAGCTACCTGACTCAGGTACAAGGATGAAGGAGAAGGTGGAGTGGAGGGTGTGACCACCTCTGCATCCTCCCAGGTAGAGAGCTGAGACCTGATTTTCCCTCCAGGCCACCCCTGAACATCTTCAATGGAAACACCTTCTGAGTATTTTTGAGGCATGAGAAGACATATGGATGGATAATGTCCTCTGCTTGAACTCTTTGTTTTGCCCACATAAACTCTGAGTTTATTTTTTTAACATGAAAGAATAATTTGAAAGAGAAAGGTGAGAATGATTACACAAATTGAAGAACGTTACTGAATTGTACAGGTAGAAATGTATTAAAAAGAATATAGGATTGATTAAGAGGGAAAAGAAATTGGATAAAATTTTAAGAAGTAGAACAGTTGGAAGTATGGAAGAGGAAGTTGAGAAAATTACGGAGGAAGTAGAACAGAAAGACAAATTAGTTGAAAGTAAGAGAGAAGGAAATGAAATCTTAATTGCAAAGCAAAGCAATCACTACCATTGATCTTGACCAACAAACCAAAGACCAAAAGAATCACTGCTATCAAGTCATTCCTGACTACTGGTAACCCACCCTTAGGTTTCTGAGGCTGTAGATCTTAATGAAAGGAGATTGTCCATCTTTCTCCTATAAACTGACTGGTAGATTTGAGCCACTGGACATTTTGTTCGCAGCACAAAATGATGTTTTCCTTTGTTGCCTTTAGCTGTTGTGCCCCTGTGCCTTTTTTTCTCAATGATATTGTGCTGATCACTCCCTTTTTGTATGTTGTCTTTCTTTTCAAAGTAATAAGTTTCTCTTACCCGGTTATTGATTTTCCCTCGCTCCCTCCCCCAAACCTGAATAACCATCTAAGAATTGTGAACTCATAATATTTGCTCTTTTTAAAAATTTATTTCACTCAGCATATGTCTTCCAGACTCATTCACTCTGAGATGTTTTTCTCTCTATCGTGTGGATGTAAAATAGTTGTTTATCTGTTCATTCATTGATAAGATGAATTATATATGTTGTTATTGTGTGCCGTCTAGTTGCTTGTGATTTATAGTGACCCTATGTACAACAGCTCTGAAGTCTGTTCTATCCTGTGTCAACCTTATTGTCTCTGACACACCTATCCCCATTATCTGTCACTGAGTCAATCCGTACATATAATAATTTAATTTTAATGTTTTTGAGAGTATAAACATAAAAACATACAAAAATTCAACAGTTAATACTTGTGCAATTCAGTCAGTGATATACTCTTCAGGTTGTGTGACCTCTTTTTCTCAGTTGTTTCTCCTCCAATAATATAAACTTACTATTGCCTGCAGTTCTATCTAATATTTTTGGTTGTTGTTGTCCATTTGAGACCATAGTGATGTCTCTTAAAAGAGCATAATGCTTAAGGCAGACATATCTTACTAATTAAAATAAATTACTGTCTTATTTTGAGAAGACCTAAAGGAGATTACCTAACATCTAAACAAGAAATTGACTTAAATGAAATTGTTGTTGTTTGTTACTATGTGTCATTGAGTGAACTAGGACCCATAACAACCCTATGCACATAGCTCTGAATCCTACTCTACCCTGAGCTTGTCTCACTGTTTCTGACACACCTATCATTATCCCAGTTACTGTGTCAATCCGTCACATCCAGAGTCTTCCTCTCCTGTGCTATCCCTCACCCTTTCTAAGCATGATGTCCTTCTCCTAAGACTGATCCCTCCTGGCAACATGCTCAAAGTATGTGAGACATAGTCTCAAAATCCTTGCTCCAAAGAGCTGCTTGGTTTCACCCTCTCCAGGATAGACCTGATAGTTTTCTTGGCAGGCCATGGTCAATATTCTTCTCCAGCACCACAACTCAAAAGCATCAATTCTTTTTCTGTCATCCTTGATCGTTGTCCAGCTCTCTGATGCATAGTAAGTAATTGCAAAAATTATGGCCTGGATCAGGTAGGTGCATCTTTGTTTATAGACCGACATCCTTGCTCTTCAGCACCCTGGCAGCAGATTTCCCTGGTACAATTTGTCTTTTGATTTCCTGACTGCTGGGGCCAAGAGTGTTGATTGTGGAACTGAGAAAGCTGAAATTGATAACAATCTCAATCTCTTCTCCATCTGTCCTAATGCTGCCAATAGTCTCAGTGGCAAGAATCTTTTCTTTTAAATACATTTTTTTTTTAATTTTATACTGGATTAGTAGGTTCTGGGCTGTACGAGGAGGAATGTGGCATCAGGATTTGTGGAAAAGTCATCAACAACCTGTGTTATGCAGATGACACAACCCTGCTTGTTGAAACTGAGGAGGGCCTGAAGAGTTTGCTGCAGAAGGTCAAGGAGTGCAGCCTTCAATATGGATTGAGGCTCAACATCAAGAAAACAAAGATTCTCACCACTGGGTAGCATCAGTATGGATGGTGAAGAGGTTGAGATAGTTAACAGTTTTAGTTTACTTGGCTCCACAGTCAACACTCTTGGTAACAGCAGCCAGGAAATCAGGAGACAAATTGCATTGGGAAAGTCAGATGTGAGGGACATCTCAAGAGTACTGAGGAGCAACAATGTCAGGCTGGAGACTAAGGTGCACCTGATCCAGGTTATAGTCTTCACAATTACGTGCTATGCATCGGAGAGTTGGACAGTGACTAGGGATGATAGAAAGAGAATTGATGCCTTTGAGCTGTGATGCTGGAGAAGAGTGTTGAATATACCATGGAGTGCTAGGAGAATAAACAGGTTTGTCCTGGAGAGGGTGAAGCCGGAGTGCTCCTTGGAGTAAAGGATTCTGATGCTTTGTCTGACATACTTTCGACATGTTGCAAGGAGGGGGACTGGTCCTTGGAGAGTGACATGATATTTGGGAGAATGGAGGGATGGCGCAGGAGAGCAAGACCCTCGATGAGAAGGATCGATCCTGTGATTGGGGTGATGGGAATGAGTGTGTTTGAGATGGTGAGGTTGGCACAGGATAGATAGGCATTTAGGGCTCTTGTACATAGGATCACTATGAGTCACAAATGACTTGATGGCACATAACAATAACAGCAACTGGATTAGTTACAAAATTTGTATACATTTTTTCCCCACCAGATATATCCCATTTCCTTTACCCATTCCTCCCTCCACCTATCAAACTGTGCAACCCTATGATTAACCCACACATATACTCCTCCCCTGCCCATTCTCATGGCTCTGCTCCACCCTTCCCCCCTTGAATCCTCATATATGTCTATAATAATGGTCTTACACAATATTTGTCCTTACAGGACTGAGTTAGTTCACTTAGCATAATGCTTTCCTGTCCCTCCAAGTTTAGGTAGTGATTTTCAAAATCTTTGCTCCAGTGTGCTGCATAGTATTCTATCATGTGAATGTACCAAAATTTCTCAAACCATTTGAGTGTGGTTAGATATTTGGGTTGTTTCCATGTTCTTGCAATGGTGAACAAGAGTCTTTTTGAAGTTGAGCTTCAGTTCATATTGCAGACTACAGGTCTTGACCCTCTGCAACAAATGCTCCAGGACTTCCTAAGTTTCAGCAAGTAAGATTGTGTCATCTGCATAATGCAGGTTGTTGATGAGTCTTCCTCCAATTCTGATGCTACGTTCCTCCTGATAAGAAGTTGTGCTGCAATCCCAAAGACAAGCACTGTGAGGCCACCAGCTGCTTTGTGGGAGAAGATGGACAATTAATTATGGGATTAACTGTCTCTGAAAACTCGCCAGCTATGGTTTGGTTCTAACTCTATGGCACACAAGAAATTATAATAATAATATTAATTAAAATACTGCCTGTGAGTACTATACTTGCTTAAATAACCAACTATATGAGACTAAATAGTCAACATTTACATTATGGCAAAGATGAGAAGGAGGGGAAGAGAAGCCAGATTAATGGAAATAGAATAAACAGAATAGGTATAATGAATATACTGACACTGTGTGAAAAATATAACTTAATATCATAGAACAATTTGTATTAAAACAGTTGAATGGGAACTGAATTTGCTATGTAAGCTTTTATCTAAAGTTTTGTGGTTTTATCTTAAGGAGATTTAAAGGATTTTTAATTTAAAGTTTAAGGGTTATTATCCCTTAAAGTTTAAGGGCAATAGTGGTGAGGATTCTAGACTTGTTGGCCCTAGAAGAATTCCATGAAAATTTTATATTCTAGCCTACATTTCCCATTTTTGGATGCAATGATAATATATACACATAGAATTGTATCAAAACTAGACAATTTTTAAAATTTTGTTTATAATTGTGTGTGAGCTGATTGGATTTGCTGGATTTAGCTAACAAGGAGTTGTGATCTGGAAGCCTATTGTTAGAGTCAGTCAGGACTTGGTGGATGGACCTTTGTATTTAATAATCAATTGGGCCCGAGGGCCTCTAATTGTGTTTTAGAGGAACATTATTCTAAGTAGTACAGTACTGGTTTGTCAGTTTGCTGTACTAAGGTAACTTGGGATCATTGTGATGCTGAATGCTATTCTACTGGTGTGTCAAATGCCATAATGGTTCCCCATGGTGGACAGTGGAGCTCTCAGATTAAGATAGGCTTGGAAACAGGAGTGGCATCCACTTCCTGAACATGCTTCTGGAAATTCTATAAATTTGGGAAAATGACGATAGTTATAGAACAGGGTTCGGGTCTTTTGTTCATAGGGTTACTATGAGTCATGCTCAACTCAATGGTACTTAACAACATACTATTTTTTACCCCATAGCCTTAAAATCTAGTTCTTGGTTTATTTCTCTTTGAATAATGACAAAAATAAAAAACAACCTAAATCATGGGACATATTTTGCTCATAAGTGTAATAATATAAAATTGAATACATCCTTTTCTTATATGAAGAAACATATTGACATGCTCACCTATTTTGATTGCTGCATTGTTCACAGAAGTCATGGTATATTCACACAATGCAATAGTAATGCTGCATTGAAAAACAAGGAACTCATAAAATATTATGCAAAATGGGTGACCCTGGAGAACATTATGCTGAGTGAAAGATCTCAGTCACAAAAGGACAAATACTGCATAATGCCACTGTTATAAAACAGGACTTACATGGGAGTAAGGGGAAAACCAAGAAAAGGGGATAGATAATGAGCACCACATTGAAACAGATGAAGGAAAGAACTGTTTAAAAGGAATATATGACTAGATATTATTTGCATGACAACAGTCCAGAATAAGAGGTACATAGCAAAGTGGACTGGAGGGCAGGGAGGCAGAAAATTGTGTAACAATGAAAGAATCTTTTTAAAGAGAAATGTGAACTGGGGGGGGTGGGGAGGGAGAAAAAGGTGCAACAATGAATGAGTGGAAATCAAGTTTTCTGTAAACTTTCATTAAAATATCAACAAAAAAGAAAAGAAAAAAAGAAACATGTTGACATCTAGGTTATATTTTCCTTCTGTTCTTAATATTATTTATTTTTCCCCCCAAATCTCCCTTAACTCTATTTTTTTAAAAAAGCTAGACTTTATGCTTTCTTTTGTTTCTCTTCCATTTTCTTGATCAAATATAGTAGAATTTTCTTGTTCACTGAAAAAGAAGTATAGAAATGCTGAAAATATTTTACTTAAAGAACTTCTGGGAAAAAAAAGAACTTCTGACAAAGTTGTGATCTGAAATTTGAATTAGTTGAGTAGAAATTATAGTAATTTATTTTTTTTTTGTCTTGTGGCATATACTTCTAAATTGTATATAAAAATATATATAACACATTTACCTGGCAGGGGAGAAACCATGACCACAACGGTGGTTTTCCCAGGGTGAAGCTTATCCATTGTGTTCTGGATGTGCTGACCCCTGTGATTTCCCCAAATGCAGAAAATTCAACTGCATAATTTGTAGTAGTGGGAGACTGTTTTCGCGCTTTCCCTTACATTAAAACACACACACACACACACACACACACACACACACACACACACATAACCCTATACCAAAACCAAAACACCCCAACAAACCAACCAAACAAAAATATATATAACAAAATAGGTCTCTCTCGTACTTCCTATTTCCTCTTTCACCAAGGGCCGGCCAACGGGGCAACGTTTGCACCAAAACCGTGAAGAAGGCGGCCAGGGTCATCACTGAGAAATACTACACACGCCTGGGTAATGACTTCCACACCAACAAGCGCGTGTGCGAGGAGCTCGCCACTATTCCCAGCAAGAAGCTCCGGGAACAAGATAGCAGGCTATGCCACACAGCTGATGAAGCGGGTTCAGAGAGAGCCCGTGAGAGGCATATGCACTAAGCTGCAGGAGGAGGAGAGAGCAAGGAGAGTAATTATGTACCAGGGGTTTCAGCCCTGGATCAGAAGACGAGTGAAGCTGATCCTGACACTAAGGAAATGCTGAAGCTCTTGGACTTTGGCAGTCTGTCCAACCTACAGGTCACTCAGTCCACAGTTGAGATGAATTTCAAAACACCACATGGAGCTGTTTAAGTCTGTCTGCTATGCGGTAGTGTGTGTGTAGATTAAAATTACACACACATATATGCTACACACATATGCTATATATGCATATATATACATACATATATCCATATGTGTGTGTGTGTGTGTGTATGGGTGACTTTAATCTGCAGCCCTCAGGCCTGATTTTAATTGTTTTTGGTCAAACATTCTTCTAAGTGGTATAACACTGGTCTGTTCATCTTCTGTACAGAGGTAACTCTGTGGTTGCTGTGATGCTGAACACTGTGACGCTGAGGCATCAAATGCAATAGTGGTTACCATGGTGGACAGTGTTTGGTGGAGCTCCCTGACTAAAGTAAACGTGGAAGCAGGGATGGCATCCACTTCCCAAAGAGCTTGCCTCTGGAAACTCTTATGAACTTGGAGAAACGATGAAAGCTACGGTCAGAATCACACAGAATCAAAGTTTACACCCACTTCCTCAGTCCTGAGGAGAATGGAATTCTGATACATGCTACAGCCTAGATGAATCTTGAAGGTGTGCTGTCACAAAAGGACAAATGTAACATGATCTCACGTATGACAATTAGGCCAATGTATGGAGGTCATTGCATGTTAGTGGTGATAAATATAATCAATGTCAATGAATTGCATGAATTAAAAAAATTGAGTTGGTGAATG